>NC_045774.1:35175000-35800000 GCF_008692025.1 Phocoena sinus | reverse complement strand
CAGTGACCCCATGGGAGACTGAACTAGACCTACCTGCTAGTGTCAGAGGGTCTCCTGCAGGGGCAGGGGGTGGTCGTGGCTCAGCATGGGGACAAGGACACTGACAGCAGAAGTTCTGGGAAGTACTCCTTGGTGTGAACCCTCCCGGAGTCCACCATTAGGCCCACCAAAGAGCCTGTAGTTTGCAGTGTTGGGTCACCTCAGGCCAAACAACCAAGAGAGAGGGAACTCAGCCCCATCCATCAGCAGACAAGCAGATTAAAGTTTTACTGAGCTCTGGCCACCAGAGCAACACCCAGCTCTACCAACCACCAGTCCCTCCCATCAGGAAGCTTGCACAACCCTCCTAGAGAGCCTCATCCTTCAGAGGGCAGACAGCAGAAACAGAAAGAACTACAATCCTGCAGCCTGTGGAAAGAAAACCACATTCACAGAAAGATAGGCAAAAGGAAAAGGCAGAGGACTATGTACCAGATGAAGGAACAAGATAAAACCCCAGAAAAACAACAAAATGAAGTGGAGATAGGCAACCTTCCAGAAAAAGAATTCAGAATAATGATAGTGAAGATGATCCAGGACATTGGAAAAAGAATGGAGGCAAAGATGGAGAAGATGCAAGAAATGTTTAACAAAGATCTAGAAGAATTCAAGAACAAACACCTAGAAGAATTAAAGAACAAACACACAGAGATGAACAATACAATAACTGAAAGGAAAAATACACTAGAAAGAATAAATACCAGAATAATTGAGGCAGAAGAATGGTTAAGTGACCTGGGAGACAGAATGCTGGAATTCACTGCTGGGGAACAGAATAAAGAAAAAAGAATGAAAAGAAATGAAGACAGCCCAAGAAACCTTTGGGACGACATTAAACACACCAACATTCACATTACAGGGGTGCCAGAAGGAGAAGAGACAGAGAAAGGACCTGAGAAAATATTTGAAGAGGTTATAGTCGAAAACTTCTCTAACACGGGAAAGGAAGTAGCCACCCAAGTCCAGGAAGTGCAGAGAGTCCCACACAGGATAAAGCCAAGGAGAAACACACCGAGACACATAGTAATCAAACTGGCAAAAATTAAAGACAAAGAAAAATTATTGAAAATTGGGTCATTTGTAGAGATGTGGATGGACCTAGAGACTGTCATACAGAGTGAAGTAAGTCAGAAAGAAGAACAGATATCATATATTAACGCATATATGTGGAATCTAGAAAAATCGTACAGATGAACTGGTTTGCAAGGCAGAAATAGAGACACAGATTTAGAGAACAAACATATAGACACCAAGGTGGGAACGTGGGGGGTGCTGGGGTGATGGTGGTGGGATGAATTGGGAGATTGGAATTGAGATATATACACTAATATGTATAAAATTGATAACTAATAAGAACCTGCTGTATAAAGAAAAAAATAAAATTCAAAAAAAAATTGAGATGAAAACATGAAGATCAAAACGTCTCCTTAGAACTGGATCTTTTCCTTAAAGATGGAAATACCTACAGATATGGCTGGGCTTGCCGTTTTGCTTATATTCCAGTATCAGCTGTTGAGTATCAGCACAAACCAATGATTGAAGATCTTCTTTTATGTGAATGCTTGGCAACAACAGAAATGGTGCCGAAATATTCAAAGGATTGAATATCTTCTTTTGAATCATATGATTTCTTTTGAAACAACTGTGTTGATGTTTGTTCTGATGATGCAAAAGCATTTGGTGAGTTAAACTACTGGCACAGATAAAAGCCATGGCTCCAAACCATGTTAATAGTCATCAAATTCTCTGCCGTTACATATTGGCCAAAAAAAAAAAAAAAAATTGCCAGTTTTATTTAAGAATGTCCTTGAAAAAGCAGTAAAAAAAATATATTTTTTAAGTTAAGTCTTAGCCCTTATTATTTGGTGTGATAAAATAGGAAGTATGTATAAAGCACTTCTGCAAACTGAAGTGTAATGTTTGTCAAGGGGATGAGCACTCATGCAGTTGTTTCAGTTGTAAGCTGAAATGGTCGCTTTTTTTCATGGAACACTATTTTTGCTTGAAAGAATGACTGACAGACAAAATTATAGTTATTTAGACTTGGGTGTTTGGTAGATATTTTATCAAAATGCGTCAAATGATATTTAAAAGTAAATATGAATTTTTAAAAATTATATAATGAAATGTTTCAACACTTAGAAGATCTTCACAACTCAGTGAACTGACACTCTGTAAATAATCAGTAAGGATACTACAAAATGGCACATGGATGAATGATCCACTTCAAGTACAAGAGGGACCAATGGATTTTAATGTCACAGAGTACAAAAAGTTAATTGGCATTGCATCTAACCTTTAAGAAGCTACCACTTGTTGAGTTTTGGTGTACTAATAAAGAAGAATTTCCAGAATTATCTGCAAAGATTACTGAAATACCATTCCTTTTCCAAAAAGTTCCTTCGGGTTTTTCTGTAAAATGTTACAGAAAAACCCGAAGGAACTTTTTGGCCAACCCAATATATGTGTGGTTAAATTTTCTCTATACACTTCACAAGCAACGTATGGCAACAGATTCCGTATAGAAACAGATATGATGATTCACCTGTCTCCCTATAAGTCAGACATAAAAGAGATTTGCAAAAATATAAAACAATGCTATTTTTCTCACTTTTTTGTTTAGAAGAAAATTAATTTATTTTCATTAAAAATGTTATTTATGGTAACATGTAAGGTACTTATTTTTATTTAAAAAATTAACAAATAAATATTGTTTTTAAAAAGAACAAATGGGAATTTTTCTTACTTAGCATCCAGCATTCAGCACTGTCACAGCTAGTCCCATAATCTCAAACATCCACCGTTGTCATTTAAACTGTTCAGGCTCCAGGAAAATGCTTCTTCACGTCTCTTGACTTACCTTTTTGACCCAAAAGGCAACTCCTCTGAATGCCTTGAAAATGTGTGCTTTGTGCAACTGTCAGTATTGGTGGTGGACACAGATTTGAAATAGAGGGAGGATCTGAACAGCAAGAGTGCTTAGGGGTAAAAGAAAAGACAAATTAATTAGCTTGTCAAATCCTTCCTCTCAGCACTAACATAGTAGAGTCTTACATATTAAAGTATGGTGTCCTACCAATACTCAGTATCCATTTCTTCTCTTCATATTCCATTTTATTGTTTCAGAAGTAATCACAAATTTTTATGGTTATTGTAGCCATTGTACATGCTTGCTGACCATTTAGCCATATGAAAACAGCCATAGTAAATAATTTATATTATTCTTAAATTCTTATATAATTATAGACATAAGTGAAGGATGATACTGAGTTTACATTATTGTATGGATCCAGACATTGCTTTAAAAGAAGGGTGAAGATCGGTGAAGCAGTAGTAATTTGATAAAATATTTATTTGATGAAATTAAAAATATCTTGTAACATTTCTGTGATTACAAGTATTTATGATCCATTTTAATATTAAAGGAGGGCCTGAGTTTCCACTGACCCATCATCTGTCCCTAGCCTACAAAAGAAAGACAGAGTTCACTTAGAGCAGGGGTCCCCAACCCCCGGCCAAGGACCGGTAGGAACTGGGCCGCACAGCAGGAGGTGAACGGCTGGCCAGCAAGTGAGTGGAGCTTCCTCTGCTGCTCCACATCGCTCCCCACTGCTCTCATTACCACCTGAACCATCCCCACCACCGCCCCACCACCACCCCCCGTCTGTGGAAAAATTGTCTTCCACGAAACCCGTCCCTGGTGCCAAAAAGTTGGGGACCACTGGCTTGGAGAGCAAAGATGTGGTAACGGATTTTTTTTCTTGAGAGAGCATTAGTAGTGTACTGTGTGTTCCTTCTATCCTGCTGTCGGGGAGAAGTGATAGGGAGCATTCTCCTCAGTTCAAACTAACCAAGGGAGGCTTCAAGATACGTCCCATTTGGTGGTGGGTGGGGCATAAGGACTGATATCTGACTCTTGCCTATCAAACCTAAGAGCTGGATCAAACAGCTTGGCAGCAGAGCAACAAGAGGACCATAGTGAGAGTGAAGTGCGTTTATAGTAGGGGAGGGGAAAAGTGGATGTTTCCCCAAACCCATGTGGATCCCACAAACATAGCTGGCCTGAGTTTGTCTTAAAAGGGAACCCACCCTGTAGGGCCTGTAGGAGAGAAGGGACCCTAACAGAAAAAATGGGTTGCCATAAACCAAGAGCTGAGGGAGAAATCAATAGTGGCATCCAGAGGATACATTTCCAGTATCAAGGGAAATGATGTCAGAGTTCCCAGCAGGCAAATCCTGGAGGAACCCACAATTGTCCGTCATGAGAGGAAGGGCATGAACCTCTGCATCTAGTATAAATCAACACCAGATTTCAAATGCACCAACCAAGAGAGTAGGGTGGGAGATAAAGCCAAGACACAACTGTCATCCTGTCTTCCACCCCCTCTTCCTCTACCTCCATCAGTATCCTAAGTCCAATGCTGTCCCATGCTACAGGAAAGGAGAACCTTTCAGCTAGATTGGAGTTCTAATATCACAGAGAACAGGACTGTATAATACTTTGAAAAGGAGAATATCCATCAATTATTTATGTTATTATTTTTTTAACATTTTTATTGGAGTATAATTGCTTTACAGTGGTGTGTTAGTTTCTGCTGTACAACAAAGTGAATCAGCTATATATATACATATATCCCCATATCTCCTCCCTCTTTCATCTCCCTCTATAAGTTATTATTAAAGCTATGAGAAATCCTTCAAGATTTCGCTTAAGGGCAGGGAAAGAACTATTTGTCAAAATGAGTTTAACAGGGGGCTTCCCTGGTGGCGCAGTGGTTGAGAGTCCGCCTGCCGATGCAGGGGACACGGGTTCGTGCCCCGGTCCAGGAGGATCCCACATGCCGCGGAGCGGCTGGGCCCGTGAGCCATGGCCGCTGAGGCTGTGCGTCCGGAGCCTGTGCTCCACAACGGGAGAGGCCACAACAGTGAGAGGCCCGCGTACCGCAAAAAAAAAAAAGAAGTTTAACAGGAAGTTTTAAGAAGGAATGTAGTTGCTTTTTGTTTGTCTTCTACTGAGTACATTCTGTTCAAAAAAGTGATTTTGCAGGAAACATCAGCTTGGAAAATGTATTAAAGGAAATAATGATTTTTTTTTGCATTATGTTGAAAAAAACTTGGAATGTAAAGCAAATTTTGAGTTTTGCTTGCGAAAACATTAAAAAAAACCCTATAAATAATACTATAAAGTTAATAAAATATCTCAACATGGACATTTTAGTATGAGTAAAGCATGGACCCAGGTAGAAGAGGAAATGCAGAACCTGAAGAATATTTGAGGCAAAATCTAGAATGAACCCAAACAGAATATTTACTCTTAAGGAGTTTGAAGATATTTATGAATTAATCAATAAGGGGAACTAAAAATACAAGTCAGAACTTCTCTATACAATATGCAAAGTTTGTAGCATATATTTCTGTGGTGGTTAAATCTAGAATAAAATACATTTCATGGTTGTATGCTTTTGTTTATCTACTGCTGTGGAACCAATGATACCCAAACTTAGTTTCTTGAAACAGCAACCATGTTATTATCTTTAATCATTCTGTGGATTGACTGGGCTTAGTTGGGTTGTTCTTCTGTTCTACGTGATGTCTCCTGGTGCTGCAGTTATCTTGGAGTTCAACTGAGCTAGAACATACAAGACGCTCACTCACATGGCTAGTTATGGAGGCTGGCTGGAAACTCAGTGGGGACCGTCAACTTGAGTGACTCCATTCTCTGCGATATGGCTTTTCCTTCTGCCTTTGGCTTCTCATAGCAAGTCCGTTGGGCCCGTGGTGGTAGTGGGAGGGTTTCCCAAGAGCAAGAATTCCAAGAGGAAGGAAACAGAAGCTGCCAGTCTTAAAGCCTAAGGTCAGAAGTCCCAGATTATCACTTGTATGGCATTCTGTTTGTCACATCAGTACGTGGTCAGCCCAGAATCAAATGAAGGAGAAATAAACTTCACCTCTCCATAGGGGAGTGGCATGTACAGATAGAGAAGGAAAGAATTGATAGCAGCCATCTTGAGAGAACAGAAACTACAGAGTGCAATTATTCTCAGAATCCTTCTTTGTTTTCATAAAGTTGTACCCCAGAGCCCCACAGGGTCCTGCTCATTTCCAATCTCATTGACCATATTTCTGGATCTATAGCATTTAATTTAAAAACTTGTCTTCTTTACTGGAAGTTAAAATTCACATGTCTAACATTTGACAAACAACCAGGTAAAGTACATGTTGACCAAATTGTCGAGGCTGGCCAGAATCAAAATCCAGATGGAAAAAAATGGCCTAAAGTTACTTTATGCAGGCCTCTTTATGGACCAAGCATCATAACATTAAAACCTGAGACAGTGTGTAAATTCTTTGCAGGCACTGGCCCTTCCTTGTTTTCTCCTTCCCTGGATTCTGCCTTTATGTATTAGTCATGGTTCTCCAGAGGAATAGAACCGTAAGACACATATGTGTATGTGTATTCATTCATTATAAGGAATTGGTTCATTTGATTATGGAGCCTGAGAAGTCCCACAATCTTCTGTCTGTAAGCTGAAGATTCAGGAAAGCCAGTGGTATAATTCAGTCCATGTCAAAAGGCCTCAGAGGGCTTCCCTGGTGGCGCAGTGGTTGAGAGTCCGCCTGCTGATGCAGGGGACGCGGGTTCGTGCCCTGGTCCGGGAAGATCCCACATGCTGCGAAGCGGCTGGGCCCATGAGCCATGGCCGCTGAGCCTGCGCGTCCGGAGCCTGTGCTCCGCAACGGGAGAGGCCGCAACAGTGAGAGGCCCGCATACCGCAAAAAAGAAAAAAAAAAAAAAGGCCTCAGGATCAGAGGAGCCAGTGGTTTACATCCCAGTCTGAGGGCCAGAGAAGATGAGGTGTCCCAACTCAAGCAGATAGGCAGGAAGCAAAAAATGTGAATTCTTCCTTCCTCAGCTTTTCGTTCTATTCAGGTCCTCAGTGGATTGGATGTTCCCCATCCACACTGGGAAGGGCAGTATATTTTACTGAGTCTACCAATTCAAACGCTAATGACATCCAGAAACACCCTCATAGACACACCTGGAAATAACTTAGGCACGCCATGGCCAGTCAAGTCGGCACATAAAACTTACCATCACACTCTATGCTCCCACTAGCTGCTATGTGAGTTCAACTTCTCTGATTTTCTTCCCTGGACCTTTGACACTTGCTTGAGATCAGTTTTAAACATGATTTTCCACTTGGTGATTGAATCCTTATATATAACATTTGATAATTGCCCTCTGGTTTCACACAGCAGGACATGGCTAACAGGCACTCAATTTTCCTTCCATTTTGTTCTTCCTCCTTTTCTTCCTTCCTTCCTTTTCCCACTCCTTCCATTTCTCTCTTTTCTCCCTTCCCCTTTTCTTATTTTCTTTCTCTGCCACTCTTTATCCCTCTCTCCCTCCTTCTCTAGCTGCTTTCCTTCCCTCTCAAATAATTTTTCATGCACTTAAGTATTCAGAGCGCTACTTTTGGTACTTAGGACCCAATGACCAACAAGACAGATATCAGGCTTTAAGAAACCTACACTGGGGAGGGGGAGGGGTGAGTTTTGACAGGGCGAGAGAGAGTCATGGACATATACACACTAACAAACGTAGTAAGGTAGATAGCTGGGGGGAAGCAGCCTCAAGGCACAGGGATATTAGCTCGGTGCTTTGTGACAGCCTGGAAGGGTGGGATGGGGTGAGTGGGAGGGAGGGAGACGCAAGAGGGAAGACATATGGGAACATATGTATATGTATAGCTGATTCACTTTGTTATAAAGCAGAAACTAACACACCATTGTAAAGCAATTATACCCCAATAAAGATGTTAAAAAAAAAAAAAAAAAGAAACCTACACTCAAACAATAAATAAGTAATTTCAAAATTAATGATTTGGCTCTAAACGTAAGTACTATAAAGAAGCAAAGAACGTAATGAAAGAACATGATAGGATTCTTGAGACAATCTTGATGGGGGGGTCGTCTTCATGGAGTGAGTGATATAGAAATTAATATCTGAACAATGCATTCATGCAAATTAACCAGGTGAACTCTAATGGAAATGGTTGTTCAGGCAGAGGGAGTAACATGCTAATATCCTAAGAAGACAGACTACGGGAGCATTTGGAACTGAGATTCAGTGTGGCCGGGGCTCATTAAAGAAAGAAGAAAAAAAAAAAAAAAAAAGAAAGAAGAGTGCTGAGAGTTGAGGCTTCAAAGGGTGGTAGGAGCTAAACAATGCAGTGCCTTGTACATGATGATAAAGCATCTGAGGGGAATTAAGTGGAGAGGGATTAAGAAGTACTTTGGCTGCGTAGGACTGAATGACCAGGCCTGACCATTAGTGGAAGGGGGAAAAGAAATGAAAGAATGAAACTCCCAGTTTAAATGAAACTTTGAGATAATCTATAATCTGTGCTTACTCATTTCATACCCATTAGTGAATAATAGTTTTAAATCTTTCAAATTGAACACAACTGTGTTTTGTTTGTTTTTACTCTTACCTAGAGTATGCTCTGCCTCTATTCTTGACATATGAATCCCTGTCTGTGTTCTGAATTGAATTCAGAAGCCTCCTTTAACTGATGCATTTTTGGACGTCACATAAAAGAAAAGGAGGATCAAGAGAATGCTGCAGTACTGTTTGTAGTTCTCTGTTTATAAGAACATATAGCAATCAATGTTTGTACCCCATGGAAGTATGGTTTCAATTTTGTCCTTGAAATCGGAGAAGAGATGTGTTGCCAGCACATATTTATTCCTGCAAAGCATCTTCTTATTTCTAGCGTGTACAGACGTCCTATGAAGTTTTGCTTTCGACTTTTTCAAGTTTAGTTTCATTTTAGTGTGATGAACACCTGATAAATGACAGCATTTGTTACGATGAGAATATCAGCTGGAATGCTGTGCCAACATAGATGGTGGATAGATAGCAATTGTGATGAGTCTACTGCAAATATCAGCTGCTGAGTTATTTATTGAGATTTTATTTGAACATACTGGCTGACTTTCAAAACTGAACTTTGCACTGATTAGAGTCAAAGCAAGGGGCCAAGATTTTGAGGCTGAGTGTTTAGAACTTGTTGCATTTTGAACTGTGTAGCTTATAACCAGCTTATTGAATTATACAGCAGAAAAAGATGATTAATAATTATAACTTTGAAAATTCCTTATAAATGTTACACACTCATTTACCGAAAGTTTAAAGTCTTGAAGTCTACTTATGACCAACAATGTAACCTATAGTCCTTTGTTGGAATTCGTGTTCATACTTTTATTTTTCATCGAGCATTTTTGGAGAAACAATAGTATACAATCCAGCATTGCTACAAAGAACACTAAAATTTGAAATATATTATTTTGGTGAATTCACTCTGGGATACAAATGTTCTATCATGAAAAATAGGTTAAGGTCATCAAAGTTGGCCTTGATATTTGGGTTTCTTCTAACTACTATTGTATTCAATCCTACTGTTTCTCTTGTATCAACAACACAGTTTATTATTGTTCCACTTTATTTAGCTACAGTACCCATACATTTGGAAGTCCCAGAAAAAAATTCCTGTATGGCAATTTGATATCGAGAACTCAAGTTCTCGATATCAAATTCACTGTGTGGAAAACATTTAGAAAAGCTTAGAATCTGAGTCGATATGAAGGATTTGTTAAGCTTATCCACCACAGTATTTCTTACTATTTCTCCAAAGGTTATGATGTTCATATTGCTGCACAACTGAGGATTGATCTTCAGTTAAGGTTAAAGAAATGTCTCCTCAAATCTGAATTCTGTTCTCATTACTCCACTGAAGTTGTTTTCATAAAGTTCATCAATAATAGTCTAATTGTAAAATCCATTGAATTTGATAATTTTTAGTAGCATTTGTCAGTGTTGACCACTTTCCTGTCCACTCCTTACCTTTTTCCTGCTTCTGTTCTCTCCTATAGAAATGGGGTTGTTGTTAGATTTAAATAAGTTAATATACGTAGAAATCTTAAAGTAGTATCTAGCACATAGTAAGCACATAATACCTTTTAGCTATTATCGTTGTTTTATTATTACTTGACTTCCTATCATGCCTGTGTTTCCCTGGAAGCAGAGCTGGTATGAAGGCAGTTTATTGTGAAATGATCCCAGGGAAGGAGTGAGGAACCAGAGGAATAAAACAAAAATGAGGAAAAGCTAACACAAAGATATATGATCAGGTTGGCCACCTCTATGGGAGCTTAGGTAATACATTTTGAAACTGACTACATTTGTTCATTGTCTTTCATACCTTAATGGTCAAGATATCTCCATGAACATTAACTTCCTTACACTTTTGGGTAGAGAAATTGTTAGTGCCAATCTGGTTTAGTGTGTCAGAGTAAGCAAGAAATTATAGGACCAGAGCACAGGCTGAAGTGAGGAGCTTTCAGGTTGCAACTTGAAAAGCTGGTCAAAGACTGCAGAGCTGGTCACTGCTGCAGTGGCTGTAGTAAGAGGCGTGGCCAAGAGTATTTTAGGTGATGTTCAAGAGGTGTCCAATATACACATTATCCTGGGTTTTCTCTTATCTCCTTGGTTACCCTTCCTCACCCTCTTCACATTATAGATTCCTTATTTTGTAATGTTTTTTTAAAAACGAAATTTTGCAATACAATTCACAAAAAAATCAAATATACCTATTTGAAGTATACAGTTGTTTTTGACAAATGCTTACACATCTATGTAACCACCATTCTAATTGAAGTCATAAAACACATCAGTTCTCCCCCAAATTCTCTCTTGCCCTTCGTAATCAATATCCCAGCCCTACCTCCAGGCTATCGCTGATGAATAAAGATGTTGAGCATTGTTTTGTGTACATATTGGTGATTATTTTCTTCTGTGAAATATTTGTGCAAATATTGTGTCCACTTTTACTTCAGTTATTTGTTTTCTTTTTACTGAGTTGTAAGGGGTCTTTATGTATTCTGGATATAAGTCCTTTGAATTTTTCCTATTGTAGCTTGCCTTTTTATTTATTTTTAGCAAAGTTTTTCAAAGAGCAGAAGTTTAAAATTTCAATAAAGTCTGATTTATCAATCTTTTATCTTATGGTTCTCCTTTTTGTGTACAATCTAAGAAGTCTTTGCCTAGCCCAATAGAGCAAATGTTTCTCCTCTTTTCTCCTAAGAGTTACATAGTTTTAGCTCTTATAGTAGGCCTATGAAGCATTGCCATTTAATTTTATATATGGTGTGAGGTAAGAGTCAAGACTCCCTTATTTACTGTTTTTTTAATATGGCTATTCCATTGTTCCAGTACTGTATTTTGAAAAGATTACACTTTCTGCATTGAATTGCCTTGGAATCCTTGCAAAAAAATCAATTGACCATAAAATGTGGATTTATTTCTAGATTCTTTATTCTGTTTCATTGGTCTATATGTCTAATCTTACATCAATACCACACTGTCTGTATTACTGGAGTTTTATAGTAAGTATAGAAGTCAGGTAGAATAAATCTTTTAACTTTCTTGATCCTTTAAAAAAATGTTTTGACTCCACTAGTTTAGTTCCTTTATGTTGTCAGAATTAGTTTGTTGATTTTTACAAAAAGCTGGCTGGTATTTTGGTTGAGATTGCAATGAATCTATAGACCAATTTGGGCAGATTTGACATTTTAACAGTAGTAAGTCTTCCTGTCAATAAATATGGTATGCCAATCCATTTCCTTCATGTTTCTTTAATTTCTCTCAGCAGTGTTTTATAATTTTCAGGTACAGGTCTTTTATATATTTTGCTAACCTTATCCTAGCTATTTTATGGTTATGCTACTATTATAAATGATATTTTATAATTTTGAATTTCCATTTTTTTGATAGCATATACTCATACAATTGATTTTATATATTCTGATTTTGTTTCATAGGACTTATATCCTATAGCCTTACTAAATTCACTTATTCTCATAGTTTTCTTTGTTGATTCCTTATAAATTTCTACATACTCAGTTATTTCATTTGTGAATAAAGACAATTTTTCCTCTTCCTTTTATATTTGTATTCTTTAAATTTCTTTTTCTTGCCTTATTTCCCTAAGACTTTTAGTACAGTATTTATTAGAAGGAGTAAGATTGGGCACCCTTGGTTTGTTCTTGATCTTGGGGTGGGGGAGAATTGAGTTTTTCACCATTAAGTTTATATTAACTATAAGATTTTTTTAGACTGTCTTTATCTGGTGAAGGAATTTTCCTTTTAGCTCTAGCTTATTGAGAGTTGTATCATTAATGGGTGTTGAATTTTGTCACAAATTCAACTGCAATTTATAGGCAATGCCCAATTTCAATACTGGCTTTCCCTATTGTTTTTAAATAAAATAGTTACTTAATAGTTATATTATTTAGGTATTAAAAAGTACTAAGTACTCCAATTCTTCATCTGCCCAGTTCCCACTCTTTCTCCATAGATAGATACTTTTATTAATTTCCGATATAAGCTTTCTGAGTTTCTAAAATGTATATTCTAATTTTGCTCAACCTTTTAAACACATAGCAGTCTATAAAGTGGTTTTGCACATTGCTTTTTTTCACTTAATAGATCTTGGAAAGCTTTCCTTATCTAGTCCTGCTAGGGACTGAATGTTGTGCCCCCTGTTTCATATGTTGAAGCTCTAACTCCCAATGTGATGATATTTGGAGGTGGAGCCTTTGGGGGTAATTAGGTTTAGATGAGGTTATGAGGGTGGAGCTTCCATAATGGATCGTGTCCTAGTAAGAAGCGGAAAGACCAGAGGTCACTCTCTCTCTCCACCTTGTGAAGATACAGCTAAAAGATGGCTGTCTACAGGCCAGGAAAAGGGCTGTCACCAAGAACCGAATCTACTGGCACCTTGATCTTGGACTTCCCAGCTTCCAAAACTGTGAGAAATAAATGTCTATTGTTTAAGCCATCCAGTCTGTGGATTTTGTTATAGCAGCCCAAGTTGACTAAGATAGTGCATAGAGAGATTCCTTACTATTTCTTATAGCTACTAGTATTCTACTGTATGCATACAGAAAATGAGTGCCCTTTGATGGAAATGTGGTTTGTTTCCAATCTTTTGTTGTTTCAGGAATACCGCAGTGGATAACCATGTATATATGTCAATTCCTATAATTAGTAGCCCAGTTAAAAGGGTACAAACACTTGTAATTTTGATAGTACAAATTTGTTTTAATTTTTCATTACCATGAAATGATGAGACTTTTGTTTGGATGTGTTATGAGAAAGCTCTGTCCTACTCTTGTCTAGATTCCACCCTTCATTTATCATCCTGCCTCCAAGTCATGTACTCTTTCTCTTTTAGTTTCAACAATGTGTCTCAGGCTAGACAATGTCAGAATGATTACATTATTTTATCATGATTTTATAGTTACTGTAAAGAATTCATAATCCCTTGATCTGCTATTGCTTGGAGTTCAATATCAGTCACATTTAATTGCATTTTTATGACTAAAGCTACTATTGTTCCCAGATTGCTACAGAAAATATATGTGCAAAATTACAACATAAAAAGATTTTTACTCTTCTCCAACACTCAAGTTGGAAAATATCTGCTATGAAATTTAACCTTTCTTTGCACTGCTCTCTCTCTTTGCATGATTTCTCTCTGTCCTTGAGAAAAGGGTTATGTAGATTCACTTGGAGTAGAGGAAGGAAGAAGACTTACAAGTTCAGTACTATTTAGTTGATTTCCCACATTTTGAAAAAGGAATTGACTCTATCTTATTCTGTCAAAAACAATCTCTTTGGCTGTAGAATCAAAGTATGTTTTATTGACCTGTTTATGTATGCTGGGTGAAGATCACACCTACTTTTGTTGTCTAATAAAAAGGAATGATGATGGGAACTTTAACGAGTCCAGTAGGTTGGAGCTTCAAATATTACTTGCCTATGTGAAGGGCTGACTCTGGATTTACTTATATTAAAATAAATGCTGGCTTCATTTTCTTTTACTCCCTCTGGAAAAGAACTAGAAATGGTTATGCTGGAAACAACACTACAGATGACCAGTAAATCCAAACAAATAACAAACTTTGATAATATTTTATTCTGCTTTCTCGAAGTTTATGGTAATTGGCCGTTTTCATTCCATTCCTGTCTTTGGATGCACCTCTGAAGAGAGTACAAAAGGCAGAAGGGGAAATATATGACAGAAGAATAGAACTCACTGACAGAAATTAAATGTGTGATGCAATCTCTTGAAGGAACAGTATGCAAAGCATTCTTGGGTAACTTTAACTTGAGCAAATAACAATGCCATAGAAATTTAAATAATTAATAATATTTAAAGAAATGCTATAGGAATGTAAAGCATCAAAGTAGCTCAGACCCTATGATAGATTTAAATTTCTCTCAAATATTTTTGGATGTTGGTGTGAGGGAGCAGGAAGATATTTAGGGCTGGAGACTCAGTAGAGCAATACATTCCCTCCTACTGCATTTAGTTAAAATGAATGTGTTCTATTCATTTATTACAATCTTGTAATGAAACATACTTGATTTGAATCCTTTTTATATCCCTTTTGTGCTAATATATTGAGTTAGTTGATTGGTTAGCTGACTTGAAAGAAATACTGGTTAAGAGCAGTGACTTTGGATCTAGAGCCTGAATTTGAATTTTGGCTTCCCTATTATTAACTAATCAGTTGTCTCACATATTCTCCAGTTTCTCAGGTGCACAATTTCCTCATTGGTGAAACAGACATAAAAATGCCACCTTCATAAGGTTACTGTAATGATTAAGTGAGATAATATATGTTAAACATTCAACACACTTTCCTGGCAAATAATAAGCACTTAATGAATGTTAATGAAAATGAAAGGAACAAAAATTATTTTTGATCCCAGTATAGGTATACTAATTGAATATGAGGAAATATGCTTAGAGATAATTACTTTAACTAAAACAGTAGAATACATGGCAAAACTTTATATATATACACACAGAAACACGTATACAATTATGCATATATACAAAGTAGTGGAGAAAAAATGCTTTTGGTAGCATGAAATGAATACAGTTAATCCATTTATATATGTTTTACAATTACTGATTGTAATATTTGTATCTGTCTCTATATTAGCACATTCCAGAAGGATAAGCAATATTTCTAGCTATGCATAATCAGAAAAACACATCTGCATGTACTTTTAGAATCCATTGGGGTGCCTGGTTCCCTGTGGTATAATGCTGTGTGTACAGCTTAGGCTAGAAATCTTTCAGGGATAGCATCATAACACATCCCGTGATTTAATTCACTTTCTGGCTGGCATCGTTCCCAGTGGAGCAGGATAGACACACACACTAACATGGCTGTTGAAACAGGTTAAGATGAATCATCTGAAAGTTTATTAAGGCTAGGATTAGTGAGGACAGCCTACTAATTTTCATTTAAGTGTTTTGTAACATCACTATAGTAGACTGTCTGTTCAGGAACATACCACCTGCAAATTCTATTTCTTTTTTAAATCCAAAAAGTTTAACTTTGGAGTAGATGATAGAGAGCTAAAAGGAAGCAGGGAAAACTAAAAACTTATAAAGAATAAGTTTTAAATGAGATGACTGAAATTATCCAGAGAATAATTTTTATCATCAGTAAATATACTTTTCACCCTTTCCTCTTGATTCACATAAATTTAATAAAGAGAGTTAAAAAAATGTGTGCTGGCCTGCATTTTATTATGTAATAACGTTTGCATGGTACCGCTTTTCTGTTTCTCACTTCATCAGAACTGTTTTTCATTTGGTTGGACCTCCTCAGCTGTGACAGTGTCAGAAAAAAGCATCTGTAGTTGTGCAATCATCTACTGAAAGCTGTTCTGTTTCCATGTAGCTATACATCTCTTTGAGACCAAATGGGAGATGCTTAATGTTAATAAATAGGCAGTTTCTGCATAAATAAACACCAGGCCCTGCAATCCACAGACTTAATTATTTTTTTTTCTGTGCCAAGCCAAATGGACTCATAAAACAAGTGATAAAGCTGTAAATTGTGTACTTAGTTACAAATGTATTCAGAATAAATATGGTTTCTATTTGTAAATACAAATATCATAGTGCTATGGGATTCAAGCTTAATCCATTACAATAGAGAAAAATACAAATATATGACCCTTGTGCATAAAGTACATTCCTAGCAAAGTACTGCAGCAATGGATAATACGTTTGTCTTTGTTTTAGATGCCAAAAATGTGGTTCAAAGTTCTGGGAGATATGACCAACTCACCTCCTTTCTGGCCTCTTGCTGTCCCCCCACAAACTTCAATATTTAATCTGATCAAATGGGAACATTACATGGTAATTTTCATACAAGTTGCATATATTTGCACGTATTTAAGAATATGGTCTTTAAAAAAGTGATGGTGCTAATTTTTAAAAAGAGGATGTTTTATACTTCTATGAATACAGAAACTCAGGACTATAATAAAGAAGCAGCCATGTTAGCTATTATTTTCTTTTGCTATGAGAATAATGTTTTACTACTGTTAGAACAATTTGTACAAATACTCTCTTTTGTGCATTTTTTTCTTATTTCTTACAGTGAAATCATAAAATTGTGATTGACCACAATAATAAATGGTTGCCCTAGATCGGGTTTTGATGTCACAAATTCACCATTTCACTTTAGGATCAAATAGGTGGAGAACTCAAACTAGGAGGAAGCAAAACCCTGTTTAAATATAAATAGCTTTGACAATTGTCTCGGATAGTTAAAAGGATTATGAGAAACATATGAAAGGTAATAGATACATGTTTGTTTGACAATAGAGTTTGAAGTTTCTTCTGTTCTAAATGTTCTACTTTGCAAAGAGAAAATGTAAATTTAAAAGATAAATTATTATATTTGATTTAAGGAATTTTTTTCTATTTAACAACAAAAGCTACTTCATAATGATAAGATTCTGGCAAACTATTGTCTTCTTTCCAAAAATAAACGACTTTAAAATAAATGTCTAATAAAAATACTTTTTAATTTTAGCAGTATATTTGGACAAATTAGCACTTCAAGAATATCCATTTATAATTAACATAAAATATAATTTAAAAAATTAAACAGTGCATTAAGAAATGTAAGGTCCCCATTAAGAAGCCCCACATGTTTTATGAAGTCCTGGTAGACTTCAAGTGGCTCAACTGGCAACCACCTTCCACTCAGCCTATACTGGATACTTACTATTTACATTGAACTATCCCCCTCCAACCGGAATCCAGCATCCTTCCCGCTAACTACGTAAATGTAACTATAGCGACTCCTAAAAAATAGTTTGGTCACTAAAACCACTTCTGTACCAGCCATAACCTTTTCATGCTTAAACTGAAAATTGAATTCATTTCTCAAATCAAATGTTACTTCTTCTGTGTAGCTTTCTTCAATTTTCTAATCCCATCTCAACCGAGTTAATCCTCCTCTGCAATACTATTACATTTTCCCTGGACACACACACACACACACACACACACACACACACACACACTTGCACTGGAGCCATGCCCATATTTTAATGTATATCCCAAGTTTGCCTGGTCATCTCCTGTATGTGATTATGGAACGACATGGAAAATTTCTTATTGTACACTCTTTAAATAAAAAAATCCAATTAATATGTGATGAGTAAGTGAGTGAGTAAATGAACTGATGAAGAGTAGTTAGGATAAAATTAATTTGGCACCCTAAATCACAGATAAGTTACTCATCCTATGAACTCTTTTTTTTTGTTTTGTTTTATTATTTTAATACAGCAGCTTTTTAGTTATCTATTTTATACATATTAGTGTATATATGTCAATCTCAATCTCCCAATTCATCCCACCACCACCCCCCTCCCTGCTTTCCCCTGCTTGGTGTCCATACGTTTGTTCTCTACATCTGTGTCTCTATTTCTGCCTTGCAGACCGGTTCATCTGTACCATTTTTCTGGATTCCACATATATACGTTAATATATAATATTTGTTCTTCTCTTTCTGACTTACTTCACTCTGTCTGACAGTCTGTAGGTCCATCCACATCTCTACAAATGACCCAATTTCATTCCTTTTTATGGCTGAGTAATATTGCATTGTATATATGTACCACATCTTTATCCATTCGTCTGCTGATGGGCATTTAGGTTGCTTCCATGTCCTGGCTATTGTAAGTAGTGCTGCAATGAACATTGGGGTGCATGTGTCTTTTTGAATTATGGTTTTCTCTGGGTGTATGCCCAGGAGTGGGATTGCTGGGTCATATGGTAATTCTATTTTTAGTTTTTTACAAAACCTCCATACTGTTCTCCATAGTGGCTGTATCGATTTACATTCCCACCAACAGTGCAAGAGGGTTCCCTTTTCTCCACACCCACTCCAGCATTTGTTGTTTGTAGATTTTCTGATGATGCCCATTCTAACTGGTGTGAAGTGAGACCTCATTGTGGTTTTGATTTGCATTTCTCTAATAATTATTGATGTTGAGCATCTTTTTATATGCTTCTTGGCCACCTGTATGTCTTGTTTGGAGAACTGTCTATTTAGGTCTTCTGCCCATTTTTTGATTGGGTTGCTTGTTTTTTTAATATTGAGCTCCGTGAGCTGTTTATATATTTTGGAGATTAATCCTTTGTCTGTTGATTCGTTTGCAAATATCTTCTCCCATTCTGATGGTTTTCTTTTTGTCTTGCTTATAGTTTCCTTTGCTGTGCAAAAGGTTTTAAGTTTCATTAGGTCCAATTTCTTTATTTTTGTTTTTATTTCCATTACTCTAGGAGGTTCATCCTATGAACTCTTGATCTTCACTCTACATGAACCTGTTTCTAGGCTCACAATCTAAAATTCATTTAATAGCAAAGTGAGAAATATAATTCAGTTCAGCTTGCTATTTAAATATGAAACTATATTGCTTATGTGATAGTGTTTCTAAATTCTGAGAGAATTAAATGGACTTCACCTTTTACTCTTTCTATGAAAAGTGTCTGAATCCAGAAGTAATAATGGAGAAATTATTCATAAGATGATTCCATGAACACAGTATGTCTTAAGTTTTTTTTTTTTTTTTTGCGGTACGCAAGCCTCTCACTGTTGTGGCCTCTCCCGTTGCGGAGCACAGGCTCCGGACGCGCAGACCCAGCAGCCATGGCTCATGGGCCCAGCCACTCCGTGGCATGTGGGATCTTCCTGGACCGGGGCACGAACCCGTGTCCCCTGCATCGGCAGGCGGACTCTCAACCACTGCGCCACCAGGGAATCCCTGTCTTAAGTATTTTTGAGGCTCTTTGAAAAAGTGTTCAAATTGTTGGAAGTTTGGAAAACAAGTGCTTGCTCCTTTGCAACTTCAAGTCTTTTTTTGAATGAGAAGAGTAACAAACAGGTAATACAGATATATATATTTAAAATATTTGGATTTAGGTAATTAATGCTCTTTATGTCCTCTTATGTTTTTGTTTTTGCTGAGAAGACATTTACATATTTTTCTTCCTACTATATATATTTTATAATTGAAAACAATGCTCTCATTAACTATTAATTAGTTTTTCTGAGTTTGCTACATTGACCTTTAATCCCCTGCAAAGACCTAAAAGAAACAGGAGCATCAGTCACTTAGATATCACAAAAATCAAGAAATTGAAAAATATGCTTATTGTTTTTCATTGCTACTGTCATTTTCATTCCTTTGAACATTTAATAGTGGAATGTCTAGTTTTAGTCTTTGTCCATGCCTTTAGAATAATTGTAGCTACTTTTAGTACTGATGGTAGTCTATGCCTTTAAAATTGAGCTTAATCCTATTTATTTGGGTTTAAACACTTTAAGTCCCCAGATACCATATACACTTTGTGAAATTAATAATCAAGAATCTATTGTGTTTGATTAAAAGTGATAGAAACAGCTCTCAAACTAGCTTAAGTGAAAAAGGAAATTTATAGGAAAGATGCTGGGATAGACCACATAAAGGAAGATATCAGGAGCTAGGATAGCCTGAGGGATGTCAGAAACTCTGCCTTGGGCTTCCCTGGTAGCGCAGTGGTTGAGAGTCCGCCTGCTGATGCAGGGGACACGAGTTCGTGCCCCGGTCCAGGAAGATCCCACATGCCGCAGAGTGGCTGGGCCCGTGAGCCATGGCCGCTGAGCCTGCGCGTCTGGAGCCTGTGCTCCGCAACGGGAGAGGCCACAACAGTGAGAGGCCCGCGTACCACAAAAAAAAAAAAGAAACTCTGCCTCTAATCTGTCCTTCTTTCTGGGTTTTAGGGACATGGCTGCGGGAAGTTCTGGGGTCTCAGACTTTGAGCTTCACAATCAGGGAGGAAAGAATGATTCTTATCATCTCTAGCAAAAAAATCCTTGGGAAGAACTCTGACTGGCTCACCTCGCCACATATACCCATCCCTGGACCAATCCCTGTGGCCACAACTAAAGCAAATTATAAGTGATCCAGCCTGGGTCACATGATAACCTCTGTGGTCAAGATATGGGACTGTTTTTCAAAGGATGATGACAGGGATACCAGGCCACCAGTGGCAATAGCCACTACAAAAAGAAACCAATCACTTTCATTTTATTAACCTTTTATTCCTCATTCTGTAACATCTTATAGAGATTATAGAAAAAATGATGATTTGTATCAGGTGTCAAGTATTTGTAATGGTACTACTAATTTAAAGGTGGAAATATTGTGTCTGTACAACATTTAAATATTTGCTCTGGCTAGGGTTTATTATGAAAAAAAAAAAGAAAAAAGAAACCACCACTATTGAGGCCAGATGTTAAAGAGAAAATTTAATTGAAACATTAGAATGTAATGAGTTATGAGATTTTAAAGTGAGATGCCAGGCCAAGATGAAATTTTACAAAGAAGTGTCTGTAAAGGGATGTCTTGTCTCTGAAAACCCCTTACTCTCATTGGAAATATAAACAGTAAAGAAAGCAGAGAGGGAGAGGGGATTAGTGAAAAGGATTTTTTTGAACAAAATTATGATTCCCTCTTCATCTTGAGAGAAGATTTCTAACAGGATTACTCAAAAAGGCTGAGCTATGGCCCTGCAGTTAGGGAGTCACAGGGAAATAAAGGGGGTAAGGGAGTGGTTAGCTGCAATAAAAGTCACACTATATTAGGTATGTGGGGTTAAGGATGCCTGAGTGTTTTCTGCACATCGTATGAGGTTGAGAGAGAGAGAGAGAGCTGGAGCAGATGCTTTATTAGATACTGTACAAGCAACATCCATGAGAGGCCAAACAAGCCTCAAAAGGAGGTGAATCACCAGATTCATGGCAGAGAAGTAAGCAACCAGTGAAATGGAGCGCATTTGCCCTAGTCAGGGGAACTGCAGATCAGAGACCACCTGGAATGGGGAGAGGGTAGGCTAGGGCATTTCAGACAAATATAAAAGTTTCCCGGAGGAGAAAGTGTTGACTTTGAACATCTGCCAGCCCTTGAGAAAGAGAAGGCAAGTTAAGACAGTGGCAGTCAAGTAAGAATTTTCCTGCCCCCAGCTCATGCCGTCCTTCCTCTCACATTGTCTCTGGAGGGAAGGTTCAAAAATCATGGTTAGCAAGATGGAGGTGTAGGAGACAACTAAAGGGAAGAATCAGAGATAAAAAGATACAAAATTAGTATCCCTCCCTGCTTTACTGGCTTCTTGCTTATAACAGGCCTACAAGCTCCATCTGGGGGACTGGAAGTAGCTCTAATTTTAAATGTGGTCAGATACTTTGACTATAGCAAGAGACTGGTTGTTCTAAGTACCAAATCCAGGCTTTGATTACAGAACCAGACCCGAAGTGGTCATAGTTCTTTTTATTATCTGAAAGTGAGAAGAACAGTCATGGATTACTTGTGCTTTATTCCAGAGGCAAAGTGAAGAGCTCATATCACTGAATAAATTTTAAGGGAGAGTGGGTGGGGAAAAATGTATATTTCTGATTACAATCTTTGAGTTCTGTTTTTTCCCTCTTTCTTTTCTTCTTTCCTTCCTTCCTCCCTTCCTCCCTCCCTTCCTTCCTTCCTTGCTCTCTTCCTTCCTCTCTCTCTCTCTCTTTTTCTTTCTTTCACAGAGATGGTCCCTTAACTGAATTTTCAGGTTCGTAGGCTATACCTAACCAATCAATTCTTGTGAAGTGGTATCTTTTGTTCTATTTTATCAGGTCTGATACAGATAAATTCTGTGTATTACATTATTTGTGTCTATGTGTATCAATGCATTTATATTTTATATTCTTTATCATTTAGCTTACCAGTGTCCCAATAAAATAATTATAGAAACAGCTTTGTTGAACTTAAAAGTTATTTGAGAGTCAGATTCATATTATAAAAGTAATAGAGAAAAATCAACCACTTATTAGAACTTGCAAAATATATTTTTACAAATTAAAATGAAAAACAATATGCCATTTAACTGTTTTAATTGGTTTCAGTTTTACAACTGCAAGCCAGATGGTTTCTTTTCAAGTAGTTTATAATGTCTTTGCCAAATAACTGAATTACCAAACCAGCTGTGATTATTAACATTTACCTAAACAGAAAAGCATGTCTGCTATTTGTTTGCTAAGAGAGTACCTGCTTTGCAAAAGTTTGGCAAGCAAATCATGGCTCTACTCTGGATAGCATAGTATTTTAATAAAATAGAGAGCAGAGGTAAAAGTGATGCACATATTAACTCATATCCTAAAATGAATGCTGATTTAAAATTTGAACTTATTTATCATGTGTCAAAACCAAGCAATCTCTTGTAGATTCTTCCAATTTTATGATTGTACAATTGTAAATTTTATTTACATTTTTAATGTGAAGAAACTGCTTTAGGCTTTTTAAAACTCTGTTAATAATTCTCTTTAACTGCTTGTTAAAATGTTATATTTTGGAAGCAACTGGTCCTTACAGAAATATGTTTCTGATGTAAGCTGAGGTTTTCTAACTCTAAACTTTTAGCAAATGTAAATTTCTAGATGCTAATTGTAACTGGAGTACTGAATGCAAATTCAATTCTGTAAAAAAAAAAATGATAAACAGAAACCTCAATTAAATGGAGATGGGAGACCAGAACAGGAAGCTCCCATGCCCTTTGACAAAAACAGAGCCCAACAGGAAAAAGAAAGAATCCTCTTCTTTCCTGGCAAGGACTCAGCCAATGAAAAGCCATGGACTCTGTTTTCTACAGCCCTCCCAACTTCCTTTTTCCCCCTCTATAAAAATGTTCTCCTTCCCTTGTCCTGAGGGGATTTGCATGTAGTTCACCATGATTGCAGACCCCAGGTTGCAACTCTCTGCTCATTCCAAAGAAATCCATCTTTGCTGGAGAAATATCTGGTGGTCTATTTGTTTTAGGTCAAAACAATTCTCTTTAGAGCCAATTAAGGAGGGAGACATTTAAGGGGAAGTAATGGTGAGGATTGTTTCAGTTCTTTTATCAAAAAGATACATTATCAGGAAAAATTCTGATTAGAAAATGACATTGTAAATATTCCATGACAGTTCTTTTCCAACCAGAATTTTCCTTGGTAATTTACTGTTTATTTTTGTAAATAAACAGTAAGTTGTAAACAACTTATTTTGTCTCACAAGTCTATGGTCGGCTACGCATTTTTACTGATCTGGGTTTAGTTTGGCTGATCACAGTGGGATTCTCTCAGACATCTATCTCTAGTCAGCTGGAGGCTGTGAGGGGCCTGGTTGGTATAGGATGGTCAGCATAGTGATGACTCAGCTCTCCTCCAGGTGTTCCTCACATTAGCAAGCTAGCCCAGGGATGTTCTCATAGTTCTAGGAAAAGAGCAAAGAGCAGCAAGAGAGCGAGTCCCAACACACAAGAACTTTTCTCATCTCTGGTTGTGTTCTGTTTGATAACATTTCAGTGGCCAGTGTGAGTATTGTGTCTAGCTCAGAGTCAAAGAGTGGGGCAGAATGCCCTGCCTTTGATGGGAAGGGTAAAGAATTGGGGCAATCAATGCAATCAATCAAACACATGTTCATATAGGTTTATACTTTGATAGCTCTCCTGGGTATGACGTATTCAATACTATAGTTTGCTTAATAATTTCTCTATTTATGGATGTTCAGATTGATTCTACTTTTTCTTGCAATTACAGCCAATGCTGCCACAAAAATCTATGTACATACAGCTTTATACACATGTATGAATTTAAAAATTTATCAAATTTTAAACGTACAAGAATATGTCCTCACCACTGAGATTAGATGGCTTTTCATATTTTGTCCTACTTGTTTCAATCTTTGCAAGTACCTTGTTTGTTTGTTTTAAGAAATAGGAATAGCTAAAGCCCCATCACTTATCTTTCCCTCCATTTCTAGAGGCAATGACTTACCCTGATTGTTAGTCACACTGGCCAATATTGTTAGTCACACTAGCCATATTTCAGATGCTCAACAGCCACGTGTTACTATATTGGACAGAGAAGATAAACACATCCATCACTGAAGAAATTTCTACTGAACAGCCCTACTCTAGAATTAAGTCCAGGAAGAGAGCCTGTGGTAGGCAGAATAATGCCCTTCTCCCCCAAGATGTCAGTGCCCTAATCTCTAGCATCTGAAAATGTTAATTAGAGAATAAGAGAATATGAAGATTTGATTAAGAATCTTAAAATGGGAAGATTATCCTGGATTATCTGGGTAGGCCCAATGTAATAACAAGGGTTCTTAGAAGAAGTCAGAAGGATCAGAGTCAGAAAAAAATGTGTTGATAGAAACAGAGGGTAGAGTGATATGCTTTGAAGATGAAGGAAGGGGCCTTGAGTCAAAGAATGGAAGTGGCCCCTAGAAGGGGGAAAAGGCAAGGAAACAGATTCTCCCTTAGAGCCTCTAGGAGGAAGGCTGACACATTTTAGGATTTCTGATCTGCAGAACTGTAAGATGATACATTTGCTTTGTTTTAAGCTATTAAGTTTGTGATAATAGCAATAGGAAGCATACATATGACAATATGTGTTTCCATTCCCCCCTTTATGAACGTTGTCTCCAATTATTTCTATTATATAGATAGAGCTACAATAACGTTTTTCTATATGCAGGAGCTAATATTAGAGAGTGAAAAGCGCCACAGAGAAAAATAACCCACTGAAAGTGTTAGGATGTTCAGGTTGGCAGGGATATGTGCAGTGTTATGTTGGTAAATGTTTAACCACTTGCTTTCCAGAAAAAACCAAAATTTGCCAGTTCCCGTGGCATAAATACTTCTACCATGACAAATTTCTAGCTACTGATGTAACATCACTGAACACAAGAGCTGGGAACATATGTCAGTTTCTGCACAGTGCTGGATCCAGGTATGTGTGTGCACGTGTGTGTTTCTAAGTACATATGTGTGGAGTTCCTATTTTAAACAGAAGATCTTTGTGATACTGACAGAGACCTGAAAAAGATGATGGAGATGCTTATGAAGATGAATGGGGAAAAATATTCTTGGCAGAGGGAATAGTAAGTGTAAACACCTGATGGGAGAGTGGTTGGCATATCTGTTGGATTTCAGGTATGTCTGAGAGCAATCAAGGAGTCTAATATAGCTGGAAGAGAGTGAGCTGCTGAATTGTGGGAGATCAGGTCAAAGAGTTAACTGTATATTCATAGGTTTCTTTGCATTTAGGGGACAGATAATGCTTCATAAGTCATTGTAGGGACTTTTATTTTGAGGGAAATGGAAGGGGATTGGGGAGAAGAGTGACATAATCTGAGTTAAATTTGGCTCTTCTGTTGAGGATAAATAGAAACAGGCTGAGACACAGGAGGGTGTTGCACAGTAATCCAAGCGAGAGATGATGGTGGCTTGGCCAAAAGTGATAAGATACTGCAAGTAGAAAGGACAGAATTTGCTGAAAAATTGAATATGGGGGGAAAGAAAGTGAGGAGCCAAGGTTGACTCCAAGATTTTGGCTTGAGTAATTGAAAAGATGAAAGTGTTATCAGCTGTGACTGGGAAGATGGTGGGAGAATCAGTTTGGGGGTACAGGGGTGTATCAAGAGCTAATTTTGAATGTGTTAAATTTAAGATGACTTTAAAAAATTCCAGTTCAATGAAGAATTGGATATACATGTCTGATTAGGGAAGAGAATCAACTGGAGATGTACATTTGGTACTTAAAGCCATGGTACTTGATGGAGGTCATAGAGGGAATGAGTGTAGATAGAGAAGAAAAGAAATCTGAGGACTAAGTCTTGGGATACTCCAGGATTTAGAGATAAAGAACACAAAGAAACCAGAAAAGGAGATTAAAAGGCCGTCGTCAGGTAGGAGGAAAACCAAAAGAGAATAGCATCCAATTAAAGAAAATGTTTCTTGGAGGAAAGAATTATAAAACCCAACAAATATTCCTGGTTAGTCAAATAAACTGAAGCCTGAGAAATGACCACTGGATTTAAAAGTGTTATTGATCATGTTAACCAAAATAATTTTGCTGGAGAGATATGCACTAAAGTCTGATTGCAGTGGCTTCAAGAGAGAATGGGAGGAAAGGAATTGGAGACATAAAATTTAGCCAATCCTTTCTAGTTTTTCTGTGAAAAAAATGAGAAGGAAGTTGCTAAATATAAGATCCAGAAAGAGTTTTCAAAAGGTTGGAGATATTATAGCATGTGTTTGTGCAGATGAAAAGAAAATTCAGCAAAGAAGGAAAATTCATGAAGCAAAATAGGGGAGAATTGCCAGAGGATGTCCTTAAGAAAGGGAGTGAACTGGGATCTAGGGCACAAGTGGATTAGTTGGCCTTAGATAGATGGTTCATCCATGGGAGCAGATGGAGATTGATGTGGTGTTGGGAGCATGTGGAAAGTCTCTATGGGGTGCTTCTATTTTGTTATTTAAAAAATGTCATCAACTGAGGGTTAGGATGGGGTAGGGAGTGTAGGGAGACTTGAAGAAGAGAATGGGTGAATGAATGGACTTTAGAAATAGCAAAAGACTGCAGGCTGTATTTGGAGGCTCAATAAAATTGTCATGTATTTACCTTGAGACCAGACACAAACTGGCAAGTTTTTCTTAAGACAACATCAATGTACAGATGCAAATACAGAATGGATTGAGATTTTAACATAAGCAGGGTTGGGTTTTTGTCAATTGAGTATGAGGGAAAAAAAGAGCCTGACTAGAGAGTTAAGGATAAATGCAAGAGGGTATTATGGTGATGTACAATAGACCACAGGAAGGAGAATAAAAAATAGATTAAGGTTAGGGACATGGTAGAGACAGAGAGGACAGTGATCCAGTAGCATGTAAGAATTGTTGAAGGGGGGATACTGGAGGAAGTGAGTTCCATAGATAAGGTTGAAGAGTAAGACAACTGAATTGAGAATATGGAAGGGTATTAGTAATGACAAGGCCTAGTGTATGACCACAGATGTAAATGGCTCATAGGATGAAAGATAAGATTATTGGCAGAGAGGAGATCTTGAAAGTGGGAGGCCAGATAGAAGCATCTATGTGGATATTGAAAGCACAACACAACAACTTCTACAGCATTAGTATTAGAGGTAATTACAAATAACATCACAGTGATATCAGAGTGGTCAGACTAACAGTGTTCCAACATGTCTTGAGTACTTGTTAGAAATGCAAATTCTCAAGTCCCACTGAGACCTACTGAACCAAGAAACCAAGGGGTGGTGCTTCAGGTGATGCACGATGACGTCTGAGAACCACTTACAGGGGCAGCACAGAAGATGGAAGAGTTAATTGCTTGGAAAGAAGGATTCAATGAGGTAGCATTTAAACTACAACAGAAGTTACTGCAAGGTTAAATGTAGGGGCCTTAAAATTAAAGGGAGCAGCATTTGTAAAGAAAAGCTTGAATCATGAAAAGGCCTCAGATAAGAAAACATAAAATTACGTAAAAGTGAAAAACGTTAGCTATTAATATCAGAAAATCATGCCTTGCTAGGAAGCCATTGTTTCTTCAAGAATCCTGATGAAACATCATAAGAGTTCTTTCTATTCATCTACTTTTTCTTTCATTGGTATTAGGCTCAGTAGAGAATGAAAGCTGGAACAGTAAGTGTGGCTGCTTTGGCATACCAACATTTTCCACAATTTCCCAACGTCTCTATCGAACACTGTTTTAAAGAGCTGGTGCTAAAGGCTAAAGCCGCAGTGTTCGCCCGTCTATGACGTCACGGTGCGCCCACCGACAGTGTGTTCCATCAACAGCCAGGCGCCGCGGGAGGGGCGGGGCTTGAGCGTGCTGACGTCACTACCGGGCGCCAGGCGCGCTCAATTGGCGGCGGATTCAAACGTTCTGGCCTGGTCTCAGGGCCTGTAGAAGCGTCGGAGTCGGGGTTCTCGGTGTCCCCGCGGGCGTGAGCTGCAGTGCGGCGCAGGAAGGGCCTAGGAAGCTTAGGCGGCTGGTGCCCGAGCCGGAGGGAGAGGATGGCGCTCTCGACCACAGTCTCGCAGAAGAAGCTGATAAAGCGGAAGGCTCCCCGCGGTTTTCTAAAGCGCGTCTTCAAGCAACGGAAGCCTCACCTCCGTCTGGAGACAACTAGCGACCTACTGGTGAGATTTTGTCCCTTCTAGGACTGGAAGTGGGGCGGAGACGGGGGAAATAACCCCCAGCTTTTATTTTGCCGCCCCCAGCCAATCTAGCTTTCAGGCCTACGTTTGAGGTGTTCGCAGCAACACCTGGGCGGGTTTGCCCCGGCCTGGCATATCAGTATTCCTGATGCTGAATTGTTTTGGGACCCTCTGAAATGTAGATATCCTGACCTTTTTTTTACAGGAGGCTATTAGCCACATCAATTTAAGGAGAAAACTAACGTTAAGTTCCTGTTTATAGTTTTTCAATATCGCTATTAAGGAGCACAGTCTGGTACTGTGCTTAGTGTAATTTGCAAAGATTCGAAAGATACATTTAAAAAAAATAGATTTTGGAATTCAGGCTGGGTTATTTTTATTTAAATATTTTATTTAAATAAAATATTTTATTTAAATATTTTATTTAAATATTGTAAAAGGCATTACTGACATGCCTTTCAAAAGTGCCTTTCTCCTTGCCTTCCTTTCTTCCCCTTCTTTTTACGTTGTTAAACAAATATATTGCCCTATTTCCTCTACTTTAGCTTATTTACTAAAGAACCCTGATCCAAAAGTTTATTTGTAAGTAGTATGCTCCCACATGTGAATTCGTTTTCCTAGACAAATAGAACACCTGTTAATTTAGTTTTCAAGCCCAACCATTAAAAGTTTATCTGACTCATAGTAACTGCAGCATAATGCTCACATGATAAATAACCACAACCAAACCACGGTGTAATATTTCTGTTTTGAAATAAATTAAGAGTTTTTATGTTGAATGCCTGGAATATATATCCCTCTAGCAGAATGAACAGTTTCCCTAGGTTTAAACCATAGGAGGCACCTCCTGTGGTTTGTTCCAAGAGCTCTTTGAGTAAAGGAGACACTACAGGTGGGCACCTAATTTCCCTGAGATCAAGGATAAAGAATTGTGGATAATAGGGATATATGGCATGGAGGGTGGCTTAACAATACATCATTCCATCTCTTCTTAAGTTACATTGTCCCCCTCCTCTTTTCTCTACAGCCTCTGCCAGCTCTCTACTGCCTCCCCTAATTTTAGGGTTTCTATTTTTAATAAACTACGATAGAATTGTCTTCACTTTTCCTTTCTCTGAGCCAAAACAACTTTTTTTTTTCCTTGGAAAAGTAGCCCTTCTAATATCTCCTGTCCTTTCTTGTTCCTTTTTTAGACCCTATAAGAAAAGACAATATATACTGTTTTATTACCCTCCTTCCCCCAAGGTGGTGATTAAGGTGGCACAAGTGAGCTGTATTAAAGTGAAATTGATTTTCAAAAGAATTTTAGGTAATTTATTCTGAAGTTTTCACTGGTGCTGGGGTTCTCTCAATAAATGGAGGGGGGAGGAAATGTACCTGCTCTAGAATCTAGGAGACTACCAGCTCGTGTAGATTGTTGGGCAGAAATTTCTCAAGTAGTCAGATTCCTCCCACATCCACACTTGCTTGCCCCAAGTGATCCCTGGACAGGGGGGCTCTATTGTGGAGTGGGATCCAGGTGGTACAGGAAAGAAGGGGAGGTGAGATTCTAAGCATTTGCAGTGGTAGGGGAATGGAAGTTCTTTATGCTACCGTCTATTACTAGATTGTATGCTTGTCTTTGGCTTTCATTATTTCTCCTTCACCGTCTTGTATATGCCATGCGTCACTCTGGTTTCTTTACTTATGGTTTTCTGCTTGCCATTGGTACTTAATTATCTTACTCAGCAGGTGTCCCACATCATCCATAAACTTCTCTACAATTAAGGTAGTCTGTTTTTTTTCCTGAACTTTGATAGCCGTAAGAGTGTACATCATACAGTTTAGCTACTGGGACCCTGACACTATTCTCTAAGTTTTATATGTCAGTGTTGTCTCCCAGTGCGGTATGCAGCTTCTTGAGGCGAAGGGACCACACATATCTCCTTTTGTGTCTTCCATTATCTTTAACACAGAACTAATCTACTTTTATGATGTCTTTTCATAAGATATTTCTTCTGTTTGAAGATGTCCTCACTCCGCTCCGCTTCTCAAACTTCAGTTATTTCAAAATTCAGTTCAAATGCCTGTTATTCGGTGAAGCCTTCTTTCATGGTCTTAGAAAGCATCAACCTTACCTTCCAATATCATCTACTATCACACATTTGTCTTTAATTAGGTTTCATTCTCCCATGGGACTGGGAACTTTGAATTGGGAACTTATTGTATTCCTGGTGTTTAGCATAATACCTCGAACATTCTGAGTGTACAGTTAAAGTTGGGAGTGATGATGACTATATGTGGATTGATATTTCTAACATTTTACTTATAACTTCCTTGTGTTACTTCATATTCTTCTGCACTGGCTTTTTATTGTTGTTTTATTTTATGACTTATTTGATTGTATATCACCAGGGCCAATACTGATGAGTGTATGTTAATCTCAAATTGTTCGGCTTTCTTGTGACTCAGTTTTTAGATTTATCACTAAGGAATATTGTGCAAATATCTGGGTACTTACAGTTTATGTAAAACTCAGAAGTGCTGTGAGGAAGTGGGGAGGAAGTCAGGCTGGCCCAGTCTTTTGGCCACCTGAGACTGTCAAATGGATACCTCTTTGTAAATTATCTTTTGGTTTACCTTTCAAGCAAGCTGATTTTTTATTTTTCCAAAGTGTAAGTTCTTGATGGAATGGCTTTCAGGACTGAATGTCTAGCTGAAACCATAAAATTTGCTTTTGTTCTGACCCTTTTAATTTAAACCTTAGTGCACTTGAGTGACACCACTCAATTAACTGTTTTATTACAGATAAATAGGTTGTTTAAAAAAAAATTCTGACGTTAAAAAAAAGTAATATTAATTCAGTATCTATGGTTCATGCCCATGAAGAGTAAAGGACTCAAGCCTCAAAACAGTGTGGTTTATTTGGGATTGGCTAAAAAATTTTTTTGCCTAATTTGGGGAGGTATGGATGGATCTTTTGTTCATGCAGTAATAATTGACTACCTACTTCATATTGGGCCATGGGCTAAAGGTCACTGGGGATATAATGTCTGGGAAGATAGACATGGTTTAGCCCTTATAGTACATTGAAGAGGACAGGTGAGAAATTGCTGCCTAATGTATGTAGTATGTGTAGTGATAAGTTCAGGGTGCCATGGATCTATATAACCTTACATATTGGGAGGAATTGGGCTTTTTAGAGAAGTCTGTAAACCAGTAGCATGGCTGTAGGCAAACTTGTATTTGAATACTGAAAGAAGTTCAAAAGACCTAGTATAGAACTGAAAGTTGGGAGAGGTGAGAGATGAAATTAGAAGAGCCTAGTCAAGTGGGGTTTAGTATTAAGGAATTTGGAATTTTTCATGAGGCATCTGGAAGACATTTAGCTTTAGAAGTAGAAAATACAGATTAACGGAGGAAATTGAGCCATGTTATGGAGTACTTTTGTTGCAGAAGGAAATGGTATATCATTGGAAGTTTAAAGAAATTTTGAATGACATGGTATAATGTAAAGAATCAGGATTGGGTGATTTAGCTCAGAGTCCTTGTGAGAATTAAACAAGACAGTGCATCAAAAAAGTACCAAAAGAATATCTTCTTCCATAGGTCCTTTATCATGTTAAATTTAAATCCCCAAACTCCTCTGCTTGCCCCAAATATCACTAAAATATTCTTAAACATCTATAACAATCCACTAAAGATTTCTGCATAATAATTTAAAGGACCACATTACCTAGTTATTAAACATTTGGTGAACTGTTGGGGAGAGTTAAGTATTGTGTGTTTTTTTTTAATTTTATTTTTTTATACAGCAAGTTCTTATTAGCTATCAGTTTTATACATATTAGTGTATATATATAAATCCCAATTTCCCAATTCATCCCCGCCCCTACTTTCCCCCCTTGGTGTCCATACATTTGTTCTCTACATCTGTCTCTATTTCTGCCTTGCAAACTGGTTCATCTGTACTATTTTTCTAGATTCCAAATATATGCATTAATATACAATATTTGTTCTTCTCTTTCTGACTTACCTCATTCTGTATGACAGTCTCTAGGTCCATCCACGTCTCTACAGATGACCCAGTTTCGTTCCCTTTGATGGCTGGGTAGTATTCCATTGTATATATGTACCACATCTTCTTTATCCATTCGTCTGTTGGTGGCATTTAGGTTGCTTCCATGACCTGTCTGTTTTAAACAGTGCTGCAGTGAACATTGTGGTACATGACTTTTTTGAATTATGGTTTTCTCAGGGTATATGCCCAGTAGTGAGATTGCTCAGTCATATCGTAATTCTATTTTTAGTTTTTACGAAACCTCTATACTGTTCTCCATAGTGGCTGTATCAATTTGCATTCCCACCAACAATGCAAGAGGGTTCCCTTTTCTTTACACCCTCTCCAACATTTGTTGTTTGTAGATTTTCTGATGATGCCCATTCTAACTGGTGTGAGGTGATACCTCATTGTGGTTTTGATTTGTATTTCTCTAATAATTAGTGATGTTGAGCATCTTTTCATGTGCCTCTTGGCAATCTGTTTCTCTTCTTTGGAGAGATGTCTGTTTAGATCTACTGCCCATTTTAAAAATTAAAAAAAATTTTTTGCGCTATGCAGGCCTCTCACTCTTGTGGCCTCTCCCGTTGTGGAGCACAGGTTCCAGACATGCAGGCTCAGTGGCCATGGCTCACGGGCCCAGCTGCTCCGCGGCATGTGGGATCTGCCTGGACCGGGGCACAAACCCGTGTCCCCTGCATTGGCAGGCGGACTCTCAACCACTGCGCCACCAGGGAAGCCCTCCTCTAAGAGTTTTATAGTGTCTGGTCTGGTCTTACATTTAGGTCTTTAATCCATTTTGAGTTTACTTTTGTGTATAGTGTTAGGGAGTGCTCTAATTTCTTTCTTTTACATGTAACTGTCCAGTTTTCCCAGCACCACTTATTGAAGAGACTGTTTTTCCTCCATTGTATCTCCTTGCCTCCTTTGTCATAGATTAGTTGACCATAGGTGAGTGGGTTTATCTCTGGGCTTTGTATCCTGTTCCCTTGATCTGTTTTTCTCTTTTTGTTTCAGTACCATATTGTCTTGATTACTGTAGCTTTGTAGTATAGTGTGAAGTCAGGGAATCTAATTCCTCCACCGCCATTTTTTTCCCTCAAGATTGCTGTGGCTATTCGGGCTCTTTTGTGTCTCCATACACATTTTAAGATTCTTTGTTCTAGCACTGTTAAAAAAAAAAATGCCATTGGTAATTTGATAAGGATTGCATCGAATCTGTAGATTGCTTTGGGTAGTATAGTCATTTTCACAATATTGATTCTTCCAATCTAAGAACATGGTATATCTCCCCATCTGTTTGTGTCATCTTTGATTTCTTTCATTTGTGTCTTACAGTTTTCTGAGGACAGGTTTTTTACCTCCTTAGGTAGCTTTATTCCTAGGTATTTTATTCTTTTTGTTTCAATGGTGAAGGGGATTGTTTCCTTAATTTCTCTTTCTGATCTTTTGTTGTTAGTGTATAGGAATGCAAGAGATTTCTGTGCATTAATTTTGTATCCTGCAACTTTACCAAATGCATTGATTAGCTCTAGTAGTTTTCTGGTAGCATCTTTAGGATTCTCTATGTGTAGTATCATGTCATCTGCAACCAGTGACAGCTTTACTTCTTCTTTTCCGATTTGGGTTCCTTTTATTTCTTTTTCTTCTCTGATTGCTGTGGTTAAAACTTCCAAAACTATGTTGAGTAATTGTGGTGAGAGTGGACAACCTTGTCTTGTTCCTGATCTTAGAGGAAATAGTTTCAGTTTTTCACTGTTGAGAATGTTTGCTGTGGGTTTGTCATATATGGCCTTTATGATGTTGAGGTAGGTTCCCTCTATGCCCACTTTCTGGAGAGTGTTTATTATAAATGGATGTTGAATTTCGTCAGAAGATTTTTCTGCATCTTTTGAGATGATCATATGGTTTTTATTCTTCAGTTTGTTAATATGGTGTATCACATTGATTTTTTTATTGAAGAATTCTTGCATCTCTGGGATAAATCCCACTTGATCATGGTGTATGATCCTTTTAATGTGTTGCTGGATTCTGTTTACTAGGATTTTTGCATCTATATTCATCAGTGGTATTGGTCTGTAATTTTCCTTTTTTGTTGTACCTTTGTCTGGTTTTGGTATCAGGGTGATGGTGGCCTCGTAGAATGAGTCTGGGAGTCTTCCTTCCTGTGCAGTTTTTTGGAAGAGTTTGAGAAGGATGGGTGTTAGTTAGCTCTTCTCTAAATGTTTGATAAAATTCACCTGTGAAGCCATCTGGTCCTGGACTTTTGTTTGTTGGAAGATATTTAATCACAGTTTCAATTTCATTACTTGTGGTGGGTCTGTTTATATTTTCTGTTTCTTCCTGGTTCAATCTTGGAAGGTTATACCTTTCTAAGAATTTGTCCATTTTTTCCAGGTTGTCCATTTATTGGCATAGATTTGCTTGCAGTAGTCTCTTAGGATGCTTTGTATTTCCATGGTGTCTGTTGTAACTTCTTCTTGTTCATTTCTAATTTTACTGATTTGAGTCCTCTCCCTCTTGATGAGTCTGGCTAAAGGTTTATCAAATTTGTTTATCTTCTCAAAGAACCACCTTTTAGTTTTATTGATCTTTGTTATTGTTTTCTTTGTTTCTACTTCATTTATTTCTGCTCTGATCTTTATGATTTCTTTCCTCCTACTAACTTTGGGTTTTGTTTGTTCTTCTTTCTCTAGTTCCCTTTAGGTATAAGGTTAGATTGTTTATCTAAGAATTTTCGTGTTTCTTGATGTAGGATTGTATTGCTATAAACTTCCCTCTTAGAACTGCTTTTGCTGAATCCCATAGGTTTTAGATTGTCATCTTTTTGTTGTCATTTGTCTCTAGGTATTTTTTGATTTCCTCTTTGATTTATTTAGTGACCTGTTAGTTATTTAGTAACATATTGTTTAGTCTCCATGTGTTTGTGTTTTTTATGTTTTTTTCCCTGTAATTGATTTCTAATCTCATAGCGTGGTGGTCGTAAAGGATGCTTGATATGATTTCAGTTTTCTTAAATTTGCTGAGGCTTGATTTGTGACCCAAGATGTGATGTATCCTGGAGAATGTTCCATGTGCACTTGAGAAGAAAGTGTAATGTGCTGCTTTTGGATGGAATAAATATCAGTTTATTTATTATAAATATGATAAATATTCTTATAAATATCAATTTAATCTGGTTGGTCTGTTGTGTCATTTAAAGCTTGTGTTTCCTTATTAATTTTCTGTCTGGATGATCTGTCCATTGGTGTAGGTGAGGTGTTAAAGTCCCCCACTATTATTGTGTTACTGTCGATTTCCTCTTTTATAGCTGTTAGCAGTTGCCTTATGTATTGAGGTGCTCCTATGTTGGGTGCGTATATATTTATAATTGTTATATCTTCTTCTTGGATTGATCTCTTGATCATTATGTAGTGTCCTTCCTTGTCTCTTGCAACATTCTTTATTTTAAAGTCTGTTTTATCTGATATGAGTATCGCTACTGCAGCTTTCTTTTGATTTCCATTTGCATGTAATACCTTTTTCTGTCACCTCACCTTCAGTCTGTTTGTGTCTCTAGGTCTGAAGTGGGTCTCTTGTAGACAGCATATATATGGGTCTTGTTTTTGTATCTATTCAGCGAGCCTGTGTCTTTTGGTTGGAGCATTTAATCCATTTATAGTTAAGGTAATTATTGATAGGTATGTTCCTATTACCATTTTCTTAATTGTTTTGAGTTTTTTTGTTGTTGGTCCGTTTCTTCTCTTGTGTTTCCACTTAGAGAAGCTCCTTTAGCATTTGTTGTAGAGCTGGTTTGGTGGTGCTGAATTCTCTTAGCTTTCGCTTTTCTGTAAAGCTTTTAACTTCTCCATCGAATCTGAATGAGATCCTTGCTGGGTAGAGTAATCTTGGTTGTAGCTTTTTCTTTTTCCCTTTCATCACTTTAAATATATTGTGCCACTCTCTTCTGGCTTGTCGAGTTTCTGCTGAGAAATCAGCTGTTAACCTTATGGGAGTTCCCTTGCATATTATTTGTTGTTTTTCCCTTGTTGCCTTTAATAATTTTTCGTTGTCTTTAATTTGTGTCAGTTTGATTACTGTGTGTCTCAGCATGTTTCTTCTTGGATTTATCCTGCCTGGGAGTCTCTGTGCTTCCTGGAGTTGGGTGACTATTTCCTTTCCCATGTTAGGGAAGTTTTCCAGTATAATCTCTTCAGATATTTTCTCGGGTCCTTCCTCTCTCTCTTCTCCTTCTTGAACCCCTATAGTGTGAATGTTGGTGTGTTTAATGTTGTCCCAGAGGTCTCTTAGGCTGTCTTTATTTCTTTTCCTTTTTTTTTCTTTATTCTGTTCCATGACATTGAATTCCACCATTCTTTTTCCAGGTCACTTATCTGTTCTTCTGCCTCAATTATTCTGGTATTTATTCCTTCTAGTGTATTTTTCATTTCAGTTATGGTGCTGTTCATCTCTGTTTGTTCTTTAATTCTTCTAGGTGTTTGTTCTTTAATTCTTCTAAACCTTTGTTAAACATTTCTTGCATCTTCTCAGTCTTTTCCTTCATTCTTTTTCCGAGGTCCTGGCTCATCTTCACTATCATTATTCTGAATTCTTTTTTGGAAGGTTGCCTATCTCCACTTCATTTAATTGTTCTTCTGGGGTTTTATCTTGTTCCTTCATCTGGTACATAGTCCTCTCCCTTTTCATTTTGTCTCTCTTTCTGTGAATGTGGTTTTCATTCCACAGTCTGCAGGATTTTAGTTTCTTGCTTCTGCCAAGTGTTATGTATTAATTAATTCTCACTGCAAAGAGTGTGTACTATTATATAAATTATCAAATAAATTATATGTTAAAGAGACTATCTAATTGGACCTAGGTTGGTAGTGACTTCAGGCACATGGCAGAAGCAATGGATAGAGATGTTACCAGTAATTTAAATAAAAGAGCAGTAGATGTGATGCTAGAGGGAGAAATGAGATAGGACTGCAACTCACTTTACATTCTCTGTTGCTTGGGTTCGAGCTCTACTTTAACTGTTTTCAAGCTATATATATATGCATATAGAATGAGTAGCCCTTTTGTGTTAGGGTAGTGAATTTTGAGTAAAATATTTAGCAAAATGTACATATTGAAATAGTGAGGTTAAATAATGATATATGTACATATATATTATGGTATATGTATATGTTTTGCTAATATGTAGAAGTTGTTTCTATAAGAATATGCAAGAAGCTGGCAACCATAGTTTACTGGGGATGATGTGGAAGAGCGACTTACTTTTGTCAGTCTTTCCTTTTGCAGACTTTTTGCTTTGTATTTTGAAATACCTATTGGTTCACAAGAAGTGGCAAAAATAGTAGAGAATTCCCCTTACCTTTTTTGCAACTTCCCACAATGCTAATATCTTATATAACTACAGTTCTTTGTGGACTTTGGAATTTTGTATTGTCTGCTTATTTTTTGTAGTTAAAGGCTACTTTTTAAGAAATTTTAAGATTATTAATAGTAGATATGATTATTTTGTTGTTGGAAGCCAAGTAACTTGACCTTTGTATATAAATGCAATAAACTTTTAAAATTTTAATTATTAACATGTTTTTAATTAGATATTTCAAATTAAATATCTGGTTACAAAATTTTATACCTTGGATTGTAGAATGAGAGATGACTAGCTTTAAATACAATATTTGATATGTTTTTTTAATTTGGGGGAAATTTTAAATTACATTAGAAACTTAAATTTAGTTGGAATGGGAAACAGGAATATTTTTTCTTAATAGAGACTTACCTATGTTTTGATATAATGATCAAAACATTGTCTTGGCCTTTGGTCAGCTTTACATAGACTTGTTTCATGTATTGTAATAACTAAGTCTCTTTTTATGGAATCTTAAGATGGACATATATTAAACTGAATTCTGTTACTTTAAATAAAGGTTAATTGATGTAATCGCAGTAGTAAATAGTACAGCATTAAAATTGGGGATATTCTTTTTATTTTTCTTATAAATTTGTTTATTTTTACTTATTTATTACTTTTGGCTGTGTTGGGTCTTCATAGCTGCGTGCGGCTTTCTCTAGTTGCCGTGAGCGGGGGCTACTCTTTGTTGTGGTACGTGGGCTCCTCATTGCGGTGGCTTCTCTTGTTGCGGAACACGGGCTCTAGAGCGCGCGGGCTTCAGTAGATGCAGCGCGTGGGCTCAGTAGTTGTGGCTCATGGGCTCTAGAGTGCAGGCTCAGTAGTTGTGGCTCACAGGCTCCGTTGCTCCGCGGCATGTGGGATCTTCCCAGACCAGGGCTCGAACCCGTGTCCCCTGCATTGGCAGGTGGATTCTTAACCACTGCACCACCAGGGAAGCCCGGGGATATTCTTTTTAAAAGTCATTATTTCAAAACATCAGTGTTTGAGCTTAAAAATCCTTTTGCATTTTCTCTTTTAAAGGTGCATCTGAACTGTTTACTCTTTGTTCATCGATTAGCAGAAGAGGCTCGGACAAATGCTTGTGAGAATAAGTGTGGAGTCATTAAAAAGGAGCATGTACTGGCTGCAGCAAAGGTAAGATCTGAATTTCTTTTCTTCATCACAGTTGCCTTAAAACACCACCTAGTTCGTCACCTCTGCCTGGTTTAGATTCCTTATTCAGTTTTGTTGACTGAGTTGATGCTTGGCTTTTCACGGGTTTTAATTACAGAGTTATGGTTTTTTTTTTATTATGTATATTATGGATTTCTGATGGAAAGATTCATGGCCATTGCCTTATTGCCATTTAGGGGAAAATAAGTGTTTGACTGCTAATCTGTAGGATATGTAGTAGCCTATATATAGCTGAGAAGGTTTATTACCTTGAAATTTATCAAAACTTTCTTCTTGATCATTTTAAGTTTACTTAATGATTTTTCTACATTTGTTTTGAGATTTGAGTGACTTCTGAATCATATTGCTTATATAAGCAGAGAAGATTGCTTCTTACTGATATTTCTGTATAATGTAATAGTATGATGTCTAGGGCAGAGTTTTTTCCATATATGTCCCCAAGATTATTTTCACTTGATTTAATAGATGCCCCAATATGAAAGGCTTCTGGGGTCAGATAAGTTTATATAACCTAACATACTATACCTCCTTGAATAGTCATAATGTTACGTATAGAGAGCTTGTTTCTGTAAGAATATGCAAGAAATTGGCACATGGTTGACTGGAGTATGATGTGTGAGAGAGACTTATTTTTGACAGTTTACCTCTTTATAGGCTTTTTTTGTTTAACATTTAATATTTTTGAAATAATTATAGACTCACAGAAAGTGCAAAAATAGTGTAGAGTTCCACTGTACCTTTTATCCAACTTCCCACAAGGGTAACGTCTTTATATAACTATAGATATGTAAAGTTATGAAAGTTTATGAGAAATATACCAGTAATTTGTTGAACTCTGTTTAATTTAGTATTTTGTAAATTTGGGTGTATAATATACTTAGAATTTTGTAAATTCATTTGAGTACATAGTATTCTTTTGCAGTCCCTATACTAACTTCTTGTAGAACAGAGAAGTACTGGCCTAGGGTATAAACCTATTTGGTGACTTCTGTGGAAGCCTAGAAATGGGCATGCCTTGGCATTTTTTAAGGGGCTTTAAATTCTCTTACAACTATAAACATTTCAACAAGTTTCTGTACTATTAAAGTTGATATAAGTGCTTTCTGCAGGTAAAGCAAGGCTTAAGAACTTGAAGAGTGTATGTGTGTGTCTTAAATTTAGGGTTGGTTTGTTTTTATTAATGAATTTATAAGTGTACTTACCTAAAAGTAGGTAAGTTCTTTAAAATATTTTTGGATATATTCTGGTCTCTAATGTTCCTTGTCTTTTACAACTTAAGATCTCATTTTGTTTAAAATGAGATTAAAAATTATCTTAAAAATTATCTACCTAACAAGCTTTTCAGCTTGAGATGACTAGTCTTGGTCTCTGATATAATTCCAGCCTAAATACAAGAAATTTGGTGTTGCAGTGGATTTGTATTGCTTTATAGTTGTTAAATCCTGATTCATAATAGGATTTTCAAGTTTTGGAACATTCCTTAACTCCCCGAATTACTAAATTGTCTATAAACCTCAAGTTGGGAGCCATTAATCTGTACACTTTTGGCACAGTTGAAGAAATTAACATCTAGAAGTGACTATTATAAAACCAGATTTTGAGAATCTAGGCATGTTTCACATTCTTTGAGAGAATTACACTATTTTAGAGAAGTCTAAAACTGTTTATAAGGCAAAAGATTCCCTAATCACATTCCAAGTTGGGTTTTATAAATTCAGAGACTTGCATACTATACACATAGGACTTTTCAACTTTTTGTTGAGGAATTGTGTTTTACTTGGCATAGGTATAATATGAATCTTCATTTTCTCCCCCTCACAGGTAATTCTAAAGAAGAGCAGAGGTTAGAAGTCAAAGAACATATTTTTGAAAATTATATGATGTATTATTTTAGGTGGTAACAGATCGTGAAAGCACTTTTTATATAGCAGTTAAAATTGTGTATTAAAATATTGGCTAGCTGAAGGATGTGTCTGTTTGTATGTTTTTTACTGGTATTGAAATGTCTCAAGTATACACATAGAACTATATAAGCTTTGTATTTGAGGAATTGTTTCATTTTAAATGGCCTTTAGTTCATTCTACTTCCCTTTTTGTCGGTATTGCAGATGTTTTACATATCAAAAAAGGAATCTTAGTGTGTGAAGTAGCTTGAAGAGATGTATTTCTTAGAATTAAGTTTATAAGTATTTAGATTTAGCCACAGTTAACTATGGAATCAATTTAATCTCTGAAGGAAGGCAATGTGCAGTCAAATCTAGGTGTATTTTAAATATTTTAACTGTTTAATGCCTTTGCATAAGCAATGCAGTCTACTTTTATTTAGGCCAATAGTGTAATAATATAATTTCTCAACTGTAAACACCAGCAGGGTGTTTTCAAAAACTTATTTCCCTCCAAAACCAAAAAAAAAAAAAAAAATACAGAGCAAATTGACGTGTTTTCTTCAAGTCACACAGATTTAATAGATGGGTATTTGTTTCCCCCCAAGAAATTTATTGCATATCATCTAATAGTTGTGTTTTTAACTTTTTATTTTGGAATAATTATAGATTGCAACTTGAAGTTGCAAAAGTAGTACAGAGAGGTCCACTTGTACTCTATATCCAGTTTTCTCCCAGTGCCTACATCTTAAATAATTACAGTACAATATCAAAACCAGGAATTTGACTTGGTACAGTGTGTGTATAATTCTGTACCATTTTAGTACTTTTGGAGATCTGTGTAACCACCACTACAGTCAAGATACAGAATTATTTCATCATCACAGACTTCTCCATCATGCTATTCTTTTATAAATTACACCCAGCTCCCCACGTCCACTGCACACACAACACTCCCCTTCCTATTTCTACCATCCCTAAGCCATGGCAACCACTAAACTGTTCTCCATGTCTATAATTTTGCCATTGTGATGCAATCATACAGGTTATGACTTTTGGGAATTTGCTTTTTTCACTCAGCATAACTCTCTTGATCCTCCAAGTTGTTGCATGTAGCAATTTGTTCCTTTTTATTACTGAGTCGTCATATTCCATGGTATTTATGTACCACAGTTTGTACAGCTATTTACTCATTGAGGGATATTTTGATTATTTCTAGTTTTTGGCTATCACAAATAAAGCTGTTGTGAACAGTTGTGTACCAGTTTTTATACAAAACAGTTTTCATTTCTCTGGGATAAATGCCCAGGAATGTGATTGCTGGGTTTAATGGTAAGTATGTGTTTAGTTTTTCAAAAAGAAATGGCCAAAGTATTTTGCAGAGTGGCTGTACCATTTTGTATTCCCATTAGCAGTTTGTGAGAGTCATTTTTTCCTCCTTCTCATGAACATTTGGTATTTTTTATTTTAGCTGTTCTGCTATGAATGTCTAATCATGGTTTTTAATTTTCATTTCCCTAATGGCTAATGATGTTGCACATAATTTCATATGTTCGTCATCCATTTTTTCTCTTTAATAAAATGTTTCTTCATTTCTTTTGCCCATTTTCTATTTGTTTTTCTAATGTTGAATTTTGAGAGTTTTCTAGGTATAGGTCTTTGGTCAGACATGTGGTTTGCAAATATTTTCTTCTATTCTGTAGCTTGCCTTTTATCCTTTAACAGTATCTTTCGAAGGTCAATGATTTTTCACTTTTGATGAGGTCCAGTTAATTTTTTATTTATTTATTTTCATGCTGTTGGTGTCATGTTTAAGAACTCTTCACCAAGCCCTACATCTTATAGATTTTCTCCTGTATTATTATTTTTCAAACTTACCCTTTTTTGTTGTTATTGCATTTTTCTTTTTAACATCTTTATTGGAGTATAATTGCTTACAATGTTGTGTTAGTTGCTGCTGTATAACAAAGTGAATCAGCTATATGTATACATATATCCCCATATCCCCTCCCTCTTGTGTCTCCCTCCCCCCATCCCTATCCCACCCCTCTAGGTGGTCACAAAGAACTGAGCTGATCTCCCTGTGCTATGCGGCTGCTTCCCATTAGCTATCTGTTTTACATTTGGTAGCGTATATATGTCACTGCCACTGTCTCACTTCGTCTCAGCTTACCGTTCCCCGTCCTCGTGTCATCAAGTCCATTCTCTATATCTGCATCTTTATTCCTGTCCTGCCCCTAGGTTCTTCAGAACCATTTTTTTTTCTGATTCCATATATATGTGTTAGCATACGGTATTTGTTTTTCTTTTCCTGACTTACTTTACTCTGTATGACAGACTCTAAATCCATCCACCTCACGACAAATAACTCAGTTTCATTTCTTTTTATGGCTGAGTAATATTCCACTGTATATATGTGCCATGTCTTCTTCATCCATTCATCTGTCAGTGGACACTTAGGTTGCTTCCATGTCCTGGCTATTGTAAATAGTGCTGCAATGAACATTGTGGTACATGACTCTTTTTGAATTATGGTTTTCTCAGGTATTTGCCCAGTAGTGGGATTGCTGGTTCATATGGTAGTTGTATTTTTAGTTTTTTAAGGAACCTCCATACTGTTCTCCATAGTGGCTGTATCAATTTACATTCCCACCAACAGCGCAAGAGGGTTCCTTTTTCTCCACACCCTCTCCAGCATTTATTGTTTGTAGATTTTTTGATGATGGCCATTCTGACCCTTGTGAGGTGATATCTCACTGTGGTTTTGATTTGCATTTCTCTAATGATTAGTGAGGTTGAGCATCCTTTTAGGTATTTGTTGGCCATCTGTATATCTTCTTTGGAGAAATGTCTGTTTAGGTCTTCTGCCAGTTTTTGGATGGGTTTTGTTTTTTTTTTGATATTGAGCTGCATGAGCTGCTTGTATATTTTGGAGATTAATCCTTTGTCAGTTGCTTCATTTGCAAATATTTTCTTCCATTCTTAGGGTTGTCTGTTCATCTTGTTAATGGTTTCCTTTGCTGTGCAAAAGCTTGTAAGTTTCATTAGGTCCCATTTGTTTATTTTTGTCTTTATTTCCATTTCTCTAGGAGGTGGGTCAAAAAGGGTCTTGCTGTGATTTATGTCATAGAGTGTTCTGCCTATGTTTTCCTCTAAGAGTTTGATAGTTTCTGGCCTTACATTTAGGTATTTAATCCATTTTGAGTTTATTTTTGTGTATGGTGTTAGGGAGTGTTCTAATTTCATTCTTTTACATGTAGCTGTCCAGTTTTCCCAGCACCACTGATTGAAGAGGCTGTCTTTTCTCCATTGTATATTCTTCCCTCCTTTATCAAAGATAAGGTGACCATATGTGTGTGGGTTTATCTCTGGGCTTTCTATCCTGTTCCATTGATATATATTTCTGTTTTTGTGCCAGTACCATACCGTCTTGATTACTGTAGCTTTGTAGTATAGCCTGATGTCTGGGAGCCTGATTCCTCCAGCTCCGTTTTTGTTTCTTAAGATTGCTTTGGCTATTCAGGGTCTTTTGTGTTTCCATACAAATTGTGAAATTTTTTGTTCTAGTTCTGTGAAAAATGCCATTGGTAGTTTGATAGGGATTGCTCTGAACCTGTAGATTGCTTTGGGTAGTACAGTCATTTTCACAATGTTGATTCTTCTAATCCAAGAACATAGTATATCTCTCCCTCTGTTTGTATCACCTTTAATTTCTTTCATCAGTGTCTTATAGTTTTCTGCATACAGGTCTTTTTTCTCCTTAGGTATGTTTATTCCTAGGTATTTTATTCTTTTTGTTGCAGTGGTAAATGGGAGTGTTTCCTTAATTTCTCTTTCAGATTTTTCATCATTAGTGTATAGGAATGCAAGAGATTTCTGTGAATTCATTTTGTATCTTGTTACTTTACCAAATTCATTGATTAGCTCTAGTAGTTTTCTGGTAGCATCTTTAGGATTCTCTATGTATAGTATCGTGTCATCTGCAAACAGTGACAGTTTTACTTCTTTTCCGATTTTGATTCCTTTTATTTTTCATCTCTGAGTGCTGTGACTAAAACTTCCAAAATTTTGTTGAATAATAGTGAAGGAAGTGGGCAACCTTGTCTTGTTCCTGATCTTGTGGAAATGGTTTCAGTTTTTCACCATTGAGAATGATGCTGGCTGTGGGTTTGTCATATATGGCCTTTATTATCTTGAGGTTACTTCCATCTATGTCTGCTTTTTGGAGAGTTTTTATTATAAATGGGTTTTGAATTTTGTCAAAAGCTTTTTCTGCATCTATTGAGATGATCATATGGTTTTTATTCTTCACTTTGTTAATATGGTGTATCACAGTGATTGATTTGTGTATATTGAAGAATCCTTGCATTCCTCAATAAAGTGAGATAAAACCACTTGATCATGGTGTATGATCCTTTTGATGTGCTGTTGGATTGTGTTTGCTAGTATTTTGTTGAGGATTTTTGCATCTATGTTCATCAGTGATACTGGACTGTAGGTTTCTTTTTTTTTTTTTTTTTTTTTTTTTTTTAGTGACATCTCTGTCTGGTTTTGGTATCATGGTGATGGTGGCCTCGTAGAATGAGTTTGGGAGTGTTCCTCCCTCTGCTATATTTTGAAAGAGTTTGAGAAGGATAGTTGTTAGCTTTTCTTTAAATGTTTGATAGAATTCACCTGTGAAGCCATCCGGTCCTGGGTTTTTGTTTGTTGGAAGATTTTTAATCACAGTTTCAATTTCAGTGCTTGTGATGGGTCTGTTTATATTTTCTGTTTATTCCTGGTTCAGTCTTGGAAGGTTATACCTTTCTAAGAATTTGTCCATTTCTTCCAGGTTGTCTATTTTATTGGCATAGAGTTGCTTTTAGTAATCTCTCATGATCCTTTGTATTTCTGCAGTATCAGTTGTTACTTCTCGTTTTTCATTTCTAATTCTGTTGATTTGAGTCTTCTCCCTTTTTTTCTTGATGAATCTGGCTAATAGTTTATCAATTTTGTTTATCTTGTCAAAGAACCAGCTTTTAGTTTTATTGATCTTTGCTATTGTATCCTTCATTTCTTTTTCATTTATTTCTGATCTGATATTTATGATTTCTTTCCTTCTGCTAACTTTGGGTTTTTTTTTTTTTTTGTTCTTCTTTCTCTAATTGCTTTAGGTGTAAGTTTAGGTTGTTTATTTCAGATTTTTCTTGTTTCTTGAGGTAGCAGTGTATTGCTATAAACTTCCTTCTTAGAACTGCTTTTGCTGCATTGATAGTTTTTGGGTTGTCATGGTTTCATTGTCATTTGTTTCTATGCTTTTTTTTTTTTTTTTTTTTTTTTTTTTTTGCAGTATGTGGGCCTCTCACTGTTGTGGCCTCTCCCACTGTGGAGCACAGGCTCTGGACTTGCAGGCTCAGCGGCCATGGCTCACGGCTCACAGCCGCTCCGCGGCATGTGGGATCTTCCCAGACCGGGGCACAAACCCGTGTCCCCTGCATCGGCAGGCGGACTCTCAACCACTGTGCCACCAGGGAAGCCCTCTAGGTATTTTTTGATTTCCTGTTTGATTTCTTCATTGATCTCTTGGTTATTTCATAGTGTATTGTTTAGCCTCCATGTGTTTGTATTTTTTACATTTTTTCCTGTAATTGATATCTATTCTCATAGCGTTGTGGTCGGAAAAGATACTTGATACGATTTCAATTTTCTTAAATTTACCAAGGCTTGATTTGTGACCCAAGATATGATCTCTCTTGGAGAATGTTCTACGAGCACTTGAGAAGAAAGTGTATTCTGTTGTTTTTGGATCAAATGTTCTATAAATATCAATTAAGTCCATCTTGTTTAATATATCATTTAAAGCTTGTGTTTATTTTCATTTTGGATGATCTGTCCATTGGTGAAAGTGGGTGTTAAAGTCAACTACTATTATTGTGTTACTGTCGATCTCCCTTTTTATGGCTGTTAGCATTTGCCTTATGTATTGAGGTACACCTATGTTGGGTGCCTAAATATTTACATTTGTTATATCTTCTTGGTTTGATCCCTTGATCATTATGTAGTGTCCTTCTTTGTCTCTTGTAACATTCTTTATTTTAAAGTCTATTTTGTCTGATTTGAGAATTGCTACTCCAGCTTTCTTTTGTTTTCCATTTGTATGGAATGTCTTTTTCCATCCCCTCACTTTCAGTCTGTATGTGTCCCTGGGTCTAAAGTGGGTCGTTGTAGGCAGCATACATACGGGTCTTGTTTTGTATCCATTCAGCCAGTCTGTGTCTTTTGGTTGGAGGTTTAAATCTATTTACATTTAAGGTAATTATCAGTATGCATGTTCCTATTACCATTTTCTTAATTGTTTTGGGTTTGTTATTGTAGGTCTTTTCCTTGTCTTGTTTCGTACCTAGAGAGGTTACTTTAGCATTTGTTGTAAAGCTGGTTTGGTGGTGCTGAATTCTCTTAGCTTTTGCTTGTCTGTAAAGGTTTTAATTTCTCTTTTGAATCTGAATGAGATCCTTGCTGGGTAGAGTAATCTTGGTTGTAGGTTTTTCCCTTTCATCACTTTAAATATGTCCTGCTACTCCCTATGGCTTGTAGAGTTTCTGCTGAAAAATCAGCTGTTAACCATATGGGGATTCCCTGTATGTTATTTGTTGTTTTTCCCTTGCTGCTTTTAATATTTTTTCTTTGTATTTAATTTTTGATAGTTTGATTAATATGTGTCTTTGTGTTTCTTCTTGGATTTATTCTGTATGGGACTCTCTGAGCTTCCTGGACTTGATTGACTCTTTCCTTTCCCATATTAGGGTAGTTTTCAACCATAATCTCTTCATATATTTTCTCAGTCCCTTTCTTTTTCTCTTCTTCTGTGACACCTATAATTCAAATGTTCGTGTGTTTAGTGTTGTTCCAGAAGTCTCTGAGACTTTCTTCATTTCTTTTCATTCTTTTTTCTTTCTTCTCCTCTGCAGTAGTTATTTTCATTATTTTATCTTTCAGGTCATTTATCCGTTCTTGTGCCTCAGTTATTCTGCTCTTGATCCCTTCTAGAGAATGTTTAATTTCATTTCTTGTGTTGTTCATCGTTTGTTTGCTCTTTAGTTCTTCTAGGTCCTTGTTAAACGTTTCTTGTATTTTATCCATTCTATTTCCAAGATTTTGGATCATCTTTGCTACTGTTACTCTGAATTCTTTTTCAGGTAGAGTGCCTATTTCCTCTACTTTTGTTTGGTCTGTGGGTTTTTACCTTGGTCCTTCATCTGCTGTGTATTTCTCTGTCTTCTCATTTCGCTTAACTTACTGTGTTTGAGGTCACCTTTTCGCAGGCTGCAGGTTCATAGTTCCCATTGTTTTTGGTTTCTGCCCCCAGTGGGTAAAGTTGGTTCATGGGTTGTGTAGGTTTCCTGGTGGAGGGGACTGGTGCCTGCGTTATGGTGGATGAAGGTGGATCTTGTCTATCTGATGGGCAGGATTGCGTCTGGTGGTGTGTTTTGGGGTGTCTGTGAACTTAGTATGATTTTTGACAGCCTCTCTGCTAATGGGTGGGGTTGTGTTCCTGTCTTGCTAGTATGGCATGGGGCATCCAGCACTGTAGCTTGCTGGTTGTTGCGTAGAGCTGGTTGTTAGCATTGAGACGAGATCTCTGGGAGAGGTCTCACCAATTGATACTATGTAGGGCTGGGAGGTCTCTGGTGGTCCAGTGTCCTGAACTTGGTTCTCCCACCTCAGAGGCTCAGGCTTGACATCTGACCGGAACACCAAGACCCTGTCAGCCACATGGCTTCTGGTCTTGGAGAGTCTTCTGGAGAGACTGGGGGTGGCTGTGGCTTACTCTGGGGACAACAAACACTAGCTGAGCGGCAGCCACAGTCAGAAGCTCCTTCTACCCTCCTGTATTATATTTTTACAAGTTTCATAGTTTGTTTTACATTTAAATCCCTTATTATTCAGCTTTTCCAGCACCATGTTAAAAAGAGTATCTTTCCTCTTTTGAATTTTTTCTGTACTTTCTTTACAAATATGTCGGTCATAGTTGTGTGGGTTATTCCTAGGTTCTCTGTTCCACTGATTTCTTTGAGTCACTCCACCAGTAACACATAGTCTTTATTACTGTGGCTATACAATCAGTCCTGAAATTTGGTAGAATAATTCCTCTCACTTGATTCTTTTTCAGAATCTTTTTGGCTCTTCTAGTTTCTTTGCCTTTTGTATACATTTTAGAATAATCTTGTTTGTATTTACCAAAGAACCTTGCTGGAATTTTGATAGGAGTTGCCTTAAACCTATATATCAATTTGGGGAGAATTGGCATCTTTATGCTATGTTGAGTCTTTCAATCAATGAATAAAATAATGAAAAATGAAAAAGGAAGTTCACTATGTCATTATTTTAGGGTAGGTCTGCTGGTGACAGATTTTTGTTTTCTTCCTCTGAGAATGTCTTGATTTCTCTTCATTGTGAAGCATATTTTCACTCGATAAAGAATTCTGCGTTATAACTTCTTTTAGCACTTAAAAAATGTATCACTTCCTTCTGGCTTTCATGCTTTTTGATGAAAAATCTGTTGTAATTTAAAATGTTTTTCTTGTGCAGTTAATGCATTGTTTCTCTGGCTGCTTTCAAGAATTTTTTTTTTTTCTGTCTTTAGCAGTTAGAAGTTTGGCTACGATGTGTTTTGGCATAGATCTTTGGGTATATCCTATTTGGAGGTGACTGATTTTGTGTTTGTTTTTTGCCAAATTTGGGGAATTCTCAGGCATTGCTTTTTTTTGGAATACCTTTAACCCATCATCTTTTTCCTCTCCTTTTGGGTCTCTGATGACACAAATGTAAGATTTTTTTTTTTAATCCACAAAGTCCTGGAGCCTGGGTTTTTTTGTTTTGGTCTATTTTCTGTTGTTCTGATTGGATAATTTGTATGTTCTATTTTCTAATTCACTGATTATTTCTTTTGTCTTTTATATTATGCTTTTGATTTATTGAGGGTTTTTTTTCAGTTATTGTAATTTTTAGTTCTCAAAGTTCCATTTGTTATATCTTTTATATCTTCGCTGTGCTATCACAGATTTTCTTACACCATTCTGGTGGATGAAACCACTGCCATGTTACTGCTTTTGGGAGTAGAAGTCTAGGTTCTCCCCTGAGCCTCTGACAACCAGCGGTGAGGATGGAGGGGGCTCTCTCTCCTTGTTGCTGCTGGACAGAAGTGGGAGTTCAGGTTCTCCACTAGGCCTTTGCTGATACCATCCTGGTTGGGCCACTTTGTTACTGCTACATACCTGTATTCCACTGATGTTTTGGGGGGGGTGGCCATGTTACCCCTGAGCAATGGTGAAAAGTCCCCACTCCACTAGTTTCTGATACCACCCAATGGGGAGAGGAATGGACAACTCCTTGTTTTACCACATCATGAGAGTAGAATACCGGACTTTATGTTGTCTTTGCTGAAACTGTGAGGGTATGTGCTTGTTACCACTGAGTGGTGAAAATGCTGCCTCTCTGGTAGGTCTCTGATACTTCCGAACAAGGGAAGGATGGAGTGCCTTGTTACTGATGGGTGTGGATGAAATTCTGGGCTCAGGATGAAATTCCTAGTTTCCCATTTGGCTGCTCTTACACCACCCTGGTAGGGGGGTTGAGAGTGCATCATTATGGCCTGGCAAGAGTAGAAATCTAAGCTATCTGCTTGACCATTGCTGATGGGGGTGTGGAGTAGGGGCTGCAGTTTTTATCTGGTGTTTGGTTGGAATAAAGTGGTTATTGTCTGAAAATGTTTTGTCTTGGTAGGATGCCCCTTGTTCTTTGGTTAGAGTAGATTTGGGGGGGGGTGCTTTTGTTTTCCCCCTCTTGTCTGTGGCCACTGGCATTTGTAAGTTGCCAGCTTTTCTAGTATCCAGTCTGATATAGGAAAAATACAAAAAGAAAACCCAGGGAGCTCAGCACTGTATTTTTCCTTTGGTCCTAAGTTTGTAGCTAGTCCTCTGTCTTGACTTACATTACATATATATATATATATATATATATATATATATATATATATATATATATAAATAATATGTTTACCTTGAAAATAGTCCTAATTGTTATTTAAGTAAAGACTTCAATGAAGTTACCAATAGCTAAGTAAAATATTTTATTCTTAATAAATATTATGAATGGAAAAAAATTCATCTGCTTGAAAATTGTCACATAAAATGATCTCATTAACCCCAGTGCCAGTTTGGAATTTGTCAGAGTTTTATAGTATACCTTTGACCCTGATGAATGCCAGAATACCCAAAAGTACTGCTTTTGTGGTTGGTAGATGGGCTTGAGAATGCTAATTAATGATTCACAAATCCATTTAGATTTATTTTGGATATAGTCCCACCTAGAATTTTAATATTAGAATAGATAATTCTTAATATCATTAATATTTAAACCATTGCTTGTTAGGTAAATCAGAATTTTGTCCTGCTTAACTTGTAATTTGTGTTCTGGTTTCCTCAGAGTTTTGAAGTATTCTGAAAAGTGCCCAGCATGGAATTTGCTCTTGATTTTATTTAATGATTATATGTTGAATAAAATAATTTTTTTGGAATTACATAATTATAATTGTTTAGCACAATTTGGAAGTATTATAAAATGAGAGTTCTAGGATATCCTATTATAAGGAGATTGAGTTTCTTGAAATGTACTAACAAAATAATTTCCCTTTGAGATTAACTGAAACTTTTTTCTTTTGAAAATTGGGTCCTCCAACTGTTAAGCAGCTTTAGCTTGCTCCTTTTGATATTCTTTATGTTGGAAAATGCCTCAGCCCTTCCCAGCATTATTTATTTTCCTCTGTTGTACTGTCTGGTGTGCATTGGCAGATGTGGAAACCTACCACCAGCTTGAAGTAGGAATTTATCTTACACATTTTTTTAAAAATGTGCCTAGCATCCAGTGCGTAGTTGACTAGCATTTCACTTCCTCTATTGTCCAGCACATGGCTTGGAACACATAAGTTCTTTGAAGGAACGTATCACATTTTATAATATAAATTAGTGGGAAATTGTATTTGTCCTCCTATCCATTTGGGGGGGAACATATCTTTTTCAGGTACAATTATAATTCTTTGAATGCCTCCCACTTCACATGTTTAAGTTCCTTAAAACCCAAATTACCACCTCCTTAGTAAGCCTTCTCAAATCTATCCATTGAATTCCTATAGCACTCCTTTATTTAAGGCATGCATCATTTTTGTTGTACTAGTAAACTAGTGTGCACAGGACATACAGAAACAAAGCTGTAGGCAAGATAAGGTGAACCTTAACTCCGGTTATTTTATTAATGTGTGCAAATCTGAACTCAACCTCTCCCTCAAACCTTTTATTTCCCGTTGCACTGCATGATGTTGCCATTCTTGCAGTTATCTAAACTAAAAACCTGAGGTTTATCCTTGACTCATTCTCCTTCAGAGTCGTCTGTCTCCTTCCCTTATTCAACCAAATAGGTCACCAAGATCTGACTTTGAATCTTAAGTCTGTTCCTACCTCTTTCCATCCCCACCACTTCATTTCAGACTCTTCATTCAATATCTAATACAGGAAATATGTACCTAACGCCTGCATTATTACACCATCCTATGTGGTATCCTTGACTAGTTTCTTACCCTACCTTCATCCAGTCTCTAGTCCATCTCCACAGTATTGGAATTGTCTTTCAGTAAAATGTAAACCCAGTCATGTCATGTTTCTATTGAAAATCTTTCAGTGGTTTATCATCTTAGATTAAAATGAAACTTCTGAGTCTGATATATAACACTATTTGTGATCTGGTACAGACTTAAGAGATAATGTGTATATAGGCAGGGATTATTTTCTGTCAAGCTTTCTTTGGAGGTAAGTGGGTTAGTGAGCAGAGAACCAGGTATTATGCCAGGGAACTCCAAAAATTCAGAACATGGAGAACTTTATCACGAACTATCCACACCCATCCTAGTGGCCTATCTCTCTGTAATTTATGTAATTTTCATTAGAGAAGAATTCCCCCACCCCTCGCCCACCCTGGGATAAATTTTCTGAGAAAAAACTGTCCCACATTTAGATCTTCAATTAATCCTTTTGTTATTGCCCCGTCTCACTCATCCTGCTTTGTATATGGCAATCTGGACTCAGGAGAAGCCCCAGAGTTCTGCTTGAGTAGTTCTGCTGCAGCATCTTCTACTCCTCTTGCTGCTTGTAGCTTCTTTCTTGACTCTGCCTCAGCACTCATTATGTCCTCTTAGCGTCTGGAAGTTTCTTGAACTCTCTTGAAGTCTACATCTTAGCTCTTCAATCTTGGTTTATACCTTTTTATACTTTATTATTTTAATGGAGTCTAAGGAGGGAGAGAATATATGTGTGTGGTACATCTTGGACAGAAAGCCTCGTGGATTCTTAGTTTGACATAAAAGTTAATAATTCTTTTAAAGCATTGTTGTGCCAAGATTTCAGTGTCTTACTTGTGATATAAATACACATTTTTGATATGAAATTATTTAATGTAAAGATAATTATAGATAAATATTAGGATTTCTTATGAGTGTAAATTTGAAAAAAAACATGCAACTAGAATCTGTAATACTCAAGTGTTCTGTAAATGTATGTAATATCAATCTTATTTTTCATTTGACTTTATTTTAAAATAATTGAAATAGGGAATTTTGTTTCTAGGACAATTAGAACTAATGTATTTAGAGTTAGTATCTTCCTTATTTTATTATTGTTCTGATTCAAGTATAGCTGATTTACAATATATTAGTTTCAGGTGTACAACATAGTAATTCAACATTTTATAGATTATACTCTATATCTTTATAGATTATTCTCCATTATATATAACATTATAAAATAATGGCTGTATTCCTTGAGCTGTGTAATATATCCTTGTAGTTTATTTTATACATAGTAGTTTGCACCACTCTATTCCTAAACTGCTTTTAGGCCTTCGTTGCTGAACATGAGGGTAGGTATGGGACCTAAGGATGGGTGTTTGGTTTCTCCATTTCTTTGGTATTTAAATCTTCACATTCAGTACAGGAGGAGACTGGATTTGTTTCATGACAGCATGCTCCCTAATCAGTGGTTTTCAAGCTTAATCAAGCTTCAGAATCACCTAGAGGACTTGCAAAGTATAGATTGTTGGGTCCAGTTCCTTTCAGTTTCTGATTTAATAGATCTGGGGTGGAGCTGAGAATCTGTATTTCTAAGGAGTTCCCAGCTGATGTTAATGCTGCTTATCCAGGGACCACACTTTTGAGAACTGCTCTAGATCAAAAGTTTTATAAATAAAGCTTTTTTGGAATATAGGCACAATATAATGTGCCTATTATCTATGACTGCTTTCATGCTACAAATCATGCCAGAGTTGAGTAGTTGCAATAAATACTGCATGTCCCGCAAGCCTCAAGTATTTACTGTTTGGCCCTTTACAGAAAGTTTGCTACGCCTGTTTTAGATAATTGTCCTAATCTGACTATATTGCGTAAATTCAAGGTGCCAAAATTTCAGATAAAAGAAGAGGAATTGCTACTCCAGAGGCTGCTTTCCTTGCTAGTTGTGCTTCCATGGTTGCCCAAATACGTATAAGTTTGTATCTACTCAGCTCATTCATTTAACAAACACATGGCAGTAGGCTAGCCACTGGGTATTTAAACAAAATATAATAAATGGTTACTAGAGTTTCCATCAAGTAGATAAATGAATTGCCCCTCTCTACTCTACGGATAGATATTCATTAATTTGTCATTAAAATCTTTCATCTTAATATGAGGCATATAGTCAAATCTTGTTATCCAATGAATATTTCTAAATATTATCAATAAAACGTAATGGATCCATTGACATGCTGTGGTTTCCTCCTTATCTATATCAGCTACATTGAAGTGCAGTACTTTCCTGATTCCATGTGGTGAGGGATACAGTTTTGAGATACTCTTATTATCACATGTAAAATCTATTTGCCTTGTTTTCTTGAGATATTGTCACCTCTGATTATGTGCAATTTCCTTTTCTGAGTCTCAGAGTACCTGTGTCTGACTAGCTATGAGTTTTATTTGGTTAGTATTTGTATGATAAATATTTTCCATCATGATACTTTGAAACATTCTGTATTCTTTAAAGTGTATCTCTCGTAATTGGCGTATACTTGGGTTTTGTTCTTTTTATCCAATATGATAATATTAGTAATGGGGGTATATAGTCCAGTTACATTTAATGTGAATACATTTGGGCTTCTAATTACCATTTTACTATTTGTTTTCTATGACCCAGCTGCTTTCAGTGCCTTTTTCTTTTTTGCCTTCTTTTGAATTAACTTTTATGATTCATTTTACCTTCAGTTACCTTAGTTATATATTCTTATATGAGGGATTGTAATATGCATCATTGGCTTGTTATATATCCTTTGTTAATCAGCTATTTGTGCAGTCTTTTACTACAGGCTATAACATGAACCTTTGACTATCTGTAGAACCTTAGAACACTTTAACTCCATTTATCTACTTCTGCCTTTTAATCTTACATATGTTAAACCACATAAGACATTAGAATTATTATTAGTATTACTTGATACTACCAGTATCCAGTAAGTATTTATATCTACCTTCATATTTACCATTTTCTTTGCTTATCATTTCTTCAATTTCATTTTTTTCAACCACCTGAAGAACTTCCTTTAATATTTTCTTTATGTTTCTTGATAATAAATTCTCTGTTTTTGTCTGAAAAAATATTTTACCTTTAAATTTGATATTTTCATTAGATATAGAATTCTAGGTTGGCTTTTATAACATAAATATCAGTATTATTCCGTATCTTCAGGCATCCATAGTTTTTTGAGAAGTTTGCAAGTCTTAAAGCAATATATCTTTTCTCTATTAGTAAAGATTTTTTGTTCTGATTTTCAGTAATCTTACTATGACTAATTTTCCTAGGTTTTGTTTTGTTCGTTTTATTCTGCTTAAGGTTCTTGAACTTTCTGAAATTGTAGGATAATGTCTTTCATCAGTTTTGGAAGATTCTTGGCTGTTTTCAGATATTAGTTCTGCCCCATTTTCTCCTCTTCTGGGAATCCAATTATGTATTATTATTAGACTTTTGACTATGCCTCATATCTCTTACACTCTTCTATTTTTTACATTACACTTTTTCTCCTTCAGTTTGACTGTTTCTGTTCCATTGTCTTTGAGTTCACTAATTTTGTCTGCTCTGTTTGATCTGTTCTCAGACCCATCTAAGGTGTTCTAAATTTCAGATTTTTTTCCCCCTTGCATGCTTTATCTGATGACATTCTTAATATTTTTTAAATCTATTTTGCTTATTCTTTATTCTGATATGGTAATTATATTTAAGGTGGTGTCAGTTAATGCCAACATTGGATTATCTCCTTTGTTACTTGTTTTTTTCACTTGGTTTTTGTTCATGAGGTCCTGTCTCATGACATGCCTAATAAATTTGGCTCGAATTGGATATTTTGTTAAAAAAAAAAAATTCTCCTTGGGGTCATTCGTTCCTCCACTATGCCAACAGTGATGGTGGATCACCTTAATCTAATCAGTGGCTATGTTGATTCAAGGTTAAGTTCTAAAGAAACTTAGTTCACCTCTTGATTACCCTTGGCCCTCCAGGTCTTTTAACTGGGAACTTGATGTTTGTGTGTGTGTTCCCTCTCCTGGCATGTACTGAATGCTAATCTTTGACACATGAGAATGCCAAAAACTCTGCGTTACTTTTCAGGGTCTTTTCCACGTAGGACAAGAATTCTGTAAATGTCCTGAAGGGAAAACTCCCCTTGTAATTGGAAGTCCTAGATTGCTGTCAGAAGCTCTGCTACAGCAGTCTGGAGTCTCAACCTCCTTCCTTTGCTTAGAATTGGTAAATGCCTCCAAGGTAAAATCAGCTGCAAGTCTCAGCTCACCTTTTGTAAGGTTTTCAAGTTTGGAGTTGTAGTATCTCCCTTTTTTGTTACCTTAGCAGATCTCATCTGTCTTCACATAAATGGTTTCTTTATATTATCTAGTTTTGTTTTGCTCTCAGAGGGAACACTGGCCATAAATGTATTCTAACTTGGGTGACCACCTGTTCCAGTTTGTCCAACTGTTCCACTTTAGCACTGATGATCCTGCATCCCAGGAAACTTCTTTCCCAGGCGAACTGGGACAGTTGGTTACCTAATTCCAAGCCATCCAGAAACAGAAGTTAATAAATCTAATTTAGCATGAAACTAATATGTAGAAAGGTGTTTTTAACAAAACTCAAGTGAAAAAGACATTTTCACACTGACATTGTATGTTAAATTATTAAATTGTTTTAGCCAGTATTTTCATGAATAAGATAGTGTTCCAGGAAAATGCAAATAATTACCATTTATAAATTATACCTACAAAAGATTTTTAAAAACCATCTAATCATTATCTTAATTGTTCCTAAGCAAAAAGTTGGTAATATCATTGGTTTTGTTTTTAAAATAGTTTTCTTTTTCTCTCTAGAGTTGGAGTTGTTTTATAAAACTAATTTTATTTTCTCCCCTTTTAATTAATTAATTTATTTATTTTTACTCCAAAATCTTTGTCTATTGATCAGAAATGTCTATGTGCAAATAAAAGTTCAATCTGGCCAGTATATCCTGTGTTAAGGCAATCTTAAGTCTATGAACCACACGTGATTATAATACTCCTGAGCTCTCTAATATCTTTAATTGTGTTTGTATAAGAGGCCAAAAGAGAGAAGCTGTTTTATTGATAACTTTTGTTAAATCTGTTGTGTTCAGTTCTATGTTCTTCTGTCTTCACCTCTGATTTTTTCCCCTATGATTTTCTTTAGAAACTGTACTGAAAACAAGCTTTTCGGAGTTAAGATTCATACTAGAATCACTGTTCTTATCTAAAGGTAAATATAATAAGGAGAGAAAAACTGCTGGGAGATGTTGTTTCAAGGATATATCTTGGTGAAGTTGGGACAGTTTTGGCTTGTATAGTCAAATTTTATTTTAAAAAACAAAACATAGAAATATATTTTAAAAGAAAAATGGCCTATATCTATTAAGTCTCATCTTGAAGATTCTTTGTTGGACTCACAGCTGGCCATCTATAATGGAATAACCAGAGACTGTGTCCCAGGTACCGTATTTGGCCTACAGAGAAGTTTTGTTTGACCCATGTAGTTTTTAAGCATTGAATTAGTCGATTACATTTTAACTATTAAATTCCACATGCAAATTTAATTTCTGGCTTCTTTTGAAAAATTGCACAATATGGCAATAAAACAGCCACAGTCAGTTGGACCTAAATAACTTCTTTCAGATGAAGACATTCTTTGGTTCACTCCACTTAGTCAGGCCTGCCTTACTTACGTTAACTGCTGCATTTCTGTAGTTATTTGAGTTCACAGTCCATTTGAACACTTAAAAATTGGCACTTCTTTTGACATTCCTGGCCAATTTTAGTGCATGCTCTAGCTATGACTCAGTTATGTTCTCTTTCTCCGCATGGTATTTTCCAAAATTTTCTCAAGTTTCTGGTAGCACTTAGCTTTGTATCATTGGTTACAAAGCTTGCTCAATTACAAGTTCAATAGTAGCAGCCAGGTTGTTAAAGAATCTGGTCTTGGGCAATAGAAGTAGGGCAAAGTATTTGAGCCCGTTCAAGCATATCTCCCCTCAACCTCACCTCTCCCATCCAAAAGGAACTCAAATATCTTAAGATTTCCTGTATCTATGTAAGTTGGATCAAAACTCATGTCCGATTTGCAACTTCAAGGGAGTTTCTTAGACTTCCTTCATATGGTGCACAAATAATAGTGCTATATAGGATTTGCTATTCTGTATATTCAGCACCTAAAAGGACCTTCTCAGATTGTACTTACCTCAGTAATGTCTCTTTTTCCTTTATAATGCTGTACCAGGAACCATAATAGTGCACACTATTTGTCTTACATTCAGTCCATTGCATCCTGAGTCTACGAGTTTGACAGGCATGGTGAAATGCACTCTAGACTTAGTTCTAGGCTGCCTCCTAGAGGCATCTGGTACTAAATCTGAGGTCTAGAATTCTGCATGGTAGCCCTGCAGAGTACTACTGTGTCTGCATCAATTAAGCACTCAATTATGTATATACTTGTTGAATGGATGAGTGATAGACACCATCGCTTAAAACCTTAAAACCCAGCCTCTTTTGGTCACATCTTTGCTGTGTCACATTTAAAGGAATAGAAACCTGTCTTAAAAGTTTACCTAAAGGTGACCTTAGGCTTTCTTAAAGGCACAGTATTCAGTTTTCTGTAGCATTTTACCCAGAAAGCTTCTAAAGTTTTTCTTCAGATTTCACTTTTTCTATTTATGAATTCTGAAAATTTCTGCTTCTTTCACTCTCACCACAGGACTGTCACAACATTTTTTCCCTCAGTGTTTAATAGCTCTTCTTCTTCCCCTCCTGCACTGAGCTTCGAGGCATCCCAATTCCGGTGACCACACGACCCTTTATGTCTGGTGCTATCCCCACCCACTATCCATTCTAAATGTAACTTTCCTATCAAGGTTGCTTTGCTCATGAGAATCAGCTCTCTTGTGAATGGGTGAATAAAATTTTACACGTTATTACATGTCAAAGAAAACTTGTATCAAGGAAATTTAGTGTCCTTCTTATTTCGTTCCCTTCCATATCTCTTTGACCCACTTGACCAGGATTGAGAGGCATGAAGAAGAGTTACTGAAATACTGTGGGATGTATAAAGTACATTTAGTATCCAGGCAATTGTGACTGAGTTAAAGCAGCTCAGAAGACACCCTGTTGGTATGATGGTTGAGGTATTTTGTTTTTACTAGAAGCCTGGAAGATAGATATTATTTACAATTATGTGCTTAAACGTAAATCAGGAAACTAAGATTCAGAGAGAAGTAATTTGGTGCTCATAATCACTCTCAAAATTGCCTGTGCTGGACAATTTTCAAACAGACAAAAAGGCTGAAGAAAAAGATCCTGGTGAGTGTTGAGATCTGAGTGATGGGAAATGACTAGAATTTCTTAATTTTCAGGTAGAAGCACAGATTATTGGGGTGGTAGCATTATAATGAACTTAGATTACCTAGCGTAATCTTTAAATGTTGTAAACTTGGGGTCAGGGATAATTAAAACGGAATTGTGACTTAATTATACATTTTCAGAGATATATGTGAGTTGGGATCAAACCACAACTAGGATAGCACAGTGTAAAGAAACATAATGTTATCTGTGTGTGTTTATGATGAAAAGAGGCTATTCAAAGCTACTGTTTAGGGATTTCAGTAATTGGTTAAGCAAGAAAAACATGTCTCTTTTTCTTCTCCCTAACTCTGATCCACAAAGCATTAAATGAAAATGAGCATTTTTATGTTTTGTGGCCATATGTGTTTCTTTTCCCTGTATTTTGTGGGTGGTGAAATACCTTAATTTTGAAGTCCAGATTTCTGCTTAAGCAATTTGTTCTTAGTGGGCTTTTAAATCAAATTTTATATCTGAGTTTTGAGAGTTAAGGCTGCCAAGATTTAAATGAGGAGCAAAAACGCTCATTTTGATCCCTACTGACATTAAATTTTAAGACTTTGCAGTTGTAAAGTATAAGTACTAAAAATAATTCAAATTTGAAAATAAAGTTGCTATTTTAAGAAATATTTTCTGTGCAGAGAAAAACAATGCAATATGATGTATGTATAGTATAGTTACATTTGATTTGTATTATAAGTTCAAGTTAGAGCCTTAAAGATAATTTTTTCTCTTATAAAATTTTACTCTATAGTTATTTTTAAGAAATTACCTTAGTCTTTATATTATGAAGCCCAAAATATAAAAAGAATACATATCTTTCATTAGTTTCCTTACATAGTTTGGTTAATATCAATAAAATAATGGCAATTTTCAACACTATATAAAAATTTAAATTATTTTAGAAAACTGAGGTTTTAGTTGTAAGTTAAACTGTTAAAATTTCTATTTTTAAAATTGTCATATAGTATTTAAGTATACTATACTTATTCTTAGCTACAAATCCCAGTATAGAGCACTTGAGGAGTGGGATGGGGTGTATTGGTGATACAGATTGGTACATTGATTAAATGCTCCTAACCCTGAAATTCGTGCATAGAGCACCCTGTACTGTGAAAACAACTGTTCTTAGATTTTTATTGTAACTGGACCATTCAGCTTGCCCAGAGGGAAAGAACATTCCTATTCTAATAAAATGAACTCATTTATTTTCTGTGATCTTTCTATATTTTTGGTCAATTCAGATTTTAAGTGGATTAAATTAGGTATTAATGAACCAAACTTGCATGGTATCTTTGAGATCTAATAACATCTTTGAGTGTCGCCTTGTGAATAGTTTCTGAATTTGTTAATATATACCATACACTCAAATAATCATGTTGGACATGTTCATTTATTTAGTACTTGCTGTATGCTGAGCACTCAGAGTGCAAGAGAGACAGTATCCCTGCATTCAAGAAGTTTATTTAATTGGGAGTATTTACTATATAGAATTTACTTAAATATTTGCAAATAAAATTTTAGAAATCAAGGTCATAGTAATCACAGAGATCACCAAATTCAGACTTGGTGGAAAAGGATAGTGGAGGGTTGAAAGTTGGCAGAAAATACATAGGAAATGGCACAGACAAAGAGGAAGGAATAAACCATAAGATGAACCCAAGTTTAGAGTGTAGGGGCATGTATGATGAGATTGAAGAGATTGTCTGGAAGATTTCCAAATGGTAGAAAACTTGAGCCAAGAATTTTAGAGTCAGTGCAGGGGATAGTGGGTTGTCAGTGAGGTTCTTTGAATGAGGTTGTAAGGAAAGAAAATGGTGTTTTGGAGATTATTCTAGTAATTGTGAGTGGGTTAAGAGATAATAGACAGTGAAACTACTTTGAAATGGATCAGATGTGAAGTGATTCCACAAAAGGCTCAAAACTCTGAAATGAAGAGGAGATACTAGATCTGGAAGAACTCACGAAGGAAAAAAAATTATATAAAGTCTTTTGTTTAGTGTCTAAAAGTCATTTCAGCATTTAACTAGTTAGGAGTGACATTGGTAAATTATAACTGATTTAAACCGTGATCTAGAGGACTTTTGGGCATGTTAAGATATAGGCTATAGAAATTCCAAATATAGCAGCTTAGACAAAAAGGGGGAAGAGAGCAGTTTAGGAAACTGCAATGGCTTAAATATTTCATCAAGGTCCTGGGATTTTTCTGTCTTTCCTCTCAATCTTGGGGTGAAGGCCTTTCTTCATATTCATGCATATTCCTGTAGTTTCAAGATAGCTGCTGTATCTCTGGATATCACCTTTGTGTTCCATACTAGAAGAAAAATGAAGAAACAGGAAAGGATGGTGCCTGCATCAGGAGAGAAAAAGCTTTTCATTTTATTGACTTGAACTTGTCATATGACTACCTCTGGTTGAAGTAGAGTCTGGAAAAAATTATTTTTTTAACTTTACTGAGGAATAATTGACAAATATAATTGTATATATTTACAGTGTACAACATGATGATTTGATATACATTGTGGAATGATTACCAATAGCAAGATACTTAACATCCATCACTGTACATAGTTATTTTTATTTATTTATTTGTTTGTTTATTTGGTGAGAATTGTTGAATGCTTAATATCTACTTTCAGCAACTTTAAAGTATACAGTACTGTATTACCAAGTATAGTCATCACGCTGTACATTAGATCCTAAGCACTTATAACTGAAAATTCGTACCCTTTGATCTACGTCACCCCATTTCTCCCTTCAGCCCTGACAGCTGCCATTATATTCTCTGCTTCTATGAAATCAGCTTTAAAAAAAAAATTTATATTCCATATATAAGTGATAACACAGTATTTGTCTTTATCTGGCTTATTTCACTTAACATAATGCCCTGTAGGTTCATCCATGTTTTCTCAAATGGCAAGATTTCATTCTCTTTATGGCTGAATTATATTAAATATATAAAATTTTCTTTATCCATTCATCCATTGAAGGACATTTACGTTAATTCCATATTTTGGCTATTGTGAATTATGCTACAATGAGCATGGTGTGCACATATCTTTTTGAGATGCTGATTTAAATTCCTTCAAATTTATGCCCAGAAGTGGAATTGCTGGATCATATGGTAGTTCAATTTTTAACTTTTTTGAGGAACTGCCATACTGGTTTTCATAATGGCTATGTCAATTTGCATTCCCACCAACAGTGTTAAAGGTTCCCTTTTTTCCACATCCTTGCCAACATTTGTTATCTTCTTGCTGATAATAGCCATCCTAACAAGTGTGCTGTGATATCTCATTTTGGTTTTGTTTTCTCTTTCCCTGGTGATTAGTGATGTTGAGCACTTTTTATATTGGCCATTTATATGTCTTCGGAAAAATGCCCATTCAGGTCCTGCCCATTTCTTCATTGGGTTATTTGGGTTTTTTGCTATTAAGTTGCCATGAGTTCTTTATGTATTTTGGATAGTAACCCCTTATTAGATATGTGGTTTGTGAATATTTTCTCACGTTCTATAAGTTGCCTTTTCAGCTTATTGATGGTTTTCTTTGCTGTGCAGAAGCTCTTTAGTTTGATGTAGCTCTGCTTGTTTTAGCTTTTTTTGCATGTGCTTTTGGTGTCTTATCCAAGAAATCATTGCCAAGACCAATGTCATGGATCTTTTTCCCTGTGTTTTCTTCTAGGAGTTTTTTTTGGGGGTGTCGGTACGTGGGCCTCTTACTGCTGTGGCCTCTCCTGTTGCGGAGCACAGGCTCCGGACGCGCAGGCCCAGCAGCCCTGGCCCACGGGCCCAGCCGCCCCGTGGCATGTGGGATCCTCCTGCACCAGGGCATGAACCCGTGTCCCCCGCATTGGCAGGCAGACTTCCAACCACTGCGCCACCAGGGAAGCCCCTCTTCTAGGAGTTTTATGGTTTCAGATCTTACATTTAAGTCTTTGATCCATTTTGAGTTAATTTTTGTGTGTGGTATAAGAAAGGGGTTCAGTTTCCTTCTCTTGCATGTGGATATCCAGTTTTTCCAACACCATTTATTGAAGAGTGTGTTCTTTCCCCATTGGGTGTTCTTGATGCCCTTGTCTAAAATGAGTTGGCCATATATGCATGGGTTTATATCTGGGCTCTCTCTTCTGTTCCACTGGTCTATGTGTCTGTTTTTATGCTGATACCATACTGTTTTGATTACTATAGATTTGTAATATAGCTCGAAATCAGGAAGTGTCATGCCTCCTGCTTTGTTCTTTCTTAGGATTGCTTTGTCTTTTTGGGGTCTTTTGCAGTTCCATACAAATTTTAGGATAGTTTATTCTATTTTTTTGTGAAAATGCCATTGGGCTTTTAATAGGGCTTGCACTGAATCTGTAGATTAATTTGGGTAGTATGAACATTTTGACAAAATTGCTTCTTCCAATCCAAGAACATCATATCTCTTTCCATTTGTTTACATCTCCAGTTTCTTTCCTCAATATTTCATAGTTTTCAGTGTTCAGGTCTTTCACATCCTTGGTTAAATTTTATTCCCAAGTATTAGTGTTTTTGGCACTTTGTTTCTCTGAACACAATCAAGGTTTTGTCATTAAAGGAAGAAGAGGCATGTATTAGGTATGTGTCTCTGGCAGAAGAGCTATTTTGTAGAACCCACTGATTCTACAAAAAAATGTATGAAATCATTAAGTTAAAAACCTTTACATATTAGGCTGGCATTCTTTTAGCTGTTTGAATACAGAGTCAGGACACTTGTTACTGTTTTTGATCCTATTGCTTTTTCAAACTGTGTGGCCAGAGGAAACCCAGATTTTACCAGTGAGAAAGTGTAGGAAATGCATGTAATCTGAGGACCAGCTTATAAATATGAAAACTAATACATAAATATGTAGTTTCAAACATCTTTAAATTAAAAAATTTATATTTCATGTTTATAGTTTTAACATTTAACATCTTAAATTATATTTTCAAAATTGTGTGTCATTTTATTCTCTTGCTTTCTAATACCACCTGTTATCCCAGGTGAAGTACCTTCTAACTAAATGACCAGTATACTTAATTCAATAATAGGAAATAAACATAGCCAGGTAGATTATCAGTGTACCTAGTGCACTTTTACCCCCAAATGATATGTGATGTAGATGCAGAATTGTGTAGCTAAGGGTATTTAGCCAGTGAGATCATTGAATTGGTGAAATATTCCTAAAAATTTTAAGAATGAGGCTCTGAAGGTATGTGGTTATTTGAAATATATTTTGGATAAGCCTCCAGTGATGCAGAAATTAAAAAGTCTAGCCAAAAGATTGAATCACTGAAGAAGTGCAGGAAAAAACAGCAATAAACTTGCTAAGTGTCTTTCTGGAAATGTAATCATTTCATCGTTACTCACGTAAGCCTTCTAAAGTGCTTTGGGATATTACCAGTAATATAGATTCTATGCCCTTGAGTAATAAAATATAATGTTACTCTGAGTCATTTGGAATTTTAAATGTTACTTTATTTCTAGATGCAGCTGAGTCAGTTTTCTTTTTGGTTTCTAGGGAAAGCTTCAAAGTAATTATATTTTTCTATACTATTAGAGTTGAATAATATTTGTAAACAATGCTTCACATATGAAAAGTAATAAAGGTACAAGATATAAATGATATTAAAATAATGTTTTTGGATTCTGAAATCTTGTGAATAATATAGTCCACAAAGATTTTTTTTGTATGTAAGGAAATGATTTTATAACAAAATTAGCTTTATTCTAAAACTTGAGCGCCAAAATAAATTCACTGGGTCTCTAAGGTACTTAGTCTGTAGACAAGATAATAAATATTATTTCAGCACCCAGTATTTTTAGGGCACTATGCTAGAGAGTGAGGGACATAAAAACCATTAAAACACATTCTTTGCCCTTAAGAAGTTTATAGTTTCAGCAAATAACACAGAGAATAACTCATGACACAGGACACTTTACTAATATTAAAAGCTGTTCCAGCCATAAAAGTCTATGCTGCTAATGTACTGCCTGTTTTGGTTTTTGCTGTATAACAAATCACCCTAAAACTTAATGGCTTAACACAGTGACACTTTTATTGTTCCTCATGATTCTTTGGGTTGGCTGGGGCTCAGCTGGGCTGTTCTTCTGCTGGTTTCACTTGAAATCTCATACCATTGCAGTCAGATGATAGCTGGGCTGGGGTGTCCAAGATGACTTCTTCACTCATGTATCTGGGCCTCAGGTCTCTTCCAAGTTGATTCCTTCTTCCCATAATGTCTCATCCCCTAGAACATCTTCATGTGGCCCCCTTATCCAATAGGGCAGCTTTACATCATGGATTAAGACTCCAAGAGTCAAGAAGTAGACACTTTTAGTACTCTTAAGTCCTTGGATCAAAAGTACCAGAATATCCATTTTAACCCCCTGTTGGTCAAGGCAGTCACAAGACCAGCCATGCTGGTGGGTTGGGGTGGGGGAATAAGCTCTTGATGTGAGGAACAGCAGATAGGTAATGAGGTATTTTTGGAGGCCATCTTTGGAGATTAGCTAGCACACTGCCTAATTAGTGGTCTAGGCCTTGCTCTGGGAGTTCTAAGAAATGGAGGATTCTCTGAATTTGTGTGACTAAGGAAGTCCCCAAAGATTGGCTAAAGCTTTTTCCTGAGTCAAAAAGGGGCATAGAGATGTCAGGGGAGACGGGGGAGAGGGAAGGAATTATGGGATCCTCAAGAAGCATAGCATTTGCAAAAGTACATAGGTGGAAAAACAAAGTCATTAGATTAATAAGAGCTATAATAAAAATAAAAAATTTGGCCCAAAGTAATAGTCATCAGAGCTAACATTGCCTGTTTCAGTTAATATGGAAAGGACTGGTGAAGATGCACAGGAAGTAGATGTTTTTAAAAGCCTGGTGCAATTCTAAATATGGAACATATTCTTTAAAAACAGCAGAATCAGTGACTTTTAAAAATTGAACCATTTTGAACTTAGAAATATGATGGCAAAATTTGATTTGGAAGAATTTTCTGTTGGTTTTTATCAGATTTGAGATTTTATTCAGGCAGCTGGACAATGCCAGCCTAATGCAGCATGCCACTTGAATGCAGGACAAGTAAGAAGAGACATGGCTTGGAAATTTTGCCTCCTGGATGATTAAGTTTGGTAGAGCACAGGTTCATGGCAACTGAGCTTATATTCATCAGCACTGAAGTGAGCGCTGATAGCTCAGAGAGCCAACAGTACAGATCTCCGGAGAACAAATAAGTCTTGACCTTAGGATCGTTATGTATGCTGTGAAATAAGAGTCTTGTATGAATTCTTAATAAAGCAGATCATTAGCACTGCCACCACTTTGGAATTTAAATAACAAAATTAACTTCAGGTATATAATAAATAATTCCATTCATTCATTTTTAAAATACTTTTGTTGATTATTTGCTATATGAATTGTTCAGTACTGAGGAAATACAATGATGTATAAACTGTTCTAATTTTTAGGAAGTTCTTTATTAGGCTGGAATGTTCCTGTTATTTCCATACACTGACACTATTTCTGTGATCTAGATGAATATAAATTAATCTCTTCTACAAGATATTCCTAAAGCATCTGGAGAAACAAACATTCCCAATGACCAAGTCTTCTTTTTTTCCCCAGATTCTTCAATTGTTAATGCTATGCTGAAGCTTTTATAATTCACATTTGTTCAGGCATTTATTGAGTTCCACCTATGAGTTAGACACAGTCAAAATGGCTTTTGAGCTGTGACCTATATTATGAGAAGGATTCAGCCTTAAGATCTGGTTGGATCGCAAAAGCCTTGAAGAAGAAAATAAACCTAATGTATTCAAGGAAGAGAAGGTTAGCCTGCCTGTAACATGCTGAAGAAGAGAGGAGTTGGGACAGATAATGGGTGGCAGCTGAAGCCATAATAGGGACTTTGAAATTTATTCTTAGTGGGGAGGGAAGATGTTGGAATGTTTTGAGCAGGGAAGTGACATGACTATAATTTACCTTTTATAAGGTTCATTTCTGATTCTTAATAGAAAGTATAGAGGAGCAAGGGCCAGGAGGGTGTCAGGAAGCTATTACAGTAGTCCACAGTGATGATAGCAACCTGGATTAGGTGGAAATAGAGAATTGGTGAGAAGCTGGATGCTCTCTACCCCTCATCCCTTTGTCCATCCCATTTTTGCTCTCCACATATTTCCCCTTTCCTCTCAATGAGTTGGTGAGTGCCTATCTTGGGCCTCACAGCTCTTCACTTCTTTTCTAGCCCTCTTTTCTCTCCTACTGTACTTCCTCCACTGTTGTTTCTTGCCCATTTTCCTCTCCTGTTTTTTCCCCATACCATTCATTTCTGATTTTTCCCTTTTCTCTCTCACTCATCATTACTTTAGCTCTATGCAAGCCTTACAAAGGCAACCTTATTCCCATTCACTGATGAGTCTAATTTTTTTACCTCTGAGGCAGCAAATGAAGGGTCCAGTCTTTTCTAATTTACTCAGTCTAGGAAATTTAAAATATTCTGATCCGGTTTTTCTGTCCTATACAGGGGCCTGTAGAACTAGTTCTTATTGTGGCCTTGATTAGCACTGAAAAGGTCTCAACTTGTAGTGGCTTATAATAGGAAGCTATCAGTAAACACAGCATGCATGTCCTGAAGCTGGAACTGGCTGAGATACTAACCCAGTTCTGATATGGCTGTGCTTAAGAGTCTTGCTTGGTGCTGGGAGTGACTGAATAAATGAGTGAATGAATAAATGGAAATAAAAACTTTGTGCAGAATAGGAAGGATTTCCTCATCTACACAAGCTGATAACCATGTATCCTTGGATATATCCTTGTGTCCTTGTATAGCTGAAAAAATTTACATTAGTAAATTTTACATTAGTAAATTAGTAATTTTACATTAGTAATAGCTTCTTTTGTCATTCCTGTCACTAATGTTGGGAGGTAGCAATTCAGCCAGTTAGATCTCCTATGAACAGTAATAGAGTTAACAGGGCAGGGGCTGGGACAGCTAAGAGAGCAGAACCCGAGTAGATACTACAACTGAGGTTCTAGAACTGGGCGTTTCTTAGGAATGGCCACTGTCAGAATTTCTGTGGCTAATTCTGCCATACAAATCATGTTTCTAGCTGTATTATTAAAACACTTAAATATTCCCTAAAGGCAAACTGAAGGGCATGTAATACTTTTCCTTAATGTAGGAATTGACAGCAGAAAAGTGTTCCACATGATAAGTGCCATTAATTAATAAAAGGAGAGAGGAGACAAGAACACAGAGGCGCCTTGTGCTGATGGGAGCACCCTGGTGCTTCTGTGTGTCTGGGATGGGGGCTGTGTTCGGTGCACTGGTTCTCATTTTGACAAAACCACCACAAGATTAATTTATCCTATGTGTGTACTTCAGCCTGTGTGCACACATCTTTAGGTAAGGGTGATGTTCTATTTTTGCAGGTGAAGGAGCTCAGCAGTACATCAATTAAATACATTCTTTAATTAAATTTTATTTTTAAATTTCAGAATATGGGGAGAGAGGATAAAAGAATGCAGGGTCTTTTCCCCTAGTTGTGTGCAGAAAGGGGGGCGCATGAACTGGGGAGAGCCCTCTGACCTAGACCTTTATTCACAAAGAGTATCACATTTAAACTGTTATTCTTCAACTAAAGTTATACAGATGGTTACAGAGATACTCACAATTTAAGATAAAGGGTGTGTCCTTTTATGGAAGCATGCATCCCCAATTAACTGTTCACTGCTTTACATATTCATCAGTTTATTTACTCCCTAACTTCGCATTATAAAGGAAACAGTGCAGAATTATTTGCTACAGAAAATAGCTAGGTTTGAGTCTCTGCTATTGAAAATCTATATTTTAATCCTCGGGAAATGTAGTAACAGGCAAGCGCTATCACTGTCTACTTAATTTTCAAGATGTGGTTCTTAAATAAACTATGCTTTTTTAGTAAGTGGAGAGGGGGAGGAAGGGAGAAACAAACTTAGTGTCTGCAGCATTGCTAAACTCAGGTTGCAGAATGTGTTAGTTAAGTACCTTGCCAAGTTTTTTTAGCCAGTGTGAGTCTGTTGTACCACAAAATTGGGACTGTTGGGAACTCTTCTCAGAAACACTCCTACTTTAAGGAATGTACTTTAAATCCATCTTTTGACTTGTTTTGCATAAGTAAACCACATACTAACACACCACTCACTTTAAAAGCACTATCCGAACAACACCAAGTCAGTTCCAAACTACAGACAATTTCCAGTTCCTCTGTCAGAAAGCAAATAACAACAAAAGACTTATTCCAAACATAAGTGAACCAGAACCTTCACACACAGTAATTTGCTTTGCACAACTTCAGGAAATTTTGTGAATAACCCACAGTGGGGAGCACATAACCCCGTAATATTCAGAACACATTGCCCAAGTTACACATGACGACAAGGTAAACATTTGCTTAAGAACTCCTTCAAAGGGGGAAGTGGTATGAAATAACCAGGGGATGCTCTTCCATCTCTGAAACCCCAAACTAGCTACAGCCTTGGCTGTACCCAGCATCCTTAAGGTCTGAGTGCTACAAACTATCTCTTCCTTTGTTTCAAAGAAAACAAACTTTTCCACCAAAATACTTCTAATTGTTAACCTGCTGGAATGAAGCTAGGAGTGGGTATGCATGAATGATACGTGCCGTTTTCTCTTTCTTTTTTTTTTTTTAAATAGATCTTTTTTTTTTGCTGTACACGGGCCTCTCACTGTTGTGGCCTCTCCTGTTGTGGAGCACAGGCTCCGGACGCGCAGACTCAGCGGCCACGGCCCACGGGCCCAGCCGTCCCGCGGCATGTGGGATCCTCTCGGACCGCGGCACGAACCCGTGTCCCCTGCATTGGCAGGCGGACTCCCAACCACTGCGCCACCAGGGAAGCCCTAAAATACATCTTTATTGGAGTATAATTGCTTCACAATACTGTGTTAGTTTCTGTTGTACAACAAAGAGAATCAGCCATATGCATACATATGCCCCCATATCCCCTCCCTCTTGAGCCTCCCTCCCATCCTCCCTATCCCACCTCTCTAGGTCATTGCAAAGCACCGAGGTGATCTCGCTGTGCTATGCTGCTGCTTCCCACCAGCGATTTTACATTCGATAGCATATATATGTCGATGCTACGGTCACTTCGCCCAAGCTTCCCCCTCCCACCCCGTCACCTCGAGTCCATTCTCTATGTCTACATCTTTATTCCTGCCCTGCAACTAGGTTCATCAGTACCATTTTAATTTTTTTTTGATTCCGTAAATATGTGTTAGCATACGGTATTGGTTTTTCTTTTTCTGACTTACTTCACTCTGTATGGCAGACTCTAGGTCCATGCACCTCACTACAAATAACTCAATTTTGTTTTTTTGGTTTTTTTTTGCGGTACGCGGGCGTCTCACCGTGTGGCCTCTCCTGTTGCAGAGCACAGGCTCCAGACGCGTAGGCCCAGCGGCCATGGCTCACGGGCCCAGCCGCTCCACGGCATGTGGGATTCTCCCAGACCGGGGCACGAACCCGTGTCCCCTGCATTGGCAGGCGGACTCTCAACCACTGCATCACCAGGGAAGCCCCAATTTCGTTTCTTTTTATGGCTGAGTAATACTCCATTGTATATATGTGCCACATCTTCTTTATCCATTCATCTGTCAATGGACATTTAGGTTGGTTCCATGTCCTGGCTATTGTGAAGAGTGCTGCAACGAGCATTGTGGTACATGACTTTTAAAAAATTTTTTTATTTATTTTTTTATACAGCAGGTTCTTATTCGTTGTCAGTTTTATACACATCAGTGTATACACATCAATCCCAATCTCCCAGTTCATCACACCACCATCCCTACCACCCTGCCGCTTTGCCCGCTTAGTGTCCATACGTTTGTTCTCTACATCTATGTTTTGATTTCTGCCCTGCAAACTGGTTAATCTGTACCATTTTTCTAGGTTCCACATATATGCGTTAATATACGATATTTGTTTTTCTCTTTCTGACTACTTCACTCTGTATGACAGTCTCTAGATCTATCCACGTCTCAACATATGATCCAATTTCCTTCTTTTATATGGCTGCCGTTCTATATATGTACCACATCTTCTTTATCCATTCATCTGTCGATAGGCATTTAGGTTCCTTCCATGACCTGGCTATTGTAAATAGTGCTGCAGTGAACATTGGGGTGCATGTGTCTTTTTGAATTATGGTTTTCTCTAGGTATATGCCCAGTAGTGGGATTGCTGGATCATATGGTAATTCCATTTTTAGTTTTTTAAGGAACCTCCATACTGTTCTCCATAGTGGCTGTATCAATTTACATTCCCACCAACAGTGCAAGAGGGTTTCCTTTTCTCCACACCCTCTCCAGCATTTACTGTTTGTAGATTTGCTGATGATCCCCATTCTAACTGGTGAGGTGCCCATTCTAACTGGTATGAGGTGATACCTCACTGTAGTATTGATTTCCATTTCTCTAATAATTAGTGATGTTGAGCAGCTTTTCATGTGCTTCTTGGCCATCTGTATGTCTTCTTGGGAGAAAAGTCTATTTAGGTCTTCTGCCCATTTTTTGATTTTTTTTTTTTTTTTTTTTTTTTTTTTTGCGGTACGCAGGCCTCTCTTGTGGCCTCTCCCGTTGCGGAGCACAGGTTCTGGACGCGCAGGCTCAGCGGCCATGGCTCACAGGCCCAGCCGCTCCACGGCATGTGGGATCTTCCCGGACCGGGGCACGAACCCGCGTCCCCTGCATCGGCAGGCGGACTCTCAACTACTGCGCCACCAGGGAAGCCCGGTTGTTTGTTTTTTTAATATAGAGTTGCATGAGCTGTTTATATATTTTGGAGATTAATCCTTTGTTGATTCATTTGCAAATATTTTCTCCCATTCTGAGGGTTATCTTTTTGTCTTGTTTATGGTTTCCTTTGCTGTGTAAAAGCTTTGAAGTTTCATTTGGTCCCATTTGTTTATTTTTGTTTTTATTTCCATTACTCTAGGAGGTGAATCAAAAAAGATCTTGCTGTGATATATGTCATAGAGTGTCCTGCCTATGTTTTCCTCTAAGAGTTTTATAGTGTCTGGTCTTACATTTAGGTCTCTAATCCATTTTGAGTTTATTTTTGTGTATGGTGTTAAGGAGTGTTCTAATTTCATTCTTTTACATGTAGCTGTCCAGTTTTCCCAGCACCACTGATTGAAGAGGCTCTCTTTTCTCCATTGTATTCCTTGCCTCCTGTGTCATAGATTAGTTGACCATAGGTGTGTGGGTTTATCTCTGGGCTTTCTATCTTGTTCTATTGATCTGTGTTTCTGTTTTTGTGCCAGTACCATACTGTCCTGATTACTGTAGCTTTATAGTATAGTCTGAAGTCAGGGAGTCTGATTCCTCCAGCTCCGTTTTTTTCTCTCAATACTGCTTTGGCTATTCGGGGTCTTGGGTGTCTCCATACAAATTCTAAGAGTTTTTGTTCTAGTTCTATAAAAAATGCCATTGGTAATTTTATAGGGATTGCGTTGAATCTGTAGATTGCTTTGGGTAGTATAGTCATTTTCACAATATTGATTCTTCCAATCCAAGAACATTGTATATCTCTCCATCTGTTGGTATCATCTTTAATTTCTTTCATCAGTGTCTTATAGTTTTCTGCATACAGGTCTTTTGTTTCCCTAGGTAGGTTTATTCCTAGGTATTTTATTCTTTTTGTTGCAGTGGTAAATGGAAGTGTTTTCTTAATTTCTCTTTCAGATTTTTCATTATTAGTGTTTAAGAATGCAGGAGATTTCTGTGCACTCACTTTGTATCCTGCAACTTTACCAAATTCATTGGTTAGGTTTAGGAGTTTTCTGGTGGCCTCTTTAGGATTCTCTATGTATAGTATCATGTCATCTGAAAACAGTGACAGTTTTACTTCTTCTTTTCCAATTTGTATTCTGTATATTTCTTTTTCTTTGATTGCCGTGGCTAGGACTTCCAAAACTATGTTGAATACTAGGGGTGAGAGTGGACATCCTTGTCTTCTTCTTGATCTTAGAGGAAGTACTTTTAGTTTTTCACCGTTGAGAATGATGTTTGCTGTGGGTTGGTCATATATGGCCTTTATTATGTTGAGGTAGGTTCCCTCTATGCCTACTCTCTGGAGAGTTTTTATCATAAATGGATGTTGAATTTTGTCAAAAGCATTTTCTGCATCTATTGAGATGATCATATGGTTTTTATTCTTAGTTTGTTACTATGGTGTATCACACTGATTGATTTGCATATATTGAAGAATCCTTGCATCCCTGGGATAAATCCCACTTGGTCATGGTGTATGATCATTTTAATGTGTTGTTGGATTCTGTTTGCTAGTATTTTGTTGAGGATTTTTGCATCCATATTCATCAGTGATATTGGTCTGTAATTTTCTTTTTTTGTAGTATCTTTGGTTTTGGTATCAGCGTGATGGTGACCTCATAGAATGAGTTTGCGAGTGTTCCTTCCTCCGTAATTTTTGGGAAGAGTTTGAGAAGGATCAGTGTTAGCTCTTCTCTAAATGTTTGATAGAATTCACCTGTGAAGCCATCTGGTCCTGGACTTTGGTTGTTGGAAGATTTTTAAACACACAGTTTCAATTTCATTACTTGTGATTGGTCTGTTCATATTTTCTATGAGTTCCTGGTTTAGTCTTGGAAGGTTACACCTTTCTAAGAATTTGTCCATTTTTTCCAGGTTGTCCATTTTATTGGCATAGAATTGCTTTCAGTCGTCTCTTAGGATGCTTTGTATTTCCACGGTGTCCGTTGTAGCTTCTCCTTTTTCATTTCTAATTTTATTGATTTGAGTCCTCTCCCTCTTTTTCTTGATGAGTCTGGCTAAAGGTTTATCAATTTTGTTTATCTTCTCAAAGAACCACCTTTTAGTTTTATTGATCTTTGTTATTGTTTTCTTTGTTTCTACTTCATTTATTTCTGCTCTGATATTTATGATTTCTTTCCTTTTACTAACTTTGGGTTTTGTTTATTTTTCTTTTTCTAGGTCCTTTAGGTGTAAGGTTAGATTGTTTATTTGAGAATTTTCTTGTTTCTTGACATAGGATTGTATTGCTATAAACTTCCTTCTTAGAACTGCTTTTGCTGCATCCCATAAGTTTTGGATCATCATGTTTTTGTTGTAATTTGTCTCCAGGTATTTTTTGATTTCCTCTTTGATTTATTCAGTGATCTCTTGGTTATATAGTAATGTATTGGTTAGCTTCCATGTGTTTGTGTTTTTTATGTTTTTTCCCTTGTAATTGATTTCTAATCTCATAGTGTTGTAGTTGGAAAAGATGCTTGATATGATTTCAGTTTTCTTAAATTTACTGAGTCTTGATTTGTGACCCAAGATGTGATCTATCCTGGAGAATTTTCTGTGCATACTTGAGAAGAAAGTGTAATCTGCTGTTTTTTGGGTGGAATGTCCTGTAAGCATCAATTAAATCTATCTGGTCTATTGTGTCATTTAAAGCTTCTGTTTCCTTATTTATTCTCATTTTGGATCATCTCTCCATTAGTGTAAGTGAGGTGTTACAAAGTCCCCCACTATTATTGTGTTACTGTCGATTTCCTCTTATAGCTGTTAGCAGTTGCCTTATGTGTTGAGGTGCTCCTATGTTGGGTGCATATATATTTATAATTGCTATATCTTCTTTTTGGATTGATCCTTTGATCATTATGTATTATCCTTCCTTGTCTCTTGTAACATTCCTCATTTTAAAGTCTGTTTTATCTGATATGAGTATTGCTTCTCCAGCTTTCTTTTATTTCCATTTGCATGGAATATGTTTTTCCATCCCCTCACTTTCAGTCTGAATGTGTCGCTAGGTCTGACATGGGTCTCTTGTTGACAGCATATATATGGGTCTTGTTTTTGTATCCATTCAGCAAGCCTGTGTCTTTTGGTTGGAGCATTTATTCCATTCACGTTTAAGGTAATTATCGATATGTAAGTTCCTATGACCATTTTCTTAATTGTTTTGTGTTTGTTTTTGAGGTTCCTTTTCTTCTTTTGTGTTTCCCACTTAGAGAAGTTCCTTTAGCATTTGTTGTAGAGCTGGCTTGGTGGTGCTGAATTCTCTTAGCTTTTGCTTGTCTGTAAAGGTTTTGATTTCTCCATCGAAACTGAATGAGATCCTTGCCGGGTAGAGTAATGTTGGTTGTAGGTTCTTCCCTTTCATCACTTTAAGTATTTCATGCCACTCCCTTATGGCTTGTAGAGTTTCTGCTGAGAAATCAACTGTTAACCTTATGGGAGTTCCCTTGTATGTTATTTGTCATTTTTCCCTTGCTGCTTTCAATAATTTTTCTTTGTCTTTAATTTTTGTGAATTTGATTACTGTGTGTGTCGGCGTGTTTCTCCTTGGGTTTATCCTGTATGGGACTCTCTGCGCTTCCTGTATTCGAGTGGCTGTTTCCTTTCCCATGTTAGGGAAGTTTTCAAGTATAATCTCTTCAAATATTTTCTCTGGTCGTTTCTCTCTCTCTTCTTCCAGGACCCCTATAATGTGAATGTTGTTGCCTTTAATGTTGTCCCAGAGGTCTCTGAGGCTGTCTTCATTTCTTTTCATTCTTTTTTCTTTATTCTGTTCCCCAACAGTGAATTCCACCATTCTGTTTTCCAGGTCACTTATCCGTTCGTCTGTCTCAGTTATTCTGCTATTGATTCCTTCTAGTGTAGGTTTCATTTCAGTTATTGTATTGTTTATCTCTGTTTGTTTGTTCTTTAATTTTTCTCGGTCTTTGTTAAACATTTCTTGCATCTTCTCGATCTTTGCCTCCATTCCTTTTCCAAGGTCCTGGATCATCTTCACTATCATTATTCTGAATTCTTTTTCTGGAAGGTTGCAGATCTCCATTTTGTTGTTTTTCTGGGGTTTTATCTAGTTCCTTCATCTGGTACATAGCCTTCTGCCTTTTCATCTTGTCTGTCTTGCTGTGAATGTGGTTTTTGTTCCACAGGCTGCAGGATTGTAGTTCTTGCTTCTGCTGTCTGCCCTCTGGTGGATGAGGCTATCTAAGAGCATTATGCAAATTTCCTGATGGGAGGGACTGGTGGTGGGTAGAGCTGGCTGTTGCTCTGGTGGGCAGAGCTCAGTAAAAGTTTAATTGGCTTGACTGCTGATAGGTGGGGCTGGGTTCCCTCCCTGTTGCTTGTTTGGTCTGAGGCAATCCAACACTGGAGCCTATCTGGGCTCTTTAGTGGGGCTAATGTAGGACTCTGGGAGGGCTCACGCCAAGGAGTTCTTCCCAGAACTTCTGCTGCCAGTGTCCTTTTCCCCATGGTGAGCCACAGCAACCCCCCACCTCTGCAGGAGACCCTCCAACACTAGCAGGTAGGTCTGGTTCAGTCTTCCCTGGGGTCACTGCTCCTTCCTCTGGGTCTCGATACTCACCCTACTTTGTGTGTTCCCTCCAATAGTAGAGTCTGTTTCCCCCAGTTCTTTTGAAGTCCTGCAATCAAATCCTAGTAGGCTTCAAAGTCTGATTCTCTAGGAATTCGTCCTCCCGTTGCCAAACCTCCAGGTTGGGAAGCCTGACATGGGGCTCAGGACCTTCACCCTAGTGGGTGGACTTCTGTGATATAAGTGTTCTCTAGTCTGTGAGTCACCCGCCCAGCAGTTATGGGATTTGATCTTACTGTGATTGCACCCCTCCTACCATCTCATTGTCACTTCTCCTTTGTCTCTGGATGTGGGGTATCATTTTTGGTGAGTTTCAGTGTCTTCCTTTCAATGATTGCCCAGCAGCTAGTTGTGATTCTCGTGTTCTCACAAAAGGGAGTGAGAGCATGTCCTTCTACTCTGCCATCTTGGTTGCAATCCCTCGGAATCCCGCTGTCGCCTCCCGGGTCCTGCTCCAGCTGCAGCCAGCAGAGCCTGCCATGTCTCTTTTTGAATTTTGATTTTCTCAGGGTGTATGCCCAGTAGTGGGACTGCTGGGTCATTTGGTAGTTCTATTTTTAGTTTTTTAAGGAACCTCCATACTATTTTCCATAGTGGTTGTATCAGTTTACATTCCCACCAACAGTGCAGGAGGGTTCCCTTTTCACCACACCCTTTCTAGCCTTAATTGTTTCTAGATTTTTTGATAATGGGCATTCTGTTTGGGGTGAGGTGATACCTCATTGTAGTTTTGATTTGCATTTCTCTAATAATTTGTGACGTTGAGCATCTTTTCATGTGCCTCTTGGCCATCTGTACGCCTTCCTTGGTGAAATGTCTATTTAGGTCTTCTGCCCAATTTTTAGCTGGATTGTTTGTTTTTTTGATACTGAGCTCCATGAGCTGTTTGTATATTTTGGAGATTAATCCTGTGTCTGTTGTGTTATTTGCAAATATTTTCTCCTTTTCTGAGTGTTGTCTTTTTGTCTTGTTTTGGTTTCCTTTGCTGTGGAAAAGCTTTTAAGTTTAATTAAGTCCCATTTGTTTATTTTTGTTTTTATTTCTGTTACTCTTGGAGATGGGTCAGAAAAGATCTTGCTGTGGTTTATGTCAAAGAGTGTTTTTCGTATTTTTTCCTCTAAAGGTTTTATAGTGTCTCATCTTACATTTAGCTCTTTAATCCATTTACAGTTTATTTTTGTGTATGGTGTTAGGTAGTGTTCTAATTTCATTACATGTAGCGGTACAGTTTTCTTTGCACCTCTTATTGAAGAGGCTGTATTTTCTCCATTGTATGTTCTTGCTTCCCTTGTAAATTAGATGCTCATATTTGCGTGGGTTTATCTCTGGGCATTCTATCCTGTAGCATTGATTTATATTTCTGTTTTTGTGACAGTACCATACTAGCTTGATTACTGTAGCTTTGTGATATAGTTTGTACTCGGGGAGCCTGATTCCTCCAACTCCGTTTTTCTTTCTGAACATTGCTTTGCCTATTCAGGGTCTTTTGTGTTTCCATATGAATTGTAAGATTTTTTGTTCTGATTCCATGAAGAATGCCATTGGTATTTTGATAGGGATTGCATTGAATCTGTACATTGCTTTGGGTAGTGTAGTCATTTTCACAATATTGATTCTTCCAATCCAAGAACATGGTATACTTCTCCATCTGTTTATGTCATCTTTGATTTCTTTCATCAGTGTCTTATAGTTTTCTGAATACAAGTATTTCGCCTCTTTAGGCAGGTTTATTCCTAGGTATTCTATTCTTTTTTTTGCAGTGGTAAATGGAAGTGTTTCCTTAATTTCTCTTTCTGATCTTTTGTGTTAGTGTATAGGAATGCCAGAGATTTCTCTGCATTAAATTTGTATCCTGCAACCTTTCCAAATTCATTGAATAGTTCTAGTAGTTTTCTGGTGGCATCTTTAGGATTTTCTATGTATACTATCATGTCATCGGCAAATAGTGACTGTTTTACTTCTTTTCCAATTTGTATTCTTTTATTTCTTTTTCTTCTCTGATTGCTGTGGCTGGGACTTCCAAAACTATGTTGAATAAGATTGGCGAAAGTGGACATCCTTGTCTTGTTCCTGATGTTAGTGGAAATGCTTTCAGTTTTTCACCATTGAGTATGATTCTTGGTGTGGGTTTGTATATATGGCATTTATTATGTTGAGGTAGGTTCCCTCTATGCCAATTTTCTGGAGAGTTTTTGTCATAAATTGTTGTTAAGTTTTGTCAAAAGCTTTTTCTGTATCTATTGAGATGATCATATGGCTTTTATTCCTTAATTTGTTTATATGGTGTATCACATTGAATGATTTGTGTATATTGAAGTATCTTTGCATCCCTGGGATAAAGCCCACTTGATCATCGTGTATGATCCTTTTAATGTGCTGTTGGATTCTGTTTGCTAGTATTTTGTTCAGGGTTTTTGCATCTTTGTTCATCAGTGATATTAGTCTATAATTTTCTTGTGATATCTTTTTCTGGTTTTGGTATCAGGGTGATGGTGGCTTTGCAGAATGAATTTGGGAGTGTAGCTCCCTCTGCAATATTTTGTAAGAGTTTGAGAAGGATGGGTGTTAGCTCTTCCCTAAATGTTTGATAGAATTCTCCTGTGAAGCCATCTGGTCCTGGACTTTTGTTTGTTGGAAGATTTTTAATTATGGTTTCAATTTCATTACTTGTGATAGGTCTGTTTATATTTTCTAATTCTTCATGGTTCATTCTTGGAAAATTGTACTTTCCAAGAATTTGTCCATTTCTTTGTAGTTGTCCATTTTATTGGCATATAGTTTGTAGTAGTCTCTTATGATCCTTTGTATTTCTGCAGTGTCAGTTGTGATTTCTCCGTTTTCACTTCTAGTTTTATTGATTTGCGTCCTCTCCCTTTTTTTTCTTGATGAGTCTGGCTAAAGGTTTATCAATTTTGTTTATCTTCTCAAAGAACCAGCTTTTAGTTTATTGATTTTTGCTACTGTTTTCTTTGTTTCTGTTTCATTTTTTTCTGCCCTGATCTTTATGATTTCTTAACTTCTACTGACTTTGGGTTTTCTTTGTTCTTCTTTCTCTCATTGTTTTAAGTGTAGGGTTAGATTGTTTGAGAATTTCCTTGTTTCTTGAGGTGAGATTGAATTGCTATAAACTTCCCTCTTAGAACTGCTTTTGCGTGTCCCACGGGTTTTGGGTCCTCGTGTTTTTGTTGTCATTTGTTTCTGTGTGTTTTTGTATTTCTCATTTGATTTCTTCAGTGATCTCTTGGTTATTTAGTAGCACGTTGTTTACCCTCCGTGTATTTGTGTTTTTTACAGTTTTTTTCCCTATAATTCATTTCCAATCTCAGCGTTGTGGTCAGAAAAGATGCTTGATATGGTTTCAATTTTCTTAAATTTTCTGAAGCTTGATTTGTGACCCAAGATATGATCTATCTTGGAGAATGTTCCACGAGCACTTGAGAAGAAAGTGTATTCTGTTGTTTTTGGATGGATTGTCCTATAAATATCAATTAAGTCCGTCTTATTTAATGTATCATCTAAAGCTTGTGTTTCCTTATTTATTTTCTGTTTTGATGATCTGTCCATTGGTGTAAGTGGGGTGTTAACGTCCCCTACTGTTATTGTGTTACTGTTGATTTCTCCTTTCATGGCTGTTAACATTTGCCTTATGTATTGAGGTGCTCCCATGTTGGGTACGTAAACATTTATAATTGTTATATCTTCTTTTTTTTTAATCTTTTAAAAAATTATTTGTTTTATTTTTTGGCTGCGTTAGGTCTTCATTGCTGTGCATGGGCTTTCTCTAGTTGTGGGTGAGCGGGCGCTACTCTTTGTTCCGGTGCTCAGGCTTCTCATTGCGGTGGTTTCTCTTGTGGAGCACGGGCTCTAGGCGTACGGGATTCAGTAGCTGTGGCATGTGGGCTCAGTTGTGGCTTGCGGGCTCTAGAGTGCAGGCTCGGTAGTTGTGGTGCACAGGCTTGGTTGCTCCACGGCATGTGGGATCTTTCCGGAACAGGGCTTGAACCTGTGTACCCTGCATTGACAGGCAGATTCTTAACCAGTGTGACACCGGGGAAGTCCTATATCTTCTTCCTTGATTGATCCTTTGATCATTGTGTAGTGTCCCTCCTTTTCTGTTGTAACAGTCTTTATTCTAAAGTCTATTTTATCTGATACGAGTATCGCTACTCCAGCTTTCTGTTGATTTCCATTTGCATGGAATATCTTTTTCCATCCCTTAACTTTCAGTCTGTACGTGTCCCTAGGTCTGAAGTGGGTCTCTTGTAGACAGCGTATATATGGGTCTTGTTTTTGTAACCATTCTGCCAGTCCGTGTCTTTTGTTTGGGGCATTTAAATTCATTTACATTCAAGGTTATTATCGATATTTATGTTCCTATTACCATTTTCTCAATTGTTTTTTTTTTTTTTTTGGCGGTACGCGGACCTCTCACTGTTGTGGCCTCTCCTGTTGCAGAGCACAGGCTCCAGATGCGCAGGCTCAGTGACCATGGCTCACGGGCCCAGCCACTCCGCGGCATGTGGGATCTTCCCGGACTGGGGCAGACTCCCAACCACTGCGCCACCAGGCAAGCCCCTTTGGGTTTGTTTTTGTGGGTCCTTTTCTTGCCTGTGTTTACTGCCTAGAGACGTTTCTTCAGCATTTGTTGTAAAGCTGGTTTGGTGGTGCTGAAGTCTCTTAGCTTTTGCTTGTCTGAAAAGCTTTTGATTTCTCTGTTGAATCTGAAAGAGATCCTTGCTGGGTAGAGTAATCTTGGAGGTTGGTTTTTCTCTTTCATCACTTTAAGTATATGCTGCCACTCCCTTCTGGCCTGCAGAGTTTCTGCTGAAAAATCAGCTGATAACCTTTTGGGGATTCCTCTGTATGTCATTTTTTGTTTCCCCTTGCTGCTTTTAATATTTTTTCTTTGAATTTAATTTTTGTTAGTTTGATTAATATGTGTCTTGGTGTGTTTCTCCTAAGGTTTATCCTGTATCGGACTCTTTGAGCTTCCTGGACTTCGGTGGCTATTTCCTTTCCCGTGTTAGGGAAATTTTCCACTATAATGTTTTCAAATATTTTCTCAGACCTGTTCTTTTTCTCTTCTTCTTCTGGGACCCCTATAATTTGAATGTTGTTGCATTTAGTGTTGTCCCAGAAGTTTCTGAGATCATCTTCAATTCTTTTCATTCTTTCTTCTTTATTCTGCTCCTCGACAGTTATTTCCACCATTTTGTCTTCCAGCTCACTTATTCGTTCTTATGCCTCATTTATTCTGTTATTGATTCCTTCTAGTGTATTTTTCATTTCAGTTATTGTGTTCATCTCTGTTTGTTTTTTAGTTCTTGTAGATCTTTGTTAAACATTTTTTGTATTTTCTCAACCCGTGCCTCCTATCCATGTCCAAGATTCCGGGTCATCTTTACTATCTTTACTCAGAATTCTTTTTTCAGGTCGATTGTCTATTTCCTCTTCATTTATTTGGTCGTGTAGGTTTTCATCTTTCTCCTTCATCTGTGACATGTTTTTTTACTGTCTGTTTTTCTTCTTTCCTTCCTTCCTTCCTGCCTTCCTTTTTCTTCCTTCCTTCCTTCCTTCTTTTCTTTTCTTTTCTTTTCTTTCTCTTTCCTTTCTTTTTTATGTGTGGGATTGTGTTCCTGTCTTACTGGTTGCTTGGCATGAAGCTTGTTTGTAGGCTCTTGGGTAAAGCTTGGTCTTGGTGCTGAGATGAGGACCTCCATGAGACCTCTCTCTGATGTGTATTCCCTGGAGTCTGAGGTTCTCTGTTGATCCAGTGGTTGAGACTCAGAGCTCCCACCGCAGGAGCTTTGGCCCGACCCCTGGCTCGTGAACCAAGTTCTGGTTCACTTGGGGGTTCCTCCTGTCTCCTTGGGCATCAGGATTCCCACTAGCGGCCGGCAGGCACCCTAGTTGTGGGGAGATGCTAACTCTGCGTCTTCCCACACTGCCATCTTGACTCTGCCCCCATCGTTGTTTCTGATTCTTTTGTATTTCTTGCCATGTAAGCATTTGTTAGCTGGCTTCTAGTGATTCCATACATCGATACAATTTTTTTATTATATTTACTTAGTGCTTTTCTGCTGAAGAGCCCAGGATGATTGATCACTTGTGGAGTTTCCCAGAGTGGATGCAATTCCCAAGTAATTGTTACAGTACCTTAAAACCATGGTACACCAACTTCATTTTAGTAGTTTTACACTTAGCTATATAACTCCACATACAAGGGCCATTAAAGTTGAAAAGTCCTTAGAGCTTCTTTCTAGCATCAAGTTTATTTCAACCACTACAGATGGAAACAAAACAAATAATAATGTACTGGCCTTAAGCGCTCTCTCCCTGAACAAAGTAAAGCTATGATGGTGAGATATTTTATTATAGTGCTTCAGGACTCATTTCTTGCTGTGATAGATTGCCCAGTGCACACTGGGTGCATAAAACGGGGAGGAGTTATTTATCTTATGTTGAAGGTATGAACTAAAGTCCAAAAGAGGATCAGAGCTGTGTGAACACAACAAGATCCATAGAATGAAGAATGTCAGGCATATTTCTGTGACAATTTGAAAATATTATTCCTGATTCTCATAGCTATACTCCTCAGAGGGAAAGGATATCCATCTCATATTCTTGATGGGTAAAGTTCATGTATAAGTATCAATAAGTGAATAAAGAAGAAGCAGGAGAGGTTAACTACTAGTGTTGTAAATGGAAATACATTTTATATAGAAGCTTAAAGAATTTTTACCTTATATTTAATGTAGAAGAAGTAAACATTTTATTTTACTACATTGTTATGTCTCAGGGGGCATTTTCTTTTTGGTAGGTAAATAATTGGCACTTCAGTATCTGGCCTTTTTATGCTGATTGCTAATCCTGTGTTAACTCTTATTATTGAGATTGAAAAATTAAAAACAGTGCTGAAAAAAGAATTAGTTATAGTAACTAATAAATCCACTCACTAAGCATAGGCAGAACACCAGCTTTCTACAAAGTCCTCTCTGGCGGGATGTGGATTATACAGGTAAGAGACTGTCTCCAGGGAGCGCCAAAAGATGAAACTTGACGTGGAGGTGCCCATAATCCCAGGAAACAATTCTTTTGTTGAAAAATTTAAAGACTAAATCTTAAATTATGAGGTGGAAACTTTACCTTTTTCTCCTTATAAGATGTTCCTTCATGGAAAATGGGTAAGTTTATCAGAAGAATGCTGGAGATTTTACTGATTCTTGAGCCTGATGTCTACATTATATGTTCCTTGGGAATAAAGAAAAGGTTCTGGCCTCCAGTGCTGTCAGCTTGGACTTTTAGGTGAATTTAATGCTCTTGATTTTTATTATGCTATTCTGCTTCCCCCGAAACCTACACTGATTTATTCCAACCAATGTGGTCTGAATTCCATCCAACATTTTACTAATATTTATCAGTGCTAAACTCGGTATTGCTTGATAAGTCAAATTTGTTGCAAATCACTTCCAGTTGTACTAATACATTATTTACTCATAATTGGTAAAAGCTCCACGCTGTCATTAAATGAGTCGACATACTCATGTAATTACCTGGGCTGGCAGTCTGGGTAAGTGTGATTATTCTGGAGAAAGAAAAATCAAAACAATTATAGTATAATTCCATGAAAACTATAATCTTTGACAGTTATAAAAGTAGGCATTTTCCAAAAATGTGTTTCATTTTATTGTAACAATCTTTATTTTTCTGTTTTTTTTTTAAAGTCCCTATAAATTGTCTGAAACTTAGATGGATGGATTTAAATATTTCAGTCAGAGCTTGGAAGCTCATGAACTGAACCTAGTTTCATTACCAGTTTCAAATGACCCATCCTCCAGATTGAGTTCATGGGTTGTGCCACCAACCTCTGAAGTCATGGGTGAAGTGACTCATTGCCAGGGGAAATGCTTATGGCACAACTCCAATTTGGAACAGAAACTGGCAGTTGATTTAAGCTCAAGAGCAGAGGGAAGGAGAGAAGGAGTGAAAGTCCATGCTGATGCTGGAATAAGGCTGTTATAGTAGTGAAACACATTCTCCTAGATTCACTGGGCTGCTCTCAAATTGTGTATTGAATTGAAATAATGAGACCTCAGATCTGGTACTGATTTTATCCAGAAACCCACCTATGAGTTTAGTGTTGAGCAGTGGCCCTGCTGTTGTCTCTAACACTGGTCATGGCAGAAAGGGTTCTCTCTGCTTTAGGTTGAGCTGTCACAGAAGTCATTCAAAGGACTGAAGAGGTTGATAAATTCTCTGGCATGTGAATCTTCTCATGGGCAGGTGTCTCCATGAGGTCATGGGCAGGGGGCACCTCCTGTCTTAATGCTAGCTCATCACATAATGTATAGTAGGTACAAAGTATTTCATTAATTTATTTCATAGGTATTTATTAAGCTTCTATTATGCGCCAAGTATGGTGCATCTAGTGTCCAGGGTAAACTAGTAGTGGCCTCCACAGGCTACTGTTGAATTTATTAATTTCATAAACTTTATTTAATTTTGTTTATTTAATTTGTCCTGACATAATGATAACAATAACATAGGAACGTTTGAGAGTTACTCTTAGCAGTGATATTAGCTCTATACATTGTCTTAGGACCTTCACTGGCATCTGAGCCACTTCTCTTGCTGGCAGTACCACCTTTAGAACTAGGCAAGAGGGGCCTCAGCCCTCACCCTCACACTGCTTTAGAGATCTAGTTGATTACTGACCAAACATACAAACACACACAATTTATTAAAGTACATATGGGCACCTCTGTTACACATAATCTGGTGTCCAGCCCTGATAGAGCAACCAGGAACCTTAAACATCCTGAACATCTACTCTCAAGACTAACATTTTTCAGGCATCCGGGAAATGCTTTTCCACTTTTTTTTTGCTCTGTGTTCTTGAAACAAAAGGTAACTACATCTGAATGTGGTGAGTTTGTGGATTGTGCTGCTGTTTTTAGGAGATTGGTATGGCTTCAGGGTGTAGGAAAGACTTTTTTCCCCAGCTTTATTGAGATATAATTGACATATAACATGTGTAAGGTGTGCAATGTGTTGATTTGATACACTTCCCTATTGCGCTATGATTACCACCATAGTGTTAGCTATCACCTCCATTATGTATTTGAGTTGAAGAAGCACTTAGGTAATTAGATAAATTAACTTGTCAAATCTCTTAGATAACTTAAATGAAATCAGTTCTTGTTAACAAGTTTCATTTACCAGTAGTGCCTAACATCTATTTTTGTTTTTTTGCTGCTTTTGTGTTCCAATTTGATTCTGAAAGTACTCACAAATTAGCATCATATTTACAACAGTTGTATGAGGGAGTTGAAGAATATTGTGCAATATTTAATCATATTTCACTTAAATTTCTATGTATGTAGGTATATATGTAATATGCCTGAAGCAAAATATCAGTTCTAACTACATTGTTACTGAGTGTTAGAATTGCTAATAGTTTCATTTTTATTAAAATATTTAATACATTTAATTACACTTTCAAAAATAAAATTTCCTCATTATTTAAATATTTCATGTATATAATTTTAATATGAATTACAATTTGTATCTTGCCCTTCACTTCCAATAGACAATTTTGAATACTTTTGAAGAAAATGGTATTTTTAAAAAATTTTATTTATTTTTGGCTGCACTGGGTCTTGGTTCCTGCATGCGGGTTTTCTCTAGTTGTGGCGAGCGGGGGCTTTTCTTGTTGTGGAGCCGGGCTCTAGGCATGTGGGCTTCAGTAGTTGTGGCATGCGGGCTCAGCAGTTGTGGCACGTGGGCTCAGTAGTTGTGGCTTGCAGGCTCTGGAGCACAGGCTCAGTAGTTGTGGCTCTCGGGCTCAGTTGCTCTGCAGCTTGAACCCTCCCAGACCAGGGCTTGAACCCGTGTCCCCTGCATTGGCAGGTGGATTCTTAACCACTGTGCCACCAGGGAAGCCCAAGAAAATGTTTTTGAAAATATGCATGTAGGATAATTTTGATATTTTGATTTTTGAAATTACCTTAATTTACATTTTTATAAGAATATATTTATATTTTGATAATGTTTTATTTTTAACTCTTAAATGATTACTTTAGAAATAGCACAGACTATAAAAATCTTGACTGTACCGCTGTAACAGTGATTTTGCTGAAATGAAGTTGAGAAAAATGATTTTTTAAAAAATAATTTATGGATTTTTTCTTTATTTTATTACTCAGTCTATCCACAGACCACTTACACAGCTATAATACTTATTAAGTTTAGTTCTCTGTTATTTTGCTAAGTTTCAGTCATATATAAAAAAGATTAGCTTTGTACATTTTCTTTCTGTTATGAAATTATATTTGTCAAAGTAAGCAGATAGATTATATCTTATTTAAAAGTTGCCTTGATTTATAACTTTTAAATATATAGAATATATATAGTATGTTGACTTCCATTTATATTCTTGCCCCAGGTCTCCCAAATGTTAAGTTTCACCAGGATAGCTGGTTATCTGGTAATAGACTTTACAGTGTTTCCAACATATTTTTCATAAATTATTTCAAAATTGAAGTGATCTAAGAAAAAAATCTTTCAAGGGTTTACTGTAGTTTTTTCTGCTGGTTTTCTAATGTCCAGTTCTGCTCTCTGTAGGAGTTGCCAGGGGTTATTGTGGGTGCAGAGACTGCATGTATCTCTGTCCACACCCCTCCCTTCCCACCACCTCCCCCACCCCCAGTTTTGCTTCTCATCTTTTCTCTTGACTGGGCTTCCCAGGCTCTATTCTGTTGATTTTGCTCCAGGATCTTTCCCTCTGATTTGCTCTTTGTGTTGATGATGTCTTTGGGAAGTTGGCCCAGTTTTTAGTTTGGCATCTCCTCAAAATGCTGCATTTGGTACCATCTACTACATACTCCTCCATCATACACCTTCCCACCCCATCTTCCATACCCCCCCCCCCATGATCATTCTGTCCACTTACCACATTGGGAAGAAGGAGGAGAAGAGATAGTTTTGTAAATAAGCTAATAAACTTTCATACAACCAAAATTCAATTAATAATACATAAACTTCATAAATCAAGAAACTTCAGTATAAACGCATTCTTTTGAAATATGTGATTTTATTAAAGGTAAAAGTGATTTTACCTAAGGAGTGAGATTTTTCTGTACAATTTGGTTTTTGTTTTATTGTTTTTCTACCATGCACATGATCTACGTTAAATTTAATTTCTTTCTGGGCATCTACCCTTTAATAAAAAGAGCTCAAATCCTGTCTAGGTGGTCAGATAAGAAACAAAAACTTTCTTCTTTCATACTTCAGTCATACTGTTTCACTGCCTCCCAGTTACAGAACAAATTTCCAGTGTATAGCAAATGGAGAGAAAATTCCTATGAGGGGAATGTTGTCAATGTTGTCAGTCTACTGCAGCACCCCATTCTTTTCTCAAACCAGCAGTGGCTGTTTGAGTTGAAGAAGCAAAGTGCCTTATTCAATATGCCCTGTACTATTTGACCATATTAGAATCTCCACTTGGAACATAATGGTCATCAGTTCCATTAATCAGTTTTCACTGTTATTTGGATCCATTTCTCTATACTGGGTCAGTGAGTGTACACATATTCCTCTATGCTGTGTTCTGCCATTTTAATGGGCCTATGCTTCACGTAGGCAAGAACCTTAAACAGATTAGTGTTTATATTTTTAAATAGGTTAAATAGCTGGACAGTGTACGTCAAACAGTCTCCAAACTGACTGGCTTTTCCTTTTGTTTTCAAATAATTTATTCTTTCATTCAATGCCTTTTTTTCCCCCAGCCAATACTAGGGGCACAGAGATGAATAAGACATGGCCTTGACACTAGACACTAGAAGAATCAATAGTCTATTAATAGTCATTATAGTTAATCTTGATAAGTACTGTGGTTAGTATATAAATGAAGTGTGTGGAAGCATAAAGGTGGGAAGCAACAAGATTAGAAATGACATTCTCCACTTGAATGAAGCAAACTTTTTGGATTTTAGCCCATGTAGTAACACTATTAAACATTACCACTAATTTAAAAACAATGACTTATAATTTACTACAGATAAATTACATCTTTTTAAATGACTGATTTATTTAGAGATAACTGAGGTAAGGAACTTGGTGTCTAGTTAAAGAATAAATCCAGAGTATGAGTAGTTAATTTTAGTTATGAATTTTAGTTATAAAATGATTTTCTAGTTTTTCTCCTTACAAATAAATTCTGAAACTTTCTACTTTCTATTAAAAACCTATCCTAATTCCTTTTTTTTTCTTTTTTTTTTTGTACTAGCTCTCAATGAACTCTACCAAAATCTTTTTTGGATATGAAATCTATGTAGCCCCAGACCAGGCCACATCCTGGCTACTCTCCCAAATAAATGACAGTGAAAAAAGAAATCTGAAGTATGAAAAAGTAGTTGGAGGAATCAAATAAATTTAAATGTGTTCCTTGATTTTGTATACCTCAGTATCCAGTGTACTTTGATTTTCAAAATTAGAGACAAATTCTACAGAAGAGAGTTTCTATTTTTTAACCTTGGTTTTCTAACTAAAATTAAAAACTTGTCATAATAACTTTAACATCTTCAGCATATGAAGCAACATATTAAATGTTTTCAATTAGTGTACTTATCCTTTTTACGAATGAGCATCCAAAGTGAGAAAGCTAACATGTCCCTACCTTAGAATTTTAAAGCTAACAGCATTACCGTATGGACAGATGCAGAGAAGTGAATTAGTCAATGTAATTAATTTGTTCTAACAAAGGGTTGTGTCTTCCTAAACCAATAACTAAGAGGCTTACAACTCCTCCAAGGTTTACATAAACTGCTTTGGGGCTGCCAATTATTAACAGGTATACTTGTCAGAATACTTAAATGAGTTTTCAAATAAGAGGGTAGACTTGATCTAGAATGATAGTTCATGTATCATTCAGAGGGGCCAACAACCTTGCCCATGTCCATTTTCCCAAGTGCCAACCACATGTGTTTCTCCCTTACTAATCCAATAAACGCCTGAATTCTGGACATTATGAAACATATTAGCCAGACTCATACTGACTTTTAGTAAACAGAATTGAGTGTAAATAATTATTATCACGTAGACTACTTGGCTGAAGCTACCTTAAAAGACAGTTTCATTCTGCTTATACAGCAATGCTTCACCTTCTACAGTAGCACACACACACACACACACACATATATATAAAAGTACACTTGGACCAAGCCAAAATGAGAGATGAAAGTGTAATTCACCAAGGAAAGAAATATAGAAAGGAAGGTGACTAAACTGAGACTTTATACAACTGTTTATTTGTCATAAAACCATCCATGAGCTGAGATATAAGCACAAGCATTAAGTGAATGACAGTTGTTTTATTGTGTTTTCAACGTTTTTAGTTGTATCTTAAAAAATACCAGATGCTGTCCACATGATGCCAAACATATGGCTTTTGGCTGTGCTCTTATGATCTGTAGTAGATTGCTATAATGTACAAGGCAGGGAAAAAAGCGATTTACAGATAGCTGTGGCCTGAGTGGCTTGCAGCTGGATCTAATTTCACTGAACTGATGGCCTCTTCCCTCCAGCACCTTCTGTTTCATCAAATGCAACATATTGTTTTCTGAAATGGTTCTTGTTGTTGTAGTGAGTACCACAGATGGATAGCACACAGGACATTTGGTTGTCTGTTTTCTGACTAAGGTCAGGACCTACTGTTGTTCATGTTTGGGTGGAGGGCATATTTCATGGGACTGTCCAAGACAGCTAATGAGTTTCAGCTGTCTAAGAGATAATGTATAAGACATTGCTCACTTGGCTGACACACTTAGAGGCTATTATAGCCACTTGAGTTCTTAGGCACTAATACGGTGCCTCTTAGTTGCAAAATTCCTTTATTATTTACTAAACTGACATGTCACCTGGAAAAAAAGATGAAAAAGGTAAGAAAGAGAATGAATAAAAGTTAATTACTCAATTGCATTGCGATTATACTTCTCTGTCTCTGCTACTAGATTTTAAGCTTCTTGAGGGTATACAATATGTCTTATTCAATGCTGAATAGTCTGCACATAGCCCAGGGGCTGGTACATAATAGGGTCTTAAATATCTACTTAATGAATAGATGGAAAAGCAAGCATTCAAAAGAGTTTCCTTAGACTTGATAATTATGGAGGGGAGTGGATGAGTAGTATATGAATGGTAAAGTTGCAGATCTTGTTCTGTTTCCTGTTTTCCCTAAACCCTATTGTTTTAAGATCCTTCTTTGTAGCTCTTTGTTTATATGATCTATTTCTTTCAACTGTAGCATAATATTTGTGCGTGCATTTGCTAAATTTTACCTGTCAGTCTGTAACTGATGGATGCCAAGACAGCTTCCAGCTCCCTTCCAACACAGGATAATTTCCAGCCATCTCTGCTGCTGCCGTGACATTTCGATGTGGGACTGTATGGGAGACACTTGCAGATGGGGCTGTTTAAGTTTTTAAATGTTACTGAAGCCATACTTTTTTCCTTTATTTAAGGGAAGACTTTTCCATGAGGTTTGTACCTCCTTAGTCTTCATTTAGGAAACCAGGCACAGATTTCCCCAAACCATTTCTAGGGATTCTGTTGTCCACCACTTCTCCTTCCAGTTATGTCCGTTGAGAGGGGGGTACATTTCTCTTTCTTCTCTGAAACTCAGCCTCATCCAATCTACTCAAACTAGATTACATTGTGAGGGCAATGAAGTTTGTATATGTAAACTTATACCAGTTGTCTTCATGGCTTAATCTTTTGAGTTCCATAATACCCAGCTCTAGCAAATCAAAATTAGTTTCCCATATCTGTTTTTGCCTTCTTATGATCCATTATCCACAATGCTGCCAGATTGTTCTCTCTTATTTTTAAACATTATTTTTTGCAGTTTATTGTTTATTGTGGTAAAATACACATATGTGAATATCCAGTTTTCCTAGCACCATTTGTTAAAAAGATTGTCCTTTCCCTGTTGATGGTCTTGGTACCATGGTCAAAAATTATTTGACCATATATGAGGAAGTTTATTTTTGGTTTCTCTCTTCTATTCCATTGTTCTACATGTCTGTCTGTATGCTAGTACCACACTGTTTTGATTACTGTAGCTTTATATTAAGTTTTGAAATCAGTAAGTGTGAGTCTTCCTGGTTTGTTTTCCTTTTTAAAGATTGTTTTGGGTATTTGGGGCCCCTTAGTATTCCACATGGATTTTAGGATAGGTTTTCTATTCTTGCATAAAACGTCATTGGGATTTTGCCATGGATTGTATTGAATCTGTAGATTGTGTTGGGTAGTACTGGCATCTTAACAATATTAAATCTTTCAATTCACGAACATGGTATGTGATTCCATTTATTTATGTTTTCTTTCATTTCCTTCAGCCATGCTTTGTAGTATTTATTGCACAAATCTTTCACATCCTTGGTTAGGTTCATTTCTAAGTATTTTATTTTTTCTGATGCTATTGTAGATGAAATTGTTTTTTATAATTTCCTTTTCAGATTGTTCATTGTTAGTGTAGAGAAATGCAGATGATCTTTGTATCCTGGTATTTTTCTGAATTCACTTATTTAACTCTAACAGGTTTTTGGTAGGATACTTAGGGTTTTCTACATATAAGATCATATCATCTGCAAACAGAGATAATTTTACTTCTTGCTTTCCAATTTCTATGATTTTATTTCATTTTCTTGCTAACTTCTCTGGCTAGAACTTCTAGTACTATGTTGAACAGAAGTGGCAAAAGCAGGCATCTTTGCCTTGTTCCTGATTCTAGAGGAAAATATTTAAGTCTTTGACTACTGAGTATTATGTTTGTTGTGGGTTTTTCATTTATGGCTTTTATTATGTTGAGGTAGTTTGTTGAGTGAGTTTGTTATGACAAGGTGTTGAATTTTGTCAAATGCTTTTTCAGTGTGAATTAGGAAGATCATCTTGTTTTTCTCCTTCATTCTGTTAATGTGGTGTATTACATTGATTTTTGTGGAACATCCTTGCATTCCAAGAATAAATCTCATTTGATCATAGTGAATAATGCTTTTTAATATATTGATGAATTTATTTGCTCATATTTTGTTGAGAATTTTGCATCAATGTTTATAAGAGATATTGATCTGTAGTTTTCTTGTGCTGTCTTTGTCTGGCTTTGGTATCAGGATAATGCTGGTCTCATAGAATGAGTTAGAAAGTGTTCCCTCCTCTTCAATATTTTGGAAAATTTTGAGAGTAATTGGTGTTAGAACTTCTTTAAATGTTTGGTAGCATTTACTAGCGGAGCCATCAGGTCCAGGGCTTTTCATTGTTGAGAGATTTTTGATTACTAATTCAAGCTACTTACTAGTTATAGGTCCACTTAGATTTTCTATTTCTTTGTGATTTAATCTTGACAGGTTTTATATTTCTAGGAATTTGTCCATTTCCTTTGGGTTATCCAATTTATTGCTGTACAACTGTTCATAGTACTCTCTTATAATCTTTTTATTTCTGTAGAATTAGGAACAATGTTCCAACTTTCATTTCTGATTTTAGTAATTTGAATCTTCTTTTTTGTTTGGTCCATCTAGTTAAAGGTTTGTCAGTTCTGTTGATTTTTTTTCAAAAAAATAAATTTTTGTTTCAATTGATTTTCTTTATTATTTTTCTACTCTGTTTTATTTCCTTCCTTGTGCTGTCTTTGCTCCTTGGGTTCAGTTTGCTCTTTTTTTTTTTTTGTCCCTCAAGTTGCAAAGTTAGGTTGTTGATTTGAAATCTTTCTTGATTTTCAACATAGGCATTTACAGCTAGAAATTTTACACTGAGCACTGCTTTTATTACATCCCATAAGTTTTAGTATGTTGTGTTTTTGTTTTTATTTCTGTTTTCTAATTTCTCTTTTGATTTATTCTTTGACCAATTGTTTAAGTGTATGTCCCTTAATTTCCACATGTTTGTGAATTTTCCAGTTTTCTGTTATTGATTTCTAACTTTACCCCTTCTTTGGGCAGAGAAGATACTTTGTATGATATCTATTTTTTTTTGATATCTATCTTTAAAATCTATTGAGACTTGTTTTTTAGCTTAACATATACTCTCTCCAGGAGAATGTACCATATGCACTTGAAGAATGTGTATACTGTGGTTATCGGGTAGAGTGTTCTGTATGTGTGTGTTTGCTCTAGTTGGCTTACTGTGTTTTTTAAGCCCTCTATTTCCTTACTTATTTTTTGTCTGATTGATCTATCCATTGTTGAAAATGGGATATTGAAGTCTTCAACTATTAGTGTAGAATGATTCTTCCTTTAATTGTCAGTTTTTACTTTATATATTTTGAGGGTCTATTAATAGGTATATAAATGTTTATAATTGTTTTATCTTCTTAAATTTTTATTAATATACAATGTTCTTTGGGTCTTGAAACCTTTTTTGGATTGAAGGTCTATTTTGTCTGAAAATTGTATAGCCAGACCAGCTCTCTTTTGGTTACTATTTGCATGGAATATCTTTTCCAACCTTTTGCTTTCAACCTCTTTGTGCCTTTGACTCTGAAGTGAGTTTCTTTTAGACAGCTCATAATTGAATCACGCTTTTAAAAAAATCCGTTCGGCTAGTCTCTGTCTTTTGATGAAGAATTTGATTAATTTACATTTAAAGTAATTATTAATAAAAAGGAACTTACTTCTGCTATTTTGTTATTTGTTTTTTATACGCCTTATAGCCTTTTTTTGTCTCTCATTTCCTCAATTACTGACTTCTTTTGTGTTTACTTGATTTTTTTGTACTGAAATCTTTTGATTCCCTTTTTATTTCCTTTTGTGTATATTCTAGAGATATTTTCTTTTTGGTTATCATGAGGATTACATTTAACAGCCTAAAGTTATAACAGTTTAATTTGAATTTATATCAACTTCAATGGCATATAAAAACTCTGCTCCTATACAGTTCTATGTTTCTCCTTTCTGTTATTAATGGCACAGATTACATCTTTATATATCATATACCCTCAAACATAGATTCATAACTGTTTTTAAAATGAATTTATCTTTTAACTACTGTAGAAAATTAAAAAGTTACAAAACAAAATTACCATTAGACTAGCTTTTATAATTGCCCATATATTTACCTTTACTGGAAGTCTTTATTTCTTTATATAGCTTTGAGTTATTGACTACTTTCATTTCAATCTGGCATACTCTCTTTAGCATTTGTTTGCAGGGCAGGCCCAGTGTTAAAAAACAACTCCTTTAACTTTTGTTTATCTGAGAATGTCTTAATTTCTCCCTCATTTTTTTTAAAGATTTTTTTTTAATGTGGACCATTTTTAAAGTCTTTATTGAATTTGTTTCAATATTGCTTCTGTTTTATGTTCTGGTTTTTTGGCCATGAGGCATGTGGGATCTTAGCTCCCCCACCAGGGATCGAACCTTCCCCCCCTGTATTGGAAGGCAAAGTCTTAACCTCTGGACCACCAGGGAACTCCCTCTCCCTCATTTTTAAGGAGAGTGTTGCTGGATATAGGCTCCTTGTTTGATCATTTTTCTTTTCTTTCTGTACTTTGACTATATCAACCCACTGCCTCATGGCCTCCAAGGTTTCTAATGAGAAATAGGCTGATAATCTTATTGAGGATTCCTGGTATGTAGTGAGTCACTTCTCTTTTGCCATTTTCAAGATATTCTCTTTGTTTTTTGCTTTAGACGGTTTGATTAAAATGTGTCCATGTGAGTAAATTATCTGGTCCATGATTTAGCTTATTCTCATGAAGTTATCACTTTCCTCTTAATTGCTTATCACCAAAACCTCCATTGTCTTTGAGAGCACTATTAGGCTTAAACTTCTCCACATTGTGTTTCGAATAAAGTTAGTTCCTCTGGGCAGAACTTTAGAGCTCTCCGTTCTTATGAACTGCCTTTCTCTCTGGACAATATTTCTGCATCTCTGCTCTGGAGCTGGTACCTTAGAGTAATACCCCAGTTTTAAGAGCAGGGTGCTGGATATGAGTGGTAGTTTCTGGTTTTCTGAGCTTGTCTCTGCTAGCATGGAACCATCACCCAATGAGTGATCTGGATAAAAACTATTGAAGGGCTTCCCTGGTGGCGCAGTGGTTGAGAGTCCACCTGACAATGCAGGGGACCACGGGTTCTTGCCCCAGTCCAGGAAGATCCCACATGCCGCTGAGTGGCTGGGCCCGTGAGCCATGGCTGCTGAGCCTGCGCACTGAAGCGGGAGAGGCCACAACAGTGAGAGGCCCGCGTACCGCAAGAGAAAAAAGCTATTGAAGGTCAAGGACTCTTAGCCTGCAATACCAGGAGTGAACTCTACCCTACAGATTAGAGTTGAGTGAAGGAAGGGAGTCTGTGTCCTTTCAGCTGCATTTGCTTGGCATTTAGTCACTGAAACATGGAGGTGGGAGACTGAGAAATGTGGGTGGCCTACCTTTCCCAGGGAGATAATGTAGAATGGGAGGGAGGAAAGGGAGCCCTGTTATCTTGGCTATACCTGCCTGAAGTGGAGGTTCCATCACACCGAGGTGGAGATTGGTGAAAAGGGAGTGGGTTATGATTCAAGTACCACAGATTCTCACTCTTCTGACTGAGTTTAGTAGAGTTTTTTGAATAAATATTTCTTCCTTTCCTCTATGCCCTTAAGACAGTTCCCAGAAACTTTAAATAATTGTTTTAAAATAAATTTCACCAGTTGTAGTTGTTTTCTGGGGAGAAGTCTGCAGAATTCTTCATGTCTTCCTTCCAGAAGTAATATCACCTAGATGTGTCTTAATAGGAATAATTATAATAACTATTGCTAGTATTTGTTGACTATTGATTATGTTCCAGGTACTGGGCTGATTGTTTCACGTGATTATATTCTTGGATCTTCATTTGCCTTGTGTATATTTTTTAGTTTATTGCTTTATTGCCTGTGTACACTCATTAGAATAAAACCTAATGAAGACTGGATTTTAGCTGCTTTATTTGTCCTCATTTTCCTGAAAGTGTTACAGTGCTTGGCACATTGTGTGTGCTGCGTACATATTGGCTGGATAAATTAATGGAAGACTAAATATGTCATTAACTGAAGTAGGGTCTATTATTAGTCCCATTTTTAGAGGAGAAAATTGAGACTTATGGAAGTTAAGTAACATGCCGAAATTTACAGAGCCCATAAGTGAAATGCCTGTGATTGAAAAATAGGTTTATCTAACACCAAGTCTTGAACTTTTAACCACCATTATATTTGGTCAGTGCAAATAAAAGTGGCAATCTCTATGCTTAATACTTTGTTTTTGCTATCCAAAGTGAGAAGAATTTTTTTTCATTGTTACTTTATAGAACACTTTGGCACTAATAAAACAATATAGAGATCATACCAATATAATAAGATGGAAGGAGGAAAGGGCACAATAAGTGGATAAATGGCCCTCAGATATATGTACTGCCATCTGCCTCCCCCTCCTTTTTTTTTTACCCTATAAAGTACTGGATAATATATCTTTATGTTAGTTTATGGCAACCTCTTTTAGCATGGTGAATTGGAGATAATTATATAACTGTAGAGGAAAGGAGAAGTTTGTTGTATGATCTACTGGAATATTTTGTTTTAGGGATGTAATTAGTGAAAGCCTTATTATGCAGCTTTCATGGTGTCCCTGACTCTTGGAAATTTCTTAGAAGATGTTACACTACAAGTTTTCACTTCCACTATTTATATTCCACGAGGTCCTGAGACGTTACAATATTACTGGAAAAAAGTAACCGTAAATAAAAGGTTTCATCATTTTTTTAAGGGATGATGAAAGACAAGCAAAAATCACATTAATGTTTTTGAAATGGGAGTGAGATATATAAGAACGTTCAGCTAATTTATCTACAGAGAAAAATATTGTCTTGCATTAATTACCTAAGTCTTTCAGTTAAAATATTTTGCATTTGAATTTAATTGAATTCGTCTGAACATCATGCAAATTAAGACAGGTTATAGCTTTGTCCAATAACAATCATCTAAATACTAAATTGTACACTAAATTTGCTAATGAAATTGCTAATGGCCGAAGTAAGACTCTCAGTGTCTGTAGACCTGTGTGTTTTTACTTTGGATAATTATGCAGCCCAAATAATCATCTGTTATTAGTATCAGATAACACAGATTGTTCATCTTCTTCTGGGTAAAACAGTAATGCTATGAAGTCATGCTCTAGAGAAGTGATTTTTCTGGTGTTTAGCTCCAAATGCTATGTTCAGCTCCAAGTGCTATGGTAGGAAATTAGATTCTTGGCTGTTCTTTTGATTCTAAAATTAAAATGTGCTGAATCTGCAAAATCTAACACTTTTTGAGGTTTTTCCATGGCTACTGTAACTAAACACATTAGACACAGGAGGAATTGCTGTATTAAAAAAATTTTGGAATCCTAACAAATATATTATTAAAAAAATTATTCTTTTCTACTTTCCAATAAGGACTATTTTTATAGCTAAATGGATTACAGAATGTGGAAATAAAGTGCCATGTATATAGGCTTTTGTGTGTGTGATTGCTTTCTTTTTTACTTAGTAATAACTCTGATAATGAATTTGGGGTTAGTATTACACTTTAAAAATATAACCACTATTTGAAAGCTAACTGAGTATAATGCAGATGAATTGGGGAACCTTAGCAATAGAAAAAGGTGCCAAAGCCATCTTGCTTGAAACTTACCACCACTACCTAAGCCACTCATGAAGACAGCTGATATCCATTTGCTGTGTTATCCTAGTCCTCACTAGAAAACATTTAAAAATTTTATATCATTTATTTTCAGTTTCTAATCATTTTAAAGTCAATGTATCCTTTATACCTAAAATAACTTCTTTTTCCTGCAATATAATTTTCTTGTTGCCATTTTCTCTCCCAATGAAGAGGAAACCCACAGATAATTACACTTTGTTTCATATATAAAGACAATTATATAATCAACTGAATCTTTTCAAGGCTAAAAATTCATAATTTCTTTAGTATTTCCCCTTAGATGAACTTTACTATCTAAACTTTGAATTCTTTAGCTTGTCTCCTACTTCTCCCTTCCATTGAATATATTGTACTTGCTTCTGTTTAGTTCCTCTCTTTCCTCTTTCTGTTATAAAAAAGATCGAATGCTTCTTTAAATCAATATGAGACTAATGTCAAGTAAATGGGTTTGGAAATCTCACTCTTATTACTTCATTCCAGCAGGTCCTAATTTTTTTAAATGAGAGTTTGCCAATGCTCAGATGATTTCAACTTATCTTCAAATAGAATATTTTACTGTCATTTATATGTGCAGTCATTTATTTCCCATTTTGTACTGGATAAAGCAGAGAATGCTTGGGAAGTTGCACAAAAGTATTTTGTCCAATTGTTAATTATCCAGGGGTATATGAGCTCATTTAATGAGTAATTAGTTAAAAGAAAAGAGTATATTTTTTAAAGGAAAAGATATAACACTTTTATAAATTAGTATGAATATTTCCTTATTGGAAAGCATTATTGTTTGGGATTACACACCAAGAGACATAGCAAATTATTCATTCATGGAAGTACTCTTCCCCACTGACAAGGTGAATAATGGACCTACTGAACATGGGGGAGTGAAGATATAAGTTGTGCAAGGGACCCAAAAGGAGGGAGCCTAACAGAGAATGAATTATTATAATGTGTGAAGAAAGAAAAAAAAATAACTACATTATTAACAAATTAACAAAGGATCGTGAAACAGACTCTGAAAACTACATAGTATTGTTGAAAGAAATGGAAGACCTAAAGAAATTGAAAGACTACAATAACATCAAGATGGTGGAGTAGGAGGATGTGGAACGCACTTCCCCCCATGAACACATGAAAATACATCTACATGTGGAACAGTTCTCACTGAAAACTAACTGGAGACTGGCAGAGAGACTCCTGTACAGCCAAGGCTGTTAAAGATCCATACATAATTAGGTTAGAAGGGAAGAGACATGATCAGGTTGGGACCTGAGCCCTTGGGAGGGGATTCAGAAGAGAAGGGACATTACATGGGCAGAGATCCTTCCTGGGGGGTGAGCAGTTAAAGCCATATATTGGGCCCTCCAGCCCTGGGTTCTGACACTGGGAAGACAAGCCCTGTTGGCTGGTTGGAGGGCTGGTGGGACTAACAGGAGGGCTATGGGAAGCCTGGATTCCACTTGTAAAGAGCACACACAAGCTTGCTTACTCTCCGAACAGGGTGGAGAGGGTGGATTAAAACTGTATGGGTAGCTGGCTAGTTTCCCACAACTGCCCCACGACTGCCTCCCAGCCTAAGCCAAGCAACTGCTCCAGGCTCACTTGCTTCATGACACAGCTTGACACGGGGGTGAGGGCTGCTGCAGCTGAGGAGAGACCTTGGCTGTGAGACAAAAATGTGGCTCAGACTCGAGGGACATCTGAGCACGGTAGGGGCAGCATTATTGGTGCTAACACAGGCAGTGCATCAGAAGCAGTCCCAATCTCTCTCTCTGGCCCAATGCCACAGCCTGTTCCCTGACCCATGCTGAGCGCCCACACCAGCCAATCTTGCTCCAGCACTGCTATCCTCAAGTGAGGGTGCCAGTGCTGGGAGCGGGGAGAGCACACACTTGAAGGGAACAGAGCCAGCTCAGACCTGACCCTAAGCACTTCTGCTCCAGCAACTTGGTACCTGCCCCTGATACGGCAGTGACAGCCACTGAACAGAGGAGAAGCCCCTGCTCACGCCTGGCTCTGGCCCCAGCCACTCCATCTCCATCTCCACTTCCTACCAAGGTGACAGCTACCAGCACACCCTGAGGAAAGACGTAACTTGTGTTCATGCCAATCCAGCTCTCCCACCAAAGTCACTGGGCATTTGCAGACTGTATAGGGATGCTCACCCCTTCAAGACCAAAATAGGTAACTGTTTCACCTAATTTCATAAAGACAAGAGAAAGGTAAGCAAAATAAGAAAGAGGAATTTGTTTCAATTGAAAGAGCAAGAGAAAACCCCTGAAAAAAATTAATGAACATAAACAATTTACCAGATAAAGAGTTCAAAGCACTAGTAATAAGAATGCTAACTGAACTAAGGAAGAGAATAGATAAATAAGTGAGAAATTTAACAAGGAACTAGAAAATATAAAAACAGAATTGAAGAATACAATAACTCCAATGGAAAACACACCAGAAGGAATTACAGAAGACTAGATGATATAGAAGAATATATAAGTGATCTGGAAGACAGAATAATGGAAATCACCCAATCAGAAGAGCAAAACAGGAAAACAAAAGAATGAACAGTTTAAGGGATCTCTGGGACAACATAAAGTATAATAACATTTGCATGATAGGGGTCCTAGAAGGAGAAAGAGAAAGGGATGTTAAAAACGTATTTGATGAAATTATGGCTGAAAACATCCCAAACCTGAAGAAGGAAGCAGATAAGCAGGTACAGGAAGTGCAGAGGGTCCCTGATGAGGTAAATCCAAACAGACCCACACCAAGACATATTATAATTAAAATGGCAAAAGCTAAAGAGAGAATTTTAAAGTCAGCAAGAGAATAACAAAGAGTTATATACAAGGCTATTAGCTGACTTTTCTAAACAAACTTTACAGACCAAAAGAGAGGCATGGTATATTCAAAGTGCTGATAGGAAAAAAAACCCCTGCAACCTAGGGTACGCTACCCAGCAAGATTATCATTTAAAATGAAGGAAAAGATAAAAACTTCTCAGACAAGTGAAAACTAAGAGAGTTCATCAATTCTAAATCTGCCCTAAAAGAAATCTTACAGAGTCTTTTCTAAGTGGAAAAGAAAAGGCTATAGCAAGAAGTAAGAATCTGTAGGAAAAGGAAGATCCCACTAGTAAAGGCAAATATGTAGTAAAGGTCAAGGAGCAACCACTTAAATAAGCTAGCACAAAGATTAAAAGACAAAAAAAATGTAAAATTAAGTATAACTACAATAATCAGTAAATTATCAGGAATAAACATGAAGTTATAAAATAAGACATCAAAAAGCACAAAATGTCAGGGAGGAGATTAAAAAATGTGGATCTTTTAGAAAGTGTTTGAACTTAAAGGACTCTCTGTTTAAAAGAAATAGATATAATTATAGGTCAATATATGTGAACCCCTTGGTAACTGTAAATCAAAAAACTACAATAGATACACAAAAACTAGAGAAACAGGAACACAAGCATACCACTAAAGGAAGTCATCAAATCATAAGGGAAGAAAAAAAAGAAGGAAAAACAGAGAACTCCAAAAACACCCAGGTCCATCAACAGATGAATGGATAAAGAAGATGTGATATATATATATATCCACATATATATATCCATCCATATATATAATCCATCCATATATATGATGTATAATGGAATATTACATTTATAATGTGATATATATATATAATGGAATATTATATATATAATGTGATATATATATAATGGAATATTACTCAGCTATTAAAAAGAATGAAATTTGCAGCAACATGGATGGACCTAGAGATTATCATACTAACTGAAGTAAGTCAGAAAGAGAAAGACTATATGATACCACTTATATGTGGAATCTAAAATACAACACAAATGAACATATCTGCAAAACAAAAACAGACTCACAACAGACTCACAGATATAGAGAACAGACTTGTGGTTACCAAGGGGGAGGGGAGTGGGGGAGGGAAGAATTGGGAGTTTGGGATTCGCAGATACAAACTGTTATATATAGGTTGGATAAAAAACAAGGTCCTACTGTATAGCACAGGAACTGTATTCAATATCTTGTGATAAACCATAATGGAAAAGAACATGAAAAAGAATATATATATATATATATATATATATATATATATATAAACTGAGTCACTTTGCTGTACAGCAGAAATTAACACAACATTGTAAATCAAGTATACTTCAATAAAATTTTTTTAAAAAGACAAAAGCCTGGAAAACAACAAAATGGGAGTAAGTACATACCTATCAATAATTAAATGTCAGTGGACTCAATGAGCCAATCAAAACATATAGGGTGGCTGATTGGATAAAAAAAATAGGACCCATCAATATGCTCCTTACAAGAGACCCTCTTCAGAGTGAAAGGAAATATGCAGACTGAAAGTGAAGGGTGGAAAAAGATATTTCATGGAAATGGAAATGACAAGAAAGCAGGGTTAGCAATACTCATATCAGACAAAATAGACTTTAAAACAAACTCTATAACAAAAGAAAACAAAGGGCATTATATAATGATAAAAGGATCAATACAAGAAGAAAATATTACACGAACATATTTGCAGCTAATAGAGGAGCACTTAAATATGTAGAGCAAATATTAACAGACATAAGGGAGAAATTGACAATAATACAATTGTAGTAGGGGACTTTAACACCACATATACATCAATGGACAAATCATCCAGACAGAAAATCAGTAAGAAAACAGTGGTCTTAAATGACACAATGGACCAGTTGGACTTAATAGATATCTACAGGCATTCCATCTAAAAACAGCACAATACGCATTCTTTTCAAGTGCACATGGAATGTTTTTCAGGATAGATCGCATGCTAGGCCACAAAACAAGTTTTGACACATTTGAGAGGATAGAAATTACATCAACCATTTTCCCGACCACAATGGTATGAAACTAGAAATCAATTACAGCAGGAAAAATGAGAAAAACACAAACATGTGAAAACTAAACATGCTACTAAAAAGCTAATGGGTCAATGAAGAAATCAAAGAGAAAATGAAAAATACCTCAAGACAAAAGAAAATGGAAATGCAACTTTCCAAGATCTATAGGATCCCAAAAAAACAGTTCTAAGAGGTTTATATTGCTACAGGCCTGCCTCAAGAAATGAAACTCTCAAATAAATAACCTAACCTACTTACTATCTAAAGGAATTGTAAGAAGAAGTACAAAGCCCAAAGAAAGCAGAAGGAAGGAATTAATAAAGATCACAGAAAATAAATAGAGACCAAAAAAAAAAAAAAAAAACCCAATGAAACCAAGAGCTGGTTTTCAAAAATATTAACAAGGCTCATGAAGAAGAAAAGAGACAAGACCCAAATGAACAAGAAATGAAAGAGGAGAAATAACAATATCACATGGATGCAAAAAATCATAAGAACATACTACAGTTATACAGTTATATACCAACCAATTGAACAACCTAGAAGAAATGGACAAATTTCTAAAAACATTCAACCTTCCAAGACTGAATCAGGATGAGATAGATATACTGATCACCAATAGTGAAATTGAATTTATAATAAAAAAAAAAACTCCCAGTAAACAAAAGTCCAGGACCAGATGGCTTCACAGGGGAATTCTACCAAACATATAAAGAAGTGCTAATACCGATCCTTCTCAAACTATAACAAAAAATTGAAGAGGAAGGGACACTCCCAAATTCATTCTATGAGGCAACTGTTATCCTGATACCAAAACCACACAAAGATACTACAAAAAAAGAAAATTACAGGCTAATATCTCTGATGAATATAGATGTAAAGATCCTAAGCAAAATATTAGCAAACTGAATTCAACAACATATAAAAAGGATTGTACACCGCATTCAAGTAGGATTTATTCCAGGGATACAAGGATGGTTCAATATTTGCAAATCAATCAAGCTGATACACCTCATTAACAAAAGGAAGGATAAAAAGCACATGATCATCTCAATAGACACACAAAAAGCATTTGATGAAGTCAACATCCATTCATGTTAAAAACTCTCATTAAAGTTGGTATAGAGGGAACATATCTCAACATAATAAGGGCTATTTATGACAAACCTACAGCCAACATCACAGTCAATGGTGAAAATCTGAAAACCTTTCCTCTAAGATCAGGAACAAGACAAGGATTCCCACTCTCACCACTTTTATTTAACATAGTATTGGAAGTCATAGCCACAGTGATCAAATAAGAAAAAGAAATAAAAGGCATCCAAATTGGAAAGGAAGAAGTAAAACTGTCACTGTTTGCAGATATGTCGCACATGTACTTGTACATAACTATACAAAGCAGCCATGATATAGAATCATAAATATTCATACACCAACTGATGAATTGATTAGTAAAATGCAGTATATCATACCATTGGAAAATACCTGTCTTACAGCGGAATATTTTCAGCAAAGTATTATATTTTGCTCGAAAAGGCATAACTATGGAAACAGTAAAAGGATCAGTGGTTGTCAGGGGTTTGGAAGAGAGAGGGAGGGAGGTGTGAATGAGTGTAACACAGAATTTTTAGGGCAATGAAACCATTCTATATGGGACTGTAACGGTGCATATACATCATACATTTGTCAAAACCTGTAGAATGTGTGAGACAAAGAGTAAACCCTAATGTAAATTATAAACTTTTGTTAAAAATGTATCAATATTGACTCATCAATTTTAACAAAAGTACCTCACTAATGCAAGATATTTGTAATAGAGAAAACTGTGTATGAGGAATGAGAGAGGCAGTATATGGGAACTCTGTGTACTTTCCACTTAATTTTTCAATAAAACTAAAATTGCTTTAACAATACAAAGTCTATTGTAAGAAAAGGAATGAAGTACTGATACATGCCATAGCATGAATGGAGCCTTGAAAATTTTATGCTTAATGAAAAGAGCCAGTCATACAGGTCACTACACATTGTGTGAATTTCATTTGTATGTCCCTGTAGAGGGACAGACACTAGATTGGTGGTTGCCAAGGCTGGGAATAGGGGAGGGTTATTGGAAGGAAATAGGAAATGACTGCTAATGTGCATGAGGTTTCTTTCTGGGGTGATGAAAATCTTCTAAAACTGATTATGGTGATAATTTAAGTGGGTGAATTTTATGATATATCAATTATATCTCAATAAATCCATTCCAAAACAGTAGCAGCAATTAAGTAGTTAACTGCCTGCGGTAATTCTTTTGTCCATATTGCATATAGCAAAGCTAATGACTTCTGCCAGGCACTAGTCCTTTCCATTGTCTGTGAAAATCCAGAATAAATTCCAGCAAAGCCTATGTATGCATCACCCTTTCCCCCTCTTTACTTTCTTTTTAAACCAATCCGGTTAATTACCAGAGTGAAAAATCCCACTAAGTGACTTGAAAGTATTTAGAATATAAAGATTATCAAATGATGTGCCAGGAAGTTTCTGAACCATAGGAGAGTGGATATGATGGTTTAAGTCACTAGTTGACCATTCTTTAAAAGAAATGGGCCACCTTCACAGTAAAAATAGACTGGGAGACTTGAAAAGGAACATCTTTTGGGATTATCTACATGAATCAGCTGCAAGTTTATCCTGCTGAATTCTTGAGACTGGAATCCTGAAAAGAAAACAACCATCTGTGCACTAGTGCTGTTGTTTTTGTTTGTTGATTTGTTTGTTTTGGGTAACAGCTTTATTGTTTAATTTTTAGTATTAATTTTATAAAAGGAGAAACTGAATATGAATGAGGGAGAGAGAGAAAGGGAAACCAGCCAGAATTCATAAGTTCAAAATGGATAGAATGAGGGGAAAATTTCTAGTATGAAGCCAAAGTGATGAATATTGGAGAGATCATGAGAGTAAAAGGTTATGAGAGAGGGCGGATGGCAGGTGGAGTTTGGAGTACCTAATCTGAGTCAACAAAGAGTCAAGAAGGTTGCTACATGGAATTTTTGTAGGATGCTTATGGCCCTGGGCTTAAGGGGAGTAATTATATTGGAGTTCTGAATTGGAATAGATTCTGAGCAAATCTGGTGCAAAAAGCTTCTCTTTGTGTTTTATTTAATATTCTTATTCAGATAAACTATGAAAGGAGAAATAACTGATCTAGCCGTAGAAGAATTTAACAAATTTAAATAATAAACTGAAATTATACATCTGAGAGAATTAGTATTCACAGTCATTGATTGAAACTTGTGTTCTGCAATCCTCTTTTAAAAAATATACAGGGCTTCCCTGGTGGCGCAGTGGTTGAGAGTCCGCCTGCCGATGCAGGGGACGCGGGTTCGTGCCCCGGTCTGGGAGGATCCCGCATGCCGCGGAGCGGCTGGGCCCGTGAGCCATGGCCGCTGGGCCTGCGCGTCCGGAGCCTGTCCTCCGCAACGGGAGAGGCCACAGCAGTGAGAGGCCCGCGTAACGCATAAAAAAAAAAAAAAAAAATATACAACTATAACATGGGTGGTTTATATCTCCCAAATATGTCTCTTCTTATTGATTCTCATGGTTAAGCCCAAAGTCTACCAAAAGTATTGACTAAACTTAGGCTTTTGGAGACAAAATAAAGTTTCTAATATTTAAGTTTAATGTTTCCAGATAGCCTTTTTAATGTTCTCTTTTGAATTTCTCATTGACAATCTAATTAAGGTTACAGGTTTTTTTTTGTTTTTGTTGCTGCTGTTGTTTGTTTCTCTCTCAATACTCCTTACTTGACCAGGATATAAACATTGGATTATAAACATTGGATATAGACAAGACTGAGATCAATCACTGACAATAAGATTTTGATTAGAAGTAAGTGTAATCTATGAGAACAGAACTCATGAGAATCTTCTAGTCAACAAAAGATAACTTTTAAACTGAAAGCCCTTCGCTCCCTCTCAGTCTTCTCAACTCTGTATCCCACCAGCCCAACTCTGGATATATATGGGCCCAGGGGAAATTACATCAGTGGTTAAGGAAACTTGGAATTGTTGTTTTTGATATGGGCTACTGAATCCATCTCATGAACGTTCATAAATGGTGTCTACTAGACTAAAAATAGAAGCAAAATTGTCCTTATATTTACATGCTAAAACCTACAAATATTGAAGTGTATTTTAAAATTAGTATTTCCAGGAATTTTTCACATATCCCTAGAAAAATAACCAATGATGAAATAATTTTTCAATTCCAAATAAACTCCAGTAAGTTAATGGCAGCTCCACCACCATTTATAGCTCTAAAAATATGATGTCAGCTCTCCAGTTAATACACTACCCGGAGATCTAAAGACTCAAATTAAAACCTAACAGCATGTGCCTTGGAAAAGGATTGTAAATATAAAGGCAGATATGTCCTTTTTTTTTTTTTTTTGCGGTACGCGGGCCTCTCACTGCTGTGGCCTCTCCCGTTGCGGAGCACAGGCTCCGGACGCGCAGGCTCAGCGGCCATGGCTCACGGGCCCAGCCGCTCCGCGGCACGTGGGATCTTCCCGGACCGGGGCACGAACCCGTGTCCCCTGCATCGGCAGGCGGACTCTCAACCACTGCACCACCAGGGAAGCCCAAGATATGTCCTTTTTATAAGGGAGCTGAATCAGAATGAGAAGGAACATATTGTTAGTATAGCAAACGCTGAGCATGACAATCCTCTGATACTGAGATTAAAATGGCCAATGCACTTTTATCTCTGCCAAACATTTCCTTTTCCTTTTCCAGTTAGAAAGCATAAAGTTTTGAAGTCTACGGAAAGAATAAAATTCTTTGGCAGACAAAATGCAATTTTGTGTTATTCACTCAATTCAATTTTATTGAGTGCTTACTGTGTTATAGGCACAGCTGTAAGAACAGGAATGAGTATAAAAAACAAGGCTCTTGCCCTTATAGAGTTTACATTCTAGTAAGGGGAGACACATGACATATAAATGAATAAAATAAGAAAAATGTCCGATAGAGTATTAGTTTTCTATTGCCACTATAACAACTTATCGCAAACCTAGTGACTTAAAACAACCCAAATTTATTGTCTTGTAGTTATGGAGGTCACAGTCTTATATGGATTTCACTGAGCCAAAATCAAGGTGTCAGCTGAGCTATGCATTCTCTGGGAAATCTGAACAAAGCCTCATAAGGATACACAAAATGCACACATGTGGACACTTCAGACATCTAACAACTAACTCAGTTTACTCTGTGTATTATGAGCCACATCCATCTAAACCTACATTAAAACTCACAGTCCAATTCCAGATAAACTTTATTCCAGTAGCTCATAATAACTCACAACGTTTAGCCTTTCAGATATCCACTTGCACAAGAAAACTTTGTCTTTTTTCAAAGTAAAATACTGTATTTATTGTAATACTATATACTTTTTAGCCATTTAACAAATGCTACCATTTAAAAATTAGGTTTCTATATTATTCTTAAAGACCTTATTTTTTAGAGCAATTTTATGTAGAATAAAACTGAGAGGATGGTCCAGAGATTTCCCATATACCCCCTGTTCCCACACATGAAGAACCTCCTGCATTATCGACATCACTCACCAGAATAGGACATTTTTTTCCAAGGATGAACCTACATTGACGCATCATCATCACCCAAAGTCCATCATTTACCTAAGGGTTCACTCTTGGTGTTGTACATTCAGTGAGTTTGGACAAATGTATAATGATGTATATCTTTTATTATAATACAGTACTATTTTCAATGTCCTAAAAACCCTCTATGTTCTGCCTGTTCATCTCTCCCTCCTGTCTTGCCCTGCCCTTACAAACACTGATCTTTTTATTGTATCCATAGTTTTGCCTTTTCCAGAATGTCATATAGGTGGAATCATACAAGATATAGCCTTCTCAGATTGGCTTCTTTCACTTAGTAACATGCATTTAAGTTTCCTCCATGTCTTTTCATGGCTAGATAGCTCTTATCTTTTTAGTGCTGAGTAATATTTTATTGTCTGATGTACCACAGTTTATTTATTCTCTCATCTCCTGAAGGGCATTTTTGGTTGCTTCCAAGTTTTGGCAATTATGAATAAAGCTGCTCTAAACATCCATGTTCAGGTTTTTGTGTGGACATAATTTTTCAAAATTTTGTGTAAATATCAAGAAGTGCAATTACTGGATTGTATGACAAGTATGTTTAATTTTGCAAAAACCACCAAACTGTCTTCCAACGTGGCTGTATCATTTTGCATTCCCACTAGCAATGAATGAGAGTTCCATTTGCTTCATATCCTCAACAACATTTGGTGGTGTTAGTATTCTGGATTTTGGTTATGCTAATAAGTTTTTATTTTTTTAATTTGAATTTCCCTAATGACATACGATGTGGAACATCTTTTCATATATTTATTTGTCATTTATATATATCTTCCTTGGTGAAGTGTCTGTTAAAGTCTTTGGCCCATTTTTTAATTGGGTTGTTTATTTTCTTATTGTTGAGTTTTAAGAGTTCTTTGAGTATTTTGGATAACGGCCCTTTGTTAGACATGTCTTTTGTCAATATGTTCCCCCAATGTGTGGCTTGTCTTTTCATTCTCTTGTTATTGTCTTTCACATAATAGAAGTTTTTAATTGTTAGGAAGTACAGCTTATCAATTAGTTCTTCCATGGATTGTCTTCGATTTTGTATCTAAAAAGGCATCACTATATCCAAGGCCATCTAGGTTTTCTCCTATAGTATCTTCTAGGAATTTTATAGTTTTGCATTTTACATTTAAATCTATGATTCATTTGATTTAGTTTTGTGAAGGGTTTGAAGTTCTGTCTAGATTCATTTTTTTGCTTGTGGATGTCCAGTTGTTCTCACACCGTTTGTTAAGGTCTTGGCTCCACTGCATTGCCTTTGCTTCTTTGTCAAAAATCAGTTGACCATATTTATGGGGGTCTATTTCTGGGCTCTCTATTCTGTCCCATTGATCTATTTGTATATTCTTTCACCAATACCACACTATCTTGATTACTGTAGCTTTATAGTAAGTTTTGAAGCTGGGTAGCATCAGCCCTTTAACTTTGTTCTTCTTCACTGTTGTGTTGGCTCTTATGCCTCTACATATAAATTTGAGAATCAGGTTTTCGACTTTTTTCCCACAAAAAGTTTACTGGGATTTTGACTGGGATTGCATAAAATCCATATGAATGGTTTCTATCTCTTTAAAATGTGTAACTAGGAAAGTTTTTTTTTGTTTTTTGTTTTTGCCTTTTCAGTCCAACTTTATTTTTTTATGAAGTATAATTGATTCACATTGTGTTAGATTCTGATGTACAGCAAAGTGATTCAGTTATACATATATATATTCTTTTTCATTATAGGTTACTACAAGATATTGAATATAATTCCCTGTGCTATACAGTAGGACCTTGTTGTTTATCTATTTTATATATAGTAGTTTGTATCTGCTAATCCCAAACTCCTAATTTACCCCTCCCCTCCTTTCCCCTTTGGTAACCATAAGTTTGTCTTCTATGCTAACAAAGTTTTTTGAGTAATGTGCCACTCACCCCATTTTCCTCATAAGTCCTGTGTTTTTGTTGAACAATTTTGCCTAATGAAGATTTTTAGGAATACATATGTATGTTGTAGCAGAACTCACTGTACACTAATGGATGGAGTTTGTTGAAATCTACAAGATTGTTTTTATGAAACTATCTTTACTTTTTCACTATTGAGTGTCAAAAATAAAACTGTGCTTTTTAATTTATATTCTCCTATGATTTTAAGGGGAGGAAGAGCATAGATCTTTTAAAACCAAACCATACTGGTATTATCTTACCTTTGTCCTATCAAAGTTACCAAATGCTCTGAACTAGCAAAATAAGTGTCTCACCCCAAGAGAAAAACTTACTTTTTGGCAACATTAAGATTCTTTAGGAAAATCATATTTTTCCTAAGCTATAAAACTTGACATTATTTCTATGTTATTTGCCACAATGCCCTGATTATCAGGGTTACACTCACTTTCCCACATACCTGCATAATGACACATATGTTGTTTTGACCTTTATTTCTTTATTTTTAATAAATTTATTTATTTTATTTATTTATTTTTGGCTGCGTTGGGTCTTTGTTGCTGCAAGTGGGCTTTCTCTAGTTGCGGCGAGAGTGGGGCTACTCTTCATGTGGTGTGTGAGCTTCTCACTGCAGTGGCTTCTCTTGTTGCGGAGCATGGGCTCTAGGCACACAGGCATCAGTAGTTGTGGCTCATAGGCCCTAGAGCGCAGGCTCAGTAGTTGTGACACATGGGCTTAGTTGCTCTGAGGCATGTGGGATCTTCCCGGACTGGGACATGAACACGTGTTCCCTGCATTGGCAGGTGGATTCTTAACCACTGTGCCACCAGGGAAGTCCTGACCTTTATTTCTTAGTCACGTGCTAAACCCACTGCAAGAGATCATACTTCCTCTGTAATCAATAAACTACAGGGCTTGTTAAATGTTGAGGAAAAATGCAGAGAGTTTGACTATATTTAAAAGTACATTAAAAGAATAATGTCATAGAATTGAACATTTCCCCCTACTTGGTTGAACATCTGTTTTATGCCATGGTATAGACGAGCAACTTCAAAGAATTAATGTGTTTCCTTAGGTCCTTAACAAAATGATCAACTGGAGGGCAATTTTGGAGAAAATAGAACTCCCCGGAAGTTGTCTATTCATTTCTGGGGGTGGGGCAGATTCTGGGGGTGGCCACACAATCACATGGGAGCACTCAGCCTTGCTACACGGAGTGACTAGGAAAATGAGAGAGGTCAATAACTTCACACTATAATAAGTGAGTTTTACTCATGCGGAGAGTCTAAAGGCCTCTTCCAAATGTTTCCTCTTCCAAATGTTTCCTTTCACTGGTAGAAGGAAGACTGTGCTCACGACAATTAAGTACCCTGCTCTTGTCCTAATATAAGAATCAATAACTGTGCCTCTGTTTTTTGTAAAGTTGGATACATAATATTTCTTGATATAAAATCACTGTATACTCATTTTATAAATTTTAGAAAATATGGATGAGCAGAAAAAGAAAACCAAAACTATCGTTATATCTACCACTGATATAATTTATGCCACTATTTTTGTGTGTATTCTCAGCTCTCTGTCTCTATATGCACATAGACATGATTTTATTCAGTTAACATAAAGGGTAAACATAAATCCATCTCATTAACTATTCTCTAGTATGTTTAATGACCGCACAATATTTTATTATAGGTTTGTACACTAATTTTTTAACCTGTTTCTTATTGTTGGACATTTAGTTTTTTTCCAAGTTTTTTTTTTTTAACTATATAATGTCCCCATGATTCTCTTTGTTATTATATCTTCTTGAAGGTTATTGATTATTTCCTTAGGACATAGCCAAAGAAATATACAAAAATGTCCATTTTCTACCCACTCTTGCCAAATCAGAGTATTATTATCTTTTATTTTCTAATTCAGTAAGTGAAAAATAAATATTTTAATTTGTGTTTCTTTGCTATCCAGTTAGGTTGAATTTTTAAAATATATTTATTAGTGATTTGTATTTCTTCCTTTGCAGGTTAAATATGTGTCAGACAATTCCTACAGAGATCTAAGCATTCCCCAGAGTAAACAGAGAACAAACAATCCTGAAAATGCCCCTCTACTCATCCCCCAAATTTGTTTCCTCTCTTGCCAAAGAGAAAAAGAAGTATTTAAATTTTGGTACATTTTCTTCATGCCTCCATACCTTTGACCATGCTTGTTCTGCCTGCAATATCCTTCCTCACTTAGGGAAGACTTGTACTCAAATTCCAAGAACAGCTCATGTATCTGTTCTCCTGCAGTATTCTGTGGCCCCTGTTATCTCACTTATCATGGAATGCTGGCTTTAATGTTAGTGGCCTGTGTCTGTATCTGGAATAGATTGTGAGCTGTTTCATGCAGGGACCACATCTTATTTCTCTCCTGCTCCCTCCCACCCTTGATTTATTAGCACAGTGTCTTGAACATATCAGATGTGCAGTAAATATTAAATTTTAACTTACAAATAAGTCATTAAGGGAAATATAAGTAAAACTCAATTTGGCATTTTATAACTCTCTTAAGTCAGATGAGCCAGTGCTCAATATAGAAAAAAATTATTTTCCTAGAATATATTTAAACTTTAATTCAGTATTATAAGATTGCTTATATATGAATATATATATATATATACATATATATTCAAATAAAACGTAAAAGACATGTCAATGTAATTTACATATTTACACTATTCATTTCCGGTATCTTTGCTAGGCATTGAACACATGACTTGCACTGACTAAGATTTCCTTACTGTGGGTCTTGGTGAGGACCAAATCTTCCCACTGATTTGGAAAAGATTTGAACTCTCTTCAGAGCAATGGGTGCTGGAAGAGGCCAAATGTTGACATCTGTATAGTTGATGTCTTCAGTTCTAGTGAATGTTTTGCAAAATAAGACCACATTTTCACTTTATCTTCCTCTCCACTATTCTACACACATGCACACAGACCTGGTCAACCAGCTGAAATCATTGCCTCTGGGAAAAGAGAGTTTTTCCTCCTATTTTATCCTAAGTATCTTAAGGGCAGCCGAGGAGGTTGTTAAAAGTATAATATTTGGATTTTATGAGATAAACACCTGTTGATTTAAAATACATAATCTTCTAACCCATTGGATGATTAGAAGGAGGACCTTCCTCTGGGGCCTGAGTTTGGCATATTAAACACTGACTTTCTCTTTTACCTCCCAAGTGTTCTGACCCCAGTGTTTTTTTCTGAATCTGCTAATGTTGGATCATATTTTTAAAAAATGTGCAGTTGAGCCAGTGAAATAAAACAGAACAATGGCTGAGATTCCCTCGTCCTTCAAGGATTTTTCCTGGCTAAACAAAATGTATGAGATTTGGGGATTGTTTCTCCAAACACACACTGGGCCTGATTATACTGGTGAAAAGAATACAAATGCCTCTCCTTGGTTAAGAATGTTAACGCTTTCACGTAAATTGTCTTTTGAACAGCCCAGTTATCTGAAAGGTATTGTAGACACCATGGTATAAGCACACTTTTTCTTTTCTTTTTTTTTTAACCTACCTGAACTTTCTCCTACTTCTACTCACCAGTTTCCCAATCCTCACTTTTCCCCTGCTATTTGAAAACTTGTTTAATGATTGTTTCTTAACTATGTTAACTATGTAAGAAAATTGTCAGCACATACATTGTTAAGTTAAACTTTACTCTCTCAGGGAAAATGTACAGAGAAAGATCTGAGGACAAAAGATGGAACTTTGGAGTATATGGTCACTTAAGGCTGAAGAAGGAGAGATTGAGAAGTCCAAGATGGAAGGGCCAGAAAGTTAAGATAAAAATCAGGTTTATAGAAACCAAGGAAAGAATTTTAATAAGGAAGTAGTGGTTAATGCTAAGAACATTTGATATTTTAGTCAATTTTCTGATTTAACCCCCTGTTTCAAAATGAAGCTAGTGAGTTTATCAAGTAATAAATTTTTATGAGTGGGCTTCCCTGGTGGCGCAGTGGTTGAGAGTTCGCCTACTGATGCAGGAGGCACGGGTTCAGGCACGGGTTCGCGCCCCGGTCAGGGGGGATCCCGCATGCCGAGGAGCGGCTGGGCCCGTGGGCCATGGCCGCTGAGCCTGCGCGTCCGGAGCCTCTGCTCTGCAGCGAGAGAGGCCACAACAGTGAGAGGCCCGCATACCGCAAAAAAAAAAAAAAAAAAAAAAAAAAAAAATTTTTATGAGCTTCTAACAAACTCCTTGCTCTAGTTGGAAATGGCAAAGAATCAGATTTTTCCTGAGTTCTTGTAACCTAAACTACTTTTAAGCCCTAGCTCATATGTATGATAAATATACAGCCCATGTTGTTCCAGGCCAGAGCAACCTGGAGGAGGTGTATGGAGATGGATTATTAGAAATGAACAGTATTTCCTTGGCTCTCATTTTCATCTGCTGTTTTGAGACTTGACTGTATTCAAAGTTTTTCTTGCTGAGAATTATGCTGGCTAACATACATATGCTCTCTAACAAGGTCTCAGCCTACGCAGGTAATCATGGTCTACACTCTCCATCCCCAATATCATTGCTTTTGGGAACTGCCACTGCAGGCATGTTAGCTGTGTGCTGCATCCTGTTCCCCACAGAGCTAGGGTATAGCTGATATCCTGTACCTCACAATGCTGCAAGGCCATTGAGGAGTATATCTTTCTGTGTCTTAGTACTATTTTTTTCACAATGGGTATATACTCAAGGATTGGCTTGAATGTCAACATCTTACAAAGTTGTTTTTCTTTTTTTAACAGCTCATTTTTTCCCATTTGTAGTCTCTATCTCCCTAAAACTCATATATCACGATGAGTCAGAAGGCAAATCTGATTAGTAGTGGACTCTTTATTGTACTCACTATCACACTTAGTATCAGCTTCATTGACCAACTCAGTTGTTTTTATTGTCCAAGTCTATGAACTTGGTTCTCTCATCCATTAAAATGGACTCTGTCCAAGGAGGTCCTTTGCCTCTCACTCAAATAAACATTTTTCTGGCTTACCCAAAGTCTGCCAGACTTGGACACATCTATCTGAATCTGAGCTGTGCACACTTCCTAGGCTCTACCTGGGACCTTTTGCATGTTGACAGTCTCTCTCTCCATCCATTACCTAGCCATTGCCATAAACGTGGTTCAAATCGATCTAAAATAACAGTTTGCTCTATTACTTCAGATCATGGGGCATTTTTACAGGTGGTCATTTTGTGAGTAAAACACATTAAAAAAAAAAACCACAAAACTTTGGGGGTAGAAGTGGTAAGAGAAAACAGTGACTTTGTACCAACTCTACTGGATTCATGTAAATTTGCCTAGCTTGCTCATCAGAGGCCTGTCAGTCCTGATTCTGTCCTTTGAGGCTCATCTCTATCAATGTCAATTCTATGTACTGGTCTGTTATCTTCAAAAATTCACTTATGTTTTTTAGATTATGCATGACAAATTTCATTTAGGAAAATATACGCTTCTATTTTTAAATAATTTTTATTCTGAGGAGAGGTATCATTTCTACTATATTTAGCAGTTCCTCAGATTCTAGAAAAGTTATTTCCATATTTAACTCCCTCTGTCCTTCCCTGTTTTTACTATGTATTAGGTGCTGTACCAGGATTTGTCTTAATTAAAGAAGCCAAGGATTACCTGAGAGGCTCCGAGTGTAAAATACTCAGCATCTATCAGAGACTCATTGTTACCTGTGGAAAGCAGATTAAGCATTTCTCAAGTTAACTTGACTTTCTCAGACTATTGGTTTGACACATTAAAAAGTTCCTGGGTTGTCCCCTTGACTTTGTGGTGCTTGAAATCTAAAGAGTAGAGAACATGTTCAGGTAAGAAACAAGAGAATTTCTTTAGAAATAAGAGGTGGCAGGTGGTGGGAAATGAATAAGTAAAAAGTTTTTTAAATGTTTGGACACCAATGTTTTAGTCAGGTAGTTTAAGAAAATGCAACGTAAAACAGCCTTTAGCAAAAACCTCTAATTGGACAAAAGGAGAAAATAGCAAATTTGAGTCTTAAATACTTTCTCTTTGGCTGAGTTTAAGGAAATTTGCATAGAGGTGATTGTGATGTGATGATTATGATTAATGTCACTCTACTCTTTTGCTATATCAGAAGTATGCCTTCGTATATACGTAATAAACATTTTATATTCATCTAGCTTTATATGAGAGTCAGGATATAAAACTCTGAAGCTGACTAGCTAGCGAAGTGGCCATTTTAGTTGCAGTATTTTCTCTCTGAATCCATTGGAAAAGATTTTAATAGATTTTCTTCCAAGATAGGCAAGCACTTGTAGAGGCAAAGCAAAGTGCTGGTATGCAGTTTCAGAAATCTGTTGACTACATGTTCCCATATGTGTTCCAGGAAATTCACATTTGGATTTCAGTACAACTCAGAGTTATGGTAGTGCTATCCAACACTTTTTTGGAAGAGAGTTTGCTTGATACCAACATAAGGCTTGCCAAAACTCAGCAGGCCAAATTCTAGTTCTGGAATCTGTGGGAACCAAGAGATCAGCAGTTAGATGATGAGGGCTGTATCACTTCAGCTCTCCAAGGAAACAAATTTTACCTAATGGTCTAGAAGGCCATTTTGAACATAACCAATAATATTTTAAAAATGAAATGTCTCTTTTGTGGCATTTTGTAGAGTATGTAGCATTTAATAATGGACACGTACTATTATACTTCTTTCTCTGAATACTGGCTAAAATGTTTCAGCTTTTCAAACTTCATTATATCTGGCCAGACATGTGCAGTTATGCTTACCTTTAGAAATGAAAACCCACTAGTATTTATTGTGTGTATTAAACTAAGTTAGAAATTCAATCATTTTATACCTAATCTGTGTCAAAACTGCCCTGCTTAAAGTGACTAGTTGGCATTAAGCTCATTATTGAGTACAGAGCTTCTCATCTTCCTCTAAAATATTGCTATTAACTTGGCAGAAAATGGTGTGTTAGAAGTACAATAAGTGTAATAAAATAAGAAATTGTAAATCACAGTCAATCTAAGAATGTCCATTTCTTTTCCTAAGAATAAGCTATAAATTGCAAGTACCGGAAGTGATGATTTCAAATGTCAGTGGCCAAGTACCCAAGTTTTAACAAAGGTAAGGCCAAACCATTCAAGATGAATTGTTACCTTTTGTTTTCTTAAAGATCCTGGTTACATGCCTTGTCTTAGTCTGTTTCAATGCTTATCCATGTAATGAAACTTTATACTATTATCCCAATTGTGGCCTATTGTGCTAAATTTTACAAGTATTTCTGCCAATGTTTTAAAATACTTTTATCTTACAGTGTAGACAGATCAGTTATATGCTCTTCAGAATGACCTTTTACATTAAGAGAGTAGGTTAACGCATACTCTTCTTCATCTTAAACCATCCCACCTTTAACTATGTGTAATAAGGATTGCTTTCTGTCTCTTCAATAGTTTTCTCTTGGCCTTTGGAAATTTTGTTTTCAATACCTCTTTCAGAAGGGGGAAACCTAAAATTTGATAAAGCTTTTTAAATGAAAGTGTAAAAAAAATGACAAGTACACTATCTTTCTTATCTTTATGAAAGTCTATATAGTTATTTTCATATTAAGCTTGCTTTTTATACCAATAGAGTGTTTAACCTCTCAGCCATTATGATTACAATATCTTTTGTTTTTCTGACTCTCTGATGTTCTGTTAGACTCCATTTATCTTACATCTGTTTATTTGGAGGGAGAAATTCTAGATGCTTTGGTAAAATTCTGTGACTTCTCAGAATACCATATCTATTGTGGAAATTAGGCAGTTAATTTAAGACTATATCCTGCTATTGAGTAAAAAGGTGGATTTAACATCTTTATGAATTCTGTAGTTTGTATTACTTATGTAATTAATTTTCTCAGATAACCGTTATTATTCCGTTTTCACTGTTTAAAAATAGTAAGTGAGAGGCCAAGTCACTTGCCTAAAGTGTTATGACTTATTAGTCAGAGTCATCTGGAAATCTTTGGATCACTGCTCTTCCCACAAGGCCACGTTGCTAATTATTTCACTTTATTTATGTAGATTAATCTCTATACTCTAACTGTTTCATTTTTCTGTTCTTAAAAAAATATACTAACAAATTCAGTGGAAATTTTGGGGAAATAAATAATACTTTTTTTTCCTGACATAAAAATAATGTTTCAATGCTTTTGTGTTAGCATTAAAAACTTGGCCTATAAATGACTCAGTACAATCAATTGAAACGATTCATCCTAGGACAAACCCTATTGTGCAGAGTTTAGTGTTCTGGAGTTAGTGTGGATAAGAAGGCTCATAATGATGCATGCAAAGTATTTCCTAACAATGAAATTTTGGGGGCTAGAAATGATCATAACTTATTCGATGTATTTTCTCTATTTTTTTTTCCCACAAACTACATTCAATAGATAATCTACGTGTAATCCTGCCTGGAATCAGGTAGGCATACTAATCACCTTAGAAAGACTTTTTTTTTTGCTCTATGGTTCTATAAAACTGAGCAATCAAGGAAATAGTAATTTTTAATACGATGCTTTCAATCCGCCAAAATTATTATTTATTTTTAGATTGTTAGTGCTCCATAAAGATAGTGAACAATCGTGATCCTGTGAGTTGAAGCATAATTTCTATGACGTCTATATTAATAATTAGTGTCTTTTAGGGGCTCCATCATCAGGGAGGACTGTGAACCCAAGCTTTCCTTACTAGCCTCCACCAGATATGCTATTTCTTCCTAAACTTTAGACATAGAATTGGCATCGTAAGGAAATCTAATACTGCAAATACTTCCATATTCTTGGGATGCAGGTTGAGCTTCAAGCTCCTGAAATGTGAAGCATAATGCCAAGGATGGCCATTTTTGGAAATATTCTAAAAGATCTGTAACCTCATAAAGATTTTACTTTACTTTAAAATATTTAAAACCCTGCTTATATTTTGTAGTATCTAATCATAACTCCCCCCCTTTTTTTCACCATATGCCATTAGGCTACATGAAAAAAAAAAACCCAAAAAAACAACTTAGATATTCCCACTAATTTTTTATTCCTGTTAAATATATCAGTTTACTAATAGGAAAATAGAACTTTTAGATATACCATCTCATTTCTTTTAGGCACATGGCCTGCTGTCTCTCTAGTCCCAGATCAATGGATTAATTCACATGATTGTTATTTGTTAAGATATAAGAAGCGGTAGTTTACAGTTGGAAATTTAGTGTTCTAATGTTAACCTGATGCAAAAGTCTAGAATGGATGTTAAACCTTTTTCGTTCATAGTGTTTGGCTCGTTAATTAGTAAAACACATGCAGTTAACCTGTATATGAGTAAGTCTGCAGATAATGACTTGATTTTAATGCCAAAAGTTTTCCCTGAGTGACTGAATGGCTCATTTCCTTTAAGCAAAGTTTCATGAACAAATATGTTGAAAATTGCCTAGCATGGCAAAATCAAGTTAAATTTGTTAGAAAATTCAAAAATAATGTGAATCCAGTTTACCTTTAAATATCTCTCAAAATAAAATCTTTCCATGCCATAAATTCTTACATAAAACAATCAGAAGTATCAGTATTATGCTCAAATTTTGAGTCTGACCTAGTTGAAATTGGTTTCCCACCAGCTCTGCTGAAGGCCAACACAATGGCTCCCATTACTTGAGCCAAATCAGACAATGAACAGCTTTTTTGGCTCCTTGGTTGGTGGGAAGATTTGCAATGTTATAACTTCAGTTTGAGCAGAAATACAGTGTGAAATTATGGTGTCTCCTGGATTTCTTCACCCAGTTTTGTCTACAAATGGAAAGAAATTTATGTATCTACTGAGTAGCTGAGACATACTTTAATAAAGTATTTTTCAATGTTTCCAAGAATCAAAAAAAATTGTAGCAGTTATCATAACAATTTTAAGCTCATTGACTTTTTACAATTGTCAGTTTACAATAGGAGGTTAGCCTTAGAAAACATTGTGGTTACTGCCTTTATTTAAACAGCTATATTGCTCTGAAGTATAGACTCAATAAATAAATTTTGAGTTAAACTATAAAAACATTTTTATAAAGTGATCATGTATTGATCCATTGGCAAGCCTTGTGAGATTGACTATTTTTTTGTTTTGTTTTGTTTTTTTCTTCCAGCAGAGAGACTTAAAAAATCTCTATAATTAATTTAGGGTTTGTTTTGCTCTTCTATTATTAATAACCACTGTGGAAGAAAACGTGATATTAACATCTAGCAAAACATAGTCTTTATTTTTTTTCTCTCCAGACATTCACATTGTGCTTAGTTTCAACATTTTATTTTATAAATTGCAAATAAAATATCTTTCTTAAAAGGTTCTTTTCCTATGGAAACCTAGATTAGATTGTTCTGAACAAAATAAGAAATATAAATGAAGTTATTTCATTTGGACATAAGATTTATATAGAGTGTAGGTGAATGATAAGTGACTGATAGAAAACTAAATAAAGTAAGGGCTCCAAATGACCAAGGTAAAGTATAGGAACAGTCTTATCTGATCTCAACATGACACAGAAAGAAATCTATTTGCTGATAGAAAAAATGATCACACATTAACATCTGGACTTCATGTGGATATTTCCTCAGTAATTAGCAGCAGCCCTTGTTCAGCTACATTCCTACATCTGGGAACAAAACATCATAGGGACTAAAAATAAAGACAAGGAGAAAAGTAAAAAAGAATGCCTGCTGTAAAATACCATGGTTGCTCTACATTGTAAATTAAAGGGATCTTCTCACCCTCTTTGGGTGCCCAAATATACTTTCTTCAGTATACTACATAGGCATACCTTGTAAACTGTCATTTTTTTTATATTTAGAGGAAAATATTATGATTTAAAACCATGCTTGTGATTTAGGACTTAAAGAATAATTGAAAATATTATTAAAGGCATTTGCATACTGATAGGCTTTTAAATAAGCAGAATATTTCAACATTTGTTGATAGAATCACTATCTCATAGGTTTCTTCAGAGCAAAATAGACAAAAACTGTTTAAACTGTATTTCATGCTATGAAGAAGGTGGCTTACATAGGTACAAAAGGGTGTACATTGTGTATTATATTATGGCTAGCAAAAGAATATATTTCTCTAGTCTTCAAAGGAGGAAAAAAATGCAGTATCCAACTATACTGGATGGTCTACAGTTTTTCTCCTGTTAAGAATGGCAAAATAAATATATTACTTGTGCCTAAGAACAATCTGATGCTGGCAGGTTTTGTGCAACTATACCTTAGATTTTTATTCTCTGTTAAATTGTAGATTCTATGGAAGATGTATTGCATAATTTCTCTAAATTATTGTGGAATATGTACCATATGTTTTCTGAGGCTGCTTATCTTTTCATTAACTGAAGACTAAACCCATATGGTAAACACAAACAGAACCTGTAGTTCATCATAAGGATGGAAATATTCTCCAAAGATTTGAACTTTGCTTTCCAGACCCCTCTGGGACAATTTGAAAGAGATTGGTCATTGTCTCTGACATTGGCCCAATAATCTTAGAGAATGAAGGAAGCCTGAAAACTGCCAATCTTTTTCTGGCCTATTGAACATGGTTACCTTCTATGAGGGTGGCTCTGGGAGTTCTTAGGGGCAAAGACTACACTTTATAATTCTGCAGTTTTCTTCCCTCACTTGATTTTAATGTTTCTTTCTTTATTATGTTGGTCAGTTTCAGTCCATCAACTAATTGCCACTATTCTGAACAACTGTCTACTAACATTTGTACATGAATATTTGTACAAAATTGGTTATTTGGCCACTTAAAAATAGCCTATAGTTATCAAAACTGGAAAACTTTGAAACATACCTGTTTTAGGGCAATGGAGCCAAATATTTTCTAACCACTTCTTATACTCCAGGACACTTCAGAATTTTATAACCAAGATCATGTTGTTCTCCTGGCATCATCAAACCATTTGCTCTTGATTATCTTCTGTATCCTATTCAAACCATTCATCCTTGCCTTCAAGCAGTTCCTTCACTTCTACCATCATCTCTTTCCACATTTTTCTATCCTTCAATTAATTCATGGTCCTCAATAGATTTTATTTATCTATTTGTTTCCTTTTCCGTTTTGATTGCAAACAGAAATATGAAATGTCCAAGTCAGGTCACATCTGGTAGGCAAACTTAGATGAGTTGATGCATTTATTAACTCACTTTTCCTAGAAGACAAAAGTTCTTCACTCTTCATTGAGATGACATATTTAAATGATTTTATTTGTATATAAGGCTGTTGTAAAAAAGGAAGGAGGCCTTCAATAAAGGGATTCTTCTGTCCACGGGTGAGAACATGAATAAGTATGTTTTGTATAATTTCTTAAGCTCCAAAAGTAGCCATAAACAATGAACACTGGGCTGAGAAGAGAAGGGACAGTGGACCTTTCATTTAATTAATTAATTAATTTTTGGCTGCGTTGGGTCTTCGCTACTGTGTGCGGGCCTTCTCTAGTTGCGGCGAGTGGGGGCTACTCTTGGTTGTGATGAGTGGGCTTCTCATTGCGGTGGCTTCTCTTGTTGTGGAGCAAGAGCTCCAGGTGCATGGGCTTCAGTAGTTGTGGCTCACGGGCTCTAGAGCGCAGACTCAGTAGTTGTGGCACACGGGCTTAGCTGCTCCGTGGCATGTGGGACCTTCCCGGACCAGGGCTCGAACCTGTGTCCCCTGCATTGGCAGGCAGATTCTTAACCACTGTGCCACCAGGGAAGTCCCAGACCTTTCATTTTAAAGAATATGAATTTTGGAACTTGATCCTGTTTTATAGCAAAATTGTCATTTGGGGGTTGTTATTTTTGAAAAAGTAATTTGGTGATACCTATGCTGTTTTATACTTTTTAAAAGTAGCATTTAACATACCCTAAATACTTTAAAAAAGATAATTATCTATCTTAATGACCTTAAAAATAATCTAAAACCAAACTATATATCTAGTTAAAGAAATATATGCTACTATATATGCACTGTGTTATAGATGGCTACATAAGAAAAATACCAAACAAGTCAAACATGTGTTTGCAAAGTCAATTTATTTTCAGAATTGTCAGAATACAGTGGGATATTTTAGCAGACGTAAGCCTTCTTAAAAAGTCATCCCTCTTCTCTATTTGGCATTAGTTAGACACATTAGAATATAGGGACAAGCTTAATAACATTTAAAGAGAGGATTTAGAAAGACTGAAGAAGCCTAGTAAAGATACAGATATTCAGAAAGAATGGTCCCTTTAAGGAAGTTTAGAGGAGTGCAGCAGAGCTTGAATTAAAGAAGCAACACATAGACTGAATTTAAGTATTTTAGAAAACAATGGAAGACACTTATTTTAGTTCACCTACTAAGCTTTTTTTTTTTTTTTTTTGCGGTACACGGGCCTCTCACTGTTGTGGCCTCTCCCGTTGCGTAGCACAGACTCCAGACGTGCAGGCTCAGTAGCCATGGCTCACGGGCCCAGCTGCTCCGCGGCATGTGGACCGGGGCACGAACCTGTGTCCCTTGTATCGGCAGGCGGACTCTCAACCACTGCGCCACCAGGGAAGCCCTAGTTCACCTAGTAAGCTTTTGACTCCCTTTTAGCATAACTTTTGTACAGCAGAATCTAGAAGGCTAAAGCTGTATTTCTCAAAAGCTTTTGCAGCAAGTGTTCTACTTGTGACCTAGGTAGATACACTCAACTGAGACAGAAGTGAGCAGTAATGCTTTTGTTGAAGAGATCAGATCAGTTGCCAATCCTGATAATGGAGGCATTTGGCTCTTAAGACACACTGAAGTCTAAGTTTCTGGAGTTTCTTGCAACAGGTCCATGGTGTCTTAGGTGTTAAGCAACAAGGTGATATCTGGCTAGCTGTCATGGGTACACTAGAATAGCTTATGGAGGTTTGGACCTTTTTCTTTGATGCTCTCTGTTCCTGGCTCTGCAGTATTGAAACTCAGTTTTTGATTCTCCCAGAGATTCTGTGAACTGCCTAACTTAACCCCCTTCTTCTAAAACTAGTATAGTGAATTACTTTTTCTGTGAGTTAGGATCCTGCAGGATACAGCTATTAATACAATTTTTATGGGTTTTTTGTTTGTTTGTTTGTTTGTTTTTTCTTGGCCGTGCTGCACAGCTTGCGGGATCTTAGTTCCCAGACCAGGGATTGAATCCAGCCCTAGCAGTGAAAGAGCCAAGTCCTAACCACTGGACCGCCAGGGAATTCCCCACATGCCAGCATTTTAAATACTATCTGATTTAAACTATACATCTACTCCTTGAAGCCCTTTCTCAAATCCAGCTAGTGGTCACTGACAAAAAGGTAGTCAATTCCAGGTCTGTCTTGATATGACCATTTTTAAGAAAGCCAAATAAAGGAAATGGATTCAAATGTAAGCCAAAGAGGGCTCATTTTAGACACACACAACAAATAGTTTAATAGAAGACTAATTATTTCTATGGAATAGATTAATTAGTGAAGTTAAAAGCTTCATCATTGAACATCCTTAAAGTGACATGTTTGGGGCTAGGCAATCATTTATTAGATCAGATCTCATCTGACAAACTTTACATTTCAGTTTTTTATTTTAACCACAGGACCTCTAAGTTTCTATTTGATAAGTGTAATATGTTAATGACTCCATGGCGCTGTACTGTAATTTTATGTTAGCATGTTGGTAGGTTAAATAATATGACTATGTGATAGATAAGGAAGAAATTTTTATAGTCAGTTGTTTATTATTTTCTAAGAAACAGAACTGCAACATATTTAAAATTCCCCATTAATTTTTAAATATCATTATGTATCCAAAGAGTGTTCATATTTCCTCAGTTGCTTTGTAATTTTTCTTTAAGATTGTTCAAATCAGGATTCAACAGAGTTTCTACATAGCAATTGTTTGACATGTATCTTAAGTCCCTTTTGATCTATAAACCCACTTTAATTTGTCTTGGAGAATTTTCCACAGTCTGGATTTTTCTCAATGTACCCTTGTGGGGTTATTTAACATGTTTTTTTTTCTTCTTCTTCTTTATTTTCTATCAACTAATGGGATTTAAGACTTTCAAATTCAGGTTTGATTTTTTCTTTTTGTTTTTGGATAACAAAAATATGTCATTGATTGTCATGTGTACTTTTATCAGGAGGCGCATGTTGTCTGGCTGTTCTTCTCTTTATGGTTTTAACTGCCATTAAGATTTACTGTCTACATGCATTATTTCATGAAGGTTTAATGATATTCTAACTCTGTGATACCTTCATTTATTAAGGTAATTAGCAAGTTTATTTTATTTTCAATATTCTTTCTTCCTTCTCCCTGCATTTAATAATTGTGCTGTGTGTACATCATGAGAACGTATAGCCATTATGTACTACAATGATTTCCTTGTATCCATCATTTAATTTCAGTTTTACAGGTAAATATGTATTGAATTCTCACCAACCAGTCCTTATGCCATGGACTCTCTAGTCATTTTAGTTGTCTGAAGTTTGTTCTCCAGTAGATTACTCAGGAAGGGCTCCATGCGGCAGTATTTCCTAAATTCCTGTATGTTCATAGAAAGTTCAGCATTTTTATTTGAAGGTCACTTTGCATATAAAAGACTTAACTCACATTCTTTCCTTGAGTATCTCAAATATGTTAAGATATTTCATTGTCTTCTGTCATAAAGTGTTCCTGTGAAAAAGCATGACAACAATCAGGTTTTCTTTTCCTTATAAGTGACTTTGTCTTTTAAGGCAAAGGACTTTTTTTTTGCGGTACGAGGGCCTCTCACTGTTGTGGCCTCTCCCATTGCGGAGCACAGGCTCCGGACGCGCAGGCTCAGCAGCCATGGCTCACGGGCCCAGCTGCTCCGCGGCATGTGGGATCTTCCCGGACCGGGGCACGAACCCGTGTCCCCTGCATCAGCAGGAGGACTCTCAACCACTGCGCCACCAGGGAAGCCCAAAGGGCTTTTTTTAAAGTTAGTTTTACTAAAATAATATGTGGTCTCTTTCGGTTAAACTTTTCTAGGTATGTGCTTGGCCTTTTTCAATATGTTTATAGATTAAAGATTTTGTTTTATTTCAGAAAAGTCTTCCTGAATTATACAATTCAGTATTGAGTCTATTCTCTTGCTTTATATGTCTTCTTTGGGGACTTCTACTACATAAAGGGTGGATTTTATTTGCCTTTTTCCCTCTATCAGTTTCTTTTAATTTGTTTTGTTTTGTTTTCACTTTTATATCTTCTTTTACTCTCCTCTTTTCCTATATTCTGTTTTTCAGATGTATCCAAAGGCATTACCCATTATCCAAATCCATTTATTTGTTCCTATGTTCCTTCTAGTTTAGTCATCATTTCTGAAATGATTTTTACTTTTATTTCTAAGTCTTTCTTGAGTTCTTTCCTCTTTCTTTTCAAATATTCTTTTTCTCTCCATCAGCTAATTTCTGAGTGTTTCTAATTCTTCTGGCATTCTTTCACAGTTTCTATTATTTTCTGAAATTCTTTTAGCTTGTTTTGAAATATTAGGGAATACTTCATCAATTTTGTGGGATGTTTTCTCGTATGCTTTATTGTCAACATGAATATTATTCTGCTCATTATTCCTTTTCCTTACAAAAACTTTACATGGGTTCTGTCCACAGTTCATTCCTCTTGCTGGTTTTAAGTGATAAGTGTTTCATGTACTCAAAGAACAGAATGGTCCACAAAGCTTTCCTAGCTTCATGCCCCAAGCCTTCTGCTGCATACTTTTTTCTGGAGCTTCTTTTTCCTTTGCCTTAGTGTTTCTACCCAGCTCTGTTTAGTTTCTCCTCTCAGGTGTTCTCCTTAGGTTGGGCATTTTTTTTGAAAGGGGCCTTAGGTTGGTCAATTTGGAAAGTTCTTGGTATGGAGACTCCTCTGTACAATCAGTACATTCTGTGGTCCCTTGAACTCACCCATGAATCATAGCCTCTGAAGGCCCTTCCCAGGCATGTCTGCTGTTTTTGAATTGGCTCACTGAGCTTTTTACACAAAAATGAGGACATCTTATTTTGGGGGCATATACCTATAAGGAATTTGTTTTCTAAATTTCACCCTCATCAGAAGTACTTCTTCCTTCCTTCCACTTTCTCCCATACAGTTGCTGATACCACGTGTGCCTGATGGCAGATCCAAGTGTAGGGGGTGCAGGAATACCCTTTCTTCAAACTTTCGTAGGTGTTGGTCATAAAATTTTATTTTGTTATTCTAACTTCTCTATTTTTATTGGAGGTTTGGAAAGATTAAAAAACTAAGTTTATTCTTAATCTTATCTCATGACTGCAAAAGGATTTGAACTCTTTTCTTGAAGAGTTTTAAAAGCAGGTTAATCAGCAATCATTTTGTATATTTGGGACACTGACCTGCTATGAGTCTATGAATTCAACCATGTGCTCTTTTGAGATCCTTTGCCTTTGTTATATCCTACATAATACAATTTAGTCACTTTACAAAAGCAGTAGGTAAATAAATTCTAAACTAATAGAAACTTTATTAATATATTTATAACTTTATGAATATATGTGTGTTTTGTATACATATATACATTTACTATATGTACTATGTATTTATGTAGTATATAGTAAAAAGCATATCAGAAATTACTAGGTTTACAAATTTTTTTAAAGAAATGTGTTTTTTTTAAGTAGAAAAAGAATTTTTTTTTGCTTATAAAAGACTAAAGCGATGCATTCCCACTCTAATAATTTTGCTTTTACCCTACATGCTTTCTTCTCACCTAATAAAGAAGAGAAAGAATGTTTTGCCTAACTCAAGACCCATTTCAATCTGTGGTTTCTAAACGTCAAGCCCAAATCGGACACTCTGGAGTTTAACCTTGGTTGCTTTTGGCCAAAGTAACTTCTTGTTTCTAAGAAAGGAAAAAAAAAATTGTTCTAAACGTCTATTAAAAAGATCACAAGGCTTTTCCAAAATCCAGTGGCCCACACAACAAAACGCTTTGATGAATTAAGTACAAATGAATCCTAAAGTGTAAATTAAATTTACCTGTAAAATATAGTTGGCTTTATAAATTCAGAAAGAAAGTAGTAGACTGAGACAAAATGTCCTTGGGAAAAAGGCTGCTAGAGTTTGGCCAAACCCAAGTGTTTGAAAAACACTGTTGCTGGAGGTGCATGATGAACCCAAAAATTTTTGCAGTTTCTGTGTTATTCCTTTTTATAATTTTGTTGTACTTATCCCCACAGTCAACTTCAAGTGACCCTCCACCTCAGCCCCACCCCCTACCGGGGGAAGAAACAGGGCCGCTGAAAATTTTGCTTAAACTTCTTAATACTTTTAATCCTTACTTGTTATAATTTGATTACTGAGACAGATTTTCTCTGTGGGCCTCCTATTAAATCACTTTCAAGTTGAAACAAACCAGAAATCCTTTTAAATAACAGAACTAGTATTCATTTTAAGCTGCTCAGAATTTATACAGAAATTGTAGAATGTCTCTTCTAAAATGCTGTAAATGTGCCCAGAGGCTACTGTGATGGGCTTATCCTTCCAACCTAACCAAAAATAAATAAATAAATGACTGAACATTGATGTTCTGGGTTACAAAGTAGAGGACAATGTTACTCAGCTTTATATCTGCTTTTATTTATTTTTTTGTGTTCTTAGATATCAGTGTTGATAGTTACTGTAAATTAACATTGGAGGTAGTTTTTCCCTTTATGTATCCAATAATGTAATTCTATTTGGTCTGATACTATGAAGATCTGGTCTGAAACAATATTTACATTGTATATTTTAACACAGAAAAAAATTGTTCATTGCGTTTAAGTGTTTTTTAATGTTTTCTCCCCCTATTTTTGAGTAGTTTTAGGATATCCAGGAATGATATAGATCTTGTGTCTTTAAGAATCTATTTTTGTGGGGTTCCCTGGTGGCGCAGTGGTTGAGAGTCCGCCTGCAGATGCAGGGACACGGGTTCGTGCCCCGGTCCGGGAAGATCCCACATGCCGCGGAGCGGCTGGGCCCATGAGCCATGGCCGTTGAGCCTGCGCGTCCGGAGCCTGTGCTCCGCAACGGGAGAGGCCACAACACAACAGTGCAGAGGCCCACATACCGCAAAAAAAAGAATCTATTTTTGAATCATTCACCTGAAAGGAATAACTGAGGTTACTAAATTTCTAACAGCTGAGGCCCACCCAGAGGAGAGAAAGAGTGGAAAGAGCAATAATAACTAACTCCCAACCTTCTGTGTGCATAAAAATTTCAAATGATACCCCTTAAAAATGCATGTTCAGGACTTGAGGACACAGGGAGGGAAGGGCAAGCTGGGACGAAGTGAGACAGTAGCACTGACATATATACACTACCACATGTAAAATAGAGAGCTAGTGGAAGCAGCCACATAGCACAGGGAAATCAGCTTGATGCTTCGTGACAACCTAGAGGGGTGGGATAGGAAGGGTGGGAGGGAGGCTCAAGAGGGAGGGGATATGCGTATATACGTACACATATAGCTCATGCACTTTGTTGTATAGCAGAAACTAACACAACATTGTAATTATACTCAAAGATGTGAAAAAAAAAAGCATGTTCAAGGGGATCTGCCCCAGGAGATTCAATGTTGATAGGTGATACCCAAGAATCTGCATTTTAAACATGCTATGCCGTAGGTTGTCTTAGACTCTAGTTTGGGAAATAATTAGAATTTTAGCCATGTAAAATATCTAAGAACAATTTGGGAACTTTAGTGTCCAGGGTAGAATTATTTTTTGAAAAATATTATTAGCAATTGTGCTCTAAACATCAGCAGAAAGAAAGTTGGGACAAATAGGAACAAAAATGATGAAAATGACAGGTAGCTTGATGGGTGAAGAAGGAAGAATGATTAAATAGAGAATGGAAGTATGTTTTGTAAACTATAAGGATTTTCAAGTTAAAACAGAAAGAAGGGTGTGCAGGCATTAGTGTCTAAAGAAATAGATACAGTGCTTTGAAAGTCCACATCAACTTGTCTCAGCTCTTCCAGATAAGGTGTCAGGCCAGCCAGTATAACTTGGGTGTTGGTCCCGAGCAGCTGGCTCCAAACTACTTTATACTTTTATGTTCCAGATTCCCTAGCTTGTCACCCTATGACTCATTTCTCTGCTAAGTCCTCAGATCTGGCTTTGTCCTTTGGCTTCCCATCCCACTACCTACCGCTACTGAGCCTTGAAGTGCTAGGACTTTGGAAGTGGAGTCAAGGTCAGCCTGGTTCCTTTGCGTTCACACTCACCTGTTATCTTCACTCACTGTTCCACTTATTGTATTGTGCCTTTTGACATTGTCTGAAGTAACACCTGGCTTTTGGGGGTATGTATATTTGCTGCCTAATCCAGGGTCAGTCCCTTTAGCCAAGTCAGTCTCTATTGGCTTTATGGCTCTCAAATTTTTATGTTCACTCTAAGTACCAGGGGAGTATGTTAAAAACAAGAATACTCAGACCCCGATCGTTCTGGAGAGCAATCAAGATCAGTGTTACTCAAAGTGTGAGCCTCAGACAAGTAGCATCAGCAACTGACTGGGAGCTTGTTAGGAATGTAAATTCTTGGGTTGCATCCCATATCTACTGAACCAGGCTCTCTGTCGTGGAGCCCAGCAATCTGTGTTTTAACAAGTAAGGCCCCACTCTGACTTACTGATTTTGAGTGATACTAGTGCTGGCTTTTCGTGCTTAAAGTATTGTCTGATCCAGACCTACTGAAACAGAATCTGTATATTAAAAAAAATACTCAGGTTTTAGAAGTTCTGGTCTGATAACTGTGCTTTTAACAAATCACCTCAATGATTTTTAGGCAAAACAAATGTGGAGAACATTGGCACTAACACATGCCCTGCTGACAGGAGAGAGGCAATCCTGTTCAGTCTCAGCTTGATGGTTCCCCAAGGACTTTCTGTTTAAATATATTTCTCCTAGTGCCCCTCTGGTTCATAACATCAACCCTGTGTAATATCCATGCTTCAGAGCTGATTTTAGGCTTGACTACTTAATGCCTATAAAACCTCTGGTTAAATCCCAGGGTCAAAGAAGCATCCATATATTGTAGGCTTTGCTGTCACTGGTACTGTAAAAGATTTTAACATGACAGTCATATAACTCCCTACAAATGATGGCTCCACTCTCAAAACAGGTGCTAAGACAAAAAGAAATAAGCCAAATAATAGAAATAAAACGACACGAAGTCTACACGCATCCCTTTCCCCCAAAAGTAGGATAATTAGAGGAACAGAGTATCAATAGGTATTCTTTTATTGTGGATTCAAATTGAATATTCACACTGAATATTCAATCAAAACTATCTTGCTGGTAACCAAAAGCTCTGCTGAGAAAGTCTATGACGTCTAATTTGTCATTACTATAAATTCCCAAGCATGAACTACAATTTCTGAATAATGAGTCAAACTAATGCAATGTTATCTTTAGAGATTTAAATTGCAAATATTTACCTCATAATCTGTGTAAGAAACAAACCCGCTTTAATCTCTTTTAAAGATATCACAACTTTTTATTGGGTTTTATTAAAAAGAAAAGTAAGAACAAATATACTCTAACTCCACTGGATGCTGCTTGAATGAGTAGACATATTTATTTCATTAGAAATGCTACTAAAATTAAAACCCTTATCACACAATCTACCTTGTAATGTATTACTTGTACATGTGTCTGTTTTCCCACCAAATTGTTAGCCTCTAGAGAACAAAGACTGGATCTTATTTATATTTGAAATCCTCACAGTGCCTAGTGGTGCCGTGCAAAACCTCAATAAATATTTATAGAATGAAAAAATAGATGATCTCCTTGCTCCTTCCAAATACTGTGACCTTGTTCATCCTATCTGCCTTTAGACTATTGCTAAGCAAACTTCTGGCTAACCAGTAAGATAACTCAGAGTTCAAACCCGTAAGAAAATACTTGACTGATATAGTAGGGCCCAATTAAACCCTGCAGATTTATTCATTTTTTTCTGCTCTGTCAGAAGAGACTGTGGATTAGGTGAAACTAGCAAACAACTTCACAAAGAAAATAACTAAAATTGATCTTAACCCCACTACAAACATACCCTTCTCAACTCTTAAAAGTAATGACCTTAAAACCTCAGAATAATTTCCTATCCATCAAGTCTTCTTATAAATAGTCTTGCTCACTAATCTAGGAAAAAGGACAGAAATACTGAAAGAAATTATGCCTACTAAATTATGGGAAGTGGCAAACTTAAAGGAAAATGATCCAAGTCGAATAATTGGAAATTGTTATTTTTGTAGATGAAAAATGATTGAATATAAACAAATCCCTATGGTTCAACCTAGTAACTGTTTGCAGTTCCCAAGCATATTATGTTTGAAATCCTCACAATGCCTAGTGGTGCCTTTCAAGTAAAAGTCTTTAAAACACATGACAATTTCTATCAACTCCAAAAATTGAGTCAGGAGATTCATTAGTTTTGTGACCAAGTTCCAAGGGCACTGAAACTATGTGTAATTAAAGAAAAAATTTTAGCCTTGCTTTTGTTTGTTTTCTAAGAAAAAGTCTCAAGATAAAACCAGAAGGAAATTGGAATATTTGACTACATTTTTAAAATAGTAGTTGCTAACGAACATGCATTAGATCACTTTGGGTGTTTGTTAAAATGCAATTTTGTAGGCCTGACTTATTGAATCAAATTCTTAGGGTAAAGCCCCTGAAGTTAGCATTTTTTTTTTTTTTTTTTTTAAATATATTTATTTATTTATTTGGCTGCGCTGGGTCTTCGTTGCGGCATGCGGGATCTTTAGTTGTGGCATGCGAACTCTTAGTTGCAGCATGTGGGATCTAGTTCCCCGACCAGGGAACGAACCCGGGCCCCCTGGATTGGGAGCATGGAGTCTCAGCCACTGGACCACCAGGGAAGTCCCCTGAAGTTAGCATTTTTACTAAGTATTCAAGATGAATCTTGTCATTCCAAATCTGAAACCCTTTTTCTATGGACAAGATGACTGAAGTCTAAAGACAATTATGTAATGTGACCTGATATCATACATCTAGTAAGCAGCAGAGTTGGTTCTCTAATCCAAGAAGGTGGGATAAACTCCCTTTCCACTGACCACACCCCCACATCCTTTTTTGCCCCCTTTCTGTCCCCTTACCACTTCGCTCTAGATGTCAGTGCAATCACAGAAGTGTGTGGAAGGGTGGAGTAACTAAAATTCCAGCTTTCTAGTGAGAAGTGTGAATGGGGAAGCCCAAGAGAATTGGCAAGTAGTGACAAAACCATGGAAAGGGAGGTGCTTTGGAAAATGATTCCATAAGTTGATTATTAACTCCTGGGCTCAACCTGGAGCTGTGCATGTTTGGATCTGAGCCTAATCACTATACTAAAGACTTTGAGAAGTGAACTTACCAACAGACCACCATCCAGATCACTGAGTGGCCACTAGCTGGTGCATATGTGTGAAAGATACAAACAAAACATCAAAGGCTTTGAAAACTGAGCTGAAATTGGAACTATAGGGCACAGAGGGTGAGTTAGAACTTATAGTCTGAACTTAGCCAGCTCAATTGCCTACTAAAACAAGAATATCAGCACTCTCAATAAGATTTAAACTGGACCTGCTGTCTCATAATATAATATTCAAAGCATCCAGGACTCAATCCAAAATTACTTGACATATGAAGAACTAAGAACATTTCAATTTGCATCAATAAGACAAGCAACAAAGGTTAAAACCGAGATAACAAAGGTGTTGGAATCATCTGATGAAAACTTTAAAGATCTTATTATAAAAGTGCTGCAGCAAACGATTGTAAACACTTTTGCAATGAAAGGCAAAGTAGAAAGTTTCAGCAAGGAAATGGAAGGTATGTAGAAAAACCAACTGGAAATCTTAGAAATGAAAAATAGAGTAACCAATAATGAGAAAAGCTCTTATTATCAACAGAGGAAAGAGTCAGTGAAATTGAAGCTAGATCAATAGAAATTACGTAATCAGAAGAACAGAGAGAAAAAAGATTTTTTTAAAATGAAAGGAGGCTCAGGGACCTATAGAACAGTGATAAAATGTTGAACATTCATGCCACGAGAGTCCCCAAAAGAGAAAGAGTACAGTGTTGAAAAAAGTTTGCAGAAAAATGAAAAATTCTCAAGTTTGGCAAATGACATAAATCTGTAGATTCAAGAACTGTAGTGAACCTCAAGCATGATAAGCCCAAAGAAATCCATGCCCAGAAACATAATCAAGCTGATGAAAGACAAAGACAAAGAAAAAATTATTGAAAGCAACCAGAGAAAATAATGATGCATTACCTATAGAGTAATAATCATTTGAATATCTGTGAATTTCTTATCAGAAGGTTAGGAGGTCAAAAGGAAGTGGGACAACATTTGAAAAATGCTAAAAGAAAATAACTCTCAACCCAGAATTCTACACTCAGCAAAAAATTCCTTCAGAAACGAAGGTAAAATAAAGACATTCTCAGATGAAGGAAAACTAAGACAAGAGCCACCAGCAGACCTGCTTTAAAAGAACTGTGAAAATAAATTCTCCAGACAGAGGGGAAATGATACAGAATGGAACTTGGAATAGCAGGAATGAAGAAGGAACAACAGACATAAAAGTCACAGTTTTTTATAACCTAATCTCACGACATTCCATCTCTTCTGCCATATTCTATTTTTTAGGAGAAAATACTGTGTCTCACCCACACACAAATGGAGGAAATTACACAAGGGAATAAATATCATGTGGTAGGATGATTGAGAGCCACTTTAGAAGCTGACTTCCACACCAATAGTAATATGAGAAAGCTGGAGTGTTTTTATTGATATCAGAAAAGCAGACTTCAGAGAAAAGAAAATTACCAGGAATAAAAAGGGATATTACATAATGATAGAAATTTTAATATACCAAGAAGGCATAATGATTCTAAATGTGTATATAGCCCAAAACAGCGCAAAAATGGACAGAACTGAAAGGAAAAATAGACAAATCCATAATTACAGTTAGAGACTTCAATGTTCCTCCCAATAATTGATAGAAACAGAAAATCAACAAGGATATAGAAGAATTAAACAATACCAGCAACCAGTTGGATCTAATCAATATTTTAGGATAGTCCATCCAACAACAGCAACAATACACATTTTTTTTTCAAGTACACATGGGACATTCACCAACATACCCCATACCTTAACAAATTAAAAAAAATTAAAGGACACAAAGTATGTTCTCAGATTATAGTGGAATTAAAGTAGCAGTCAACGGCAGAAAGATCATAGGGAAGTCTCCAAAACCTTATAAGCAACACACTTCGAAATAATCACAGGACAAAGAAGAAATCTAAAGGTGTATTACAGGGACTTCCCTGGCAGTCCAGAGGTTAAGATGCTGTGCTCCCAGTGCAGGGAGCATGGGTTACAATATTTTGAATAGAATTGAATATGAAAATGCAACATGTAAAATTTGGGAGCACAGCTAAGTAATGCTTAGCAGAAAATTTATAGCACTGAATGCTTTCATTAGAAAAGTAAGGTCTCAAATCAATAATTCAAGCTTTCATATTAAGAAACTAGAATAAGAAGAGCAAAATAAGCCTAAAACAAACATAGATAAGAAAAAAAAAAGAGCAGAAATCAAAGAAATAAAAAACAATGGAGCAAAGCAGTGAAACCAACATGTGTAATTTGAAAGGATCAATAAAATCGATAAACTTCTAGCTAGGTTGACAAAGAATAAAAGAGGGAAGACATATTAACAAGGAACATATAAAGATATGTTTAGCATGATTTGTAGTCTAGAATCCATGAACTAAAAGGAGATACCATTTTGCTTTCTCATCAGATTATAATTTTTAAAAAATATGTGACATTTAGTACTGAGTAGGCTGTTAAGAGCAGAGTCTACACGGTTAGGACTGTAAATTACTGCAGTTTTTTTGGCAAATAACTTGGTAATGTTAAATTTTTGAGTATGCAGTTTTGACCTGCTATCCCGTTTGTGGGATAAAAAATAAGAGTATGAATATACATGTATAAAAATGTTTACTGTATTAGTGTTTCCAAATATATAAAAAAAACAAGAGTCAGTTTGAGTGCCCGGGGAAGGACTGAATATATATATACTCGGAAAGATGTTCGTGTTATTTTGTTAAGTAATAAAGCTAATGTATAGATTTTAAAACAAGGCCCTCAAATTCTTTGATGCTCTTCCCATTAAGAGGTGGGATCTATGTTCCCTTCCCTTGATTCTGCACTCTGTGACTACTTGACCAATAGAATGTGAAGCAAGGGACAGTGTGCCATTTTTTGTGATTAGCTTTTCCAAATCCGACAGCTTCCATTTCCTGTCCCTTGAGATGTTCAACCTTGGAGCTCAACCTACGCCATCCTTGACAGAGAGGGTTGGGCAGTTAACCACCTGTTAGGAGGTTACATTGGATCCTTTCCTTACAGGGTAGGCAGATATTTGTCCTCACAGGAATAAAGACATATTCTGGATGTGGATCTACCTTCCCTTTCTGTAATGTTTCTGCCAGTAATACCATTTGTGCAGTCAGAAGGCCTTATCACCAGTCATGACATGCTCCATACCATTGTGAAATGAACTCATTTCACAGCAAAGGAAGTACATTGATGGGCTAATGACCATGAAATTAACTGGTCTTCTCACCTATACCATCATCTGGTAGTGGCTCTCCTAACTGAAAGGTGAAATGGCTTATTAAAGATTCAGTTATGGCTCCTGTTGGGATAAAACACTCTAGACGGATGGGGTTTTTTCTTACAAGATGAAGTATAAACTTTGCCTTGCAGACCATTCTATGGTGCAGTTTTGCTCTTGGGAGGAATATGTGTATCCCAGAAACAAGGGACAGAAGTCATCACCCAATAATCTCAATTTCATGCATAGGACTCTCTGTTTATCACATTCGCCTTTCCAGCTTTCTTAATCTGGAAACTTTTTTTTTTATTTAACGTTTTTATTGGAGTATAATTGCTTTAAAATGGTGTGTTTGGGCTTCCCTGGTGGCGCAGTGGTTGAGAGTCTGGCTGCTGATGCAGGGTACACGGGTTTGTGCCCCGGTCCGGGAAGATCCCGCATGCCGAGGAGCAGCTGGGCCCGTGAGCCTTGGCCGCAGAGCCTGCGCGTCCGGAGCCTGTGCTCCGCAACGGGAGAGGCCACAGCAGTGAGAGGCCCGCGTACCGCAAAAAAAAAAAAAAATGGTGTATTAGTTTCTGCTTTATAACAAAGTGAATGTTTTACATACACATATATCCCCATATCTCTTCCCTCTTGCGTCTCCCTCCCTCCAACCCTCCCTATCCCACCCTTCTAAGTGGTCACAAATCACCGAGCTGATCTCCCTGTGCTATGCGACTGCTTCCCGCTAGCTATCTATTTTACATTTGGTAGTGTTTATATGTCCATATATACACTACCACTCTCTCACTTTGTCCCAGCTTACTCTTCCCCCTCCCCTTGTCCTCAAGTCCATTCTCTAGTAGTTCTCCATCTTTATTCCCGTCTTGCCCCTAGGTTCTTCATGAAAATTTTTTTTCTTTTTCTTAGATTCCATATATATGTATTAGCACACGGTATTTGTTTTCCTCTTTCTGACTTACTTCACTCTGTATGACAGACTCTAGGTCCATCCACCTCACTACAAATAAGTCAATTTCATTTCTTTTTATGGCTGAGGAATATTCCATTGTATATATGTGCCACATCTTCTTTATCCATTCACCTGTTGATGGACACTTAGGTTGCTTCCATGTCATGGCTATTGTAAATAGAGCTGCAATGAACATTGTTGTACATGACTCTTTTTGAATTACGGTTTTCTCAGGGTATATACCCAGTAGTGACATTACTGTGTCGTATGGTAGTTCTATTTTTAGTTTTTTAAGGAACATCCATACTGTTCTCCATAGTGGCTGTATCAATTTACATTCCCACCAACAGTGTATGAGGGTTCCCTTTTCTTCACAACCTCTCCAGCATTTATTGTTTGTAGATTTTTTGGTGATTGCCATTCTGACCAGTGTGAGATGATATTGCATTGTAGTTTTGATTTGCATTTCTCTAATGATTAATGATGTTGAACATTCTTTCATATGTTTGTTGGCAATATGTATATATTCTTTGGAGAAATGTCCATTTAGGTCTTCTGCCCACTTTTGGATTGGGTTGTTTGTTTTTTTGATATTGAGCTGCATGAGCTGCTTGCAAATTTTGCAGATTAATCCTTTGTCAGTTGCTTCATTTGCAAATACTTTCAACCATTCTGAGGGTTGTCTTTTCATCTTGTTTATGGATTCCTTTGCTGTGCAAAAGCTTTTAAGTTTCATTAGGTCCCATTTGTTTATTTTTGTTTTTATTTCCATTTCTCTAGGAGGTGGGTCAAAAAGGATCTTGCTGTGATTTATGACATAGAGTGTTCTGCCTATGTTTTCCTCAAAGAGTTTGATAGTGTCTGGTCTTACACTTAGGTCTTTAATTCATTTTGAGTTTATTTTTGTGTATGGTGTTAGGGAGTGTTCTAATTTCATTCTTTTAAGTCCAGTTTTCCCAGCACCACTTATTGAAGAGGCTGTGTTTTCTCCATTGTATATTCTTGCCTCCTTTATCAAAGATAAGGTGACCATATGTGTATGGGTTTATCTCTGGGCTTTCTATACTGTTCCATTGACCTATATTTCTGTTTTTGTGCCAGTACTATATTGTCTTGATTACTGTAGCTTTGTAGTATAGCCTGAAGTCTGGGAGCCTGATTCCTCCAGCTCCATTTTTCTTTCTCAAGATTGCTTTGGCTATTCCGTGTCTTTTGTGTTTCCATACAAATTGTGAAATTTTTTGTTCTAGTTCTGTGAAAAATGCCAGTGGTAGTTTGATAGGGATTGCATTGAATCTATAGATTGCTTTGGGTAGTATAGTCATTTTCACAATGCTGATTCTTCCAATCCAAGAACATGATATATCTCTCCATCTATTTGTATCATCTTTAATTTCTTTCATCAGTGTCTTATAATTTTCTACATACAGGTCTTTTGTCTCCTTAGGTAGATTTATTCCTAGGTATTTTCTTCTTTTTGTTGCAGTGGTAAATGGGAGTGTTTTCTTAATTTCACTTTCAGATTGTTACTGTCGATTTCCCCTTTTATGGCTGTTAGTATTTGCCTTATGTATTGAGGTGCTCCTATGTTGGGTGCATAAATACTTACACTTGTTATATCTTATTCTTGGATTGATCCCTTGACCATTATGTAGTGTCCTTCTTTGTCTCTTGTAATAGTCTTTGTTTTAAAGTCTATTTTGTCTGACATGAGAATTGCTACTCCAGCTTTCTTTTGATTTCCATTTGCACGGAGTATCTTTTTCCATCCCCTCACTTTCAGTTTGTATGTGTCCCTAGGTCTGAAGTGGGTCTCTTGTAGACAGCATATATACGGGTCTTGTTTTTGTATCCATTCAGCCAGTCTATGTCTTTTGGTTGGAGCATTTAATCCATTTACATTTAAGGTAATTATCGATATGTATGTTCTTATTACCATTTTCTTAATGTTTTGGGTTTGTTATTGAGGTCTTTCCCTTCTGTTGTGTTTCCTGCCTAGAGAAGTTCCTTTACCATTTGTTGTAAAGCTAGTTTAGTGGTGCTGAGTTCTCTTAGCTTTTGCTTGTTTGTAAAGGCTTTAATTTCTCTGTCAAATCTGAATGAGATCCTTGCTGGATAGAGTAATCTTGGTTTTAGGTTTTTCCCTTTCATCACTTTAAATATGTACTGCCACTCCCTTCTGGCTTGCAGAGTTTCTGCTGAAAGATCAGCTGTTAACCTTATGGGGATTCCCTTATATGTTATTTGTTGTTTTTCCGTTCCTGCTTTCAATATTTTTTCTTTGTATTTAATTTTTGATAATTTGATTACTATGTGTCTTGGAGTGTTTCTCCTTGCATTTATCCTGTATGGGACTCTCTGTGCTTTCTGGACTGATTAACTATTTCCTTACCCATATTATGAAAGTTTTCAACTATAATCACTTCAAATATTTTCTCAGTCCCTTTCTTTTTCTCTTCTTCTTCTGGGACCCCTATAATTCGAATGTTGGTGTGTTTAATGTTGTCCCAGTGGTCTCTGAGACTGTCCTCAATTCTTTTCATTCTTCTTTCTTTATTCTGCTCTGCAGTAGTTATTTCCACTATTTTATCTTACAGGTCACTTATCTTTTCTTCTGCCTTAGTTATTCTGCTATTGATCCCTTCTAAAGGATTTTAAATTTCATTTATTGTTGTGTTCATGATTGTTTCTTTGCTGTTTAGTTCTTCTAGATCCTTGTTAAACGTTTCTTGTGTTTTCTCCATTCTATTTCCAAGATTTTGGATCATCTTTACTATCATTATTCTGAATTCTTTTTCAGGTAGACTGCCTATTTCCTTTTCATTTGTTAGGTCTGGCAGGTTTTTACCTTGCTCCTTCATCTGCTGTGTGTTTCTTTGTCTTCTCATTTTGCTTAACTTACTGTGCTTGTGGTCTCCTTTTCGCAGGCTACAGTTTTGTAGTTCCCGTTGTTTTTGGTGTCTGCCTCCAGTGGTTAAGGTTGGTTCAGTGGGTTGTGTAGGCTTCCAGGTGGAGGGAAGTAGTGCCTGTGTTCTGGTGGATCTTGTGTTTCTGGTCGGCAGGTCCACGTCTGGTGGTGTGTTTTGGGGTGTCTGTGACCTTATGATTTTAGGCAGCCTCTCTGCTAATGGGTGGGTTGTGTTCCTATCTTGCTAGTTGTTTGGCATAGGGTATCCAGCACTGTAACTTGCTGGTTGTTGAGTGGAGCTGGGTCTTGGGGTTGAGATGGAGATCTCAGGGAGATTTTCACCGTTTGATATTACGTGGAGCTGGGAGATGTCTGGTGGACAAATGTCCTAAACTTGGCTCTCCCACCTCAGACGCACAGCCCTGACGCCTAGCTGAAGAAAGAAAGAAAGAAAAGGAGAAAATAAATAAAATAAAATAAAATAGTTATTAAAATAAAAAACAATTATTAAAGAAATTTAAGTAATTAAAAGAAAGAAAGAAGAGAACAACCAAACCAAAAAATAATCCACCAACGATAATAAGCACTGAAGACTATACTAAGAAAAAACCCCAAAAAACAACAACAAAAAAATGGACAGACAGGACCCTAGGACAAATGGTAAAAGCAAAGCTATACAGACAAAATCACATACAGAGGCATTTGCATACACAGTCAGAAAAAGAGAAAAAGGAAAAAATAGATATATATCATTGCTCCCAAAGTCCACCTCCTCAATTTGGGATGATTCGTTGTCCATTTAGGTATTCCACAGATACAGGGTACATCATGTTGACCGTTGAGATTTGATCCACTGCTCCTGAGGCTGCTGGGAGAGATTTCCCTTTCTCTTCTTTGTTCGCACAGCTCTCAGGGTTCAGCTTTGGATTTGGCCCCACCTCTGCATATAGCTTGCCTGAGGGCGTCTTTTCTTCACTCAGACAGGACGGTGTTAAAGAGCAGCTGATTCTGGGGCTCTGGCTCACTCAGGCTGGGGGGAGGGAGGGGTACGGATTCAGGGCGAGCCTGCAGCAGCAGAGGCTGGCGTGATGTTACACCAGCCTGAGGTGCACCATGCATTCTCCCAGGGAAGTTGTCCCTGGATCACAGGACTCTGGCAGTGACAGGCTGCACGGGCTCCTGGGAGAGGAGGTGTGTATAGTGACCTGTGCTTGCACACAGGCTTCTTGGTGGTGGCGGCGGCAGCCTTAGTGTCTCATGCCCGTCTCTGGGGTCCTTGCTGATAGCCATGGCCCCCGTCTGTTTCTGGAGCTCCTTTTAGCAGCGCAAGAAACGCTTGCCTCCTTTAGCAGGCAAGAAAAAGTCTCTTGCCTCTAAGGCAGTTCCAGCTCTTTTCCTGGGCTCCCTCCCAGCTAGCCGTGGCGCACAAGCCCCTTCAGGCTGTGTTCATGCAGCCCACCCCAGTCCTCTCCCTGGGATCCGACCTCCAAAGCCTGAGCCTCAGCTCCCAGCCCCCGCCCGTCCTGGCGGGTGAGCAGACGAGCCTCTTGGGGTGGTGACTGCTGGTCGGCACTAATCCTCTGTGTGGAAATCTCTCTGCTTTGCCCTCTGCACCCCTGTAGCTGTGCTCTCCTCCGTGCCTCCGAAACTTCCCCTCTTCGCCACCCGCAGTCTCCACCCGCGAAGGGCCTTCCTAGTGTGTGGAAACCTTTCCTCCTCCACAGCTCCCTCCCACTGGTGCAGGTCCCATCCCTATTCTTTTGTCTCTGTTTTTTCTTTTTCCCTACCCAGGTACGTGGGGAGTTTCTTGCCTTTTCAGGGGTCTGAGGTCTTCTGCCAGCATTCAGTAGGTGTTCTGTAGGAGCTGTTCCACATGTAGATGTATTTCTGATGTATTTCTGGGGAGGAAGGTGATCTCCACGTCTTACTCTTCCACCATCTTGAAACTCCTCTCCCTTATGCTTAATCTGGAATCTTTATCTCAACTTTTCTTAACCCCACTGAGAATACCAGTATATACCCACAGCTCACTTACCTTTTCTTCCCTTTACAGAGCTTACTTTTTCTGGTCAGTGTTAATCATTTCCTTGCCCATTGACTTTATTGCCCTTTTGTTATATTCTTCTGGCAAAATTACACTCCTGTTTAAACCTAACTCTCCACACATTTCCCACTTGCATCTGTGCAGCTGAATGTGGCTTGACACCGATTGGTATCACTTTAAATTCATGGCCATGATCCTCAAGGGGGTGCTTAATACTTTTGTGCAATCATACTGTATGTCCCTAGTCCAATTTCTCTCTCTTCTCCAAAAATGTTTCATATCTTCTGTCTCTGCAAACTACCACAGCTGTTTCTCCTGTCTTCCCTCTATTTCCGAGTTTGATGAGACCCCTTTTTTGATGTAGGCAGGAAGTGATGAATGATGTAGTCTCCTTATTTGTGTGAATACCTACCTGGGATTCCTTCACTGACCAGTGAAACTACATTCTCTAAGATGTGTTCTCTAATTATTCTGTTACACGGTGATCTCCATTATGTCCAAATTTCTATAACATTTATTTTCTGTACCATGATTTTTGTCATTTATTTCTAAATAATTTTTATTGCTGTTTAATTACCTTATATCTCACACTCAAACTCTTTCTGTTCTGATTTTCACTGTCTCATCCAGTATCAATGGATTCCTTAGCTTCTCTGTGCTGGCTGTTTTACACCCAGATTTCTAATCCTTATATGAAGAAACTTTACTATAATGTCTACATTTTAGGTGACTAGTAGCAATGTAAAGCAAAATGATACAGAATCAATAAACTCCAAGATGGTGAGAGTGAAGGTTAAAAGGCTGGTAATAATGTGAATGCAGGTATGATTTACTTTAAAAGCTGAACTAAAAAATAAGAATTAGAAAATACCCATCATCTTTAATGTATTAGAAGCAGGGCTGAGCAATTATTTACCTTATAAAAGGATTTTTAAATATAGAATTCACATAGCAATTTGTGAATTGGCTTATCAAGAAGAAAATTAACAAAAATTAAAATTATTTTTGAGGAACACACGAGTTGGGTCAAATAAGGTATGGTGTATTCAAAATATCTTGTCTATTTCCAGCTAATTTGCAACATTCGTTTTTTGAGGAATTAAGTTTATCTTAATAATTTCAAGAACAAGTCAGTGAGTTAGCCCTGTTGTAAGCAAATTCAAATCATATAACAACCAAAGTACGAAATGAGATTACTCAGCAGGTCATTAAGCAGTTTCTGTTTCTCCCTAACTTTATGCTTCTCACTAATTCCCTTAAAATATTGGAACTTTAGGATGATTATCTCTTCAGACCAAAACAATAATTGTAAGCGTTAACAACTATCAGGTGCCCGAAAATAATGTTCTGTCAATGTCTTTTTTCCAATCATTTTTTTAAAGGAAGCTTTATTCTTTAGTGGTTGAACTTTAATTATTTGTTTTTGAATAAATAAATCTTATTTTTATGGGTAATTGTTGTGTTTTCAACAAAGATGCAAGATTGCTGTTCACATTCAAACTGGAGGAAAAACATACAAGTGATGACAATTCTGAGTTTAAAAACTTAAACCAAATTTTCTGCAACTTAATTTGTTATTTATATCTATCATGAGAGTCTCTAAACTTGCAACCACATGTGCTAATGTGGAAACAACTTGGTTCAGGAGGTGAGGACTTGTTTTAAATTTGCTTAAGTAAGGGATCCTGAATTACACTTGAGACCCTTAATATAAGATTTTAAAGTCTTTCTTGTTGAGTACCAATATACCCAATATTGTTTTCTAAGTCTTTTTAATACTCAAATTGATGTTTCAAAGAATTTGGCCTGAACATAGTGGGAATTTGAATTTATTATCTATGTTTGCGCAGTTACTTTCCTGTGTAATGAAAGCACTTTAAGGAAGGGAAGTCTTCTCCATCTTTCCAGCCTGGGCTGTAAATGTTCTCCCTAACATCTCACCCCCTTATGTGTGCTTGAAAGTGTCATTGCAGTGTGCTTAAAAGTGTCATTCTTCCCACTCAGCACTTAAATTATTATATCATTATAGCTTATTTCTATGTTTACCTCCTTACTTGTGTTAGAGAAATCCAGAGTTGGATAATATTTTTTTAACATCTTTATTGGGGTATAATTGCTTTACAATGGTGTGTTAGTTTCTGCTTTATAACAAAGTGAATCAGTCATACATATACATATGTTCCCATATCTCTTCCCTCTTGCATCTTCCTCCCTCCCACCCTCCCTATCCCACCCCTCCAGGCGGTCACAAAGCACCGAGCTGATATCCCTGTGCTATGCAGCTGCTTCCCACTATTGGATAATATTTAAAGCAGGAAAAATAGATTTTTTTTCAGAAACTATTGCAACAGGAGAAAAGTGACCTCAGTATAGAACCAGTCTCGATTCTTAATTGAGCACGGTCAAGTGGAGATTTATAGTCAAGGTGTAGGATGGGAGTCAGTGGATAGAAAATTACTAAGAGGAAACATCAGGAGTAAATGGGAATTCTAGTCAAACTAACTGAACAAAATTCATGCTGAAGGCAGGCCAAGATGATCAGATATCATGGGTGGGGGATGAGCAATTTGATTGGATATGGAGAGTGATCAGATATTAAGGGTGGGGGATTCACTCTGAACTGACTTAGCAAAGATCTTGCTACAACTAGGCAATACAAGCCTGACAAGGACAAGGATGGACGCCAAGGTCAAGGCTTAGAGGGCTTACAAGAAACTGACTAAAGTTTTGTCAAAGAGAGAGTCTTTGTCACTAGAAAGAGGATTCCCTAAAGGCTCAGAGTATATCTATTGTCTGTTTTCTCATTTCTTAACCGCCATCTTAGTGGATGGCACATAGTGGGTATTCAGTGATTGTTTTTGAAGTAATACATTAGGGATAGGGTATTGGCATTTACTGGGTACTAAGTCTGTTAGAATACTAATTTCTTTTAAAAAAATAATCCTGGCTTTGAGGCTGGACAGACTTGGGTTTGAATCTTGAATCTAACACTAATTGTGTGACCATGTAACATTTATGTGTTTTTGAGGATTAGTTTTCCATCTTTAAAATGGGATAATAATACTTAGCTAAAATTTTCTATGTGAGAATTAAATGTAAACAATATCTTCAAGTAGCTGTATTGTAGCCACTTTGTTACATTTTTACCTTTTAGAACATTTTCCACTGGGTCAGGCTGCTTCCCACATAAAGAATGATGGCTGTCATACAGCTTTAACCTGTATTTTAAGTAACAGCTATAGAGAGTTGTAATGTAGTGAAAAATTTCCACTAACTATGTGACTTTAAGACAGTCTCAGTTATAAAATTAGAAGGCCCAACTCAATGATCTCTAAGATTTCTAGTGGTGCCATTCTTGAGTTATACTCCCTACAAATCATAATCCAGAAGTGGATTCGTTTCAAAAACTTTGTAAGTAGCTAAATTGACCAGTAGATTCTTTCTTACTAAAATATTAGGAACTTAGCATGCTATCCCTCCTAGGAGAGTTTTTCATTAAAAAAGAAAAAAAAAAGAAGAGAGATGGGATGTTGAAAACCTTAATAAAGAGAGGACTGTTAATATACATTAGATATCAGTAAGGGAAATGATTTTGAGCAGCAGGGACATCTTTCTAGTGTCCCTGTCATAAAATTTTACTTATGTAACTTATTATAACTAAGTTTAACTTGATAAAAAATATAACCCAAAGGTTTTTAGCTTCTCTGAAGAAGCATTTTATTGATTTGGTTTAGATTCTTTAGAACATTTCAGAATATCATTCAACATTTTTTTAGTTCATGTTGAAGGTGGAGGAAATAAGGAAACAGTCTTATTTCCTCACTCTTTCCATCCACCCCTTTCTTTCTCTCTCAATTTCTCTCTCCCTCTCCCTCTATAATCTCTAACTCTATCCATCTCTATCTTCATTCCTTTAAATTAAATAGCTAGTAGGTTTCTTTAAACATTATGAGACATAAAATAAAACTGATATATAAAATATTCTCCATCAAAATTGTTTTTAAAAAAAGAACAGTAATGAGACTTCCCTGGCAGTCAGTGGTTAAGACTTTTCCTTCCAATGCAGGGGGTGCGGGTTCAATCCCTGGTTGTGGAGCTAAGATTCCACATGCCTTGCGGCCAAAAAACTAAAACAAAAAACAGAAGCAATATTGTAACAAATTCAATAAAGACATTAAAAAATAAAAAGCAGTGGTGTGTGTTAAAAAAAAAAAAAGGACAGTAACAACCCTTCCATTGTAATATATAAAAGTTTGGATTGCTTTGCCTGTAACTGATGTAATGAGATCAGCTATGTGACAGACTTGAAAGGACAAATACTTATAAAATCAACTGCTAGATTAGTTGGTGGACATGTGTTTAAGTGAAGGCCATACACACTGAAGGTATGAAGTTTAATTTTAAAAAAGATAATTTCAATTTTACAAATTAGAATATTGTTTTATCTAAAATGTTTCATTTTGAGAGGGCAGAAAGTAGAAGCAAAAAGAAATACAATCCTGCAGGCTGTGGAACAAAAACCACATTCACAGAAAAAAAGACAAAATGAAAAGGCATAGGACTATGTACCAGATGAAGGAACAAGATAAAACCCCAGAAAAACAACTAAATGAACTGGAGATAGGCAAACTTCCAGAAAAAGAATTCAGAACAATGAGAGTGAAGATGATCCAGGACCTCAAAAAAAGAATGGAGGAAAAGCTTGAGAAGATGCAAGACATGTTTAACAAAGGTCTAGAAGAATTAAAGAACAAACAAACAGAGATGAACAATACAATAACTGAAATGAAAAATACACCAGAAGGAATCAATAGCAGAATAACTAAGACAGAAGAACGGATAAGTGACTGGGAAGACAGAATGGTAGAATTCACTGCTGCAGAACAGAATAAAGAAAAAAGAATGAAAAGAAATTAAGACAGCCTAAGAGACCTCTGGGACAACATTAAACACACCAACATTCACACTGTAGGGGTCCCAGAAGGAGAAGAGAGAGAGAAAGGACTTGAGAAAATATTTGAAGAGATTATACTTGAAAACTTCCCTAACATGGGGAAGGAAATAGCCAGCCAAATCCAGAAAGCACAAAGAGTACCAGGCAGGATAAACCTAAGGGGAAACATGCTGAGACACATAGTAATCAAATTGACAAAAGTTAAAGACAAAGAAAGTTATCAGTAATCAAAACTCTTCCTTGGGATCCTAAACATGAGCTGGCATTTTGTGATTTAAAATTAGCTTTTCAGATGCAAACTATTATATACAGAATTGATAAACAAGGCCCTACTGTATAATACAGGGAACTATATAAAAAAATAAATAAAAAAATAAAATGTTTCCTTTTGTAGTAGGATATTAAATTTAGGTAACACTATGACGGTTTAATGTAACAAGGTTAGAAAATAACATATTATAGTGGAAAGAAGTATAAAGTCTGGAGTCATTATTTTTAGGTGTGGCTCTGTTCGCAGTTTACTGTGTGACATGCGTACAGACACATTCTTCTCTTGTTAAATCACATAATCTTTATGCTCCCTTCTACACTGTCATTATTCTACTTGGGTTGAACTCACAAGACCAAAACCCTAGTTGTTAGTAGAATACTTTAGTTCTAAAAATCTAGGCTGTACGTGGTGGCAAGTAGCCTATCTATGAGTGTGACTTACATATAAGTATCTTCTCATTGACACACGTATAAAATCTGACTTTTAGATATGGTTTAGGAAATAACAAAGACAAGCATTGTCTTCTTTAAAAAACGACTGCAAGTCTACAGATTAATAAAATAATAGGTAAGCAACTTCAAACCAATAAATTAGGCAACTTAGGTAAAATGGATAACTTCTGTGAAAAACACAAATTATCAAAGGTCACCCAAGGAAAAAAAGATCATCTGAATAGCCCTGTATCTATTATAGAAGTTGAAATTGTAATTAATTTTTTTTCCATGTAGAAACTTCAGGTACAGATGGCTTCACTGGTGAATTTTACTGAACATTTTAGGAAGAAATAAACCAATTCTTCGGAAATACTTCCAAAAATCTAAGAAGAGGGAATACTTTTGAACTTCTTCTATGAGGCCAGAATTACCATGATACCAAAACCCTGGATGTCTTTTTTTTTTGCGGTACGTGGGCCTCTCACTGTTGTGGCCTCTCCCATTGCGGAGCACGGGCTCCGGACGCGCAGGCTCAGCAGCCATGGCTCATGGGCCCAGCTGCTCCGCGGCATGTGGGATCCTCCCGGACCAGGGCACGAACCTGTGTCCCCTGCATCAGCAGGCGGACTCTCAACCACTGCGCCACCAGGGAAGCCCACCCTGGATGTCTTTTGACGGTGAATAAGAGATCTTGCCAATTTCTGTTAAACATTTGACACTATTCAGAAGAACATTTGCTCTGAAAAAAACGAAGAATCAAGCAATGTAACTTAGCAAAACAGAAATGCAGTAGTGCAATCTGTAATGTTCCATCTGTTATAGGAAGTTTTATTAGGAACTGGCTCTTGAGCAAGCCACTACATGCTACTAGAGATGGAAGCAATTGATAGATGCTTTACTGCATGGCTTTTATTTCCTTTTAGTCAATCCACTATAAACATTCTTGAGGGAAGAGAACTTAGTCCTTAGCTACCAAACCTCTTGAATTTTTTTCCTATCAGTATTCATAGTGTAAATTCATATTTTCTTGTGTAAGTATGTAAGTTATTTAAGTTGTGTAAGTATTTCCAAAACAATGTTAAATAATTACGGTGATCATGAACATGTTTGACTTGTTCCTGATTCTAACAGAAACGTTTCTAGGATTATTATCGATAAACATGATGTTGGCTCTTGGTTTGAAATTGTATATATAAAAAATATAATATTTATCTTTTGTAAGTCGAAGATCTATTCTTGACACCTATTCCTTTAATTGTTTATTCACTTATTCATTCATTCATTGTGGTAAGAACATTTAACATACATGAAATCTACCCTTTTAACAAAATTTTAAGTGTACAATACAGTAATGATAACTTTAGGCACGAGGTACAGAAGATCTCTAGAACTTATTCATCTTGCTTAAATGAAAATTCATATAACTGGTTAAATAGCAATTCCATATTTCCCCACTCCCAGCCCCTGGCAATTCCAGTATTCTGCTCTTTGCTTCTGTGAGTTTGATTCTTTTAGATAACTCATATGAGTGGAATAATACAGTATTCATCCTTATGTGACTGACTTATTTCACCTAGCATAATGTACTCCTGATTTATACATGTTGTTACATATTGCAGGATTTCCTTCTTTTTTAAGGCTGTATAATATTACATTATATGTATGTTCCACATTTTATTTATGTATCCAGGACCAGATGACTGTACTTGTGAGTTCTACTAAATATTTTAAAAAGTATTAATGCCAATCCTTCCCAAATTCTTCCCAAAAATACTGAAGTGGAGGGAATACTTCCAAACTCATTTTATGAGGCCAGCATTGCTCTGATACCAAAGCCAGATAAAGGCACTACAAAAAACTATGTGCCAATATCCCCAGTGACCATAGGTGCAAAAACTCTCAATAAAATACTAGCAAACTCAATTCAATAACACATTAAAAGGCTCACACATCATGATTTATCCTTGGGATATGAGGATGGGTCCACATATGCAAATCAATTAATGTGATACACCATATTAACAGAATGAAGGATAAGAACCACATGATCATCTCAATAGATGCAGAAAAGCATTTGACAAAATTCAACACACTTACATGACAAAAACCCTCAACAAACTAGGAATGGAAAGGTATTACCTCAGCATAGTAAAGGCCTCGTATGAAAAGCCCACAGTTAACATCTTAACACTAAAAAAACTAAAAGATTTTCCTCTAAGATAAGGAACAAGGCAAGGGTGTCCTCTCTGACCACTTTTATTCAACACAGTGCTGGGAGTCCTACCAGAGCAATTAGGCTCTTAAATGTTTTTACAGTCCTGTTAAGGATCCAGAATACTGTAATTTTCCATGAGAAAATCTTGTGGGTTTAAAAGCTCAGAAATTCTGGAGAGGGTCTGAACCAATTACTGAGAGACCAAACTGTGACTCAGCTTTCATATTTCTTTCTCACTAAGGGCATAGGGTCTTCTTGTATGTGGCCCAGAGCAAAAAAGGTTTAGAATATTTTCATAACAGGTGGTTCCTAAAAGAGTTTTTAGGGCCAGTGGAAAGAGTTCTCATCTTTTATCTCCTATGTCAATCATCTCTCCAAGGTTCTAGTCTCTAAGATAGTAAATTACTTTCATTCTTACACTGGCCAGAATATCGTATAATCCTCTGAAGCAAATACTTTATAATTTAAATCATATGTAAAAAGTTTCACTACCTTTCAACACGACAGGCATCTATTTCCTCTGATTCACTTGTTTTGTTGTTTATTCACCTGTGATCTCTAACTAGGGAGGCATGTAAAGATTTCTAAAAGTAAATGTGGAATCTATTGAATATTTTATTAGTTCTAGCTAGTAAAAATAAAGCAGTTTGAAATAAAATGGCTACATTATCTGGTTCCATAAATTTTATTTTCCTACATACAAAAGCAAATTTTAGGTGCATGCTATTAAGGGAAAGGTTGTATTACACCAGCCTGCATATCTTACAAGGCTCATAATCACATTATAGGTGGCATGTGGAAGGTGAATACTTTGCAGCAGCAACCAGTCCTTTTGAACATCTGTTTCTGAAAAAAAAAATAACAAAAAGTTCTGAAATTAAATATTTCTAGAATTACTTATTTTTATTTTTAAACTGATTTTATTTTAACAATAATATTTGCTTTTAAAATTCAAAACTTGAGAATGTCTTCTTAGTAATACAAGTGATGAGTGACACCCAGCTCTATATTGTTGTAATTACCAGGAAATGTTAAGAAATGAAAGGTTTTATGAATCTATGAGTTGCAGTCCAATTTCATTTTCTCAGTGTATAAAGGCTAGAATACAAAGAGTCATTTTTAATCAGGCCTTGTCAACTATCTCCTTAAGCTGGGCAAAATATTTGATATGTTGGGAAGAACAATGGCTCTATATCTAGCACTTTGAAGTTTGAAGCCTTGGTTTGTTTCTTATCAGCAATTTCTGGTAAATCACTTAACCTCTCTCAAGCTTAAATTTTCTCATTTGTATGTGGATTACTACCCTGCAAGATAGTTTAAAAAATTATAATAGTATATAAAAATCCTTTGACATAGGGCCTTTTATGGCCTTGAAAAATGCTAATATTATTTATGTGGCTATAGTATCTGAGGTTGCTCATTCATTCTTCGGTTTATACCACTCTTGATAGTTCTGGCACCTTCCTACATGAAATGCCAGAGCCAAAAATGACCTTGGAGATTATCTAGTTGCCACTAACTCCCTAATTTTTTTTTTAACATATTTATTTGAGTATAATTGCTTTACAATGGTGTGTTAGTTTCTGCTTTATGACAAAGTGAACCAACTCTACATATACATATATCCCCATATCTCCTCCCTCTTGTGTCTCTCTCCCACCCTCCCTATCCCACCCCTCTAGGTGGTCACAAAGCACCGAGCTGATCTCCCTGTGCTATGCGGCTGCTTCCCACTAGCTATCGGTTTTACATTCGGTAGTATATATAAGTCAATGTCACTCTCTCACTGCGTCCCAGCTTCCCCTTCCCCCTCCCGGTGTCCTCAAGTCCATTCTCTATGTCTGCATCTCTATCCCTGTCCTGCCTCTACCTTTATTTATTTATTTATTTTTAGATTCCATATATATGTGTTAACATACGGTATTTGTTTTCCTCTTTCTGACTTCACTCTGTATGACAGACTCTAGGTCCATCTACCTCACTACAAATAACTCAATTTCGTTTCTTTTTGTGGCTGAGTAATATTTCATTGTATATATATGTCACATCTTCTTTATCCATTCATCTGTTGATGGACACTTAGGTTGCTTCCATGTCCTGGCTATTGTAAATAGAGCTGCACTGAACATTGTGGTACATGACTCTTCTTGAATTGTGGTTTTCTCAGGGTATATGCCCAGTAGTTGGATTGCTGGGTCACATGGCAGTTATATTTTTAGTTTTTTAAGGAACCTCCATATTGTTCTCCATAGTGGCTGTAACAATTTTCATTCCCACCAACAGTGCAAGAGGGTTCCCTTTTCTCCACACCCTCTCCAGCATTTACTGTTTGTAGATTTTTTGATGATGGCTGTTCTGACTGGTGTGAGGTGATACCTCGTGTAGTTTTGATTTGCATTTCTCTAATGATTAGTGATGTTGAGCATTCTTTCATGTGTTTGTTGGCAATCTATATCTTCTTTGGAGAAATGTCTATTTAGGTCTTATTGAGCTGCATGAGCTGCTTGTAAATTATGGAGATTAATCCTTTGTCAATTGCTTCATTTGAAAATATTTTCTCCCATTCTGAGGGTTGTCTTTTCATCTTGTTTATGGTTTACTTTGCTGTGCAAAAGCTTTTAGGTTTCATTAGGTCCCATTTGTTTATTTTTGTCTTTATGTCCATTTCTCTAGGAGGTGGATCAAAAAGGATCTTGCTGTGACTTATGTCATAGAGTGTTCTGCCTATGCTTTCCTCTAAGAGTTTTATAGCATCTGGCCTCACACTTAGGTCTTTAATCCATTTTGAGTTTATTTTTGTGTATAGTGTTAGGGAGTGTTCGAATTTCATTCTTTTACATGTAGCTGTCCAGTTTTCCCAGCACCACTTATTGAAGAGGCTGTCTTTTCCTCATTGTATATTCTTGCCTCCTTTATCAAAAATAAGGTAACCATATGTGCATGGGTTTATCTCTCGGCATTCTATCCTGTTCCACTGATCTATCTTTCTGTTTTTGTGCCAGTACCATACTGTCTTGATTACTGTAGCTTTGTAGTATAGCCTGAAGTCCTCCAGCTCCATTTTTCTTTCTCAAGATTGCTTTGTCTGTTCGGTGTCTTTTGTGTTTCCATACAAACTGTGAAGTCTTTTGTTCTAGTTCTGTGAAAAATGCCATTGGTAATTTGATAAGGATGGCATTGAATCTGTAGAGTGCTTTGGGTACTATAGTCATTTTCACAATGCTGATTCTTCCAAACCAAGAACATGGTATATCTCTCCATCTGTTTGTATCATCTTTGATTTCTTTAATCAGTGTCTTATAGTTTTCTGCATACGGGTCTTTTGTCTCCTTAGGTAGGTTTATTCCTAAGTGTTCTATTCTTTTTGTTGCAGTGGTAAATGGGAGTGGTTCCTTAATTTCAGATTTTTCATCATTAGTGTATAGGAATGCTAGACATTTTTGTGCATTCATTTTGTATCCTGCTACTTTACCAAATTCATTGATTAGCTAGTTTTCTGGTAGCATCTTTATGATTCTCTATGTATAGTATCATGTCATCTGCAGTGACAGCTTTACTTCTTCTTTTCCAGTTTGGATTCCATTTATTTCTTTTTCTTCCCTGATTGCTGTGGTGAAAACTTCCAAAACTATGTGAACAATAGTGGTAAGAGTGGACAATCTTGTCTTGCTCCTGATCTAGTGGAAATGGTTTCAGTTTTTCACCATTGAGAATGATGCTGGCTGTGGGTTTGCCACATATGGCCTTTATTATGTTGAGGAAAGTTCCCTCTATGCCTACTTTCTGGAGGGTTTTTATCATAAATGGGTGTTGAATTTTATCGAAAGCTTTTTCTGCATCTATTGAGATGATCATATGGTTTTTCTCCTTCAGTTTGTTAATATGATGTATCGCATTGATTGATTTGCATATGTTGAAGAATCCTTGCATTCCTGGGATAAACCCCATTTGATCGTGGTGTATGATCCTTTTAATGTGCTGTTTGATTCTGTTTGCTAGTATTTTGTTGAGGATTTTTGCATCTATATTCATCAGTGATTTTGGCCTGTAGTTTTCTTTCTTTGTGACATCTTTGTCTGGTTTTGGTATCAGGGTGATGGTGGCCTTGTAGAATGAGTTTGGGATTGTTCCTCCCTCTGCTATATTTTGGAAGAGTTTGAGAAGGATAGGTGTTAGCTCTCTAAATGTTTGATAGAATTTGCCTGTGAAGCCATCTGGTCCTGAGCTTTTGTTTGTTGGACGATTTTTAATCACAGTCTCAATTTCAGTGCTTGCGATTGGTCTGTTTTATTTTCTATTTCTTCCTGGTTCTGTCTCGGAAGGTTGTGCTTTTCTAAGAATTTGTCCATTTCTTCTGGGTTGTCCATTTTATTGGCATATGGTTGCCTGTAGTAATCTCTCATGATCCTTTGTATTTCTGCAGTGTCAGTTGTTACTTCTCCTTTTTCATTTCTAATTCTGCTGGTTTGAGTCTTCTCCCCTTCTTTCTTAATGAGTCTGACTAATGGTTTATCAATTTTGTTTATCTTCTCAAAGAACCATCTTTTAGTTTTATTGATCTTTGCTATTGTTTCCTTCATTTCTTTTACATTTATTTGTGATCTGATCTTTATGATTTCTTTCCTTCTGCTAACTTTCGGGTTTTTTTTCTTCTTTCTCTAATTGCTTTCTTTAGGTATAAGGTTAGGTTGTTTATTTGAGATGTTTCTTGAGGTAGGATTGTATTGCTATAAACTTCCCTCTTAGAACTGCTTTTGTTGCATCCCATAGGTTTTGAGTTGTGTTTTCATTGTCATTTGTTTCTAGGTATTTTGTGATTTCCTCTTTGATATCTCAGTGATCTCTTGGTTATTTAGTAATGTATTGTTTAGCCTCCATGTGTTTGTATTTTTTACAGATTTTTTCCTGTAATTGATATCTAGTCTTATAGCCTTGTGGTCAGAATAGATACGTGATACGATTTCAATTTTCTTAAATTTATGAAAGGTTGACTTGTGACCCAAGATATGATCTATCCTGGAGAATGTTCCATGTGCCCTTGAGGAGAAAGTGTATTCTGTTGTTTTTGGATGGAATGTCCTATAAATATCAATAAGTCCATCTTGTTTAATGTATCATTTAAAGCTTGTGTTTCCTTATTTTCTGTCTGGATGATCTGTCCATTGGTGAAAATGCAGTGTTAAAGTCACTTACTATTATTGTTTTACTGTCGATTTCTCCTTTTATGGCTGTTAGCGTTTGCCTTAAGTATTGAAGTGTTCCTATGCTGGGTGCATAAATACTTACAATTGTTATATCTTCTTCTTGGATTGATCATTGTTTTGTATCCTTCTTTTTCACTTGTAATAGTCTTTATTTTAAAGTCTATTTTGTCTGATACAAGAATTGCTACTCCAGCTTTCTTTTGATTTCCATTTGCATGGAATGTCTTTTTCCATCCCCTCACTTTCAGTCTATATGTGTCCCTAGGTCTGAAGTGGGTCTCTTGTAGACAGCATATATACAGGTCTTGTTTCTGTATCCATTCAGTCAGACTATGTCTTTTGGTTGGAGCATTTAATCCACTTACATTTAAGGTAGTTATCGATATGTATATTCCTGTTACCATTTTCTTAATTATTTTGGGTTTGTTATTGTAGGTCTTTTCCTTCTCTTTTGTTTCCTGCCTAGAGAACTTCCTCTAACATTTGTTGTAAAGCTGATTTGGTGGTGCTGAACTCTTTCAGCTTTTGCTAGTCTGTAAAGGTTTTAATTTCTCTGTTGAATCTGAATGAGATCCTTGCTGGCTAGACTAATCTTGGTGTAGGTTTTTCCCTTTCATTACTTTAAATATGTCCTGATACTCCCTTCTGGCTTGCAGAATTTCTGCTGAAAGATCAGCTATTAACCTTATGGGGATTCCCTTGTATGTTATTTGTTGTTTTTCCCTTGCTGCTTTTAATATTTTTTCTTTGTATTTAATTTTTGATAGTTTGATTAATATGTGTGTTGGCATGTTTGTCCTTGGATTTATCCTGTATGGGACTCTGCACTTCCTGGACTTGATTAACTATTTCCTTTCCTGTATTACGGATGTTTTCAACTATAATCACTTCAAATATTTTCTCATTCCCTTTCTTTTTCTCTTCTTCTTCTGGGACCCCTATAATTTGAATGTTGGTGTGTTAAATGTTGTCCCAGAGGTCTCTGAGACTGTCCTCAATTCTTTTGATTCTTTTTTCTTTATTCTGCTCTGCAGTAGTTATTTCCACTCTTTTATCTTCCAGGTTACTTATCCGTTCTTCTGCGTCAGTTATTCTGCTATTGATTCCTTCTAGAGAATTTTTAATTTCATTTCTTGTGTTGTTCATCATTGTTTGCTCTTTAGTTCTTGTAGGACCTTGTTAAACGTTTCTTGTGTTTTCTCCATTCTATTTCCAAGATTTTGGATCATCTTTACTATCATTACTCTGAATTCTTTTTCATGTAGACTGCTTATTTTCTCTTCATTTGTTTGGTCTGGTTGGTTTTTACCTTGCTCCTTAATCTGCTGTGTGTTTCTCTGTCATCTCATTTTGCTTAACGTACTGTGTTTGGGCTCTCCTTTACGCAGGCTGCTGGTTTGTAGTTCCTGTTGCTTTTGGTGTCTGCCCCCAGTGGCTAAGGTTGATTCAGTGGGTTTTGTAGGCTTCCTGGTGGAGGGAACTAGTGCCTGTGTTCTGGTGGGTGAGGCTGGATCTTGTCTTTCTGGTGGGCAGATCTGCGTTGGTGGTGGGTTTTGTGGTATCTGTGACCTTAGTATGATTTTAGGCAGCCTCTCTGCTAATGGGTGGGATATGTTCCTGTCTTTCTAGTTGTTTGGCATAGGGTGTCCAGCACTGTAGCTTGCTGGTCGTTTAGTGGAGCTGGTTCTTAACATTGAGATGGAGATCTCTGAGAGAGCTTTCGCTCTTTGATATTATGGAGAGCTGGGAGGTCTCTGGTGGACCAATATCCTGAACTCTGCTCTCCCACCTCAGAGGCACAGCACTGATACCTGGCCGGAGCACCAAGACAGTGTCAGCCACATGGCTCAGAAGAAAAGGGAGAAAAAAAGAAAGAAAGAATAAAATAAAGTTATTAAATAAAAAATATTTATTAAAAGTAAAAAAATTAAAAGGTAATAAAAAAAGAAAGAAAGAAGGAAAGCAAGAAAGGAAGAAAGAAAGAAGAGGGCAACTAAACCAAAACACACATCCACCAATGATAACAAGTGCTAAAAACTATACAACAAAACAAAAACAAAACAAAACAACACAAACAAAAAAATGGACAGATAGAACTCTAGGACAGATAGTAAAAGCAAAGCTATACAGACAATATCACACAAAGAAACATATACTTACACACTCACAAAACGAGAATAAGGGAAAAAATATATATATCATTGCTCCCAAAGTCCACTGCCTCAATTTTGAGATGATTCATTGTCTATTCTGGTATTCTACAGATGCAGAGTACATCAAGTTGATTGTGGAGATTTAATCAACTGCTCCTGAGTCTGCTGGGAGAGATTTCCCTTTCTCTTCTTTGTTTGCACAGCACCTGGTGTTCAGCTTTGGATTTGACCCCGCCTCTGCATGTAAGTCACCTGAGGGTGTATGTTCTTTGCTCAGACAGGACACGGTTAAATTAACAGCTGATAAGGGGGCTCTGGCTTACTGAGGCTGGGGGGAGGGCAGGGTACAAGTTGCGGTGCGAGCCGGCAGAGGCAGAGGTTGGCATGGCGTTGCACCAGCCTGAGGCATGCCATGTGATCTCCTGGGGAAGTTGTCCCTGGATCACGGGACCCTGGCAGTGGGGGGCTGCACAGGTTCCCGGGAGAGGAGGTGTGGATAGTGACCTGTGTTTGCACACAGGCTTCTTGGTGGCTGCAGCAGCAGCCTTAGTGTTTCATGCCCATCTCTGGTGTCTGTGCTGATAGCCGCGGCTTGCGCCCATCTCTGGAGCTTGTCTAGGCGGTGCTGTGAATCCCCTCTCCTTGCGCACCCTGAAACAATTGTTTCTTGCCTCTTAGGCCATTCCAGACTTTTTCCTGGACTCCCTCCCGGCTAGCTGTGGCGCACTAGCCCCCCCTTCAGGCTGTGTTCATGCAGCCCACCCCAGTCCTCTCCCTGGGATCTGACCTCCGAAGCCCTAGCCTCAGTTCCCAGCCCTCACCCACCCCAGCGGGTGAGCAGACAAGCCTCTTGGGCTGGTGCTGGTCGGCACTGATCCTCTGTGCGGGAATCTCTCTTCTTTGCCCTCTGCCCTCCTGTTGCTGCACTCTCCTCCTTGGCTCCAAAGCTTTCCCTCTGCCACCCGCAGTCTCCGCCAGTGAAGGGGCTTCCTAGTGTGTGGAAACTTTCCCTCCTTCACAGCTCCCTCCCAGCGGTGCAGGTCCTGTCCCTATTCTTTTGTCTCTGTTTTATCTTTCTTCTTTTGTCCTACCCAGGTACATAGGGAGTTTCTTGCCTTTTGGGAAGTCTGAGGTCTTCTGCCAGCATTCAGTAGGTGTTCTGTAGGAGTTGTTCCACATGTAGGTGTATTTCTGATGTATTTGTGGGGAGGAAGGTGATCTCCATGACTTACTCTTCCAACATCTTGAAGGCCTCCTAACTCCCTAATTTTATAGATAAAAGGAGATTGTCATCATGATGTTGACATCATGAGATTGACATCATGATGAAGAGCTATCCAAGGTCACATAGTGAATTAGCAGTACAGCTAGTACCATAACTCAAATCCCTGGCTCTAATTTCTGTTTCTTCTACATTACTGCCAGTAAAATGTTCTACTTTGCCTATAGAAGTAAAAGACAAACAAAGAAAAAGACACACACACACACAAACAAAACAACAAAACATGTGATTAACTTTTTCCCGTCAGAACTTATACTTTTCCTATCTGGTAAAATCATGTTCAGGTCACCCAGTAGGGACAGTTGGCTCTTAACTGGAGGATAGTTTGACATTTGTTTGTCTTGTGCATTGTAGTCAATTGCAGCTTTGTGATGATTTCCCAGTGTTATTTTTTCTTAAAATATTAAGTTGGAAGAATTTAAATTGCCATGCAATATGAAGATCAGCATGTCCTTTAGCTTTCTACTGAAAGGTTCTAAAAGTTTTTCTATTAACATTAGTGATGATCTATTTTTTTATAACTGCATTTTGACTCAAAATTATGAGAAAATCAGTTCTTTTGTCCAAAATATTTAGCATGGCTCATCTGGAGGCATTATTTCTATCACTGTGTATTTGATTTCATGAACTTCATTCTGCATTGACAATACAGTTTGAATGTCTTTTTACTAGAGAAATCACATTATATGTTACTTTCAGGATTGAAAAATGGCTTTCATTAGAACACTATTTCTTATTTCCAAAGACCTTGCAATTCTGATTTGGGATTGTGTGTAAGATTTCCCATCTGCATTTTCTTTTTTTTTTTTTTTTTAACATCTTTATTGGGGTATAATTGCTTTACAATGGTGTGTTAGTTTCTGCTTTATAACAAAGTGAATCAGCTATACATATACATATGCTCCCATGTGTCTTCCCTCTTGCGTCTCCCTCCCTCCCACTCTCCCCATCCCACCCCTCCAGGCTGTCCCAAAGCCCCGAGCTAAAATCCCTGTGCCTTGCGGCTGCTTCCCCCTAGCTATCTACCTTACTACGTTTGTTAGTGTGTATATGTCCATGACTCTCTCTCGCCCTATCAAAACTCGCCCTTCTCCCTCCCCATATCCTCAAGTCCGTTCTCCAGTAGGTCTGCGCCTCTATTCCTGTCTTATCCCTAGGTTCTTCATGACATTTTTTCCCCTTAAATTCCATATACCATCTGCATTTTCTTATACTGCAGCACTGACAGTATCTCAGTTTGAGAAAAGATCAGTGCACTTGAGCCTCTTCTGAAGGAGACATTTCATAAGTTAGATAATCTTTTCTCATTCTTAAAGACAGCTGTGTTGAGAGATTGATTGTAGCTGTTCTTATATATGTATCTGTTTGATCAGTAGCACCAGAGTTCTGGAAGTATCTAAAGCCATATGGGTAAAAGAGGATAAGCGAAACCTTACCAGTTTAAATGGGTGGCTCTTCTAAATCAGTTCTCTATATTTGGGAAGCAAGAAAAGGAACTATACTGAATTAAAAACCAAAGAAGTTTACTAGAGAAATAAAAGCTAAAAATATAGTATTACCAGGTTCCAAACATGAGGACAACTGGGACTTAAAGAACATTCAAGCCTATCTTCAATAGTCTGGGTCATATTTTGCCCACTAACCTTGATTTTGCCAACATTCTGTGTCTCCAATGCATTATTGAACAAACACTAGTTGTCCCTTAAGTTGTGCACAGTGTCAGTATAAAATTTGCTTACTTCCCTAAAAGAATCACTGATAGAATTAAAAACTATCTTTCTTGGTAACTATTAAGAGCATTAATAAATGGCAAAATTGTATATTATCACAACCAAAATAGGTTTCCATGGGAACAAATAGAAAAGGAGCTTGATAAAATGAAAAAAATTATTAATGGTTTTCCTTTAATGCTCAACTTTTAGTCCCTGAGCTGATGACATATTACGTTTATATGAGCAAATTTATGATAGATTATTGAACCATTTTTAAGAATTCTCTGCTGGCAAATAATACATTAATCTCATTTAATTCTCATACACTACTCAGTGTTAAGTACTATTATTCCATTTTACAAATAAAGAAACAGACGCGAAGAGGTTAAATGACTTGCTCGATTTTGCATTTACAATTTGAGCAAAGTCTAATGGAATCTACAGCCTGAAGTGTAAAGGTTTGAATTGTATGTGTGAAGAAAATAATTGTGATAGTAGTACAGTTGACCCTTGAAAAACATGAAGATTAGGAGCACCAACCCCTCAACTCCCACATTCAAAAATCCATCCATTACTTTTGATTCTCTGGAAAGTTAACATTAATAGCTTACTATTGACCAGAAGCCTTACAGATAACATAAACAGTCAATTAACACATATTTTGTATGTCATATGTATTATATACTATATTCTCACATTGAAGTAAGCTAGAGAAAAGGAAATGTTATTAAGAAAATCATAAGGAAGAGAAAATATTTTATAGTGCTGTGCTGTACTTATCAATACTGTAAGTTTACATTATCTGTTTACAAGATGAATTGTCTGTCAGTACCTACATCAACATTGTTTTATGTGATACAAAACACTTAGATGTTATACATATTACTGACACTAGACATCAAAAATGACAAAATAAGATGAAAATTTATAATGACATGCATTGATAATGCAGAAGCAGCAATACGATTGCTTCACGGTAGTCTAGTCTGTATACTAATAAATGAATTGTTATAAAATTTTTATGGCATACATTATTACAGTCATGTTCCTAATACAGTATTGGAAACATTGTTACATTAAAAAAACCCAACCTACCTGTGATGATAGGCTGATATGCAGTTTCTCCAAAAATGAGAGAGAGAGGCGTAGGGTTTGGTAATGTAATTTTTTGAAAGCAAAGTTACAAAGGAGTGAGAAAACCAACACGTTATTGAATTTATATTAAACACCACTCAACTTATACCTATGTAAGTATAGGTTATCCACTTCAATACATCTTGCACACGATGTTCTACACGTGAATACTTAAGTGAGGCAGAGGAGGATGGTACAAACACATCTCAGCCAGTTCTTGCCATACAGTTATTAGACTTTCACATAAAGACGCTCACACACATACACAACAGATATGTTTGTTAACTATGGCATGATGATTACTTACTGTTCATTAAGTGGAAGTGGATCATCATAAAGGTCTTCATCCTCATTGTCTTCATGTTAAGTAAACTGAGGAGGAAGAGGAAGAGGAGTGGCTGGTCTTGCTGTGCCAGGGATGGCAGAGGTGTAAAAGAAGGACGAAGTGGAGGCAGGAGGGACAGGCACACTCTGTGTGACTTTATGGAGATACAGCTGATGTTTTTGCTTTTTCATTTCTCTAAAAATGTTTTCATGCAGTTCCAATTCTTCTTCCACTTTTTGCTTTAGTTTCAGCACCCATATTGTAGAAAGGCCCATGTTGTAAAAGAAGGCTCTGAAGAATTAGAACCTTTTTGCCAGATTGTCTAATGTCAGTTTGTTTTCTGGCACTGCTTCTTCGTCATCTTCCTCACTCGTTGTCTGGCACTTGTTGGGAAGCACTCATCTCTATCAACCTGTCATTTTGTGTTTTTTGTTATTATTTTTGTTTTTGATTTTGGCCATGCCATGCTTCTTGCAAGATCTTAGTTCCCTGACTAGGGACTGAACCCAGGCCATGGCAGTGAAAGCACCGAGTCCTAACCACTGGACAACCAGGGAAGTCCCTCAAACTGTCTTCTGTTACATCTTCTGGTGTGGTGTCTATTAGCTCTTGAATCTCTCCGAAATCCATATCTTGAAACCCTTCAACCCCACCTTTTTTTGCCATATCCACCATCTCTTTCATGATTTATTTGATTGGCTCTGTCGTAAATCCTGTGAAGTCACGCATAACATCTGGACACAGTTTTCTCCAGCAGGAATTTATTATTTTGAGCGTGATAGCTTTCACAGCTTTTTCTGTAACAACGATGGCAACTTCAATAATGTAATCCTTCCAGGTTCGCATGATGGTCTCTCTATTAGGGTTCTCTTCCACAGCATTGACAATCCTTTCTATAGAGTACTGGGTGTAATGAGTCTTAAAGGTCCTTATGACCCCCAGACTAGAGGCTGAATTAGAGACATTGTGTGATGCCTAACTTTGATGCCTTCGGTATTGAACTCAATTGCACTCATGGGATTCTGGTTGGCCAGTGGCATTGTCCAATATCAAAAGTACTTTAAAAAGCAGTTTCCTACTGGCAAAGTACTTCCTGGTTTCAGTGACAAAGCATTGATTGAACCAATCCAGAAAAAGGGTTCTCATTGTCCAGGTCTTCTTGTACAACCAAAAGACTGGCAGCTGGTATTTATTCTTTCCCTTCAAGGCTCAGTGTTAGCAGCTTTATAGATAAGGGCCGTCCTGATGATAAACCTGACTGTATTTGCACAAAACTGTAGAGTCAGCCTAGAATCACCCTTCCTGCTTTAAATCCTGGTGCTCACTTCTCTTTCTTACTAATAAATGTCCTTTGTAGCATTTTTCCCCCCAGAATAGGGCATTTTTGTCTGCATTAAAAAGCTGTTCAGGCAGATATCCTTTCTCCGTAATGATTTTCTTAATGACATCTGGGAACTCATCTGCTGCCTCTTGGTCAGTAGCACCTACTTTTATTGTTATCTTGACATTTTTTAAGCCAAACTTCTTTCTAAAATTATCAAATCATTTTTGCTGGCATTAAATTCTCCAGTTCTAGATCCTTCACCTTCCTTTTGCTTTAAGTTTTCATATAATATCTTTGCTTTTTCTCAAATCATATTAGAGACTATAGGTATGCCTTTCCTATAGCAATCCTGCTCCCACATAAAAGCTGCATTTTCAATACAAGGTAAAAAAGTATTTTGCAAAAAGTACAAGGTTTTTGCACTTGCTGGCATAGCTACAGAGACAGCTTCACAAACTTCCTTTTCTTTTTTTACAATGGTCCCTATGCTGGATTCATTTATCTTGAAATGGCAGGCAACCAAATTTGTAGACCTCAATCTATGGTACATATCAAGCAATTCAGCTTATGTCGTGACTGCTTCTTGGTAGCACTTCCAGCATCACTAGTGGCACTTCATTTGGGTCCCATGGTGTTATTTAAGGCTTACAGTATTTCACTAAACACAATGAAAATTATGCAAGAACTGCAAGAGATCAGTTTTTACTGTGATGCATAATTTACTGGAGAGATGAACTGCTCATGCTGAGATGATTATCATCACACAGCATTTTAAGTGAATACTAGCAACACAGCTCACTGCAATAGCAACAGGAGTTGGCTACAAAATTACTGTAGTAGTACCGTGTGTAACTTAACTTTATGCAGTTTTGATTTAATATTATATCTTTACACTTTTTTTACATTTCTCTTAACTGTAAATGGCACCATGTATGGTCTGTAAGTGTTTGTGTAAGTTTTGATAAATCTTAACGTTTTATAATAGATTTGTGTATATTTTATGGTAATAAATGATAAAATAGATTAGGTTCTACATATATTTTTATGCACTCACAACATACCTATTTTTTTCCTATTTTTTTCAATATGTCTAGGCTATGCAGTTCATCTGTGAGTTTTTTCAAATCGTCACAAATCTCCAAAATTTTTTTTCATATTTATTGAAAAAATTCAGTGTATAAGTGGACCCACATAGTTCAAACCCATGTTGTTCAAGGGTCAACTGTAGTTTTAGGAAACTTTTAAGTGATAACATTTAAAAGATGTTTCAAAATTAATTCCCCCAAATCGTCTTTTGATTCTGCATGTCCCTTTTGCTTTCTTTCATAGCTAAGTTTCTAGATTCTAGAAAGAGTCCTTTCTGGTAGTGTTTATACTTCCTCACCTCCTGTTTACTCCTCAGATCACTGCCATCTGGCTTTTGCTTTCACCATTGCTTGAAGCTGCTTAGTCTACAGATGAACAATGACCATTAATTGCTTAATTCTATAGGTCCTTTTCAATTCTTGCCTTACTTGACCCAGCCAGAACTTAACCCTCTTAATACAAGCTTCCCCTGGCTTCACCAGCCTGTGGATGCCAATTGGTCATGTTTCCAGGAATAACCTATATTTCATTTTTCTACATCCAGCTCTTCCATTGCGGGGACAGCTTCTCCCTAACTCCCTTGACTTGGGGAGGGGAGTTTACTCAATCAAACTGCCGGACAAGTATTTAGTAGAAATGGCCAATCTGAGTGAATTGGTGATTTCCCTGGGATTACTAAATAATAAAGTAGGAAGACAAATACCCATATTTTGTCTAGGTCATTAAACTGGAAGAAGAACCTAGGTCTGCCAGAAGCCATCTGTCTCCACCCCCTTCCAAATAGAATGCACACACACAAACACACAAATCCATGCACATAATTGTAGTACATGGAGGAAAACATTTGAAGATAAAGAAATGAAGCCCTACAGAGACAGCTGAAACTACGGTTGGAGAAAAAGGAATGTGCTCTGAAAGCAGTATATGAGTCCCCGAATCTTTTCCTAGTTTGTGAGCCACAGAGGCCGTGTTGCTTAAGCTTGCTGCAGTTGGGTTTCTGTCATTTACATTTTTAAGAGACTTGACTTCCCTACCTACTGCTCACTGCTACTGGTGTCCTCCTTGGACCCTTGATATCTGTGTGGAGATGATATCATCAGATGTCCCACAGCCGTGCTATAATTTGTGAAGTCGGAGCATCTTCTTGGCTCTTTCTCACTTTGTTATCTGGGCATGAAAAGCAGCCCAGCTGGTCTTCCATGTTTCAGAGTTCCTAATGAAAACTCCTTTGGCTTCTGCAGCTGCCTCTCTATTGACAGGGTGCATATGTGAAGAAAGGCCTCTCTTCTTTAGCCAAAATCTCTTGGATAAACCTTCTCATGTCCCTTTCTACCAGCTCCTCAGACAATCCTGCATACATTTGAGTCCTGGCCCTGCTGTAGGCAGTGTACTCTTTCCTCCTTGGAACAAGTGTCCCTTGGTTTATGTGTCACACTTATTTAGTTTTATCTCTTTGCTCTCTGGTTCTCCTTGCCACTCTTCACTGTAGGCTGTTCTTCCTCTACTTTCCCTTTAAAGGTCGTTGTCCTAGGGCTCTGAGTCTTTAATCCATTTCTATTCCTACTTGACCTCCTATCTAGGCAACCCCATTCTACCCTATGTCATCAGATAGTAACTCTAAACAAATAACTTTACAATTTTTATCTACAACACCAATCTCTGTCCTGGGCTCCAGACCCTCACATGTACCAACTTGCTACATACATATCATACCTGGGTAGTCCATGAGTATCTTGATTCTACCTCATTAAAAGCGACCTCATCATCTTCATTTCCTTTCCCCTGAAATTCTCTCTCCCACTAGTAGTCATTATCATTCATCTGTTTGCCCTGCCCCAGAAACATTCGGGGACACATCTGTGTCCTTTTCCCCTCTAGATGGTACTCTATCAGTCTCTAAAATGTGTCCTTTTATTTCCCAAATATTCTTCAGCATATTAAGAAAGGCAAGCGGTATGGGAGAAAGGGAACACAGACCTCTTTCCCTTACATTTTCAAATCCCATTTTCTGGATTGGTTTTCTTTTTAGCAAGCAAGGGTTTATATTTGGATCTTAATTCCTCTCAGGTTTTTGCTATAATACATAATCTTCCACTTGTTACATGAGAACACTATAATTTTAAGAAGTGTCTTCCAGATTCCATCATTTTATTTTATTTTTACCCTTTTTTTTCTTAACATCCTGAGAAAACTTTCCTAATACTTTTCCTAACTGCTTACACAACCACTTAATATATAGCTTTCAATGTCTTAAAAATAAGTACTCTTCTGACCAAACTGACCTCCCACCATGCACTGATGACATGGGTGTGAACCAGAGGCCCATCCCGAGCGTACATGTAAGGGTTAGTGGTGGTTATAGTTATCTTCTTATCCTCCTACCTAACCCCACCCCCGCTCTTTACCACCGTTTTTATAAGATAAAAAGATAGGGCAAAGAAAACCCAGTTTATTATTTAACTTTATTATTTAAAAAAAAGTTTTTTTATCTACACAGACATACAGAGAAAAGGAATTCCAGGGTAGCAAGGAAAGGGTTAGAGGAAATAAAAATATTCTTTTCATTTATGATACTTAATTTCACCATTTTGGTTTATGAGGTACGGTCTTGTGGTCTTATGAACAGCGGGCAGGGAATCGTAAAGCTTTCTTAACTTATACTAGTCAGGACAACTATGTGGGTGGCCATGGACAAATTGCTTGATATCCCCATTTCACTTACCTCATGACTTCCAGTAGACATAGGGCTCGTTAATTTGAGTGACAGTTCAGCTAAATAAATAATGCACTAAAGTTTAGTTGGGAATCTAAGAAATGCTGATTTCTTTAGAATCATAATATATTTAATTTGTTATTGATAGGTCACCTCAAATACCACAAAATGAATGGGAAGATGAACACTATGGAAAGTACTCATTAAAAACATCCCAAAAGTTGGGGGCAAACTCCCTAGCATTAAATGCCTTTTCAGTTGTAGAAAACTTTTATTTCAGAGAATGTACGTTGACTTGCATGTTTCTTAAATTTACTGGATGGCATAGTTTTCTTGGACTATTTGACCAAGCTTGATTTTCTCAGTCCAGCATTTCTGAGGGCAAAATATGATCTGCTCAATAAAATAAGCATATCTTCTAAAGCCAGATGAGTGCCTTCTAGCAAGTACATTAACATTCAATGTGTTATATTTTACCAGAGGTGAAACATTTATACTCTAAATTTCTTTACCCCAGGGAACAAGAGAATACCAAAAATTTCAACCACCATACATAACTTGGTAATAAGATCATTGGGTCAAACAGAGCCAGCCTCAGTTTGCACTACTGTTGCATAAACGTATTACAAGTATGTCTAATGGACTTCTCCCTTGTGATTATGACTGCGTTTTTTATTTCATTACTTCAGTATTGTATTTGTCCTCCCTCTACCGCGCCCTATATTTTTCTCATATTTATTGGGATATACTTCATTGAAGTCTCTGGTTTCAGATTATTTGAACTCAAATATGGAATTCTGGATTTTTGAATATTTTGAATTGTGTAGTTGATATAAGTAAGCACTATTTTTATTTGGTGAATATATAGAAATGGAATTACTGGGTCTTATGTTAGGCACATTTTGCTGTAAAGCTGCCAAACAGTTTTCCAAGTGGATGAACCAATTTGAAATTTCCATCAGAAGCATTTGAGAGTTCAAATTACTCCACATCGTCACTACAATTGGTATAGTCATTTTAATTTTAGTACTATGATGAATATGTAACGGTACTAAATTTTGGTATTAACCTGCATTTCCTAGGTGACTAACAATATTGAACATATTTTCATATCCTTGTTGGTTATTTGGATATACTGCTTTGTGAAGTTCCTATTGAAGTCTCCTTGCCAGTTTTCTATTGTATTGTCTGTTTTTACTTATATATTTATATTCATTCTATATGTATATGTGTATGTATATATATATGATTATTTTGTCAGATATGTATTGCAAATATTTTCTCCCAGTATATGGCTTGTGGTTTTACTATGTCGTTGGTGAATTTTAATAAATAGAAGATTTTATTGATATAAGTTTACTATCTCAATCTTTTCTTTTATGGTGAGTGCAATTTATATCCTGTTTAAGAAGTGGTTGCACACCTTAATGTCATAACAATAGTCTTACATGTTTTCTCATAGAAGCCTTATTGTTTTACCTTTCACGTTCAGATTTTGATGGTTCTTGATTAAATTTTTATATATGATATTACATAGGGATTAAGGTTAATTTCTTTTCCTATGGACCCAGAACCACTTATTGAAAAGATAATCCTTTACACTGAATTTTGCAGTAGGGTTTTATCCAAACCAGGTTGGTATTTTTGAGTGGGTCTGTTTCTGGACTCTCTAATTTGTTCCATTGGTTTACTTAGCTATCATTGTGCTAATTCATTACTGTCATTATTTTTAGCTTTACAATAACTTTTGATATTTAGTAGTATAATTTTTGCAGTTTAGTTTTTCTTCTTCAGTATTGCCTTGGCTATATTAAGTTTTTCCATTTCCATTTCCATTTTAGAATAAAGGGTCAATTTGCACAAAATAACCTGCTGGGATTTTGAAAGGGATTACTTAATTTGGGAGAGAATTGGCATTTTATCAATATTGAGTCTTCCAATCAATGTATACAGTATTTCCCTCCAGTTATTTTTGTCTTTATTTTCTCTCACCAATATTTTGTAGTTCTCAGGTAGAAGGTCTTGCAATGTTTTTATATATGTGTTCCTAAGTAGTGGATGTTTTAGATATTATTGTAAATGATTTTGTTTTTCTATTAAATTATATCTTCCAGTTATTTCTAGTATAGAGAAATATAGTCAATTGTCATATTTTGGCCTTGTTTCTAGTGACCTTGCTTTTAATAGTTTGTAGATTCTTCTGGGTTTTCTACAGACATAATCAAATAATCTCTGAGTAATGACTTCCATTTCTCTATCTCCCTTCCTGCCTTATTGATCTGGTTAGGGCTTCCAGTAAAATGTTGAATAGAAACACTGATATTTGATATTGTTTTCTTACCCCTGTTCAGTTGCCTTCAAATTTTAATATTTACTGTATTTTTTCTGGATCCCTCATCAGATCAGTAAAGTACACTTCTGTTTCTAATTACTGAAGTTTTTTAAAAAATCACAGATAGGTATAGAATTTTATCAAGTGCTTTTTACTGAATCTATTGAGATCATCATATGGTTCTTTCATTAACAGTATAGAATTTAATGAATTATTTTTCCACATCTATTAAGATTGTCATAAGTTCTTTCTGTTTTACTCTTTAATATGGTGAATAACTGATTTTTTAAATTAAGACTTTATTTTCTTAGAGCAGTTTTAGGTTTACAACAAAATTTAGAGGAAGGTACAGAGATTTCCCTTATATCCCGTGGTACCCCACATACATAGCCTTCCGCATTGTCAGCATTACCCACCAAAATGGTACATATTTTACCAAGGATGAACCTACATTGACAGATCATAATCACCCAAATTCCATAGTTTGCCTTAGGGTTCACTTCTGGTGTTGCATATTTTATGGGATTGGACAAGTGTATGATGACATATATCTATCATTATAATACCATATAGAGTATTTTCATAGTCCTAAAAATGCTCTGTCCTCTGCTGTTCATCTCTCCCACCCCACCTCCCCTTGACCCCTGGCAACCATTGATCTTTTTATTGTCTCCATAGTTTTGCCTTTTCCAAAATGTCATATAGTTGGAATTATACAGTATATAGCCCTTGCAGATTGGCTTCTTTCACTTATTAATATGCATTTATGGATGCTTCATGTTTTTTCATGACTTGATAACACATCTCTTTTTGTACCTTTAGTTGTAACATTTTTTATTGAGTTACAATTTACATACCATAAAATTCACCCATTACAAGTGTACAGTTTGATAATTTTTAGTAAACTTATGCAGTTGTTCAACCATTCCCACAGTCCAGTTTCAGAGCACATTTCTTCCTTGAAAAAAATTCCCTTGATCCCATTTGCTGAGTATTACTATTTTATTTTATGTTTTTCTTCCAGTTTTGAGATATAATTGATATATAGCACTGTATGAGTTTAAGGAGTACAGCACAAAGATTTGACTTACATATATTGTGAAATGATTACCATAATAAATGATTAAACAATAAGTTTAGTGAACATCCATCATCTCATATAGATACAAAAGAAAAGAAAAGAAAAAAATATTTTTTCACTGTGAAGAGAACTCTTAGGCTTTACTCTTTCAACAGCTTTCATATATAATGTACAACAGTGTTAATTATATTTATCATCTTGTAATTACATTTTTAGTATTCATTTTTCTTATAACTAGAACTTTGTACCTTTTTGACCACTTTCATCCAATTTCCCCCACCTGTACCCGCTGCTTCCAGTAATCACAAATCTAATCTCTTTTTCTGTGATTTCATTTGTTTGTTTAAAGTATAATTGACATACCACACTATGTTAGTTCCTGGTGCACAACATAGTGATTCTATATATCTGTCAAAAATCATCATATTGGGAATGTTGAAGCCTTACCAAGAGTTCTAGGCAAAAGCAAGAGTAGGATGCCTGCTATCATTGCTCTCTTAAATATTTCAATGTAGGTCCCTAGGCCAAATAATAAGAAAAGAAAAACAAAAACAAGAAAATAGGAAAGTTTATTGGAAAATAAGGGAAAAAAGTTATTATTTGGTGATGATGATATAAAGAACTTACAGACAAATGTTGAGAACTAATAAGAGAATTCAATGAGATTGCTGTGCATATACAGAAGACCAACATTTAATAAAATCATCAGAATTCCTAAACACTAGTAATGACTAATTCGAAAGTATTATATAGTACTCACATAGCAACAAAACCTCTAAGTACTTTCTAGAAAAAGTGTAATTATTGAGTACATTAAAGAAAATCTGAGCAATTGGAGAGCCATATTGTGTTCACAAGTTGGAAGACTCAATCTTCTAAAGCTGTGAGTTCCTTCCATATTAATTATAAATTAAATGTAATTTCACTCAGATCACAAAATATTTTTGTGGGGCAAGGGGAGGATTTGATAAGTTCCTCTTAAAAATTTATAAAATAGAGCTAAAGATGAAGAATAACTAAGGCAATTTTTAAAATGAAGAAATAGATCAGGATAATTTGTGAGAAACATCAAGGGTTTTTGTAAGGTTTTCATGATTAAGAAAGTGAGCTATTGGTACAGGAGTAAACATTAAAACCAATGGAAAAGGAAAGAGAAAAAAACAAACACTTCATGGTAAGTTAATTTATGACTGAAGAGAAACTACAAATAAGTGGTAAGAGGATGAACTATCCAATCAATGATGCTGGGGAAACTAATTTTTCAAAAGTAAAAAAAAATAAAATTACACGTCTATCTTAACAATACACAAAATATCAATTCCACATTATTTAAAAGTAAATTTGAAAATCAAAGTATTAAAATTTAAGACAAACTCAAGGATAATACCTTTATAGTACTGGGTTTGGACCTATAGGCCCATAATTAAACATCTATTTTCCTATAATTGAATACTATACATCAGTTAAAAAACACAAAAAGCATGAAGAGAGTCAGGCTCATGGGCTAGGAGATGCAAGTAGCTCTATATGACTGCTATATCTCTCCATTTATTAAGAACCACTTCTATGCCATTTCAAAGATTTAAAAAATTTTCTCCATGAGGATTTTTGCTGTATTAATTTGTAGATGGTTTATTGTTTTGTTGCATTTGATAGTGGCATCTTAGTTTTTATTATATTTTCTAGGTGGTTACTGAGAGTGGAGGGGAATATTTATATTTGTGGGTTGATTAATATTTGTGAGTTTTCTTTTACCCAGAAAACTGATTAAGTGATCTGCACTGAGTCTCTGTTTATTCCTTTGGATTTCACAAAACCAATTTTGGCTTATAGTTGTGTCGTAATGTTTATTATTATTTTAATTGCTGTGTTTGTGGATATTTTCAGTTTTTCATTTTGTATTTTGTTAATTTGAATTCTCTCTTTTATTCTCTTTATTCCTGAAGTGCATTCTTTAGCAGTTTTTGGTGATCATAATTAATAACAAGCATAGTCTTTACTGAAAACATCTTAATTTTATCTTCAGTAGTAACTGACAATTATTATATGGTTGTAGAATTCAAGGTTGACAGGTATTTTCCACCAGTGTTATAAAGCTATTTTTCTGTTGTCTTTGGCTCTCTACTTTGCTGTAAAAAATTGGTTATTAATTTAAATATTATTTTATGTATAATCTTTTATTTTATCTCAGTATTGTTTTAACACCTTTTTTGGTTTTCAGTAGTTTCATTACAATGTGTCTAGAAAGGAACTCAGTTTTATTTATGCAGTATAGGACTTGTGCTCCTTCTTGAAACTGTGCTATTATCTCATTACATATTTTCTCTCCTATCATTTATCTCTTTTCTCCTTCTGTAAATTCTATTAGAAGTAAGCTGATCCTTTCATCTTATGTTCCATACCTCTTAAATTCTTCTGTGTTTACTGTCTCTTAATCTTTCTGTACTTGTTCTGTGTAATTTCCTCAGAACTGTTTTTTCCAGTTTATTAATCCTCTTTCCAACTATGTCTACTCTGCTATTTATTTTTAAATTCCAGTGGCCATATCTTTCTTTTGTAGGGCTTTCTTTGTCCTTTTCACATCTCTTTGTTCCTATTTCTGAGTTCTGTGCATGTGTGTACATGTGCTTTCTTTTACAATTCCTTTATTTATGTCTTTGTTCAAAACACTTTTTAAATAGGTGAGGCAGATTAATAGATAAAAATTTTCAGTCACAGGGGGCTTCCCTGGTGGCTCAGTGGTTGAGAGTCTGCCTGCCAATGCAGGGGACACGGGTTCGTGCCCCGGTCCGGGAAGATCCCACATGCCGCGGAGCGGCTGGGCCCGTGAGCCATGGCTGCCGGACCTGCGCGTCCGGAGCCTGTGCTCCGCAATGGGAGAGGCCACAACAGTGAGAGGCCCGCATGCCGCAAAAAAAAAAAAAAAAAAAAATTCAGTCACAAATGGGTCATATGTATGAAATGTACAGTGTGGGGAATATAGTCAATAATTATGTAATATCTTTGTATGGCGACAGATGATGACTAGACCTATTGTGGTGACCATTTTGAAATGTACAGAAATATCAAATCACTATGTTGTGTACCAACTAACAGTGTTGTAGGTCAATTATACTTCAAAAACAAGCAAACAAACAAATAAACTCATAGAAAAAGAGATCAGATTTGTGGTTAACAGAGGCCAGGTGGGGGGAAGGGGAATTAGATAAAGGCAGTCAAAAGGTACAAACTTCCAGTTATAAGATAAAGAAGTACTAAGGATATAATATGCAACATAATAAATATAATTAACACTGCTGTACATTATAAATGAAAGCTGTTAAGAGTAAGTCTTAAGAATTCTTATCATGAGGAAAAATTTTTTTCTATTTCTTTAACGTACATATATATGAGATGATGGATGTTTATGAAGCCTATTGTGATCATCATTCCATGATATATGTAAGTCAAATCATTATGTTGTAGACCATAAACTTATCAGGGCTGTATGTCAATTGTATCTCAATAAAACTGGAAAAACAAAACACATTTTATAATATCTAACTGATTATTTGCCATCTCAAGTTCTTGAATTTTTAATCCCCTTGGTTGTCTTATTTTTTTTTCCGTTACTCTAGCTCATTATCATGTGTTTGTTTTCTTATGCATTTTTTGATTTTTAATTGTGGACTTATGTTCACTGTGACTTTATCAGTGGGAATTGTGTGTGACCTGAATTAATGGTTTAACACTCTGAAGTGGCTTCACATTCTGCCACATGCCTCAGTGTTATTATGCGCCCAAAATAAATTTAAAAATTCATTTCTTGACTTAAGGTTTTCCAGATCATAAAGAGATTATAATTTAAACTTCAAGTCAACATGGGGCACATGTACAGAATTCTCAGAGAAGCTTTTATTTTTATTACTTTTTAATTTTATTTTGGCCATCCAAAGTCATGACAGAAACGCCTACCTCAGTATCTCCCAGTGGTGGTGGACACAATTTCTCTGGTCCATCCTTATACCAAGGACGTGTCCCTTTGAGGGTCCTGCCTTTATTCATGTGTTCCAACTCCTCCCTCGGCGGGGTACAATGTCTCGTCTCCTCTTCACTTGTAAACTTTACAACCAAAAGATTTGGGTGAGAAATACTGACTACCACCCCCATGTTAACCCTCTCACCTACATTTCACCACCTTGTATTATAGAAATCACAGATGTAGCTGACTGCTACTGTGTTCAGTTCCTCCTTTTCTGTTTTTCCTTTTAGCCTAGGTATTCCCCTTTATTTCTTGAAAACTCAGCAAAATAATTATAATACTTTTATATTATTATTTTTTGCACTTCTATATATTTTTAGCAGGAGAACTTTAGGCATACCTCTGTCTTGCCATAACTGGAGGTTAGGGATTTCTGTCATACTTCTTCTCTAATATTGTTTAACCTCAGTTGCTTTTATATCTGTCATAGTGTCACATTTCTTCACTCTCAAACTTTTTGGCTTTGATTATTCTTTCTGCTACTTCTGAATTTTTTCTCTTTGGCCTCTGTCTTGGTTTATTTTTTCCTTTGTGTTTTAGAATGATTTGTTCCCTCAAAGACAAAGATTAGGGAGATATTTTCCAAATTCTTGTACCATCTTCAAAAACACAGAATTTTTTTAACTTAACACATGGTTGTCTGGAATCTTGTACAGGAATTAAAACAGTATGTATCTGCAGTGCATAGGACCAATACTTTGATTTCAGTACTTTCATGACTGTATAAGGGATTATAGATCTTTGTGATTCTTTCTGGAAACACCCCCTGACAATCTGTGGTGGCTGAATGGTTAACTTATTTGGCTTCTGCAGCTGGGCATTTAGTTTGTCAAGGATTCAAACATCTTCATAATTAGACCATCATAATCACAAAATTTTATTTTTTATTGTGGACCATTTTTTTTAAAGTCTTTACTGAATTTGTTACAATATTGCTTCTGTTTTATGTTTTTGGTTTTTTGGCCTGAGGCATGTGGGACTTTAGCTTCCCGAGCAGGGATCGAACATGCACCCCCTGCACTGGAAGGCAAAGTCTTAGCCACTGTACCACCAGGGAAGTTCCCCAAAATGTAATTTTTTAAAAGATGTGAACAGGAATGCCAACAAACAAACAAACCCCCCCAAAACTGTCTCCTGTTTACCTTTAACGCCTCTCATAGGCTATCCAGCTCTGTGGTCTGGTTGGACTATTCATAATAATTCAGTACTTTAGAATGATGCAACATAACTGAGCTTTAATAGTTCTTTAAAATGGCTGTACAAAAGTGCCTCACTAAGAGGCAAAGACTTTTGATTTTGTGGACTTACGGTTAAATTCAATATCACATGCTTCTGAGTTGCCTATAAAGGCAATTCAATAGTAGGTAACCAAACGATATAAAATTGAGTGCAAATATGATTTTCATATGAAGTACTCACTTTCTTAATGGCACAAGGTAAAGCTGCTTATACTGATGAAAGGGCAGTATAAGAATAAAAAACACTTATTTCAAAGGTGGAAAAAATGATTTTAGCTTGAATTTCTACACTTGACGTAAAAAAAACCCGTGCAATGAGAATGTTAAGAGGCAACACAATATGTGTTCTGGAGCTTGTGTTAAAAAGTGCTATAACTAGTCTCATGTCCCTGGTAAAACCCTCCCTGATGATTGCTATAAAATCTCCCCAAAGTTGTTCTGATTGAAAGTGTTACTTTATCTCATGTTTTCTTTTTATAGACAAAACAATATGAGCTTAATACAGTATATGGTGAACATTAATTATAGAGTAGTACATTATTTTAAGTTTCTGTAACATCCTAAATTTGTTTTTGTTTCCATTATTGTTGCTGTTTTAAAGTGTGTGAGTGATCATGATTATGATGCTGCCTCAATCAACCTCGGGCCTTTGGCAAAGGATATAAAACTGGCTTATTGTTTTATTGGGAAAATTAGATTCAATATATACAGTTCATATTTAGAAAGACTTTACAAGGGACATGACTGATTATATATGAATGCTCTCTTGTTCTTACTCAAGTTAATTTCAAAATATTTAATTATTCAGATGGAAGTTTTAGAAAAACGTTGATCAAAACTGGTTTTTAAAGAAGTTTGGCTTTAACAGGGGTAAGCTTCAATGATATAGAAAACTCATCTAGATGTTGAATACTTATTTCTCTGGAATACTTAGATGAGTGAAGAAGTACTCTAATTCTACAGGGAATAAAACCAAAAAACAAGAAACTATTTCTTAAAATGAATTCCTATATATAAGGATGAGGGGAAAATGGGTCATAGAAAGTGCAGCCTTCAGTGGTCCCATTCTTAGTTATTATGTTGCTTTTGAGGCTGTGCAGTGAGAAACTATATCAAACAAACACATTTAATTTTTCTTCACATGAACAAACAGAATGCTAAATAATTAAACCTCTGTGGTGAGCCTAGCATACTGATCAAATTCCACATCAACTTTTCAGGTTAGAGCCTTTCCCAAACAATTTCTATTGAGCGGAATAGTCAAGGTAAGGAAAATTTCCTCACCAGCTTGCCTGAAGCATATTGAAGCAGCAGTAACAGACAGGATCGTACCAGCCCTTTCACTGTGTAAATCCAAGCTGGAGTGCAGAGAACATCAAAGGGGTCAAAGGGATAGTCGAGGTTTTGTGTCCCAACTTGTCTCTGTTCTCTCAGTGGTAGCTGATCCCATCTGTCTCCAAGAGCTGAGTATAGCTTGTTCTATTGTAAGTATTGTTCACAAATCACCTAAGTAAAGATTAATCTTGTGGCTCTTTTCCCACATGTTCAGTCTGGTGTTAAAATGAAAAAACAGACATGTACTTGTACCAGCAAAGAGTCATAAATAATGTTACTCCGTAATTCAGAATAACAAATTCTTTAAAGGTATCAATATTTGAAACATTTAATTATATTTTCTCACCTACCTTTTGAAGATTTTAGAGATTTAGATACCTGAATTGGGTTAATAATAGCTACTCTGAGGGGTGGTTGTGATGCTAGAGATTTCATAAACCTACAGAAAATATTTAGTTCAGTGACTGATGAGGGATAAGCAATAGTTGTGAATCATCATCATTATCTTCCAGCCACAATGAAATTCATTATTTGAAGAAAGGTGCTCTCAATGGAAGAGGATGTATTCTCACCGCTTTACCTATTTTCTAATGCTTTTTTGAGCATAAAGATGACCGCTTCCGTATTCTGAGCCAAGTGCCACATATCAAGATTTGTTGTAATCATTTACATTGATGATGTTGTGTCAGGTGTCTTATGATATAATTTCTCAAACCTGAGGAGGTAGAGATTTAACAAGAAAACAGTAATATTTAAAATTAAGCAACAACTGGTTCTTAATTCTTAGGCTTAGTTTTAGGGGAAGCCAGAGTTAAGGCACTTTAATGTCTTCCTGAGGTATATGCTATTCTAAGCGAGCTCTAGATGATTGACTTAAAGCACACAAGCGGTGTCTAGTGTGAATTAAACTAGGTCTATATACATCATTTTTCCTTCTGACTTATTTATAATTATTGAGTATACTTTACTGTTTTGACCACAACCCAAGAGTTGATTGACATGGGAATTTAAAATATTTTTCAAAATTAAAACGGTTGAGTTAAGTGGCTTTTATGCTCTGTGAGCACTTCAGCTTTGTTCATTATAGTAAATGGGGGAAGTACAAGTCATTTGATTGCTCTTTAACCTTTCATTATATTGACAATCTGTTATTGCCTAGCATCAATTCCATTCTTCTCAGAAGGTGGCTTGGCATTTTTGTGGTATTTTCAATCTAGGGAGATAAATCTGCATCTCCATCTGGGATGACCAGATGAGGCTCCCTTCAGAGCCAATTAACACTTTACCAATGGGGTCACCTCAGCACGGTATGAGGTGCTTTGCACCTTCAGGGCTACCATAAACTGTCTCCACAATGCCTCCAGATGCTCCAGGACTGGAAACCAATCAATCTTTTACATAAGTGGTTAGCACACCTACCCCAGGGTCCTAGGAAGACACACAGCAATGACACTGAAAGATGTATATGGCTCTACAAGCCAGAGCCTTTTGAATTTTCTTTTGTTAGCCTCTTCCTGTACTTACATAGACTGAAAAGGATGTTCATGACCCACGGAAAGCAAACTAGGCCTGGTAGGCAAGGCACAAGCCCCACTCCTGTTCAATTTTATAGTCACACATATTGTTATAACTTCTTTACAAGCTTGACTAGAAAATTCTCAGTTGTGACCATTGAAAAGCCATAAATCAGTGTGAAAAGACTTCCAGTGTTCAGGTCGGGATAAAGAGTTACAGGTCACACTTGTTAAGATGCTTATGACGTGGCCGTGCTAGCTCTGATACCACTCGAGGAAGCTGAGGACATCTCTTTGTGGTATCCTGGCTGTATCTGAGATATGTGGTTATTTCCGTAGGAATCCAGACTTAATGCAAAGATTGCTGAGGCTTTTCCGCACAGGCGTCTCATTTATTGAAGCAATTCCCTTTAACTCTGCGTTAGCTGGGAAAGAATGCAAATTAAATATTCTTTAGTAGGGAGGCTGGGAGGGGTGACAAGTGAAGGGGGAAAAAAAGGCATGGGTGAGCGCAGTGGAGGTACAGAGTTCCCTCAGGTGGCTGGCTAACTAGCTCGGCCTTTGTATAGCTACTGCCTGCCTGTGGGATGGAGCAAAGAGACAGAAGAATGACAGTCTGGAGGAAGAAAGAAAGACAGTAATTACAAGATGCGTGCGATTAGCGCGGTAGCCAGAGAAATTAAGCCACAGGTCCTAGGAATCTTCCCTTCTGTATGGTACCTGCAGAGGGGGAGAAAAGCCCTGGCTACAGAGTTCAGTGGGAATCCACTCCCTGCCAGCTCAGCTTGATTGCTTTCTGGGTTACCTACTGTGGAAGTTCAGCAGCTCGACCTTCCTTTCAGCAAAGCTATATTGTCCTGCCCCGAAAAAAAAGCAGATTAAGAATTTACAGGGATCCCTCCATCACTGGCCTCTGACAGGAACATTCAGGGAGCTGATTTTTCATGGTTCAATTTGCCTGGGGCCAAGATTCTTATCGAAATGTATTCTGGTAATGTAAAGTGCCATTTCAGATTTCAGAAATATCTAACTTCCCATTAAACTTTCTCATTTCTTTCCCCATCATCCTTTTGTTTTAGTAGGTGGCATTCTTCCTGAACTACTTTATTATTATTGTATCTCTTTGAAGAATATGTACATTTGAGTTCAGGTTTCTGGTGAGCAGTAAATCATGTCAGTTAAGAAGTTTATAATTATTTTGTAGAGAAGTAAATTGTATTCTAACTGTCTTGAGTCTGAGATAGTCCCAGCTATTATTCAGATCATACTTCAGTTGTTTAATTTGATTTAAATGCTTGAATTAAAAGCTATAGGTTGGCAGAATAATTGAACAACACTTTTTTGTTAAAACAAAAGCTATTTAATTCTATCAAACAAGGAAGAAATAAAAGCTACTCAATGTCTTCTTAGTTTAAAGCATTTTTGCGGGCTGTTTCAGAAGGGAGATGGGAGGTGTTAGATTTTGTGCCAGGGATTATGTTAGGCCTCTGTATGTATATTATCTCATATAGTTCTGGTTAGGTCACAGTACTGCTATCCTTTCTTATTTGCATCTTTTGATTATCAGTGACTTGATATCAACCACTTTAGCATCTCTAATTTTATCAATATTTATGCTGAAATTTTGAGGTTATGCTGGTAAATGACATGATTGTGCTATAGCTGTTCTTAGAAGACAGAAGAGATTCTTAAATGCTGTAAGATTTGCTAACAGGGCAAGTAAGAATCTGGAAATCATGTTTACTAGAGACGAGAAAGCTTAGCAGATGGGCTGTAATGATTTTCCAGGAGGAGGAAATGAAACATCTTTGTCTCCTATTCATATTGGTGCCACCTGGCATAGTTAGATCCAGAGCAGAGGCCCTCATTAGCTGGCTCAGCAACAATGCTGCTGACTATGATTTTTGATATAATAATTTTGATATGTTGTATTTTGTTATGTGTTTTGCATCCTCAAAACAGGTAGTTTGGGATTTACTCATTGGAGCCCATTCTTTAAAAACATTCAATATAAACACATATATGATCTTGTTCTACATAAGCTTACCTCATTCCAGAGGGATTTACAGCATGGTCTGACCTATAACAAGATCTTTAAATGTAGACCTTGATCCTTTTAATAATGAGATTCTGGTGATGTTGAATCTAGGAAGTGTACTTCAGAAAAGCAGAGTTATGGTTCCATTGACCATCTCTCATAGCACCTTATTATTTCACTTTCACTTTCCTTCTCATAATCTGTAGAAGTATGTACAGGGGAGGAAGATTGATGTACTGTTCAGTATCTCTGAATGAATTTATTTTAGATTTATTTATTAATGGTTTAGGGTGATTTCAAATGAAATATATGCATTCTTCATTTGAATTATTTTGCAATATTCATTGATAATATATCTGAAGAATCCAATGGGTAGTCTCAATAAGTGACTCTCATGATTTTTTTGTAACAAAAAGATCTGTCGATAGCTCAGGCTACCCTGCCTCACATTACACTCTAGCAGGTAAAGGTTCCATGACATTACTCTTGAGACTTAAAATATTTTAGTTTTCCTTTCTTGATATTATTAAGAGAGAATTTTAGTTTAAAGCACCGAAACAACCAGCTGTAGCATTCTTCTAGTAAATAATGCTTAAATGTGTGGGTGCATTGGGGAGTCTAGAAAATAAAAGGACAGAAGGAGATTTGAAAATGAAAGTCAGTTAGGTGGTGATACATCTCATTAAGAAGACAAAATAAATAGGGTGATGAAAAAGACTGAAGGGACTTGTTCATTTTTATATCTGATGCTAACGAATCATGTTGAGAAAATTGTACCAAAAAATCATTCTAGAAAAAGTTATAAAACATGATCATTTAGCCAGAACAGCAGCGAAAAAAAGGTTATTGAAATGCTGCCAAGGCCGAAGGATGGATGAATATCAGCTATGTTGAGCTGCAGAATAATGTCAGAGTAAGTGCTGAGTGTGTTACCAGTGTACAGCAGGGTGTGCCAGCATTATTAGAACAAAACTACCCAGTAAGCTCAAGTCTGTTTTAATGTAATAGTCAAGAGAAGAAAAAGAGCCAAGGGAGAAAAGGACAAATAAGGAAACTGGCTGTTGATAGCTTGCACGCACTTGTAAGCCATAAAGGACTTTTTGAAGTTCTAACAGAAACAGTCTCTGTGGAACAATGATAACAGGAGAAACAGACATTGATGTGTAAATGACATCATCACCCGAAGCCACTTTCACTCAAACCAGAGTCTCGGATCATACTGGGGTTCAAAGGAACTCTAATCTTACCCTGTTCATTTTTTTCCCTCCTAAGTTCTTGCCAGAAATGAAGGAAACACGGAGAGGCTTGTTCATGTCAGCTTTTCTGACTTGACCTGGAAACTGAGAGCCATGTAACTGGGCAAGGGCTGCCTAGAGTTCACAGATTGTAGGATCAAGTTTGTGAAGACATTGGTTTAGATTTAGATAAGAACAATAGTTGAAATTAGTGTTATATAAACTTGAACAACTATCTTAAGAGATGTCTGATACTTTGAGAGAAATATGAAGTTGTATCAACAATTTATAAATAAATGTGAATTTATCATAATGTTGCTAGAATTTTCTGTGAAAGGAAAAAAGCTGCCTCTCCTGCCCTGGAAAATCTATCCTTTCTCTTTCTGAATAATTTAGTGCTATACCATTTGATAATTTGTAATGTATACTAATCAACATTTTCCCACTTGTAACTGGAAGATAAACTTGATTAGCAACAAGAGGAGGGTACCTCTACTTTCTGAGTCATTGATTGGAATTCCTAGGGATCATCATCTTTTGAAGAACTGGATATTAATGATCGTTTCATCTAACTTTGCATGTAGTATAAATAACCTGGTTACTCACTGAGAGTGGTGCATAAATCAAGAGTTAAGAAGCCCAGCACAGGAGAATTAACATTGAAAGGACGAATCAAACAATGGTGTTTGTCAAAAGTTATCTCCTTTAATAAGAGCCATAGATTTGAAATGTCCCTAAATTCAAATGACAAAGCCCTTTCTCAGTATAAAGTGTTTATATAGCACAAGCTAATTAGTATTAGAAATATCTGCTTTATTTCCTTTTCTCTGCAGCTTAGACATCTATCTGGGAGGGGGCTGAGTACATCAAGTGTTCCTTTCAGTGTAAGCAATAAGTAGTTCACTTCCTGTACTCTCCATGAACTTTGTAATGGTTAAACGGAGCTATATTCAACATGAACTTGTGAATACCTCTCTTTCAATTTTCTTTGGCTATGACTAAAACAATATAAAATATAAAATAGAAACGATTTAACTTTCTGTCCTAACACCATAACAGGTTCTTAAGTAGAATGGTACTATCAATCAGATGTGATAATTCATTATCATAAGTTAAATGAGAATTTTTGTCACTGTAGAATGTTGCATTAGGTTTGTGTTATTACGTATTCCTCAGCTGTTAAAATATTATATGATAGTTGTGGAAGTCTTTAGTAAAACTTTTTACAGTAATTATTCAAATATCAGGCTGGCTTTAGTTTATCCAGTGAGAGTCTCTGGGGGGCTGTCTTCGGTTATATTTCGAAGAAGAGGTTGCCCTGTAAGTGAATGTGTTTGTATATGCTAATTTGAAATGGGTATATGTTTGGCCAGGATTCAAGCTGGCAATTAGACAATAAGTCAAATGCAAGGCTCAAGGTTTGTATGTAACAACTGGAGAAAAAGGGAACTTAGACGTTAGTATGTAGTTACTGGAGTTAGCTAGCTTTGATAAGTCACAAAGAAGTGACGCCTGTAAACATGCTCTCTCCGTTCTACCACTGAAGGCTTCACCCTCTACTCTGTGCTCTCTTAGCTGTTGTATAATTTTTTGCATTCTTTGTCTTAATAAACCTGTCCAAGATAACTCTACTTCTGTCTTCCCACTGGGTCTCCTTTGCTCACCCTTCTTCATCCACATTCTGCCAAATTTAACCTGTAAAATATTCCTTGAATCCCCATTCAATCTGCATCTCTTCTTTCATTGCCTTAATTCAGGTCTCAATCACATGTTCCTCCTCGGTTTAGGCAAAGTAAATTGAGCCTGGTCTCCCTGCCTTCAGTTTGTTTACTATACAACTGACAAAATGTTCTGTCTCAGTTGTTCATATCACTTTCCTTCCTAAGGTGATTCTGCATTGCCTAGAAGATAAAATCTAGCCACTATTATGACGTTTCTAGACCATTTTCCAGGGCCTAGACAGTTAACTTCAATAAGTGAAGTGGACTGAGTATAAGAAGTAGGGATGCTAGGACCTATGGCAATCCTAAGTATACAAGTCCCCCGTGAAGCATTTGAATGTATTTGTGTTAGAGCAGTACGTCTTCAGGGCAAGGTTGGCTCAGGATTACCGATTTGTGACCTGTGCTAGTAACACCAAATTGCTTGTGATTGCCTGCTTCCACCATGCTGTATTTTCCTACCATGACGTATTTGCTTACGCTATCTCCCTAGTGGATAATGCTCATACACAGTATGTTCCCCCTTGCTCACTGCACCTTCTCAGGTTAACCATTTGTCATTATTTAAGAGTTAGATCAAGTAGTCATCTACTTCAAAAATCCGTACATGGTCCCTGTTTATTTCCTACAAGTTTCCATATAATTTTCTATTGCACTTACTGTATTTATTTTAATTAAGTGCCTGCCTCTCTCACTGTACCGTAATTTCAGTATTCTTCGTGAATAGTGGAGAGCCAGGTATATAGTAAGTACTGAGCAAAAGCTTCATGATTGTGCTGAGTTGAATAGAGCTATGGTTCAATGCCTTGGCTTAGCCTTTGAGTCTATGGCTATGGAAGTCCATGGAAATCTCAGGGAGTCATTTGACACCAGTCAGGGAGAGAAAATGGCAAATCCTGTCTTATTAATCTTCCTATCCCTGGAATCTAGAATCACATCACATCCATCATGCTGCAGGAGGAAGAAGGATGAAAGGGAGAAAGAAAAAAAAGAAGGAAGAAAAAGATTTATTTTCTTAATCAAGAAATGCTGTGGTGGAAGAGGAAGAAAGGAGGGAGGCAGGGAGATAACTTGAACTGAAGTAAAGAATAGAAACAAAGCCTGTTTTAGAAGAATGCGGACTTTTGAGATAGCCACCCAAGAAGAGGGCTGGTCTGAGAACAGGTTGAGGACTGAGAATTCAGAAAGTATTGAGCTGCTCTGAATGACATTTTATTTCCCGTCAAGACATAAATGGATGGTTTCTGACGAACTTCTTTAACACAATCTCTCCTAGAGTAGAATGTGTACTCAGATATATTTTCTTCATGGGATAACTCATTTTGATTTTCTCCCACCTTTACTTTAAGGGATGATATGTGAGAGAAGAAAGGGGATATTGTCAAAACACACAAAGTTTATGAAGGGGTTCACAGCATTTGGTAAAGGAGTGACAGTGAAGAGAGGTCACCTAAATGTGGCATTTCACCCCAGGAGCACTGCTTGTTTGCCTGGTCATCCCCTGCCATCAACCAGGATCACACTTAAAATGTCCCTGAGAGATATGCTGTACTGTCACCCTTGATAAATGCAAAGTTCTTAGCAACATACCACTGTTTAAGAATGTAACTTAAAAATTTGAAGGCCCTATATCTGTTTACTCAATGCAAGAGCAGGAGGAGACTTAATATGTGATATGATATTTCTGGCTTGAGCAGAGTGATTAAACCAGTCTGTCTGCAAAACCACAACAAACAGTGTGTGTTCACTGTTATGGCAAACACTATGAGAATGAACAAGACAGAAAACACCTAAAAGGCCTTGGAAGAAAAGTAAATACGAAAGATAAGCATCTTCCAGTCTTCTTATAACCCATTTTCACAGGGCTGCCAAATGACTCTACTGTTTGCCTCACACCAGGGGTGTGTCAATGATGTATTTTCACAAGTGCTTAAGTACTGAGATAAAAAGTGTAGTGTGAGTGTCAAAGGTGGACTAAAACACAAAGTTCCACTACTTGCCAGTTTTCACAGAAGATAAATAGTTTTTCTTTGTAATGACAAAGGATATCCTTGTCTCCAAGTCAGCTACCTTACAAATCAGGAAGCTGTTCTAAAGGAGGCCCCAGATTAGAGCTGACATGGCCCGGTGGTGGTTGAGGGATGTTATTCTGGTACAGATGATAACATATTGTATAATCCTGAGGTTTTCAATCAGCCCTTGCAGCATGGCTACCTTTGCCAGTCTAAAGCTGGAACACATTCTTAAGTGAACTCTCTTCAGCATATAAACGTGATTTTCCTTTCCACCTCCAACTACACCCAAGGCCTTAGATTTGAATAACTAAGAGAACCCTAAGCTAGCCAAATTCACTTTGATAGCTAGAATAGACAAGTCTGGCAGTTCTATTTTTACTTTAGCAAACAATAAGCCAGTTAAATATAGCCAGAAAGTACAATAAACAGAAAACATTACTGTTATGAGTTAAAGCTCACAGTAAAATGTGTCCACTATTTAAATGCTCAGAATTTCTGTAGAATTATAAGATACAGATACATTAAAAATTGTAACTTGAGGTCAATAAGGGGATAAAAAACATAAGGAAAACTCTCAGAATTCAGAAGCATACAAGAACAACTAATCCACTGACTGTGAATGTTATCTAAAGGAGTTAAAAGAAATCAGACTTCCCTGTGGGTTGTGCATGGGGTATACATTATGTGCTGTCATTAAAGTATTTTTTTCTCTGGTAAGCAAGCATTCCCTGCTGGGACATCTCTTTGGTTTGGTGGGAGTCTGGAGTTATACATGAAGTGTGTGTTATCAGCTAGAAATTAGTCCACATAAAAATTTAATGGTATTGTCCTAGCTATTTTTCAATTAGTGCATGTGTTTTATTCACATGACTTGGATTATTGATGACATGAATTACAACTCTGTGGTAAAACATGATCAGAGGTTTTTTTTTTTCTCTGTGCTATAATCTTATGACTGATGAGAAACTCTGAACAACAACAGAAAATGAATATAATTAAAATAAGTTAAGCCTTACTTTTGGCAATAACCATGAGATTCTGAATTATCTCATGTTGGCTGGTTTAAGGCTTTTACTTGGATTACCTTGGAAACTGTGTATAGTATTTAGTCACTACACCTTCCTTTTTTTTGCCACCGGTCCCCTGTGTTTAAATCCATCAGTGTCATGGAGCAGTGGGGTTTTAAAAAGTATTTGGAAGGGCACCAAACCTGAATGTTTTGAGAGCACTAACCAAGATACACACACAGGGCTGAACGTATTTTCACAGAAGTTGAAACAGATTTTTTTTCCTGAGAACATTATTAAAGAAAACCTGGGATACTTACAGAGGATGGTGGAACCAGTCAATGTGCAGAACTGTTTTTGCTTAATTATATCCATATCTTTCTTCAAGCCTTCTGAAATACAGTAATCACTGAAAGGCCCTAGTGATCTCTTCTGTGGTGTGAGATATTTATTTTCTCTTTTTGTAAAACAAACTATGATCGTTTCTTTTGTTGGATATGTATTTTTAAAGAGAGCTAAACATGTGAATTTTGAAAATGTAATTGGGTAATCTATCTATGGTTATGCTAGAATCAGACTCAAAACTTAGTTACATTTGTGTCACTCTGTTCTATCCTAATTAATACTTTTTTTCAGCGTTTTTATATCAGATATCTCTACATGCAATAAAAATTTTATAACAGATCTTTTATTTGTTTTACATTTCTCTGAGTGCTTTAAGACTACTGAATGTTCTCCGACAACTTCAGTTTTATCTAAAAATAACTTTAGGCAAATTCATGTTTCTTAGTTTTCCACAAATCAAATGAATAATGTCTGGATATATGGATTTTTTTTTTTCTTTCAGGATTCCTTCTGTGAAGAGTCTGATTAATTAAAAGGGAATCCTCCAGAGGTGTATAATTCCAATAGCTCTCTCAGCACCACATATATTGATCTGTTTAACATCTTCCTTCTGTATAACCCAGAACAAAGATTTTAAATTTCTCTGGTAGAATAGCATCAATCAATGCCACAGTTAGAACCTTACCAAATGAATTCATAGACAGATGCAGATCTGATATGGTTTATGGTGATGTATTTTTAAATTGATCAAATCAAACCTATCATCTCTGAATCTTTGAGTAGTCATATGCTCTTTTTCTTTTTGAATTATTTTCAATGACGAGAAAGTGTGTGTGCATATATTTTGTGTTAGACATATTTAGATATTGGGAGGGCAATGTATTACTCTTCCTTTTTTTTTCTTTCTATTTCCTTTGAGAAATTAATTTCATAAAAGTGCAAAAAATAATATAAGAAACACGCTACACTTACTGCCCCAAGTTATCGATTATGTGTTGTTTTTTTGGTTCAGTGAAAAGTTTCAATTTCCTAAAATATGGATTTTATAAGCATTAATTAACAATAAATTGATTTTTACTTTTTCATCTTTCATTTCCTTAATTTTCGATATTGGAATTTACTGAGAGATCTAGTTGAGTCTACAATGGAAATCCTGCTAGTTTTCTGCAAAGAAAATTCAATAAAGTTGATAATGTTGGTAGATCTGGGAGCACTCAGTTGGAAAGTACCCCAGAGGGCCTTTAATTTGGAAAGTTTAGCACATTGGCATAGAAGGAAATGTAAATCAGTTTGCATGCTGCCACATTTCCTTGCCATAGTTTTATTTCTCTTTCACATATTTTGTTATTCTTCTTGGAAGTAAAATTTCCTTAGATTGCTTCATTTTACTTTTTCTAAGGAGTCCATGTCTGTCTCTTTAAAATATTGTAAAAAGTGCTGGAATAAAAATGCTACATTTTAATCCTTAGTAAAATGAATAATTCTCAGAGTAAGGTGGTGGGAAACTAGTTTGAATTAGTCACAAAGTAAGAATGTATGAGACTACTGGTCCAAGTCAAATTTCATTGTTCTCTACTTGGAAGAGGAGTGAAGTTATTTTGCCAACTTTCAAATACAGTTCACTCAAAAATTGTCTGCTCTAAGTTTGGAGCACATCTCAGAATTAGTTTGGCTCAACTTAGCTATGGGACTTTGGTTTGCTTTTATTTTCAGTTCTCTTGGTAGTTCTGAAGGCACGAATAAATTTCACAGAGGAATCTTGTTTGCACATTGTAAACCACCTTTTCTACCAAAAAAAAAAAAAAATGTAATTGTGTGATTTATGTTTTCCTGGAAAGGAGTAAACTAAAGATAACTGAAATTCAAAAAAAGTTATAGAAATACATTTTCTCTTTAATGTGAAAGCTTTCATAAAGAAGTGTTTATTTCCTTTTTGCAATATAACAGTGGTTTTTATCTTATATAAAATGACAAAGATGACTCAAACTCTATTTCATCTTCACTAATTTAAGCATTTAGATGCATATTATCACATATTCACAAATGGCTGTACTGCTCTTCTGCTATTGCTGCAGCTGGCATTTACGTTGAAGTGAGTTGAAATGGATAGGAGAACATTCTTTCCAGTTTGGATACACAGGAATGAAAGTGCCCTTTGGTTCCTGCTCTTTAATTTTGTAGTCTGTCACAGGGCTTCTTTGCATGATTAGATCTCCCCCATCCTTTTTTCAAGGCAGGTGGTTTCCTATTATTCAACAAAACTGAAGGAAAACCTAATCTTGTTGTCAGCTGGTAGATCATTAAAAATGATTTTTGTTGATAGATCACCATGTGAATTTTAGCATGAAGCACTGATAGAGTTCAAAGAAGTTTGTGACATTTCTGTGAAAACAACTTTTCCATTCCCATCTCCTTATTTTATGAACTTTTCCTATGCTACCTTTCTAAAGGTGAAAAATAGGATAGAATTGACGTGTGCCTGGTTTCATTCTAGTAAAAATGATATTTACTTTTTAATAATGAACCAATTGAAGAAAACCTGTGTCATTGAGGGAGTAATTTCAAAAAGAAATTGCTTTTATGTTTAATAATTATCAACATTTGTAATCTAGGTATGCTGTTTTGACAAATAGATTACTACTACTAGTATTAATAACTCAATATAGAACACTAAATTTTAACCCTAGAGGCTTCAAATACAGGGGAAATAGATTCCATTGCTTTCTATTTGTATTCGTGTTTTTGTGTCAGAGAAGGATTATGGTGCTGGAATAACAATGCTACTTTCAAGCATATAGCTGTATTAGGTAAAGTTATGTTGTAGAGGGGGAATTGACATAAGTTCGAGACAAAGTATGAACAATGTAAAATTTAAAGAAGAGATCGTCCATGTTTATTTAAATAGATGATAGTTGTATATGTCTAAGTGTCACTCAGGTTTTATTGGATATGTTTAAAAGAGTGATGTGACATTATTTTAAAAGCCAACATATATAATTACCTGGAAATTTTATCCTCTTCAACTATTTCGATTTGTAATGACTACTTTAGATGTTAACTTAAAAAATATGTGAGGGGGTATCTAATTTTCAAAATTCTTTTGTAGTTTGTGAACAAAAAAGTTTAAACAACACTATCCTATGCTAAATCCCAACCTATTTACCTGGGGTTTTGCCATTTATGTCACTCTTGTCTGACATTTTTATTTTATTACCATAGATCAGGAAGCAAGCCTGAGTCGGTGTAGATTAACCACCCTTCTTTGGGCACTTAAATTGGCAATTTCTCACCTCTTTTCTCTGGTTCACACCTATCTCTCAGCTATTATGAAGTCCTCTGTTAAAAGTCTAGCCCTCCTTTAAGGCTGAACCAAAAGTCTGCCTCTCCTTTGTTATTGCCCATAGTTACCCAGCCAGAGAAATTGCTCTGTCCTCTGCACCTTTATAAGAACTAGCTCATACCACTTTATAGCACTTATCTGACACTACCTTTTAGATAGATTCTGAGCATTTTCCTTGCCAACATAATTATACTTGTGCTGATGTAGAGAAACCGTGTCTTCCATGAGTTTATATGCCTTACAGTGCCAAATACAGAAAGCTCATTTATTAACTAGATGCACGATGAATTATATATATTAAAAGGGAAATGTTTTCAATTATATCAAAGCTCCTTTGATGTGGCTTTCTTGTAACTTCTGTTTTGAGAATCACAGGGGATATTGAAATCAGCTGAGTGTATATAGGCCAGTGAGGGAGATAGAGTGAGTCAATGCTGAAGAAGCCATACTGGGAAAAATATTTGATATAGCTAAATATTTTAGATAGCTAAATATAATGAGACTGCGAAGAAATGACATCAGGAAGAGTTGAGACTAGAAAAAAACAAACCCAGAAGCATTTTCAATTTGGTATGCTACAAAATCAGGTAGCCGAGGAGCTGAGGAGCTGAGCCAATAGGTAAACAGCATCAAAGGGGTTGGAAGGAAGCAAGGGGCCTGGTCAACAGAATTTTTATTTTTTCTGATCCAGCTTGTAGGAATCCCATCTAAGAAGTGTATGGCTAGAACAGCTGTACCTTTAATTGTTTTATTACTTTTTTTTCACAGCATGAGTTCCAAAGTAATCAAATTACTTAGACAAATAGAAAGGGTTTTTTTCCATTCCATTTTCTCATAGATTTTTGTTTTGTTTAGTTCTTACTGGGGGATAAAATATTTCCCAACTTTTCTAAATTTTAAAATAGTGTTCCAAAGGACAGCTATCTATAATCTAGAACCTATGAGTTGTTTCATTCCTCAAATAGTGATTTTAATGGTCTCATAACACTTGAGCCAATGTGGCTCCCAGAAGCGGAAGTCCAGTGTCTTTTCAGCATTGTCTTCTGGGGAATCTATTAATGTCAGAGTTTGTGTTTTAACATGCCGAGCCCAGGTTTCTGACATGGAGAGTATATTTTGGGAGCTAATCTGCCATGTGTTCTTCATTTTTCTGTTTTGGGAAGGGGGCAGTGATTATCTTACAGCTAATTTTGTTTGCTTGCTGATATTGCATTCTTGAAATGCGCTATATTTGGCAATTGATAGCAAAAATCCAAGAATTTCAACAGAAAATTTAATTACAGGAGTAACTAAATTAGGCAAAATCTGGTGAGGAGTTTCCAGTAATTATATGACACAAAGAAGCAATAACAATTAAGTACCAAATTCTGAGAGAAAAAATTACTTTCAAAAATATATGTTAATGACGAAACTGAGTTATTCGTAGTGAGATGGATGGACCTAGAGACTGTCATACAGAGTGAAGTCAGTCAGAAAGAGAAAAACAAATACCATATGCTAACACATGTATATGGAATCTAAAAAAAAAGGTCAGAAGAACCTAGGGGCAAGACGGGAATAAAGATGCAGACCTACTAGAGAATGGACTTGGGGAGGGGGAAGGGTAAGCTGGGAGGAAGTGAGAAAGTGGCATGGACATATATACACTACCAAACGTAGAGTAGATAGCTAGTGGGAAGCAGCTGCATAGCACAGGGAGATCAGCTCGGTGCTTTGTGACCACCTAGAGGGGTGGGATAGGGAGGGTGGGAGGGAGGGAGACGCAAGAGGGAAGAGATATGGTGACATATGTATATGTATAACTGATTCACTTTGTTATAAAGCAGGAACTAGCACACCATTGTAAAGCAATTGTACTCTAATAAAGATGTTAAGATATAGATATAGATATATATGTTAATGAAAATCTGCCTTTCCTGGGCTATATAGAATTTATACTGAGATTTCGAGGTTTCTGAGATATGTACTTAACACAGAAGCACATGTTCTCCTCTTTCCCACTATGCCACTGCAGAAATAGAAGCCCAAGGAGAAAGATAAAGATCTTTAATGTCTATTTATCTATCTATCTACCAATCTGTCCACCTACCTACTTAATCTATAGATGTAGAAATGCATGTATACGTGCACAGTTCTGTGTGTGTTCATGACCTTTTAGTTTAGATGATGGAACTAATAATATAAATCAAGATGTCCCATGCATTTGGATGTGACTAAAAAGTCACTTTTATAAAGGTCACACATCAAGATAGTCTTATTCTAATAATAACATACATTGGCTTAGCATGATTATGAGAAACCTTCTTTATATAAGGATTGATTCAGAAAGAATAAAATATTTATAGAAAACATTTTTATTAATTTAAAATAAAAATATTGGGGCTTTCCTGGTGGTGCACTTGTTAGGAATCTGCCTGGCAATGCAGGGGACACGGGTTTGAGCCCTGTCCGGGAAGATCCCACATGCTGTGGAGAAACTAAGCCCATGCGCCACAACTACTGAGCCTGTGCTCTAGGGCCCTTGAGCCACAACTACTGAGCCCATCTGCTACAACTACAGAAGCCCATGCGCCTAGAGCCCATGCTCTGCAACAAGAGAAGCCAGTGCAATGAGAAGCCCGTGCACTGCAACGAAGAGTAGCCCCCACTCACCACAACTAGAGAAAGCCCGCACGCAGCAACGATGACCTAATGCAGCAAAAAATAATTTTTTAAAAATTATATAAAAATTTTAAGAAGTAATAAAATAAAAATATCTCTACTGAATCCAGGGGTGGGGGGGTGCGCAGGGGGTAGTGTGCAAGGGGGGATCATTCTCTTATAATTTAGAATATGTGCTTTATTAAACAGAACAGTGTGAATAGGAATTGATATTCTCAAAGACCAATTATTTATTTAAAAGTTACTTATTGAGGGGCTTCCCTGGTGGCGCAGTGGTTGAGAGTCCGTCTGCCGATGCAAGGGACACGGGTTCGTGCCCCGGTCCTGGAAGATCCCACATGCCGCGGAGCGACTGGGCTCGTGAGCCATGGCCACTGAGCCTGTGTGTCTGGAGCCTGTGCTCCGCAACGGGAGAGGCCACAACAGTGAGAGGCCTGCGTACCGCAAAAAAAAAAAAAAAAAAAAGTTACTTATTGAACATGTACTATGTGTTGGGTACTATTCTAGTGACTGAACAAAACTGACAAAATCTCTTTTTTGTAGCTTATATTCTTGGTGGAAGTTAGAAATAGGCAACAAAAAAATAAATACAACACATGTGCCATGGGGATAAATTCTATATGTAATATAAACCAGGATAAGGAGATAGTGAATGGTAGTTCCAAACAAATGTTCTTTTCTATGGGTCTGGTGAGGGAAGGCCTCCTTTTGTTTCTGGGCAGAGTGAGAGAGAAAGCCCTGCAAATATCTGGGAGCCAAGATTTCAAAAGGAAGCAGGAGTGAGTCCACACCTGAGCCAGTGTTCTAGAAAAAAGCCAAGAGGCCAAATTGGAGTAGAGTGAGCAAAGGGGGAGGACCGAAGGAGATAAGGCCAGAGAGGGAGCCAGGGGGAAGATCACAGGTGTCTTGATGGACGTGGGTAGGACTTCGGAGTTTATTTGGCATGATCTGGAATCGCTGAAGGATTCTGAGCAGAAGAGTCTAATTCCTTGTTATGCAGAGAATAGACTATAGAGCAAAATGAAAGCAAGACACCTAAACAGGGGCCATTGTGACAGTTCATGGGAATGATGAGAAGGCTGAGGGCCTTCTCAGGGTGAGCTCAGGGCTCATCTCAGGATGAAAGTAGTAAAGGTGGTAAAAAATGTTAGGATTCTGGATAGGTTTTGTGAAAGGATAAAGAGAATATATTATTTATCCACCACTTCTGAGGAAAATAAGTCTCTTTTGAGGAATACTCATGATGAACTCTGACAAACAATGAATGAAATCAGTATGGCTACCCTGAGGACAGTGGCCATAAGAGAGATTTGAAGCAGAGAGGTTAGTTATGAGGTCACTGAAACTAACCTGTGAAAAATAATGGGTATTTAAATGAGGATTTTTGTGATAAAAGTGGTAAGAAGTATCCAGATACTAGTATATTTTGACGTGGGTGCTGACAAAAATTCTAATGGAATGACTGTGAGAGAAGAAAGAGTGAAATAAAAATCATGCCAAGAATTTTGGTTAGAGAAAGATCTTAAAATCTGGACAGATTTATAATCTCTTACCCTGAATTAGATATCTCTCCATTTCTCAAAGCTGGATGGCCTACAGGTTATTCATCACTGGTTCTTAACACACCTGAATGTTCAGTGATTTTCTACATATAATATCACTTTTGACCCTTGAAGTAAATGTGTAAAGTAAGAAGGAGAGATATTACTTTTTCAGTTTTAGAGATTGGGGAGGCTGCATGTCTTGCCCAAGGATACAGTTCTGTTAATAGGCAGAGTATGGATAAGAATGGGCAGACTGGGGCTGACCCCAATCTTAAAGACATACTGCCTCGAAAATTAACACTGTATTTACAGGATTCATGCTATCTGTAAAATATTAAACATCCTGCTAGGTATAAGCTTCACAAGGGCAGGGACCTTTGATTTGTTCCCTGATGAATCTCAATAGCCTGACCTCTTTTTAAAAGGGAAATTGTTTTCCTAGGGAAATTAAAAATCTTTTGTTTCTGGCTACAGGTTAGAAAGACTCAATACGTTGAACTGTGCTCTAATATCCTATATCCTGCTCTTTTATTATGATCAGTTATTCTATAATAATAATATTAGTGCTATTATTTATGAAACCAAAAGCTAGCTAATCAACAAAAATTCATGCTCTCCCTTTGGTAGATAGTCTGGTAGATCGCTGCCCATCCAGGGACTATAATTCACGTTTACTATTGCATCCAGGTATAGCTATATGGTTCATTCTTATCACTGTAATATGAGAAGCAATGGTCTGTGTCACACTCAGGCCTTGGCTCTAAGAAGCTGACAGGGCATCTCCATATAGTTTTTCCCATCTGCTAGCAGAACCACTTGATTGATAAGACTGGGACACAGATTTATCATTTAATAAGAATTGGAATGTTTCTGGGAAATGAACATCTACTGTTAACAAAATTGTTTTTAGTTATAGCCGCTAGTATTACCTAACAGAATTGTTACTGGAAATGGGGTTGTTGCTTTCAAAAAGCATAAATATGTAGGATTGACGTCGATTGGGTGGTGATAAAAGAGATATTAGAGGCTGAGGAAATGGAGATGCATGTTTTGCAGTGGCAGAACTTGTGATAAAATGTTGCCTGTGATGACTTTGAAGGTAGACCATATGCCTTCCAAGCCTGTGGCTCTAGGGCCAGAAGTTGGAAAACAGAATAGTATAGTTTGTATTTGCTGTTACTTGCTGCATTTTATAAGATAAGATAAGAAAGGGATGAATTCAGGCAAAACTTGACTGGGTTTTGAGAGCATAAATAAAAGGGAATAGATAAAATCCTGAAATCTCAGACCTCACAAGGGTTGGAAAAGCTTAAGGCTCTGGACACCAATTGGATGAGATAAGATTGAGAAAGTCTCATTAAGACTTCAACTAAACAGTTGGGCTCAGCTCTTAGTGAAGATAAAAGAACTTTGGCTGCCATTATTGACACATGGAATTCACTAGAAGAAAACAGATCAGAAGCCTACTAACTTTGAAAGAATTGTATTGACAAGGGAATTTTGATCCAGAGACTAATCAGAGAACTTCGATCATTGCCAGGGTAGAGGTCTTCACAATGCCTGCCTGGCGGGATTTCATGATTGCCGTGGACCAGGGATACCGTGTGTTTCTATCACTCCCTTTTGCCAGTGGGAGTTTTTAATGGTGATTGTCCTGTTCTTGCGGCAACATTGTATATTGGATATCAGGGGTGTGGAAGGAAGACAACTTGCTTTTTGATTCATAGGCTACCAGACCATGAGTTGCCACATATAGATCTGATGGAGATGGCTGTGTATTTCTCAGAACTCCTAGATTTTGAGCTGGATGCTGTGACTGGATGGAACTTGGAATTACATATCCTGGGGCAGGGGTGACTGTGTTCTGGTGGGAAAGAAAAGTGCACAACGATATTTAATAGCCAAAGGTGTTGACTGTGACAGAGGTGGCTAGTGGTCCACATGGAATTTGTGTTTCCTCTTCTATACTGTTGAGTGACCACTAGAAGCAAGCTATTCCACCTTGAACTACACTGTGCAATCCTGTTTGCATCCAGGTGGATCATATGATTAGTTTTAGCTGATGGAATATCTATGGAGGTAATATTTGTCTGGGTTTTTAAAATAGTGACTGAAACTTTTCCAGCCTATTTCCCTTATTGCTTAATTGGAACAAAGGATTCCAATCCTAGGGAATGAGTGGCCCACAGAATGGAAACAGCCTGGGTTCCTAAGTTACCATGGTGAAAAAACTCCTCCAATGAGGGACACCTGAATTGGATAATATGCAATAAGCTTCTATTATGTTAACCCACGGAATCTGGGGACTTATTTGTTACTACAGCTAGTATTAGCATAATTAATCATTGATAATATGAGAACTACTTTTTATTAGGTGCCTACTATGTGCCGGATATACTAACAATAGTGTCGTATATGCTAATTCTCGAACAACTCTTCAATTTAGGAATTATTCTTTTAATTTTCAACTGAACCTGAAACTCAAGAAAGATTTAGTTACTTGCCCAAGGTCCTAAGTTGGTAGGTGGCAGAAGGGGGATTCACACCTATGTATGGCAGCTTCCACTCTTGGTTTTAACTATAGTAACAGTATATTGCCATTTTTAGAAAGAAATGATTGACACAAATTACTGTGATTGAGGAATAATTTAAGGAGAGGATGGTTATTGTATTTTCTGAGAAAATTTGAATGAAAAGTACCTGCTAAATCTTATATATTTACATGATTTGTTAATACAGAATAAGGACTACTTAGGAACATACATGCTAGGACTTCCCTCGTGGTGCAGTGGTTAAGAATCAGCCTGCCAATTCAGGGGACATGGGTTCGAGCCCTGGTCCGGGAAGATCCCACATGCTGCCGAGCAACTAAGCCCGTGTGCCACAACTACTGAGCCTGTGCTCTAGAGCCTACGAGCCACAAGTACTGAGCCCATGTGTCACAACTATTGAAGCCCACGAGCTTAGAGCCCATGCTCTGCAACAAGAGAAGCCAGCGCTATGAGAAGCCCACACACTGCAACAAAGAGAAGCCCCTGCTCGCCACAACTAGAGAAAGCCCACGCACAGCAACGAAGGCCCAATGCAGCCAAAAATAAATAAATTAATTAATTAATTAAAAGAAAAAGAATGTACATGCTATTACTATTCTGTCTAGAATATTTAGTGATGTTAAGGTATTCTTCTTTACTCATGAATTCCCCTGCTTAATTTTTGTATGAATCTTATTCCAGGAGTCCTTAAATGGCTTCTCCTGAGATTTAATCTCCCCAGCAATAAATGGGTCTGATTTTTAGGAATAAATCCTTACTGAAGAGTAGACGTCCATGCAGAAAGACATTTTTTTTCCTGCAGTGCTGTCATAACAGGTGCCTATTTTCATTCTTACTTTTCAAGGCTGGCCAAATTTCCTAAATTTTTTTTTTTCTCCTGTAGGTCTTGAAAAGTTGACTCATTCCCATAGGCTTGATCTGGGCAACTGACCATCCTACTTCAGGTTTTAAGGGTGGAGGCCAACCTGAGAGTCTCTGGAGCTCCCTGAAATGGGCTTCAGGCCTGAGTAACAGCATGCCTCTTCCTCCCAGAACTGCAGATCTACACAAATCATGCCAAGGGTGCTTCGGGGGTTTGTACAGATAAATTCTATTCACACTCTTCTCTTCTCAGTCATCCCTGGCTGTACTCTGTGACTCACACTGCAGATAGACTCACCAGTGTAAACAAATGGGCTCTTAAACCTATAGGCTTCTTGGTTCTTTACTCTGATCGTTCCAGTGTTTCCAAAACGTATTGACAAGCAAGTAAAATCTCCTGCTGTTTTCTCTCTCTGTGAGTACTCTACTTGATATTTGATAGGCTAGCATTAGTAACTGAAAGTACAGAAATAGCATTCATTTTTTTAATGATTGTACTTGATCGTTTAAAAAAATTAGTAAAGAAGCTTGTCTTGGGACTTTTCTCACTTGGAAAATTCAAGTACATTTTTGGATTGAGTATAACATAGTTATGTTGCCTGATATTACAATACTCCTATTTCTTCTTCAAAGAGCTCTTTTTTGGCTTTCTGTCTAGTGTAAAGCTTTAAGTTTACCATCCATGTCTGAAGCTCTAGGTAGATTTGGAAAATCTGAATGTCTACCCTAGACAAAGCAATGTCTAGTTGCTTTGGAAATCAACAACAACAAAAAAGAGCATACCTGTCATTGAGGAACTCATTCTAACGGGGACTACAAGCTGAACAATCATATAATAAAGCCTTGAAAGAAAAAGAAAAAGAACAGAACACATAGATGACCTACAGTAAACTCTGGTTAAATGACCGAGCTATGATACTTGCACAGAGGAGGAGATGTCGGTTAAACTGGGAATGTGTTGGAGGTGATAGGACAATGACCAGGAAGATCTCTTAGAGCAGGATTTCACCAAGTAAAGAGTGAGGAAAGTAGAAGATCCCAGGCAGAGGGAGCTGTTAAAAACTTGACTGTAGGGGCTTCCCTGGTGGCTCAGTGGTTGAAACTTGACCATAGACTTGCAGATGTTAAAATTCAGAAGCTATTTGTGAAGGAGGTAGGCTAGAGCACAGGGTGTATGTATCTGTTGAAGAGTAGCAGGAAATGAGATTAGAAAAGTAGATTAAAGCCATATCATAAGTCGTATGAAAAATAAAGCAGAGTATAGAAGACAGCATAATGAAATGGAGAGCACAGAGTTCTGGATAGAACAGGTTTTCTTTTTATTCTACTATTCCATTAATATGTTAATAACAGATTATAACTTGATGTTATAATAATCACAGTAATAACTGAACCACTATTATATTTATTTACCACTTTTTGGGGGATCTAATAGTCATATGCGGACTTAAATGAAATAGTTATGTTCCTCAACTGTTCATCCTCGGCTCTACAGAAATGAATATAGCCTATCCTTGCAACAAACCAACGGGAACACTTCAGAGAACCGTGAAATATCATCTCACTGTCTTGTGTTTACTCACATGAGCTTCCCTCCTGCCTGTTTCTTCTTGATGGTCCTTGATATTCCTACAGCTGACTTTCTGATCTCATATGGAGCTTTAGAACCCCATCATAAACCCTACTTGCTCAAGTTTCTTTGACTCTGACTCTTTGGGACTTATCTGGTCAGAATTTAGAATCGCTTTTGAGTTTTTTGTACTATAGGTATGGGTGGACGATGTTTGCAGCCCCCTCTCCCATCATGATGGGCTTGTATTTGTATGTACAAAAATCATCCAAGGCACCTATATTAGTTTCCTGTGACTTCCATAACATTACCATCAATCTGGTGGCTTAAAACAAGAAAAAATTATTTTCTCATAATTCTGGAGCCCAGAAGCCTGGAATCAAGTTTTTGGCAGGGTCACGCTTACTCTGAAGGCTCTAAGGGAGATTCCGTTCCTTGCTCTTCCAGCTTCTGGTGGCTTCAGACATTGTTTGGCTTTTGACCGCATCACTCTAATCTCTGCTGCCATCTTCACACTGCTCCCTCCTCTTTGTTTATCTTCTTCTCTGTGTGGAATTCCCTCTGACTCTGTCTTATAAGCACACTTGTGATGGTTTTTAAGGTCTACCTGGATAAAGATAATCAGGTTAATCTTTTAATTTTATGATTCTTAATTACATATAAAAAGATTATTTTTTCAAATGAGATAACATTTACATGCTCCAGGGATTACAACTTGATATCTTTGGGTGGTTATTTTTCAACCTAAACCAGTAAGTTTGATTATTTTCATTGTACAGATGAGTAAACTGAGATTCAGAGGGATAAAAGTAATTTGCCAGTGGTTCAATAACTAATAAATTTCTTTCTTCTATAATATGTTTTTTTCCTTCATAAGTAACATGTATTAAGCTCTTACTATGGACCTGGTGTGTTCTTTCATCTCAACCCTTACAACATCCTATAAAACATTTTTAACCCCATTTTATTTTTAAAAGCTCAGAATGATTAATTAAATTGCAAATGTAATAATTTACCCAGAGTCATAGTCCTGCAGAGCTGAGATTTGCACAGAGGCCCATCCATTATGACTCTTAATGTTTCTCAATGTTTTTACTCGACTCTAAAATGAGAACCTGAAGTCACCTATTTCTAAAGTTCTATCTAGCTTAAAAAAATTATATTTATTTTGTGGGTTTAAAACATGTTTTCCCCTTATGTACATTCTACATAAAATATATCTATAAGTATTTTCATATAAATTGGATGAAGGCAACTGCTTTCCTTTTTGCTTTTTTTTTCTAAGTGGAATAGCATATTATGATCCAGATTAATGTTTAAATAAAATCACCAAATCGTAAGGTCTCTTCTGTTATAAAATAGATATTATAAAAGCCCAGATATATCTTTTGGAAGTATCTATTTTTCATTGGATTATGACTTTTTTTCCATTTTGCTACAGATGTTTGGGTGATAGACACATTTCTCCTCCCCATGTAGATCTTTTATACTTACGTTCTGAGCTCAATAACTATTGAATCTGTATTAGACCACAAACCTTGGGGATACAAGACAAATAAAGGCATAGTTGTATACTTTAAGAAGTTCATAATCTAGCTGAGCAACCAGGTACATCATTAAGTAAATCATTAGATAATCTGGTAAATGCAGTGATACAGATGTGTACAGCATGCTGCAGGGCTCAGAGGGATGGTTTAACCAAGCCAGGGGAAAGATCACCACAAATATTTTGTTTGTTTATGGCTGAAAGTGACTTCAAAATACTTTCTTAATTCCTTTGTTGTGAATGCTTGTAAATACTTATAAATTAGATCATCTTAATTTATGTGAAATAATACTGAACACCAAGCCAGATATGATTTGACCTATAAATTTTGATCAAATGTGAAAGAATAGCGACGCATAGTAACATTCAATGGTTTCATGATGTTTACTACTAGGACATTTTTTCTTGTATCTAACCCAAATCTCTCATGTCAATTTTCAAGTCAATTTCCTTTTCTTCAGGCCTTTGTGGATAGAGCTCACCAGGATGAAAAACTCATCATGTCTTCTTCCTTTCTAAGCATACTTCCTGAGACTCCACTGTGACTCAGTATTTTTAAAAATATTCTTTTTATTTGTGCAAGATAGTTTAGTAAACCATTTCACACTTGTTCCTCCACTAAATCTTGAATTCATTGTAGCTTCAAATTAAGGCTGATACTTTCTGTGATTAAGTAATATAGTTTAGCATATAAATCAAATATTTGAAATGTATCATGAGAAATATTTGATTGGTAAAATATACATGGTTTTATGGATGCTTTATTTAATTGATTTAGAATGAGCCATGGATTTTTAGGTAACAGAGGAAGGATTTATATTAGAAGGGCATCCTACTAGAATTATGACGCTGTTATTCAAAACCTAAATGATTTTTTTCGCAGACTAAATTGTCTCATATGACAGGTGCAAAAGATGTACTCAGATAAAACACAAAGTGACATGGAATAAGGTAATAATACGTGATAAGCCTTGTATGTACTGTTTAAAGCCTCAGTTTCTGAAATAAAAGAAACTATTAATAAAATTATTATTCTGCTCTTCTAAAATTCTTTGGAAATTGTTGCCCCTCCAGAATTCCATTGAATTTTCCCTGAAACTTACATTTAAAGTTAATGAAGGACCCTAGAGTTAGATATAGATTTTAATACCAGCAGTGAACTTGAGACTGTGTATGATTTTCCTTGCTATATTGTTTTCACTCGCAAAATCACTTGTGAAGCCCTCATGTTGTTTTATACATGTGGGGACTCTGGGAATTAAATTATTTCATTAGACCTAGGAGTTTAGAAACTCAGATCAACATGTTAAAAATAAGTTACACATTGACACAGTTACCACAGACACTGTATGTGGTTATTATTTTCTTTGTTGGGAGAACAATTGAGGATCTCGCTGTTTTATGTGCTATCTAAAATTAAAAGATCCTTGATTTTTCTTTTAAAACTAAGAAAAAGATTCAGCTTAAATATATGTCATTTTAAATAGTATATTAAGGGGAATAACACTATCATTTATTAAATTCCTATTATATAAATTCTTGACATATATAGCTATGTATTTTATTCATACAGTACCAGTTAATACTTACAACAACAGTGCCTTACAGAAAATGGTACTTTTAAAAATCCTTTGCTTTTTTCTGCTGCGTAGAAAGATCCTTTCAGCTTTCCCAGGACTTGCCTACTATGTCAAAGTTCTCCATTCTTGTGTGGTGTTTGTGAGAAGAGAATTATTACTATGGAAGTCTCAGCAACTGAACATGGCTCAACTGTGTACTTTTCCTGAGAGTCTGTGTTTACTTTTTACCATTTGAGAATTATTATTTTTATTTTTATTTGAAGCAGCCATCACAATGGAACCTTTAGCAGGATGGTCACACAGGGTTTCCCCTGCTTTTCTCAGCTCTTATTAGTAAGTGTTGTGTTTCACAGGATCAACACAACGTATGTGTTCTGAGAATGTTATATTGCTGATTAAAAAACTCCTGGTTCTCCTAGGAAATGTACTGTCTTTGTCTTTGGAAATTTTCCTGATGTCCTGTTAAATATGGTTTTAAAAAATGAGGCTGGTCTGGGCTGAGTTTGGTTTAAGACCATGGATACAATGACATAATATGTGTGTGGGGGGAATTCCTTTCTTTGTCATTGTTATATATTATACCACTGGAGTTATCCTGTTTTTTAGCAAACTTGTATTTTGTTAGATGCATGTTGAGAGAACAGCAGGAGAAAAATGTTTCCAAAATGAATGGGTTTTGGCAAGCACATGACATGAATATTGTTACTTGAGAAGGAAAAACTGACGCTGATATTATTCTGCTTTTATGAGAGTCTCATTCTTCCTAGTCATCCTTTGTACGTGTTGAAGTAGCCTTGTCTGAGACATTGAGTGGAAACTTTGGGTCATAAAAAAACAAAAATTCCTTCCTCCACTTGTTAGATATGTTTATGAAGTAAAATTATTTGGTGGGCTGCTAGCTTTCATTACGTATAACATATAAATGGAGATATGAATTTAAATAACACTTGGGTGATTGCCCAGGTGTGAGGAATCCTTTGGGATTAAGGGTAGATGATACTGAATTCAGAATAAACTTTGTCAACTAAAAGGAGCTTTTAATTCTTCGGGATGCATTCCTAAATCGGGTTTAGTAACTAGTTTGTCCTGTTAATAAACAAATGTCAATAGCTTCAGAGGTTAGCCTTGGGAAACAGCTCCCAAAATTTAGCACTCTTTAACACTGATCGAATCTTTTAAAGGTTTTTCTGAAGCAGTAATTTCTACTTCTTCCTCATTCCACGAAGTATTAAAGTTCCTTACGATGGAGGCATAATTATAGTTTTCTTGTCAATTCTGTCCTTGCCAAAGAATCAGTGAGATTTAAATGACAGTGGGGACAGAATCCATCTATGAGGCATGACATTACTGAGTTTCTCCACATATGTGATTCTCTTTAATTTATGTCATTATATGCCCTCCGTATCTTGTTTCTTATAGGCAGGAAAAAAAAATCTGTGCTGTTTTTAAAGCAGCAAATTTGTTTTCCTCTCATTTCTTTTGGCTGTTTTTTTTCTTGGAACAAAAAATAATAGCGTACTAAAGAATTGTGTTTTGTTGAACCCAATATTTCTTGGTTTCTGCAATATCTATAGGAGGACCAGTCTGCTGGGTCCATAGCTCCTTTTTGATAAAACATCTGTACTAAAAAAGTTTTTTTAGTGGTGGTAGTCAGGTGGTCTCTGTATGTGTCTAGGTTTAGGGCCAATTCAGATTTCAGTGTGAAGAGAAGAAATGCTGCTCTCTGGCATCAGTAAGCAACTTTTAGTAGATGTTTCAGTAGCTGCCACAGGGCAGCAGTACAGACTCAGCTGACAACGTAGCAGTGAAATAGATGCAGTTGAGGCCAATGTCAAAAAAAGATAGAACGTAGAAGGGTTTGAACAGACAGTGATAGGGATATTTGAAGATACTATAGCAATGGTGGTAGCTAAAAATCTTCAGATAATGACTTATAGGAAAGCAATGCTTCTTGTGAAGCCTCCTATGCTTCTAATATTTCTTTTAAATAAATCTATCAATGACTTGGGTCATTGTTAAAGTGTATTGCTGGAAGCCAATCATAGAAATAATCTTAAGAAACTCAGAGTAATAATTCCCACCTGTCCTCAAGGAAATTCCTAGTTTATTGTGCAGAGGTAAATCTTCCTTTTTGGGGAGACCTGAGGAATGCCTGGTCCATACAAAACATTCCTTCTGTCTTTAATAGGCCAACTTTCTTTAAAACCAGATGAGACTACATGGGCTGAGTTGAACAAGTGAAGCCTTGAGCTGCTGTAACAGGATTAGGCAAGAGGGTCTGATATACAGCTCTCTTCTCTGGGAACTAACCCTGGCGATTCAGGCCAAGCCCTGTGCTTTTGAGTGGGTGTCTGAGGACTGCTCTTTCTTGCTCCCTTCTGCTTCCATTTGTGTCTCCAGGGTTTTGTTTTGTTTTGTTTCCAACATTTGCACATCAGATCATTCCTTAGCTTATTCTGGTTATTTCTGGTTACTCACTGCTGATATTTCTTACCAAATCATTGTTTAGTCAATGAAGGTAGACTGAAACATCTTTCATTTTATAGAAATTTAAAAAAGGTTGCTGACTTTCTTATTGTACCAATGATTATAATTAAAGGTTTCAAATTGTTTCTAAAGAAAAATACAGCAAATGAGTTTTGAATCTAGATATCTTTTGAATATTTTATTTTCATCATAGTACAGTTAATATAGCTATGTAGATATCATCATTATTTGAATATCAAAGTAATTTGAGGATATTATTAACGTGATCGTTAAAGACTCATGGAGTCTCAGAAATAGAAGCTAGTCATGAGGTTTTAAGATAGACCACTGCATTTTTGAAAAAGCTCTATCTTTAAAAGGTCCTTATTTCCTTTGAATCCAAACCTCTCTTTAAAACTTGGTACATTTATTCTAATTCAGTCTTCTGGAATACACAGAATTTATTAATCACATGATTATTTTTCAGATCTCTGAAATTTTCCTGTTCCCCCAGCATCACATTTTTTTTAAGCTAAACTACCTTATTTATTTCAACCATTCATCTTATGACATGTTTTTCAGAAACTTCATCTGTAGTCACTCCTAGAATCATTCTAATCTGTTATTTTCTCGAGATGTGTGTTATTCTTTGTGTGTCACAGAACTGAATGCCATACTTTAGTCAGTGTAATATCATGTCACTTGTTCTGGATATTCCACTTCTATTAATGCATCCTAACATTGCATTCATTTTGTTTGTTTGCTTTGGTTTTGGTTTTCAGGAGTGATATTAATATCGGCTCATGTTGAACTGAATTTTGTCTTTCACACAGAACATTTTTTGTTCAGTTGGATTTTCTTCATCTTGAAGAGATGTTATTCTGTTTTTTAAATATAAGTTCAGAACTGGGTTTCTAATAATTTATTTACTTATTCATTTATTTATTCATTCAACAGCACAGGACATAAAAATCTAAACCAGAAAGACAGTGCATTCTTTAACTCATGAAGTATTTATATTAGGTAAGTTTCATTTTGTTAGATTCATTTCATTATTCTAGCCCAGTAGTACTCAGTTCAGGGTGGCTTCTTTCCCAGGGGACATTTGGCAATGTCTGTAGACATTTTTGGTTGTCAAAACTGGGATGCAGGGGAGAAGTTGCTATTAGCATCTAGTCTGTAGAGGATAGGAATCCTACTAAACGTCTGCAAATTGCCACCAATGATTCTGAGTGCTTCGTGATATTCACACCCTTGTGTTGCCTCTTCCCACATGATATATGGCTGTCTTGTGTAGCTAAAAGGATACTGAAGAAATGAGGGATTTGTGATTTTTGAGGCCAGTCATGAAAGACACCTTGGCTTATGTTTTGCTCCTTTTGATCATTTGCTTTGAAAAAAGTCAAATGCCATGTCATGAGGACACTTAAGAAACCCTATAAAGAGGTTTATGTCCTGAGGCCTCTTGCCAACAACCAGCACTAACTTTCCAGGCATGTGAGTGACCGCTTGGAAGTGGATTTCTTTCCTCAATCAAACCTTCAGATGACTGTAGTCCCTGCAGATTCCTGAATGCAAGCTCATGAGAATAAGAGACTCTGAGCCAGAGGAACACCCAGGTAATCTGCTCCCGGATATCTGACGCACAGAAACTGAGCCAATAAGTGTTTCTTATTTTTAAGCTGCTAAGTTTTAGGTTATGCGGCAATAAATAACTAATACAACTGGCCTAACTATTCAGGTTAGAATCTGGCACAGAAGTATTCACTTTCTATTAAAATGGTTTAGTCATATTAAATTAAATTTGGTCACTGCCTCCACGTTTTCATTTTACGTAGAAAATGTTTCAGGTCAACCAACAGTCTACTAACTGCTTCAATGTGTTTCTCAATAACAATAATCATGCCATTTACTAAGGTGTTATTATTGCTTAAAATTTCATTATGTTGTATGTGATGATGGATTTAAAGCAAAAATCCTACTCTTATGTTTAGAAAAATGTGGTTGCAGTTTCCATGTTATTCTAACCATTATATCATGGTTATTTCAATACAAGTCTTATAAACAGACACTGAATGCCTTCTTCACTCTTATGAGTCCTTCTTGACTTATAAATTATTTCACCTTTCTTTTTCTTGGGATAGACCCAGGCCACAGTATGTACTATATATTAGAAATATGGGATGCTTTTCTTTGTACTATAGCCAGTGGAATATATGTAATGCTTCTGAAATGGCTCATTACTTTAGAATTGTTCTAAGAACAAAATAAAACACATACCAAAAAAAACCCCAAAAACCCCAAACCCCATATATATCACCACAGCATAGATTTTTAGTCTTAGAAATAATCATCCCTTGACTCTATATTGTTATTTCTAAGAAGGTGTATGTTAACTCCAGAAAATGCCAAGAAACTAACAGAAACTATCAATGATAAATAACATGGGTAGCATTCTGACATTTCTTTCAAGGAGCTAGTCTTAATAATAATAATTAAGACATTAGTTTGAGTGAAAGGAAATATTTGGTATGTTCTAAAATAAAAATTTTCAATTTCTTTGCAGTCTTTGATTGCCATTCTGGCTGAGAATGGTGTGGGAGGGATGGATTGGGCTAAGCCAGGTATTTCATCCAGCCATCATGATTACTGGTACCGAAGCATTCACAATGTGCAGTATGGGAAAAGCTGAAGAGCTGAAAAGCTGCAAATGTTTACATCTCCCACCCCAGAAAATGTGTCCCAGCCTTGATTCCTGGAGCATTCTACTTACGATGCTGCGGCGGCTTTGTCCTAGTCTGCATGATTGGAAGTAGATCCATAGTGCAGCATCAGCACTCATTCTTTAGTTACTACTAGTAATACAACACCAAGAAAATAGAAAGAACAATAAATGGCAGGACAGCTGTCTAATGAGGTGAAGGTTAAGGAGTGTTAAACTGTGCTAGACATTTCTATTCGCTGGCATTAAATTATGCTGTCTGTTCTAAGAGCTCTCCCCATGAAATGCTGATGTGCTGTGTTGTTCTTGGGCAATTTATGAAATCTAAGAATGGCCTGCATGCCTATCTTTCTGGGAAGTGAGCTGCTTGTGCCCTGTCAATAGCCGCTGCATAGTAAATCACGATTAACAGCAGTCCAAACAATCTACCTTCCCCACTTGCCCCTTTCACAGACCCCACAGTCTTTTTCTTTCCACTCAGCCATGACTTGTAGTATTGGTGGTTCACATATCCCTAAGACAACATAGAGTCTTGTACAGGTGTAGAAACAGATTTCTCCTACCACATTCTTACTTCTTCACCATGGACCTGAGTAAAGGGGAGAATAACTTGGCATGTCTTTATTTTCTACTGTATCATGAGCAGGAGACGAGAGAAACACTCATCATTCCAATGAGCAACTTAATGCCAAGTGAGTGGAGGTTATTCTGTCACTCAGTGTATATGTGTTGAACCTCCATACTATGTCAGGTACTGTGGATATAGTGGTTAAAAAGATATGCATGGCCACTTCTTTTTTAAAAGTTTCAAGATGGAAGAAACATATTACAAGTCTAATAGGTATCAATACTATGAATGGAAAAATTTAGGATGCTATGGGAGTAGTTGTCAAGGGGCAAAACACAGGCCAGGGGATTCTAGCTTACAGATATTATGAAATCAAGTGCTACCTCTTTTTTTGTTATTGTTTGTGTTCTTTTGGTTTTACATGTACATGGGAATCACAGTGACATAGTGACATGATGAACAGGAATATGCTAATTGACATGGTTTACATGAGACTTTGTAATGACAAAGAATACTGTCATCTGTTTGGAAATGTTTACCTGAAGCGAGAGGCAGTGCAGCGTGCTTCCAGTATCAGTTTTAGTAGTGATTCTCAGTCTTGGCCACACATTAGAATTACCTGGGGAGCTTTTAAAAATCCTAATGCCTAGGCCACCCCCAAAGCCAATTAAATAAGAATCTCTGGGGGTGAGACCCAGACACTGCTGCTCTTTAAAACTCCCCAGGTGATTCCAAAGTGCAGCCAATTTAAGAACCACTGAGTTACATGCTTCCTAGGCTTTCCAAAATTCCCCACAAGGACCCACAGCTGCCAATTTTACCACTTTTGGAGAAAAAAAATAACCAGGTGCAAGAAGCTCTTCTTTGCTATCCTAGAGTTTTAACTTCATGTAAAAAAATTAAGTATAACTATACAGTAAATGCACAGATCTTAAGCGCAGAGTTCTGTGAATTTTCACAAAGTATATACTCATGTAACCCACACACCAATTGAATATAGAGCATTGCCATCAACTAGAATGTTCCTAGTGCCCCTTTTCGTTCTTTGCCCTTCCCAGCTACAGACAAGAAGTGTTTTAATTTCCATTCCATAGATTAGTTTTGGCCGTTCTTGGACTTCATAAAAATGGAATCACACAGTATGTACCCTTTTGTTCTGGCTTGTTTCCCTCAGCATAATGTTTCTGAGATTCATCTGCGCATCAGTAGTTTTCTCCTCTTTTTTGCTAAGTGGTATTCCATTGTATGGGTATACAGTATAACCCACACTTGTGTATCCATTCTCCTGTTGGCTTGGCTTTTCTCCAATTTTTGCTAATATGAATAAACCTCCAATTACATTCTAGTACAGGTGTCCATGGACATGTTTTTTTATTTTATTTTCACTCTTCATAGCTAAGAGTGAAGCTGTTGGGTCATGGAGTAGTTGTATACTTAACTTGAAGAAAGTACCAATTTTCCATAGTGGTTGTACCATTTTATACTCCTGCCAACAGTGAATGAGAGATCCAGCTGCTCTGTATCTTCTCCAGTATTTGGTGTTGTGAATTTTTTTAAATTATTGTTTTAATTTTAGCCATTCTCTTGAGCATGTAGTGGTAACTAGCTATGGCTTTATTTGTAGTTCCCTGATGACTAACAATGTTGGACATCTTTATGTGTGTTTATTGGCTGTTTGTCTATACTTTGTGTGTGTGTGTGTGTGTGTGTGTGTGTGTGTGAAGTGTCTGTCCAAAACTTTTTCCCATCTTGGTATTTGATGGCTTGTCTTTTTAGTATTTTTTATGAGTTCTTTATATAATCATGATATGAGTCATTTTTCAGAACACATGTCAGAAATATTTTCTTCCAGCCTCATACTTGCTTTTTCACTTTCTTCATGGTGTCTTTTATTGAACAGCATTTTTTATTTTGATGAAGTCTAGTTTATAATTTTTTTCATTTCTGGTTATTGATGTTCTTGTGTGTCTAAGAAATCTTTGCTTATCTCCAGGATATAAAAATATTTTCCCATGTTTTCATTTAGAAGCTTGATATTTTTAGCTTTACAGTTAGGTCTGTAAGCCATCCCAAATTTGGGCTATGGTATTAAGTATGAATCAAGTTTCTATTTTTTCTTTATCTAGTTTTCAGTGGTCCAGTGCCACTCATTTAAAAAATTCTTTTTGGGCTTCCCTGGTGGCGCAGTGGTTGAGAGTTTGCCTGCTGGTGCAGGGGACACGGGTTCGAGCCCTGGTCTGGGAGGATCCCACATGCCGCGGAGCAACTGGGCCCGTGGGCCACAACTGCTGAGCCTGCGCGTCTGGAGCCTGTGCTCCGCAACGGGAGAGGCCGCCATAGTGAGAGGCTCGCGCACCGCGATGAAGAGTGGCCCCCGCTCGCCACAACTAGAGAAAGCCCTTGCACAGAAATGAAGACGCAACACAGCAAAAATAAATAAATTAATTAATAAACTCCTACCCCCAACATCAAAAAAAAAAAAAAAAAAAAAAAAAAAATTCTTTTTTTCTATTGAATTACATAGGAAGTTTTGTAAAAAAATTATTTGACTATATATGTATGCTTCTATTTCATCTCTGTTTTGTTCTACTGCTATATTTACCTGTCTATCCTTATGACACATTGTATTGATTGCTATAACTTTATAACATCTTGAAATCAGGTAGTACAAGTTTTTCAACTTTGTTCTTCATTTTCAAGATTGTTTTCACTACTTGAGGTCATTAGATTTTCATATAAATTTTAGAATAATCTTGTCAGTATTTACAAATAAGCCTGTTGAGATTTTGATCGGAGTTGCACAGTGAATAGTTTAGGAAGAATTGACTTCTTTATAATATTGAATTTTCAAACAATATTAAATCTTCTAAACAATTCTTTTGTATCTTTTGCTAAAATAAAGTAAATTTTATTTATTTATTTTTAATGTTATTCTAGATGGAATTAATTTTTAAATTATGTTCTATTTGTTTGTTGCTTGTATATAGAAATACTCAGATCTTTGTATTTGACTATATATTCTGAGACCTTGATGAATTCACTTACTGCATTTAGTAGGAATTTTGTTTGTCATGAAGATTCCTTTGGATTTTGTATACATACAATTATATCATCTATAAATATAATTTTACTTATTTTTTCTGATATTTATGTCTTTTGTTTCTTTTTCTTGCCTTATTTCTTTGAGTTGACCCTCACATGCAACACTGAATAGAAATGATGTGAGTGCTTTTCTTTCATTGTTCCCAATTTAGAATAAATATTTTACCATTTCACCACTAAGTATCATGGTAGCTGCAGGGTTTGCAGATTCAGTTCCTTTTATTCCTAGTTTGCTGAGAGTATTTTAAAACTCGTGAGTATATGTGAGATATATACTTGTTTGTATCTATTGAGATAGTCATATGATTTTTCCTCTTTAATCTTATAAAGGTTTGTTTTATTAGTTTTATTTTTTCACAAGTTTAAGCTCCCTACTTTATAGCTCTGGGTTTTGCTTGTTTTCTCACAAAAGGAATTAAGTAGTTAAAAATAAAAACAAAACCTGTGTGACTGCATGAGTTGAACTTCAACTTCCCAGATAGTAAGCTTCCCAGCAGGACCAGTCTAAGGTCCTTCCCATACATATTAGACTTCCCATACAGTCTAATAAGAATGTATGAAACTTTTATTGTTTCTAGACTTTTTGATAATGGCCACTCTGACCAGTGTGAAGTGATACCTCATTGTAGTTTTGATTTGCATCTGTCTAATAATTGGTGATGTTGAGCATCTTTTCATATGCCTCTTGGCCATCTGTATGTCTTCTTTGGTGAAATGTCTATTTAGGTCTTCTGTCCATTTTTAAATTGGATTGTTTGTTTTTTTGATATTGAGCTCAAATGATGGAAAGGGTGTGGTGAAAAGGGAACCCTCCTGCGCTGTTGGTAGGAATGTAAATTGATACAATTACTATGGAGAACAGTATGGAGGTTCCTTAAAAAACTAAAAATAGAACTACCATATGACCCAGCAATCCCACTACTGGGCATATACCCTGAGAAAACCATAATTCAAAAAGAGTCATGTACCACAATGTTCATTGCAGAACTATTTACAATAGCCAGGACATGGAAGCAACCTAAGTGTCCATCAACAGGTGAATGGATAAAGAACATGTGGCACATACATACAATGGAATATTACTCAGCCATAAAAAGACATGAAATTGAGTTATTTGTAGTGAGGTGGATGGACCTAGAGTCTGTCGTACAGAGTGAAGTGGGTCAGAAAGAGAAAAACAAATACCATATGCTAACACATATATATGGAATCTAAAAAAAAAAAAAAAAGGTACTGATGAACCTAGCGGCAGGGCAGGAATAAAGACGACGTAGACATAGAGCATGGACTTGAGCACACGAAGGGGAGAGGGAAGCTGGGGTGAAGTGAGAGTAGCATAGACCTATATGCACTAGTTATCTAATGGGAAGCAGCAGCATAGCACAGGGAGATCAGCTCAGTGCTTTGCGATGACTTAGAGGCGTGGGATAGGGAGGGTGGGAGAGAGGCTCAAGAGGGAGGGGATATGGGGATATATGTATGCATATGGCTGATTCACTTTGTTGTACAACAGAAACTAACACAGTATTGTGAAGCAATTATAGTCCAATAAAGATCTATTTAAAAAAAATAAAAGAATGTATGAGACTTATGAATGGGCTATCCATTTTATGGAGAATCTATTTGGACAAACTATGACTTGTGCTAGAAAATATACCATATCTGAGAAGAAAGTTATATTCAAAGCAAAGATTCATAAATAAAATATCAAAGATATTTAAATGAACCATTTGTCTCCTTTCTATTTTCAGCTCTCCTTAATCCACAGTCTGTGTATCATGGTCTTTGGGAATCTAGAAATGCTACTGAAATGTTCAGTAGTTAATTTTTAGGACATTTGCATTTAAGACATATAGATTTCATCAGATTATCAAAGATATCTATGACCCCAAACAGGCATAGAGCACTTTCCTAGAAGATTCAAATCTAGTCTAGGAGACATTGATCTTTTTTTTTTTTTTAATAAATTTATTTATTTTTGGCTGTGTTGGGTCTTTGTTGCTGCACGCGGGTTTTCTCGCAGCGAGTGGGGACTACTCTTTGTTGCGGTGCATGGATTTATTGCCGTGGCTTCTCTTGTTGCGGAGCACAGGCTCTAGGTGTGCGGGCTTCAGTAGTCGTAGCACGTGGGCTCAGTAGTTGTAGCTGGCGGGCTCTAGAGTGCAGACTCAGTAGTTGTGGCGCACGGGCTTACTTGCTCTGCGGCATGTGAGATCTTCTCGGACCGGGGCTCAAACCCGTGTCCCCTGCATTGGCAGGTGGATTCTTAATCACTGTGCCACCAAGGAAGGCTGTGGAGACAGTGATCTTGATTAATGCAAATCAAGTGTCTTCAGGTGTCCTAGCTTATCACTCCACTCTTTGGAATTATTTTAGGTAATAGTAACATAATAGGGGGAAAGGTAGGCTTGATTTAGACTTAAAATTGTCTTAGTTCTCTGTTATGCATTCTTACTATAGACAGAGAGGAGCATCTGTCACTGAATATAAAGTCCCCAAGAGGGTCCCCTTGGCCAGAGGGTAGCAGAAGTAGAAACCTTCATACTGATTCTTGTGGAGGAGTTATGAAATTAAGCTCAGTGCTCATCTGCTGCCTTCTTGATCTGATGCTCTACCCTTCATCATTTAGCCTTATCAGAGCCTCATCATTATTGGTTCCTATTTGCAGCGTTTGCTATGAAGTTTTAAAAGCCATTTCCTGGGAGCATTTAAAAATTTCTAAGTAAATCACTGATAAAATGTTTTGAAAGTATACAATATTTATTTTCTTATTTTGACTAGTATGATAATTTTATTATATTTTAGATATAAGCTTATTTAAATCTTAGAAATACTGTAAAGATATCATCCAAAGAACTTTACCAAATTCTTAGGAAGATTGATTTACCAATTTGAGCCTCCCTGCCCCCACCCCCTGCCTTTTTTTCTGTTTTTATCTAGTTTTAGAATCTAAAGCTTACTCCATCTCCAAAGGTCTCTTATAATGTCTTTTGTTTTATATCAAGAGAGAGAAAGACATTAGGTGATTCTTCTGTTTTTTAATCTGATCCTGAATCTGAAGGATAGAGAATAGAATATGAAAGAGTTTAAAAATAAGATCTATTAAGGAAAAATAAAAGAGGTAATGAATGGCTTTTAGGGAAATAATACAGATGAAATGTCAATAAATAGCATTTTCAAATAGGTGAAAGCAGTTAAGATGACAAGTCGAAAAACAGGACCTAATAAACTATTTTATATTGCAACTTCTTCTAAGTAATAATTTTAAACATTAGCAATTGGCATTACAGTACCTTTTTCTGCATCAGAAATCAAAGGTTCCTATTAAAATAACAACAACTAGAGACAAGTAGATAACAAGGTGAGACCACTGACTGCCTAGGATATTAGGCATTTCTTTTATCTTTTTCTGCTATTCTAATTATCATTTTATTTACTATTGGTCTATGACAGTGATTCTCCTTTGAAGAAACAAAAGCAGATAGATATCAATGTTCATAATGTGAGAATAGATCATAGTAACTGACCTCCTTTTAACCTTTGGCTCCTGCCTTTAATGTGTAAATAAAACTGGAGAGAAACAGGATCTTTGGTATTTTGGTAACAGAGGATAGGTTCAGACAATAGGAGATTCCTTTTTCCAACTGATTTGCCTAATGTTTCACTAATGGGTGGGTGAAATGCCATTAGTGTGAGAGGAAACAATAACAAGCTTTCTTAGCTTTTGTAAATCTACAGTAAAAGTCTAGGATAAATAAGGTAATGGATGAAAAACTGATGTGGGGACAGGTAAACACAAATGTAAGGTATTATTATTTCAAGCCTTAAAATTATGGATTATAATTGTAGAGACAACCTGTAGTAAAAGATGTATACTTTCAAAGTAAATACTTTAGTTTCTATGTGGCCTATTTTGTCACATTTTAAAGAAGACATTGTTAACCTGGCCACAAAAATAAGAAAAATAAGGCTTCCCCCAAATTTAACAGAATCAGGAGTAAATGAATTATATGCTGGTATCAATGCAGGTATTCATAATCAGTTGGCATTAATTTGTATTCAAGAATTAGAAGCCATCATCAAATGTAGAGCAAAAACTTACATATTGCTAAAGACATTCAGGACAGTCTTTCTTTACTTGCACAACTTGCTGAAATTATAAAAGAAATTCAATTCTATGAACTTTAATCAAGTCACATGTAGAGTCCATACAATATCCATCTCCACCAACTACTTTTGCTGTCTGTTTCTGCCAAATAATAAATTCTACGTCATCTACTGAAGTGTGAGACAATTTATGTTCTCATGACCACCAAGAGAGAGTCTTGATAGTGTCAGAGGTCAAATACTTATGTCAGAAAGACTTTATTCAGTAGCAATAAAAAACTGACTAGGCATCAATAAAGCCCTATGGGGCCATATAAGAAATGTGGGTTTTTGAGTTGACATATATGTAGATTAAGCATTTATGTTTCACAGAGGCATTGAGATATTATAGTCAGCAGTTTTCTTTCCCAGCATGTTTCTCATGCCTTCTTCTCCAAGAAAAAACTTCCATTTGATAACTTACATATAATCCGGCAAGTATCAAAACACAGGGTTTTTTTTTTTTCTTTCTTTAAGGAGAAAAAAATTCTGAGCAAGCAAGTTAGAAATGTATATACATCATCAAGTTGAGTGGGCTGGGAAATATCATTACATGGTCATCCAGGGACAGTGTACTCATTAAAAGACTATAGTAAGTCAGGTGGAGTGGTATGTCTCAATTATATAAGATTTTTATGTTAGGTGTATTTTTACTTAAGTAAAACCAAAAAATATTAATTGGCAGCTACTATATTGATAGTTTAAGTCAGAAAAATCTTCACATGAAATCATCTGGGAGCTTGTTAGAAATGAGAAAAAATAAATGAGACATTATCCCAGGTCTATTGAATCAGAATCCACACATTAACTGGATCCCTAGTTGATTTGTATGCACTAAAGTTTGAAAATCAAGGCTTTCAACTTTATTTACATTGGAGGAGATAGTCAAACTTCCTACTCAACTCTCAAACCTTCCTTATCAAGTTAGTTTGTGGCAAAATTTGGAGAATTGGTACAACTTATTTACTTTTTTTTCAGTTTGCCCTATTTCAAAAGGGAAATGAGACCTTAGGGAGTAATGAGCTTTTATTTTGTAGAAAAACAAGGGTTCACCAGCAGAGCAGAAGAAGGTAGAGACCCAAATGTCAGAGAAAATTTGTGCTTACTTCCTAGACCAGTTCTTAGCCGCACGATTCATCATTTGGATTAAGAGCATATTTCTGCACACTCTGGTAGCTCAGGCAATCCACAGTTTAAGAACTGATTGTGGGCTAAACTATCATTTGTAAATTGGTGATTTGAAACTTTGAATGTATTTTCCCATAGAAACAGTGTTACACTCAGTGGGTAGGTTTCCAGGCAGTCTGCAGAAAACTGTTTAATTTGTACCAAGAAATAAAATACTGGGAGGCACTGGGGAAAAACAAACATATTAGAATGGTACATAACCAGGTTCAAATTTGACTTAACTCTCCAACTCTTCAATTTGAGCAAGTTATTTAACGTATATATCATCTGTAAAATAAATGTAATAATAATTTCCTCACAGCATTTTTTTTTTTTTTTTTTTTTTTTTTTTTTTGCGTTATGCGGGCCTCTCACTGCTGTGGCCTCTCCCGTTGCGGAGCACAGGCTCCGGATGCACAGGCTCAGCGGCCATGGCTCACGGGCCCAGCCGCTACGCGGCATATGGAATCTTCCCAGACCGGGGCACAAACCCGCGTCCCCCGCATCAGCAGGCAGACTCTCAACCACTGCGCCACCAGGGAAGCCCCTCACAGCATATTTGTAAGAGCTGAAATGTGTATTAAGTTACTTGCTGCTGAATTAAATAACCTGAATGACTGGCCACATAATAAAAGTTGAAAAGACATTTGCTGTACAATTCTGGTGAATACAGATTAGGACACTTGTTCCATGGAGAAAGAGGGTGAGGATCTCAGGGAAGACAAAATGATGCCTTGAAAACTGAGGGAGTTTGTATGTGGAGTTAGATAGAAATTGGGGAGGATGTGCTATGTGGCATGTGTGTGAAATAAGTTGGGGGTACAGAGGAAAGACGAGGGAGTTCAATGGATTTGGGCTAGAGACTATGAAAAGAAAAATACTGCTTGCATTTGCCTTTCTTTTCCTTTCTCCCTTGTCTCCATCTACTTTGCTATTGCCAGCCTACACCAAGCATAACAAAAGTTCAATAAGGAGCAAGAACTAGAGTTGGCTGGGAAGCATCACAGTCTCCATTATGGTCCGCAGGAGCCAGGAAGAAAGTGGGGAGAGGGAAAGTAACTGTAACGGTAGAGCAGGGAGGGGAGGCCAATGTTTGTGGCCTCTCCACTACCAGCAATGAATATCCTTATGTTGAACACTATAGTACTTTAGATGACAAAGGCTTAAGGTTGACAGAGGTAATATATGTGCTACTTTCTTAACATCAGATATCACTTTGTAGTGAAGAGTCAATCTAACATTCTACTTCAGTATGAACTATAGGTGAACGTGGACCAGGCATTATATTGGGTTTCATCTTGATTTTTAATAGTCACATTTTATTTTCTGTTAGCATTTTGGGGGCTATTTTTTGTTGATGTTGTCATTTTAGCAAACCCAAATTGAGTCTTCACTCACAAAACCAAGTGGAAAATTGAGGCAATTATCTTAATATTGACAGTCTTGCAGTCAGGATTTTGGTCAAAATAGAATGTATTTTTCTGATTGTTACTTGATATTTTCCTTTATTTTCTCTTAGGTGTTGTCAACTCATATTTTTTACCTCAGGTTGTTCAATAAATGATGGTATTTTTGTTGTCTTGTCATAGAAACACTGAAAGTGTGATACATTATTTTGTGACACCATAACATATTCATGATAATAATTAGAGATTGCACTCAGATAGTGTATTAACATTGATGAAGCACTTCAACATACATTTCTATTATTTGGTGTGTATTATTACTCTGTGAGGTAGGCTGGACAGGTATCATTTTCTTCTTTTTTGTCGACAAGGAGAACTCAGAAAGGTTTAGTGACTCACCTAAGGTTACACTGCTGTTCAGTGGTGGGTTGAAAACCCAGATTTTCTGTTTCTGGGTCCAGTACTCTTTCCACATTCCTTTTCAGTGTTTCCACCCTGTTTTCTGTGGACCCCTGCAGTGTGATCCACAGATACCTCACTACCTGCAATCATCATGTTGTATGTTACATTCCTAGTACTTATTTACCATATAACTGGAAGTTTGTATTTTTTGACCATCTTCCTCCAATCTCCCCTCCCCACCATCCTCTGCTTCTGGTAACCACAAGTCTGATCACTTTTCTATGAGTTTGTTTGTTTTGTTCTTTTTTAGATTTCCTATATAAATGAGATCATACAATATTTGTCTTTCTCTGTCTGAGTTATTTCATTTAGCATAATGCCTTCAAAGTCTCTCCATGTTGTTGCAAATGGTAGGATTTCCACGTTGTTGTGGTTTGCTTGGTTTTTTTAATGGATGACTAATATTCATTGTGTATATGTGTCACAACTTCTGTATCCATTGATGGACACTTAAATTGTTTCCATGTCCTGGCTATTGTAAATAATACTGCTATGAACATGAGGGCGCAGCTATCTTTTTGAGTTAGTGTTTTTGTTTCTTTTGAATATATTCCCAGAAATGAAATTGCTGGATCATATGGTAGTTCTATTTTTAATTTTTTGAGGATCCTCCATACTGTTTTCCACAGTGACTGTACCAATTTACAGTCCCACCAACAGTGCACAAGGATTTCCTTTTCTCCACATCCTTGCCAGCATTTGTTATCTCTTGTCTTTTTTATGGTGATCACTCTAACAGGTGTAAGGTGGTATCTCACTATAGTTTTAATCTGCATTTCCCTAATGACTGGTGATATTAAGCATCTTTCAGGTACCTGTTGGCCTTTTGTATATATTCTTTGAAGAAATGTCTGTTAAGGTCCTTTGCCCATTTTTTAATTAACATGATTTTTTTGTTTTGTTTTGCTATTGAGTTGTATGAGTTCTTTATATATTTTGGATACTTACCCCTTATCAAATATATGGTTTGCAGATATTTTCTCTCATTCTGTAGGTTGCCTTTGACGCTGTTAATTATTTCCTCTGCTGTGCAGAAGCATTTTAGTTTGATGTAGTCTCATTTGTCTAATTTTGCTTTTATTGTCTGTGCTTTTGGTGTCATATCCAAGAAATCATTGCTAAGGCCAAGACCATGTCATTGTCACAAAGCTTTCCCTTATATTTTCCTTAAGGAGTTTTACAGTTTCATGTCTTATGTTTAAGTCTTTAATCCATTGAGCTAACTTTTGTGTATGGTATAAGATAAGGGTTGAATTTCATTCTTCTCTATGTGGTTATCCAGTTTTGCCAACACAATTTGTTGAAGATACTGTTCTTTCCCTATTGTGTATTATTGGCACCCATGTCATAGATCAGTTAATTACATATTCATGAGTTTATTTTGGGTTTTTTAATTCTGTTCCATTAGTCTATACATCTTTCTTTAGGCCAGTACCATACTGTTTTGATTACTATAGCTTTGTAGTATATTTTGAAATTGGGACTTAAGATGTCTCCAGCTTTTTTTTCCTTTCTCAAATTTGCTTTGGCTATTCAGTCATTTGTAGTTCTTGAACTTTGGGATTGTTTTTCTATTTCTGTAAAAAATGCCTTCAGATTTTGATAGAGATTGCATTGAATTTGTAGATCACTTTGTGTAATTTGAACATTTTAAGAATATTTATCCTTTCAATCCATGAACACAGGATGCATTTTCACTTATTTGTCTCTTCTTTAATTTCTTTCATCAATGTTTTGTGGTTTTTAGCGTACAAATCTTTCACCTTCTTAGTTACATTTATTCCTAAATATGTTATTATCTTTGATGCTATTGAAAATGGCATTGTTTTCCTAATTTCCACTTTAGGCAATTCACTTTTAGTGTATAGAAGTATAACTGATTTTTGTATGTTAATTTTTTTATTCAGCAACTTTACTGAATTTTTTTATTTGTTCTAAAAGTTTTTTGAGGCAATATTTTGGGTTTTCTACACATAAGATCATGTCATCTGAAAACATGGCTCTTCCTTTCCTTTTCCTGATCTTAAAGGAAAAGCTTTCAGTTTCACCATTGAGTATAATGCTAACTGTGGGTGTTTCATACATGGCTTTATTATGTTGATGTGATTTCCTTCTATGTATAGTTTGTTGAGTGTTTTTATGAAAGGGTGTTGAATTTTGTCAATGCTTTTTTTCATCTTTTGAGATGATCATTTGATTTTTATCCTTCATTCTGTTAATGTGGTGTATCACATTTACTGATTTGCATATGTTGGACTATCCTTGCATCCCAACAATATATCTCACTTAGTCATGCTGTATGAACCTTCTAATGGATTGTTGAATTTGTTTTGCTAGTACTTTGTAGTGGATTTTTGCATCTATATTCATTAGGGATAATGGCATGTAGCTTTTTTTTCTTGTGGAGTCTTTGGCTTTAGTATCATGGTAATGTTGGCATCATAAAATGAATTAGAAAGTGTTCCTTCCTCTTTAATTTTTTGGAAGAGTTTGAGACAGACCGACATGAATTCTTCTTTAAATATTTGGTAGAATTCACCAGCAAAACCATCTGGTCCTGCAGTTTTCTTTCTGGGGAGGTTTTGATTACTGATTAGATCTCCTTATCTGCTATTGGTCATTTAAATTTTTCTATTTCTTCTCGATTCAGTTTTAGTTGGTTGTATGTGTCTAGAAATTTATCCATTTATTCTAGCTTATTAAATTTGTTGATGTATAATTGTTCATAGTAGTTTCTTATGAACTTTTTTTTATTTCTGTGGTATTAGTTGGAATGCCTCTTTTAATTTCTGATTTTTTTTTTCTTAGTCTAGCTGAAGGTTTGTCAATTTTGTTGATCTTTTCAAAAAGCCAATAATTAGTTTTTTTATTTTGTTCTATTGTTGTTCTATTCCCTATTTTATTTATTTCTGCTCCAATATTTATTATATCTTTTCTTCTAAACTTAGGCTTAGTTTGTTCTTTTTCTGTTTCCTCAGGGTGTGAAATTAGGTTGTTTATTTGCGATCTTTCTTCTTTTCTTTTAAAATTTTATTTATTTATTTATTTATTTTTAGCTGCGTTGGGTCTTTGTTGCTATGCGCGGGTTTTCTCTAGTTGCTGCGAGTGGTGGCTATTCTTCATTGTGGTGCACCGGCTTCTCATTGCAGTGGCTTCTCTTGTTGCGGAGCATGGGCTCTAGGCACGTGGGCTCAGTAGTTGTGGCTTGCAGGCTCTAAAGCTCAGGCTCAGTATTTGTGGCTCACGGGCTTAGTTGCTCTGTGGCATGTGGGATCCTCCTGGAGCAGGACTCGAACCCGCGTCCCCTGCATTGGCAGGTGGATTCTTAACCACGTGCCACCAGGCAAGTCCAGAGATCTTTCTTCTTTTTTAATGTAGGAATTTTATTACTATCAACTTCCCTCTTAGTATTGCTTTTGCTACATCCCATATGTTTTGGTGTGCGTGTTTTCACTTTCATTTGTCTCAAGATATTTTCTGATTTCCCTTTCAATTTCTTCTTTGACCCATTAGTTCAGGACTGTGCTGTTTAATTTAAACATATTTGTGAATTTTCCAGGATTTTTTCTGCTATTGATTTTAATTTCATTCTGTTTTCATTGGAAAAGGTACTTGGTATGATTTTAATCTTCTTAAATTTATTAAGACTTGTTTTATGACCTAATATGTTATCTGTCTTGGAGAATGTTTCATATGTGCTTAAGAACAATGTTTATTCTCTTGCTGTTGGGTGAAATGTTCTTCATATGTCTTTTAGTCTTGCTCTATAATGTTCAGGTCCACTGTTTACTTACTGATTTTCTGTTTGGTTGTTCTATCCAATATTTAAAGTGAAATGTTGAAGTCTCCTATTGTTATTGTATTGCTATCTTTTTACCCCTTCAGTTATGCCAATGTTTGTTTATATATTTAGATGTTCTGAAGTTGGGTGGGTATATAATTTATAATTGGTATATCTTCCTGATGAATTGATACTTTTATCAATATTTAATGTCCTCTTTGTCTCTTGTGACATTTTTTTGACTTAAAGTCTATTTTGTTTGATATTAGTAGAGCCACCCCTGCTCTCTTTTGGTTACCATTTGCATGGAATATCTTTTTCCCTCTCTTCACTTTCATCCTGTGTGTATCCTTAAATATGAGGTGATTGTCTTGTAGGCAGCATGTAGCTGGATTTTAATCCATTTAGCCACTGTATGTCTTTTGATTGGAAAGTTTAATCCATTTACACTTAAAGTAATTATCCATTTCATCGAATGTTTTCTGCCTCTCTAGGAGGTCTTTTCTCCCATTTTTTTCTCTCTTGCTGTCTTCCATTTTGTTTTCTTGTCACCTAGGGTGACTAATTGAGACTCTCAACTAGTTTCTAGATTTCTCACAAAGAGAATTTGTCTATGTATTGTCATTGAATTGGTGTATCCATGGGGGAAAGGAGAGTCCAGGGCTTCATATTCTGTCGTCACACTCTGTAAATTCCTCTCTGTGCTTTATCTGTTGAAATTTTATCATTTGGTAAAATTGTAAATATTATTTATTAGTGCAAAGACAAACTGGTACAGATAGTTACTGATGATTATTAAAGCTATTAAATGTATCTATAAAAGCAATTATTAAAAACTGATAAAAAGTTAAATAAATGTGAAAATCAGTTGATAGGACAAAGGATAAGACAGGGAGTATTAGCCATATAGTTTAAGGAAGAACATAATATCGTATTTATGCCAAAAATATTAAAACTTAAATAATAATATGAGACAGAATAATAGATATTGGATTATGGTATAATTCTATTCTTATAAAAGTTGTTTGTATAGTCCTATGTATAACATTAAAGTAATCATTAAGAAGTGGTTTTAATTTTTAATTGTTTAATTCCTTTTTTTGTCTATGAGTCAACCTAGAAAATTTTATTTGAGATTGCTTTGTATCATGTGTGGATGAATTAAAAGTTGAATGTTAACATTTCTACCTCAAAATTTCATTAAAAAGAATAACTCAAAATCAAATACAATAATATCCATAATAAATTGTCTTCTTCCCAGGTAAAGAATAGAGTATAAGGAATATGACAAGAAGAAAAAGAAAAAAAAGAGATACTCAAAATACTTTTTGTTCCCACTAATCAAAACTCAAGACAAAACTCAAGATACTTGAGGAATTCTTTAACGTAATTAATAGTTTTAAATCTATACTGGATAAATTTTTAAACAAAGACCTAGTTAAAATGATTGGTATAGAATGGCAACCAGGGGCTTCCCTGGTGGCGCAGTGGTTGAGAGTCCGCCTGCCGATTCAGGGGACACGGGTTCGTGCTCCGGTCCGGGAGGATCCCACATGCCGCGGAGTGGCTGGGCCCGTGAACCATGGCCGCTCAGCCTGCGCGTCTGGAGCCTGTGCTCCGCAACGGGAGAGGCCACAATGGTGAGAGGCCTGCAAATCACAAAAAAAAAAAAAAAAAAAAAAGAATGGCAACCAGGAACCTGTTAAGCAGGAACTAATAATGGAACGAGATCCCTTACCTTAAGGATATTAAGTCTACTAAAAACATAGGTAAGGAAGCAATCACATAAAAATGCTAAGTACTGTAATAAGGGGAGAAAGAGAATTTTATGCTTCATGGAGGAGATGCTAAGTTACCTGAGCCTACAAAATGTTTTTATAAACTATAAAATTAATTTGATTCACAGTACAAAATTTGGACAAAGAATTATAAAGAAGAAAAGTGTTAATTATTTTCACTTCCATGATTCCTGCACTGATTCTTAAAGACAGAAAACCAATTGGGAGAGAGAGGTTTTTTTCTTTTTTTCTTTTGCGGTACGTGGACCTCTTACTGTTGTGGCTTCTCCCGTTGCGGAGCACAGGGTCCGGACGCGCAGGCTCAGCGGCCATGGCTCAAGGGCCCAGCCACTCCGCGGCGTGGGGGGTCCTCGCGGACCGGAGCATGAACCCGTGTACCCTGAATCGGCAGGCGGACTCTCAACCACTGCGCCACCAGGGAAGCCCCGAGGGAGAGAGAGTTTTAAGAAGGGGACATAGTACATGCAGAGGTAAGCAGGAAGGAAAGAGTGTGATAATGTTAGGAAACTGTGTTGTGAAGACCAGAGCAATGGATACCTGTTATATAAATTGGCAGACAGGGTTAGAAAGGTAGACATAGATCAGATTTTAAAAGAAACTATAGGTGATGCCAAGAAATTTGAACCTAAACCTTTAGTTAATTAGCAGTCATTGAATGATTTTAGTTAAAGGAGGAGCAAACTATGCTTTGTGGTTTAGAATTATTCTTATTTCTAAAACATGACGTCTAGAGTCCAGGTCTTATAAATTTTAGTGCAGTGCTTTGCTAAAGCATGTGTTCATGAGAAAGATTTAGATAGAGAATATAAATTTGGAATTTAAATACTATGTATATTTAAAGCTGTGAGACTGGATGAGATGACCAATGGAGAGAAAAGTAATGAAGCCTGAAGAATAAGTCCTGGGCACTCCAATACAGTATCTTAAAGTAAAGGAGAAAAAGAAGCAGCAAAGGAGATTAAGAGTCTAGGAAATTCTGGCTATTTTCCTTCTGTATGTGCATGATGGGATATTAAATATGATTATAGATGTAATTTTATATTATAATAAGATTTAACATGAGATCTACACATTTAACAAATTTTTAAGTGTATAATATAGTGTTGTTAACTATAGGCATGGTGCTATACAACAGATCTCTAGAACTTATCTTGTATGATGGAAGTTTTGCTTTTCAATATATGTAATGATTTTATCCAGTTATTGCTCAGGGTCTTCTTGAGCAAAGTTAGTGCTCATTTGCATCTCCTCAATAATAATGTCCACATTTTACACTAGCATCTACATACATAGTCTATTTCAAAGACTGAGGGCTGCTGCTTTCTCCTAACTCCCTAGCTGTGGCTGGGATAGTGATGTCATCCTTGCTGCAGTCAAGTATACAGTGGGTAGCCTCAGGACCAACCATGCTTTTGTCACAATACTTGGTGATCTCAGATTGTTCTGAATTACCCTGATTATCATGTTTACTTTTCCTCATTTTGAACTTATGCTTCAGGCTTTCTGTTTTTAACCACAAATCCATGTTCCTTGGTTGCAAATGTTATATAAATTACATATAAATATATATATATATATACACATATATACATGTATATATACACAATATACATATACATGTATATATAAAACTGGAGAGTGTCTGTAAATTACGAAAAATATTGAATTTTTGTTATTTGGTGTTATTCTGGAACTTACTGTGTTGGGAAACAAAATTGAGTGCATTATCATACCTGTAAATATAACATGGAGTGCAGGAAGTTGTAGTAATCTGTGGGAGCCAATTTTTTTCCTCTAATGAAAAATTAAATAAATAGCCTCCACTTGTTCCTTAAAGTATTTTCTCTTCCTTCCTTCCCTCCTCCCCCACTGCTTCTCTTTAACTGTGTAGGAATCATAACAGAGAAACCACAATGTATATTCTTCTGGTTTAGGGATGTTAATAGTAATCCTGCAGTGTAGTGAGGTGTTAGTCTAATCTGATTTTTCTCAAGGAGTAAGTGCTATTCCTATTCATTGGGCTCTTCTACTAAGAACACTGGGTTGATTTATAACTCAATGTACCAAGTACTCCAATTATATTCTGCATAGGAAGTTCTCTGGTCTTTCACATGGAAACACAAAATTAAACAACATAGAAAATAGGAAACCATCATCTTTGCCTGAATCAAATAGCTTTGGGTGCTTTTGGTTTAAATACTGAATGTGCCATTTTAACTGCGGATCCTTCAAAAGTTACTTATTGTGTCTATTTTTCAGTGAATTTATTTGTAAAATATGGAGTATATAACAAATTTCATAAAGTTGTTGTGTTGATTAATTACAATTTTGTTGCCCAGTACATTTTGTTTTGCCTAGTACATTTAATAGATATGGCGCATACTTAACATTTACTTGACATAGTAACACATACTTAATTAACATTTAATAGATATTGCACATAATAAATGGTATTTCAGATTTCTTGAGTCTAAACTGTCCTTTTGACTTGAATTGCTTTTTTTCCCTTCTTTTTTTTTTTTGTGCACTGGCTCTTTCAGTCCAAAGCTACAGTTCTATTATTTTATTTCCTTTTGATTCATGGTTTTTAGTCAGAGATGCTTGAAAATTTTACTTTTCTTTCTCGAATGCATGTATTGGGTTTTCCCCCCTAGCTTTTATAATGAAACCTAAACATTTTAACTCACTGGAAATTGCCCCCATTATTCACGCTGTTGGTAACAACGATAGATAAAATCACATAAAACAGGCACATGCTATGTTTGGATTTAACTGGAAAAAAAAGTTAGCTGGTAAAGTGCTTTTTTATTTACCTTAGAATAATAGCCAAAGAGAAATACTATATTGTTTCCTCATAATTTTCTGTTTTACATTCATTACTTTTAAATATAGGGTTTTGGGATTTAAATTAATTCATTATAAGTTTTAGTACTTTCCCAAGTGTGTGGTTAAGGACATCTGACTGTTTTAGGATTCCTCCTTCCTCATCGTTGGCTCTTTCACATTGTTCTTTGCTGATTCCTCTTTCTGACCTCTTCATTTTGCAGTGTCCTAGTCTCAGTCCTTTTGACTTCTCTGTCTCCTTTCATTATCTTTGTAAACTCATCTAGTCCCTTGGTTTTAAACACCATCTATATGCTGACAAATCCCAGTAGTTTATCTCCAGCATGGTCTCTGTCCCAAACTCTGGATTTCATATCCAACTGCCCATTTATAATCTCCAGTGGATTTTAACAGACATTTCAAACCTAGCACTGAGCTTCTGATCTTCCCCTAAATCTGCTCCACTCAGTCTTTCCTTTCTTATTAAGTGGTGACTCAGTCCTTCCAGGTGCAGGCCAAATGCCTTGGGATTCATTCTTGCTTCCTCACTCTCAGACTTCACATTAGCAAACACCTTTAGCTCTACATTCTGAATATAATCTAGTGATTTCTCATCACTTTCACATTTGGTCCATCCTGGTCCAAATCACCTCTTACCTGGATCACTGCCATAACCTCTAAGCAGGTCTCCCTGCTTTTGCTCTTGTCCTTCTACTATCTGTCATCAACACAGGAGTTTTAAACAAGTGAATCTTTTAAAATTGAAGTCATATAATGTCATTCCTCTGCTCAAAATTGTGAAATGGCTCCCCCTTTCAATAAAGTCTTTCCAATGGCCTATGAAGCCCTTAGCTGTATCAATTCATCTCTTAACCATCCTCCTGTTAACTCTGCTTCAATTCCACTGGGCTTCTACCTTCAACGAGTTAGTCCTTCTCCTGCATCAGGACTTTTGCCCTAGCTGTTCCTTCAGCCTAGAATCCTCTTTCCACCAGATATCTTCTTCACTGACTCCCTTACCTTCTTTGAATTGTACCTGCTTAGTAAGGCCTACCTTCACCACACTATAGAATAGTGCTACCTGCCTTCTCCCACTTGCCACACTCCTGACTCCCATGCCTGGCTTCAGCATCATCTAACATACTATATCATTTACTTATTTTGTAGCTAAATTACTTATTGTCAGACTCCTTTTATTAGAATGTAAGTCTTTTGAGGGCAGGGATCTTTGTCTATTTTTCCCCTCTGATATATCAAGCCCTCAAATATCAACTTGTATCTAGTAGGCACTCAATGAATATTTGTTGGCTGATTGAATGAATGTTGTAAATGTTCTTTTTTTAAAATAGAAAAATCCTGATATTCTATATGTCAAAAATACCAATGAAAAATTAGGATCAATATCTTTGCAATAAAACTCTTTTATTATGTCGTATTTACATAATCTTTTTTCTATGTTCTGAAATACTGTTTCCCATATATATGCTCATACTATGACTTCAATTAAAATGACCATTTGTTTCACAAACACTTGATTTTTACAAATTTTATCAGTGAATTAGTCAATAAACACAGCATATCTAGAAGCAAAAACTATCTTCAAAATTGGATGTTACTAAAAAAAAATTGGACATGTTCCATTGATCATTAGTGGCAGTCACCTATACCTATCTATATCTGTATCCATATGTATATCTATAGCTTCTATATCTGTATCTGTGTTTGTAGTTCTATCTCTATCTATCTCTTTACCTATCTACCTTGTCTATATACCTCTCTATCTGAGGGTAGATCCAGTCCAGGGAATTTAGAAAACTAAAGAAACAATAATTCTCTTTCTCATTACCGAAAAGTATCAATCAGAACCAAGCTTCTCTGAGCAGAACTCGTGTCCAGAATTGTTTCTGGGGCATTCTTATCTCACTTCCTTTGAACTGATCAATGCAATTTTGGTATCATATGGTTTTGCTCTGCTACATTATCTTAGGACACTTTTCTGGATAAAGGGTTGTTAATAGCAAGCTACAAAATTATGTAACAGCAGACTAGTTTCAGACAATAGATCGAACTTTATATAGTTTTATAAAACCTTCCCAATCTGTTAAAATTTAGTTGAAAATCACGAGATGTCCCTTTATCTAATTTCAATTAATTTTTAAAGTAAAAATGGAAATTGTGAAGTTTTTAATAATTACTCATTAATAAAATACTTATATTACACAATGTATTGAACTTTAGTTAAGCCTTTTCTTCTTCCTAAACTACAATTTCTTTTATGAACCCTCAAAAATACACTCAATTTAAAAATAATTTTTAATTTGAATTACATAAGTGTATTATACTTGTTCCTCTTTTATGTAAGCACATTTTGATAAAATGACTCAAAATAAAAACATTAATAAGAACAATAAACAAATTCCATGGAATTTTTAAAAAGCATTAATGCAAATATATGTGACCTATCATCGAAAAACCAGTATGAGAAAGTCAATGACCAAGGGACCAATTTCATGTGGAGTAATATGAAATACAAATGGAATCAGGACATGGATTTTTATTTCACTGGTTTTTGTTATTAGGGCTTCTCTTATTAAATGTTTTAAGAGAAGCAAAAAAGCCTTAGTCAGCAATCTAATATATAAACTTGAATTTAGAAGAGCAAATTTTTTGGAGTAGAATTAAATTTCACTACTCAAATAAAGTAACCATTTTATTGAACAGTCTAAACTTGTGGGTGCAAACATGAAGCAGAATTCTTTTCCCTCCAATTTTTACCTTTGACCATAGGAGGACAAATCCCCTTTTCCCATCTCTCAATGATATCTTGAGTGGATCCCATAGCTTTCTGGTCATTTTAAAGTATAAAAAAAAATCTAGTCCAGTCTAATTAATCCAGTTTAGAACTTCAAATTCATATCCTTTTCTCCCTAAATTAATACTAGACCCTGGGCCAAGGACCAGTGGTGGTACCAGTAAGGGCTGTTTTTTTACTTCATCCTTCTCTCCCTCTTTTGGGTCCATTTTTATCCAGACATAGAGAGGAATAGTTTAGGGAGAAAAGCACACTCCCCTCTTTGTTGATTGTCCTGCTCCTCCTTTGAAGCCCTCTTTGTGGCAGGCATTTAAATGATGGTCTCTTAAGTGTCTCATGAGTTGGTTCTTTGGAGGTACCTTTGGGAAATTCTTCATTTCATCATTCAGAGATGAGGAAGATTATTTTCTGGCTTGATCTTTTCTGTTCAATTTCTTAGATCATCTCACTTCTGGCTACTTATCCCTAAACTCTCGTGAGGATCTCTTGGTGGAACACCAAAGTAAATTTCATTTACCTTCCATATTGTTCATCTGATCATTGAAGCACATATTTACTGCCACCCAAAGAAAGGAGAGTACAGGATGCTTCATTGCATTTCTTTCTATATACTGCCTTGTCTCTCTACTCTGCCATATACTCAAATTCTCTACCCTTCCTGAATTTCTCCCCAACTTCAAATGGACAGATGCAGACTAGCAACTTTGTTGCAAAAGTAGATTTTCAGCTGAAAAATTAGATGATTTTTTTTGTTGTAGCTCAATTATGTATGTGTGTACATACATAAGGAATCTCCTCAAATATCTCTAGTCTTTTGTTTATGTGAAGTGGTGGGGAGTAGAGCGTAGTAGGGATTTCTGTCTCTGTTTAGTAGATCTTTACAAATGTTATCTGATGGCTTTTCTTAATCTGACCCAAATCCATCGTACTTTTTGGTGGTTACAAAATTTGGGAATGAATTTATTTTTTATAATATCCCATTCCTGAGCACATACCTTTCTGTTACTAAAAGAGTGTGGCCAAATTGTCGTCATATTTGTCTCTTGCCTGAAGGAGAGAAATGTCCAAAAGTTTATTTAACTTTGAACTTTTTCACCTGATTGATGAGGTAAGAATTTCATTCAATTTTTCAATAAATTTTTACTTTTTTATTAGGAGCAGGATAGATTCTGAAGGATGTTTTGGTTTGTTTATTGTTTTTTTTTGGCCCTAATGCACAGGTAACACCTCTCTTTCAAGATTGGCTGCTTTTCCTATTTAACACCTCTTACTCTGTCTAAACAACTTGTTTCCACAGTACTCTCAAAACAAACTTGGAACATTCCTTGTTTTTCCTCCTCAGATGACAGCCTGTGATGGATGGAAGGTGTTACTTATGATCAATACTTCAAAAAACAAAGAGAGTTTGAAGGGAGATCTAGCAAATTAACAGAGAATAAAACATTTCTATTGCTTCTAAAATCATTTCAAATCTTTTGAAAAAGTTAGTACTTAAAAATTGTCTCAAAAAAGAAAAAAATTTGTGAAGATTTTTGATTTTTTCTTCTTAAAATGATATGCCCTTTATTTAACTAAGTATTTATGTCATTTATATCATATTGGGTACAAACTTTTAATTAAGCATCTGATTAAGAAAGTAGAAATGATTCCCTAATTACTCATATGTTTTGTATAAGAGTTAGTGAAAAATCTTATATTTTGTACAAGGCTGGTAAGCTGGGAAGCTTTCAGAGATTGAAATTGCAATATCTGTTGGGATTCAAAGTTTGAGGAGTAAATAATTTAGACATGATGGTTCAAAATGTATTGAGCTCAAAGTATTCGTCTCTGTTACACTTTTGAATGATAAGTGCAACTACTTACCTGAAGATTATTTTTTAAAAAACCTGGGAAATCTGAGTAGGGGCATTTTGGGCAAAAAAAAAATATATATGAGTCTATTTTTGGGGAGCAAGATGGAGTTGAACTCCAGTTTCTGTTACTAAACATGAATTTATTCTTTGTAAGACATACGTAGGGATTTCTTGTTAACAAATTTGACATAATTATTTTATGAATAAAGAAACAGCTTACATTTTAGTAGAGTATTTGTAAAATGGATTTTGAAATCTGTCATGGTCTAAAGATGCAAAGTAAAAACCGTAAGAAAAATCAGGCAAGTACTGGTTGCTTTCTATATGCTATCCCATTTAACCCATTAATCATCTATCTGACTCCAAAGAGAAAATTTAGGCAACTTCTCCAAAATCATAAACCTATTAAATGGCAAGACCAGGATTAAAATCAGAATCTGTGTGTCTTTCAAGACAGTGCTCTTCCCAATAGGCCACATGGCCTCCCAGGAGGTAAGAGGATATTGGTTACAGAGTGGGACAGAAGGGAATTCTGAAAGAGAACCTGCTCTGGGTGACATGCAGACAGTGCCTCAGAACCTCACAGAATAGATCCTTAGGAGGCAGAGGCCGGCGAATGACCACTGGAAAAACAGTTCAGGATTGATGTGTTTGATGCCTGTTGTCAAGTTCTTTCCTTATAATTCTTTGATGGAGTCTATAAAATGATTGGAAATGAGCCATTTTAAGAGAATCTAGAATAAAATATTCAGGAAGATAAACCAGAAACAGCAGCAAAAGTTCAACACAGTGTTAGCCTCACTTGTACTACAGAGTCAATTGAGTGATACATTATTTCCTGTAAATTTTCATCTAATATACATAAAGAGTTTCTGATCTCAGATTTTATAGATTTGAAGGAAAAAATACTGTGTGTATGTCTAAACTTCATTTATACGTAAATATTGATGTCGTAAAAGAGTATTTCTTTTAAAGTATTTTACTGTGTTGAGCATCTTTCTCCATTCTCCGTACTATTCATGTGACCTAAGAGGGTGATGCATCTCCTTTAGTAATTTACCACTTCTCAAATAGAATATATTAAAAATAATGCAGAATATGACTTGTATCTCTTTCTAAATAGAAATTGCTTTCTCAGGGGTAATCTTGCCATTGGAAAATTTATGAGTTGATATTTTTAAATTTCATGCTAGTTTGTAAGATGTCTTCCCATACACCCATTTGACAAAATAAAAATTACTTATATTGGCTGTGATGGCTGTGTTGAAACTGTGTACCTCAGATTGGAACTCAAACCCACATGGCCAGGACTCGAACCCAGCCAAAACCCAGATTGGGACTTGAACCCACGGTCTTTTAATCAGAATCACTCACCTGGTGTCTGGACTTGCTGAAGCTCAGGTTCTTTCTGTCTCAGCACAGAAGGAATTCAGCAAGAGGCAAAGTGATAGGCAAGAAGTAGATTTATTAATATAGGACACTCGTGAGAGATGCAAGTGGGCAGGTGAGGAGGCTCTGCCCCAAGGATTAAGTGGGCTACAATTTTATAATCAAAGGAAAGTGGGGAAGGGGGAAAAGACCACCTTGTTTGATTGGACATCAGGCTTACACCACTAGCTCCTTCTTATCGGGCAGATGAGTGTCTGACCCTATGAGGTCAAACTAGGACTGTCATAGCACTTATTAAAATCAGTAGAAGAGTGGTAACATTTTTCTTTCACTTAATGACCTGAGGCATATCTCATGCTTTTGTTTATGGCTTTATAGTTAAGCAAGACTGCTTCATTCCAGGACGTTGTGATAGCTTTCTTGAGTGATCATTATCTTACAGTGGTCTCCCAAAGTTTCCTAGGTTTCCCTCTCTATCTATAATCCCCTACTGAGACTTCTACAACTACCTGTATCCTATTCTATCCCTATCAGTGTTAGTATAGTCTTATAGTATTAGGGGAAACAGCTCAAACATCTATATTTAAAAGTAGGAAGGGTGGGAAAATGAACCCTATTGTAATAGTAAATTGAATTATAACTCAATGAGGATAAATTACACTTTAAGGAAATACAAGTAATAAATGTAGAAGGATTCAGTGCAAGAGATGAAAAGTGGAGACTTTACAATCTCTAACTATCTTTTTAGTCTTAAGATATTTCCATTGTTTCACAAATGAGTCTCCTGTAATTTTGGAAAATAAGTTACTGTTTGTTATATTTCAAATTCAAATTTATGGAACTAAATTCATTCTCCCCCAGATCTGCTGTCTTTTCAATTTTCATCTAATCACCTATCATTTAGAGTCCCAGGGATTTTCTCTTTTCCAAATACAGCCTTTATTTTTCTTCTCTGCCTCTGTCATTATGTGTATGTCAACATGCTTCCAAAACAGCCACTTCATTCAGTCAATTCAGTGAAAAAAGAAATCAGTCAAGTCAGTTGCTAGGTTCCCTGTAGACAAAACATCCAGTTGATTGACTAGATATTTCTCTTATCAACTATTTGTTTTGGCATTATTTAGACATAGCCTTTGTCTCCTTTTTTTTCTCCTTTTATTGAATCTGCTCTAATTGCTTTTGTATTCTCTTTTCTGGCATTCTTCTAGCTTCTTCCTTCCAATTTTCATTGTTTAAATAGTTTTATTTATAAATGCATTCTTCAATTGATCTGTAATGATCTGTGTTCTAAATGGTTTAGCACAAAGTATATAGGCTATTTATCTTGATATTCAAAGTCTGTGCTCAAATAACTTGAGGCAAAGTTTGAATTGGAATAAGATTTAAGGCCATGTGTACTAACTTGCTTATTTTTTAACATCTGAGCCAACTTTCTAGTATTTTTAGAAAATACATGTGTGACAGCAGAGAGAAAATAAAGTCAATTACCAAATATTCAGGTACGGATACTTTGCTTCTTTATGATCTCACCTTTATCCTCCTACTCTTAGATTCCATAGTCATCATACCCATCTGACAAAACCTGGGGCTGATGAAACACAATTTCTGTTTACTTTCTAAGTACACTTGAACAGCAGAACTTGGCTAAAGAAGAGCACAGAAGTGCTCAACCTGGACTTAATCTAAATCTTGAAGGGATGCTACAACACTTACAGAATACCACTATACTCTCCTTGTAAATTCACCTTCCAGGTTTTTTTCTCTTCAAATCTTTAATAAGCTCTTCCTTGGGCTTCCCTGGTGGCACAGTGGTTGAGAGTCCACCTGCCGATGCAGGGGATGCGGGTTCGTGCCCCGGTCCGGGAGGATCCCACGTGCCGCGGAGCGGCTGGTCCCATGAGCCATGGCCGATGAGCCTGCGCGTCTGGAGCCTGTGAGAGGCCCGCGTACCGAAAAAAAAAAAAAAAAAAAAAAAGCTCTTCCTTTTTAACATTCATATGATGACTTCTCAGAACATTCACAGAGAAAACAAATGTAAGCTGATGGAAACAATATCTCATGTTTCCACCACCAGTTCTGAAAATGTGCCTTCACCTGCACTTACTTACTCAGCTCTCTATCCTGTTATGAAAGAGAAAGTGTCTCTACTCCTCAGGTCATCTCCCCCCTGCCTTAGACCCTGGACCTCATCCCCTTTCTCCTCAAGGGCTTTGCTCCTGCAATTATATCACCCACCCCCCCTTTCACCTACATCACCAATTTCTCTCCCGATACAGGATTAGCTCACACACACCTTGATATCACTCATCTTTAAAAAACAGAAACAAAAACCAAGCTCATCTCTGAACCCCACATTCTCCCCCAGCTACTGCTCTGGGAATCTCTTCTTAACAGTAAAACTCCTCAAAAAGTGAACTTATTCTTGCTCTCTCCACTGTCTTCCTTTCCATTCTGTCTTCAACCCATTCCAATAAAATCTATTTTTTTCCTGCTTGTTTGTTTTTCCAAAGATGTATTGAAGCAGAAACAAGTTGGTTGAATACTTGATGGGAAAAAAAAGAAGTTTCAATGGTATTCAAAGTATTTTTTAAGAGATAGTGTAGCACCAGATTTCTTTGTAAACTAGATTATGTTGTAAACGTTATTTCTAAATTCTTTGAGAGTGTTGGTTCTTAAGAACTAGGACTTATTTTTCTTCCTAATCTATCTTGTGCTACTGAAAAATGGCATAAGGGCATTAGAAAGCTGTTTCTGTAAGATATGGATTTCTTTTTTTATTCTTGCTGGAAATATATTGCTGCCTTGAGTATGTGTGATTTTCATCAATATCACCATGATGCTGTGAAGTTTCATTGAAAACCTATCTCTAGTTTTAACCTTTTTAATCAGAATTGTCCATTTTGAATGGCTGTCAACCAGAAGAAGTGAATCCACAATGGTTTCTCTCAGGTTCAGAGAAGAAAAGTTTGGGAGAGGTAGAGAAACTCTGTTCTCCTTGCCTTCCAGCAGTTTCCTTTTTGGTGATGATCTGAAAATCAAAGTCGTGTTAACATCTTGCAGGTCCTGATATTCTCAGAGGTGGCAAGGAATATCTTCTTTCCTGTTCTGAAGAACAGGAAAATCTCATTCTGTAGGAGGCCAAGAGTGTCTCGGTAGTTAACACCTTCCACAGCAAAATTCTCTTCCATTTCATGCATGTGGAGCTCCAGAGGCCTATTAGTTCTTTTAAATCATGCACTTAAAAAAAAAATTGAAGGATAGTTGATTTACAATGTTGTGTTAATTTCTGCTATATAGCAAAATGATTCAGTTATACATATATATACATTTTTAAATATTCTTTTCCATTATGGTTTATCATAAGATATTAAATGTAGTTAGTTCCCCCTGTACTATACAGTAGGACCTTGTTGTTTATCCATTCTCTATATAATAGTTTACATCTGCTAATCCCAACCTCCCACTCCATCCCTCCCCCAACCTCCTCTCCCTTGGCATCCACAAGTCTGTCTCTATGTCCGTGAGTCTGTTTCTGTTTCGTAGATAGGTTCATTTGTGTCATATTTAGATTCCACATATAAGTGATATCATATGGTATTTGTCTTTCTCTTTCTGAGTTATTTCACTTAGTATAATCTCTAGTTGCATCCATGTTGCTGCAAATGGCATTATTTCATTCTTTTTTATGGCTGAGTAGTATTCCATTGTATATATGTACCACATCTTCTTTATCCATTTATCTGTCTGTGGACATTTAGATTGTTTCCATGTCTTGGATATTGTAAATAGTGCTGCTATGAACATAGGGGTGCATGTATTTTTTTGAATTATAGTTTTGTGTGGATATATGCCCGGGAGTGGGATTGCTGGATCATATGGGTAATTCTACTTTTAGTTTCCTGAGGAAACTCCATACTGTTTTCCATAGTGGCCGCACCAACTTACATTCCCACCAAGAGTGTAGCAGGGTTCCCTTTTCTCCACACCATCTCCAGCATTTGTTATTTGTAGACTTTTTAATGATGGCCATTCTGACTAGTATGAAGTGTTACCTCATTGTAGTTTTGATTTGCATTTCTCTAAAAAGTGGTGATGTTGAGCATCTTTTCATGTGCCTATTGGCCATCTGTATTCTTTGGAGAAATGTCTATTTAGATTTTCTGCCCATTTTTCAATTGGGTTGTTTGTATTTTTGTTGTTGAGTTGTATGAGCTGTTTGTATATTTTGGAAATTAAGCTCTTGTCGGTCACATCATTTGCAAATATTTTCTCCCATTCTGTAGGTTGTCTTTTCATTTTTTTTTATGGTTTCCTTTTCTGTTCAAAAGCTTGTAAGTTTGATTAGGTCCCATTTGCTTATTTTTGTTTTTATTTCTATTACCTTGGGAGACTGACCTAAGAAAACATTGGTAATATTTATGTCAGAGAATGTTTTGCCTATGATCTCTTTGAGGAGTTTTATGCTGTTATGTCTTATGTTTAAGTCTTTAAGCCATTTTGAGTTTATTTTTGTGTATGGTGTGAGGGTGTGTTCTAACTTCTTTGATTTATATGAGGCTGTCCAACTTTCCCAACACCACTTGCTAAAGAGACTTTTTTCCATTTTATATGCTTGCTTCCTTTGTCCAGTTAATTGACTGTAGGTGGGTGGATTTATTTCTGGGCTCTGTATTCTGTTCCATTGTTCCATATGTCTGTTTTTGTGCCAGTACCATGCTGTTTTGATTACTGTAACTTTGTAGTATTGTCTGAAGTCTGGGAGGGTTATGCCTCCTGCGTTGTTCTTTTTCTTTAGGATTGCTTTGACAATTCTGGGTCTTTTATGGTTCCATATAAATGTTAGGGTTATTTGTTCTATTGTTAAATGTCATGGAATGACATGAACATAGAATGAACATTCTACCTGTTCATTTGAGTCAGGTTTTTAGTATACAAAGTGGACAAACCTAGATGAGAATTGGTCCTTAAGCAATATTTATTTTCCTCATTTGTGCACGTGCACACACACACAGAGACACTGGCTTATAGCAGAGTAGGTTACCATTAAATTCAGCCTGGGTCATCTTACTTCGTAATAGAGATCCAATCAATATCATCAACTTTATCATTATTTTAGATTTTGGGACCATATCTAATGCTAAAGCCTTAAACTGGGAGCAGAAAGCAGCAAGAGTACTATTAAACACATGAAATTTCAGTTTAGATTGTCCAAAATTTCTGGACAATTTTTTTCTTTTAATAAGCCCTTTGTATGTTACCACATACATATTAAGTGAAGTTCTTAAAACAGTCCAGCCTCTGGGATAGAAGTGGCCCATGCACAGGGACTTTCGGGAACCCCATTCATGGCAGCACTACTCTGCACACTCTCTTCCGGGCTGCTCCAAGCTAGCAGCTACCTCTTTGAAAGTGGTATATCTGTGAGCAACAGGGAGAATTCTTTCTAGTGGAGGAGAGGTCAGATGCAGTGCAGTACACACCATTAAAAATAAATAAACACAATTCCACCCTGAGATAAATTCTGCTACCATGTACTAAAACGTTAGAAAAATATCTTTCTTATAAACTTTGTGTCATGGTTGTTTTAAAGAAAGCAGCTTTCCTGCTGTACACAGTTTAGCTTTCAAGAAGGTGAAACTTCTACTTTCCTTCTCAAACAAATAAACAGTGAGGTGTTAAGTGAGAGTTTGTGGCTAAGAATGTCGTCAGTTCACAGTAAAATTTGCTTTAATAAAATGAGTCATTTAATTTCAAAATGCTTTTGCTTGCTGCCTTCAAAGGGTCCTTGTGATCTACATCTGAGAAATAAAAGGACAAAACAATTTCAAATTCCATTTCCCCTATATGGTAGCTTTGCAGGAGGGTACAAACCAATCTCTGGGGTGTTTGGTAATGGGATTTTTATTTTGTAGTATAAGGTTTTCTAAAGAAAGGATCAAAGGCTGTTTAAACAAAAGATCATTCTGGTTTTCCTCTTGAATGTAAAACTCTTGAATGTAGAATATTTGTCTTTTGATTTCAGAAGTCAGCACCAAAATGGCTGCTATCCAGTAAAGAGAAGAGCAGTGAAACCGCATTTAAAACATTTCCAGAGTTGTATTAACTTTACGTGTTATGCAGTTTACGATATTTGCAATATTAATGATTCTATAAATATCTTTGATCTCCATGCTATTATGAAGTTATGTTGAGATTATTTTTCATGTTTAAATTAAATCTTTGCTTAGGTGTGTAAAGCAGAAAGTGAATGAGGGGTACTTCAAGTTTTAAATTACACTTACAGGTGCTTATATTTTTTGAACTAGCTATAATTAATGATGAGTTAGAAACAAGAAATATTGGTGTTTATTGGTCTTACCTTAGAGAAGTTTAGGCTAGCAAAGCTTTTGTAATTCTAAGATGTCCTAGCATATACATGAACCAAATTTATGTACCATGTTTGACAGTCATAATCTTCCCATGAGGCTCCCCAGGTTACTTGTTTAGCAATAACCCTTTTAGCCTAATCCACTCCCTACCCACTGCCACTTCTTCTACCCACTGCTTGTCCTCACTCCCACACCATCACCCAAACACACACCAAAGGACTCCTAGAAACTGCTGCTGCAAAGTGTAGCTTGCTAGCATTGCTGGCTAGCACTGGTATTGGTCTTGGTAATCAAGTTTAATTTCTTGAGAAAGAACATAATGTAACATGTAGAATGAACATTAAATCTGAGAATACTAAAATTCTGCTAAAACGTTCATTTCTTACTAGTTGTATATTAAATATATATATATATATATATAATTCATTGGCATTGGCAAGAAAACCAAACTGAATGGGGTTATGAGAGGAATGGAGGATGGTGTTCACCATCCTAGAATCTGGAAGGTCGGTGCAGTTAAGTCCTCCCTTATCTGCAGTTTTGCTTTCCAAGGTTTCAGTTATCCATATTCAACTGTGGTCTGAAAATATTAAATGGAAAATCTCAGAAATAAACCATTCATAAGTTTTAAATTGATCACAGTTCTGAATAGTGTGATGAAATCTAACCCATCCTGCTCTGTCCCACCTGGGACATGAATCATTCCTTTGTCCGGCATATCCTGCCTGTTAGTCACTACTTAGTAGCCACCTCAGTTATCAGATAGACTGTTGCAGTATCTCAGTGCTTTTTTTCAAGTCACCCTTATATTACTTAATAATGACACCAAAGCACAAGAGTAGTGATGCTGGCAATTTGGATAGGCCAAAGAGAAGCCGTGGAGTTCTTCCTTTAAGTGAAAAGGTGAAACTTCTCAATTCAATATGGAAAGAAAAAAAAAAAGTATGCTGAGGTTGCTAAGATCTATAGTAAGAATGAATCTTCTATCCATGAAATTTGTGAGGAAGGAAAAAGAAATTTGTGCTAGTTTTCCTGTCACACCTCAAACTGGGAAAGTTAAGGCTACAGTGTGTGAAAAGTGCTTAGTTAAGATGGAAAAGGCATTAAATTTGTACAATAAGATATTCTGAGAGAGAAAAAGAAAGAGAGAGCACATTCACATAACTTTTATTATAGTATGTTGTTATAATCATTCTATTTTATTATTAGTTATTGCTGTATCTCTTACTGTGCCTAAAGTTTAATTTATAAATTATACTTTATCATAGGTGTGTATGTATAAGAAAAAACATAGTATACGTAGGGTTTGGTACTATCCACAGTTTCAGGTGTCCACTGGGAGTCTTGGAACATATCCCCCGAGGATAAGGGAGGGAGGTTGTATTCTTGATTACAGGGCTATTCTCTGCTTCATGACCAATGTCCACTCCCAGGGACTAAGCCCTGTATTAACCATCTAACTTATTGACATACTTTCTGATTACAATGGTTCTTCTACCAAAACCACCACCCCAGTTCTGAGAGTCTCTGATATTTTTCCTTCTTCCTCTGCAAAGATTTCTCTGTGTGCCTTCATTTTAGGGAAGGAGATGGTGACAGGTTAGGAAGAGTGACTTGGGTTCTTTGAGGACTGTCAGGATCAATTTGTATTCCTCGTTATGGAGTTCTCCCTACTGCCCCACCCTCATTCCCTACTGGGCTCCATTCCCAAAGCTACACCATTCCCACTTCACTTGAGTTTGCATGTTGTGCATTAAGCTTCGTACACCTTTAGTGTCTTTTTGTTGACATTTTTATAGTCATTACACAAGTGAGGTTACTTGTTTAGCAAATACCCATTTTTGCCTAATGCCTTTTATGGCATTATACAAATTTAGGTAGTTTTGAAGGTGGCTACCATGATTCATATATTCTGCAGCAGTGAGGATGATTTTCCATTGAATGCTCTAAATTGAGCATTGTATTATATTAACCTTTATTTGTTTAGCTATTCCTACCCTAATGCAAGTAATAGAATTAAGAAAATAATATGGCATAATCTGGGGCAATGTACACACAAATATTAGTGAAATGTATTTGTGATAGGTCAAACATTACATTTCACATATCATAATAACACGGCCACAATACAGTTACTTGAACTGGTTTGGTTTCTTTTAAGGTCAGGTTTAAAAATTCTTTTGGTGAGTACCTATTGTATGATCTCATTTCCATTAAATTCAAGAATCAGCATGTCTAATATATGGTAATGGAAATCAGAAGAGTTGTGTTTATGAGAATGGAGATTAAGTACAAGGGGCCAGGAGGAAACTTTCTGAGGTGATAGCAATGTTCTGTGTCTTGATTGGTTACACAGATGTATACATTTGTTCAAACTTATTGAATTGTACACCTAACATATATGCATTTTACTCTGGTAATTTTAGCCTATTAAAATGTGAAAAATTGCTTTGTATAACTATAATATTAATTTGTAAAAGTATCAGCTGAGTATCTTCACCATGCTAGGTCTTTTTAATTGCTTTAGCCGTTTTCAAAACTTTGGAACATTTTCTTGAATTTCTGCTCTTTATTTGCATTTGAAACAATTTTATTGGATGTGATATTTTCTCACTAATTCTTAATTTTATTTAAAATAACAAATTAATGTAATTGTATATATTACTTAATAGATGTTCCAAGTATAATTCTTTGCTTTTCAAATAGTACTTTTTTCTACCTCTTACTTTTTGGACAAGCAGATTCATTTTTTACTCTTTTGGCAGTGCTTTAAATTCACTCCTATTCCTTCAGCCTTCCTCCCACACATAGAAAATGTGTTCTGTGAATTAGACAACCTAATACTCAGTCCCTAATACTCAGACAACTCACATTGCCATCCCAGGCAAACACTAGACCTTCTGGGTAAGTGACTTGACATTTTTTCTAGGCTATGGTACGTTTAACTAAGACCTTCCTACAATTCTTTTGGAGAGACATCTGGAAAAATTACATTTGGAGTCTATTCTTAGAAAACATAATTATATAAGAGGAACATAGAAGACACTAAGTATAGAGAATATTGTTTTAAAAACCATTTCACAGCAAAGACAGAGCGGTGGCTATTTTATGATTTTGTGATGGCGATAATGATGATGATAGTGTCGGTGGTAATAATGCTAACTCTGGGCCATTCACTCTGCTGAATTCTTTTAAATATTGTTACTGCATTAATCTTCCTGACAGCTAAGGAAAATAGGTATTGTTATTATTATTTCAAAGTATAGGAAACTGAATATTAGAGAAGTAAATCAGTGTGGCATGTTCTTGCATAGCTCTTCTAGTGAACGCCCTCTAAGGGATCCTCCTGAAAAATGGATCCACATTCATAGAAAGTAAAATGCAGACATCGGAGAAGTCCTACCTACCCTATCCTGCTGACTACCTCTTACAGCCTTTCTATTTGATCAGATGAAAGCACATAGCAAAGCAACTGCCAAGAAGAAGCTAGGGGTCAATTTTTGCAAAGAAAGGAGGGAGAGGCACTGAGACGCCAGAAAGAGACAAGAAAGTTACTTTTGAAAAAAATGGAAGTTTCCACATAGACTTTTCTTAGCAGAATCTGGATGTTTAGCAATGTTGTGGGAGAATCTAGTGGGAGAAACAATGAAGAACCTAACAGAGTCTTACTTACAGGAAGTTATAATCACGTTGAAGAGGGAAATCTAATATTAAAACAATAACTAATATCATAATAGAACTTAATTCTGGATTAGTATTATAAAAATCATAGTTTTTCAGGAATGCAGAGGAGAGAAAATCTTTTTTGGATGGGCAGTCTACAGAAGGCTGGATTTTAAAGGGCGAGTTAAGACAGGTATGAGGACAAGATTATGGTTATAAAGTTGATTGAGAACGGGGAAGAGAACATGCAGGGAAGTGGAAAGGAAGATATGAGATTAAAATACCTGTTTTCTTAGAAACTTTATGAGTCACCACTGGGTAGCAGTACTAGAAAAACTTCCCTTTTCCTAAGATCTGGGAATGTGATTGTTGCTTTAATTCTGCACAGGGGAATTAGCATGCGTTTGTAAAGCTTATTAGAGGTGCATGTGTGTGGGGAAAACAAAATGAAACGCTGTGTTGACAAGAGCTGTCTGTAAATGTCTATCTTTGGACTGGCTCCATTGCTTTTGGCTTCAGATTTCTGGCATATACAACTCAGGTCAAAAAATGTTACAGAGAGGTTTAAAGTGATAGTTTTTAATTGGCTACAAATATATTTCATTAAGTAAAACACTAAAAATTTTACTGTAGAATATGTGGATAGCTTTCTTTCTTTCTTTTTTTTTCTTTTTGTATTTTCTTTTTACTATTTGACAGTTCTTTTAGAGAGGACTTGTAATATTTTCATATTAAAAATGTTTAGGTTTTCATTTGAAATGTAGTGTGAAACAGTAGAAAAACAGGAAAAAACAATCAGCCACAGCACCAGTTTTCAAACATGATTGTGTTAAGGTTTTCTTGAATTTCTTTCCACTTATTTGTCCCAAGAAGAGAAATTTGGAGTGGCAAGAGGAGAATACAATTATTTTTGGAATCTATATGTCTGTCTAATAGAGAAAACTGTGCACAAGGAAAGCATAGAAACTGTTTGAAATTTTTCATAATTCTCCTACACAGGAGCTATTAAGATACCTATGTCTTTGTGCATAGAAAATTGTTTGGAAATGGTCATACCAAACTATTAATGGTGATTCTCCAAAGAGAGAAAGAGTTTGGAATAGGGAGAAGGGAAATACGTACACACACACACACACACACACACACACACACACACACACACACCTCTTGTTGGAAGCAGCACATGCTACTTCTGAAGTTAAAAAAAAAATCTTTTTTAAGCCATCCCAGCACCTGAGACCTTGACTGTGAATTCTTTTTTTTATCTAATAGTTTAATGTGAGAATAAAATTAATAACTAAATATTTTTATAGTCTCTAAATATATCTTAAAAATCATGTCTATCCGAATATCATAACTAAGAGCTAGTTAAGGTACACGGAAAATATTTTTTAGCAGAGTTATACTCATCTTCACATCATTGCCTCTCTGCATTGGAGGATTAACCTCTATAAACACAGGCAAGGGCTTTAATTAAAACAAATTGAGTACAAGATCAGTTTGGATTAGTAGGAGTATGCAATGTGGCTTAAAAACTGAAAGCTTTTAAAATATTGTCAAATAGATGTATAACCTTACTAATTAAATTCTTTCAAATAAATGTGTTATAAATTGTAACTTTTGTTTAGATAGAGAGATGATAAGGATAAAATGATTCTTAACCAGGGATGACTTTGCCCCCCAGAGGACATGGGCAATGTCAGGAGACATTTTTGGTCACCACAACTCAAGGAGGGTGCTACAGGCATCTAGTGGGTAGACATCAGGGATGCTGCTAAACATCTTATGATACACAGGACAGCCCCCTGCAACAAACAATTATCTGGTCATGAAGAATTATCTTCTCCTAGTTTAATCTCCAATTTAATTGTACTTTATTTTCTTGGTTTTTAAATGACCTTGTACTTTCCTTTTAATTTAAATTTAGTTTTAGTTTGTGGCTATTTTTTTAAATTTCAGGCTTTTAAATGTGTATTTTAAATTAGTAATACCCAGGATATGGGCATGTGTGTGACAAATTGGAACCCATCTACACTATAATTTAAGCTGTAAATTGGCACAACTGTGGAAATATGTATAGATAGCTTTAAAATATACATGCCTTTGAGTCAGACTTCATCCATTTTTTAATTTTAGAACTTCATTATATCATATAATCTGTTAAGTAGCCTTGTATTCCAAGACTTTTTCCCAGATACATCCGTCGACTTGCTCCAGTCTGAACCAATTAGTATCAAGGACTGGTGCAGTTGTCATCCTGTGATTTCTTTTGATGGCTTTTTTAGGCTGAATTCATTGTTTCATGAATCTTATGGCATTCTCTTTTTTTGTCAACCGTCTCATTTTGATGGTATGTATTTTCAAGCACCTTCTTATGCAATGATGATTTTCTGGCTCCTTACTTGTCCTGAAAGTCTTTACAGTAACTTACTAATTAGCTGATACCTTTTAAAAAATCCTCATTAACCATTCCTGCAAGATTTTAGCATCTTTTCTTTGTCTTTAATATTCTGAAATGTCATGATTTTTAAAAAATCTTTTATTTATGTATTTATAGAAAGTTTTATTTTTGTAAATGCTTTAATTTTTTTTTTTTTTTTTTTTTTTTTTTTTTTTGTGGCGATATGCAGGCCTCTCACTGTTGTGGCCTCTCCTGTTGCGGAGCACAGGCTCCGGACGCGCAGGCTCAGCGGCCATGGCTCACGGGCCCAGCCGCTCTGGGGCATGTGGGATCTTCCCGGACCGGGGCACGAACCTGTGTCCCCTGCATCGGCAGGCAGACTCTCAACCACTGCGCCACCAGGGAAGCCCTAAATGCTTTAAATTTTTAAAAGTCCTTCTTGGGCTTCTCTGGTGGCACAGTGGTTGAGAGTCCGCCTGCCGATGCAGGGAACACGGGTTCTTGCCCCAGTCCGGGAGGATCCCACATGCCATGGAGCAGCTGGGCCCATGAGCCATGGCCGCTGAGCCTGCGCGTCCGGAGCCTGTGCTCCGCAGTGGGAGAGGCCACAACAGTGAGAGGCCTGCGTACCGCAAAAAAAAAAAGTCCTTCTTAATCTTTTCATATCCTGCTATTTATGTCATTCCTTTCTATGAATGCAATATTATCCTAATGAGAGGAATTTTGTCTTCCAGGATCCTCTTCTATGCTTTTTATTCTAGGTTTTCTCAGATTTTTTATTATACATTTTTGTCTTTTTGGTTTTGCAAGAGTAAGATTTTTAAAGCTGATTATGGGTTCCATATATGTTGTTAGACATTTTAGTTGGTGGGCTTTGCTTTGTCATGATTGAGTGGGGTGCTGGCTATGTGGGGGATGCCTGCATGACACAGTAAAGAGATCTATTCTCTTAGGTTATTTGCTAGAAGTAAAAATATAGCTGCTGTGGTCTTCATATAAAAGAGTACAAAATGAGTGTATTTATTTTCCTCTCCTTTTTCGGGAGTTGCCCTTAAAAGAGGTCAAGACAGGAATTCTACAGTTAGTTTAAAAAAACAAAACAAAGCAAAAAAATGTCTCGTTACCTAAAGCAATGGCTTCAACCCTCTTTGTGGACCAATTCACTGTCATTGTTAAGTGAAAGACCCAAATTTCTAGAGGTGCCATAAGTCTTCTTAGCTATTTAATATGTGAAATGCGCTCACAACTGTTTTAACCCATGGGTTCACCACACTTCACATGCTGCTCCTTCTATCCAGGTTTCAGAAGGAGACTAATAATTAAGGAGATTTTTGAAATTCTGATATAATACAAAGAATATTTCTTAAAAGAGCCAGAGAAGGCAAGCTTGAAGGCAGTAAGGAAATATGTTGGATAAAAAGGAAGGGAACATAATATCAATAATTGAAGTCATGGGGAAATAATTTGCTGATGGTGAAATAGGAAAAAAGAAGACCCATGTGGCAATGAGAGTTTTTCTGGTCTTTGTAAACTTGCTCAGACTTCTCAAGTTTTCCTGACAAGTAGATGTGAACAATGGCTAGATGAAGGTTTCCATTGAAAATGGAGTCACTACTAAAGTGCTTGTTTCAGCTACTCACCTAGGGAATCAGGCTATCTATTGGGGGGCATAAATGACAGGTTATAGGAACAAGTTGTAGGCAAGTAAACAAAACAATTAGGCAAAATCTTCTAAGACACAATTGAGAAAATCAGTTGGTTGATTTTTTTAACTTACTTGTGTACAGAATATCTTTGGTTTTGGAGTGGTAGTTGGAATTTGGGAAGTCAAGGTGGAACTACAACAGAGGTTATAATCATAGAGACCCAGAGCTCTGCTCCTTTAGGTCAGACAGAACTTCAATCCAGTACCCTGGATAGCTCCCAGAGATGGCAAGGCCCCTAAAGTCTACGTCTTATGGAGGTTGCCATTGGTTCCTCCTAGTTGATGAAATTCTCTGTACATGCTCTACTTAGTCACTAAGGAGTAAATTATCATTCCCATTTAACGTATTATTTCTCATCAAGTTTGTTTTTCTCATAAAAATTGCAGAGACAGACCTTCAGAACTGATCTTGACAGAGTGTCTTGCCTCCAAAGAATTCAGGAGAATTATTTGGAGAGATAAAGAGTATATTCTCCAAATAACAGGATGGGTTATCTTCTGGGGTTTTCTATTATTTTAGGTTATATTTTTTTATTTTGAAAAATGTACTCAACCTTACTTGAAATTAAAGAAATGTAAATTAAAGCTAGATTTATTTTTGGTTCCTCTCTATGGGAGACATGCAGGCAATATCTAGTGACTGAGACAGTTTGAAGAAAAAAACCCCTTATATGCAATGAAGTTAGTAATCTAATTGCTAAAAGGTAATTTGGAAATTCATATTTAAAAAACCTATTTAAGCCAGTAATTACTGTACTCCGTGTTAAGGAAATTATCAAAGAATTATAAAAGGAAAGACAGATATGAATATTGATTACAAATTTATTGATTATATCTAAAAATTCAAATTCTTCCCAAACAAAGTATTGGTAAAATTATATGGTATATTCAAAAGACATTAAATTGAGAGGGCAGACAGCAAAAGCAAGAAGAACTAAAATCCTGCAGCCTGTGGAACAAAAACCACATTCACAGAAAGAGAGACAAGATGAAAAGGCAGAGGGCTATGTACCAGATGAAGGAACAAGATAAAACCCCAGAAAAACAACAAAATGAAGTGGACATAGGCAACCTTCCAGAAAAGAATTCAGAATAATGATAGTGAAGAAGATCCAGGACCTCGAAAAAAGAATAGAGGCAAAGATCGAGAAGATGCAAGAAATGTTTTAAAAAGACCTAGAAGAATTAAAGAACAAACAAACAAAGATGAACAATACAATAACTGAAATGAAAAATACACTAGAAGGAATCAATAGCAGAATAACTGAGGCAGAAGAATGGATAAGTTACCTGGAAGACAGAATGGTGGAATTCACTGTTACAGAATACAGTAAAGAAAAAAGAATGAAAAGAAATGAAGACAGCCTAAGAGACCTCTGGGACAACATTAAATGCAACAACATTCGCATTATAGGGGTCCCAGAAGGAGAAGAGAGAGAGAAAGGACCCGAGAAAATATTTGAAGTTATTATACTCAAAAACTACCCTAACATGGGAAAGGAAATAGCCACCCAAGTTCAGGAAGTGCAGAGTCCCAGGCAGGATAAACCCAAGGAGAAACACACCGAGACACATAGTAATCAAATTGACAAAAATTAAAGACAAAGAAAAATTATTGAAAGCAGCAAGGGGAAAATGACAAATAACATACAAGGGAACCCCCATAAGGTTAACAGCTGATTTCTCAGCAGAAACTCTACAAGCCAGAAGGGAGTGGCATGATATACTTAAAGTGATGAAAGGGAAGAACCTACAACCAAGATTACTCTACCTCACAAGGATCTCATTCAGATTCGATGGAGAAATCAAAAGCTTTACAGACAAGCAAAAGCTAAGAGAATTCAGCACCAACAAACCAGCTCTACAACAAATGCTAAAGGGACTTCTTTAAGTGAAAGCACAAGAGAAGAAAAGGACCTACAAAAAAAACCCCAAAACAATTAAGAAAATGGTCTTAGGAACATATATATTGATAATTACCTTAAATGTGAATGGATTAAATGCTCCAACCAAAATACACAGGCTTGCTGAATGGATACAAAAACAAGACCATCTATATGCTGTCTACAAGAGACCTACTTCAGATCTAGGGACAGATACAGACTGAAACAGAGGGGATGGAAAAAGATGTTCCATGCAAATGGAAATCAAAAGAAAGCTGGAGTAGCAATACTCATATCAGATAAAATAGACATTAAAATAAAGAATGTTACAAGAGACAAGGCAGGACACTACATAATGATCAAGGGATCAATCCAAGAAGAAGATATAACAATTATAAATATATATACAACCAACATAGGAGCACCTCAATACATAAGGCAACTGCTAACAGCTATAAAAGGAAGTCGACAGTAACACAATAATAATGGGGGACTTTAATACCTCACTTAGACCAATGGACAGATGATCCAGAATGAAAATAAATAAGAAAACAGAAGCTTTAAATGACACAATAGACCAGACTATAGGACATTCCACCCAGAAACAGCAGATTACACTTTCTGCTCAAGTGCGCACGGAACATTCTCCAGGATAGATCACATCTTGGGTCACAAGTCAAGCCTCAATAAATTTAAGAATATTGAAATCATATCAAGCATCTTTTCTGACCACAACACTATGAGATTAGAAATCAATTACAGGGGAAAAAATGTGAAAAACACAAACACATGGAGGCTAAACGATACGTTACTAAATAACCAAGACATCACTGCAGAAATCAAAGAGGAAATCAAAAAATACCTAGAGACAAATGACAATGAAAACGCGATGATCCAATACCTATGGGATGCAGCAAAAGCAGTTCTAAGAGGGAAGTTTATAGCTATATAAGCCTACCTCAAGAAACAAGAAAAATCTCAAATAAACAATCTAACCTTACACCTAAAGGAACTAGAGAAAGAAGAATAAACAAAACCCAAAGTTAGCAGAAGGAAAGAAATCATAAAGATCAGAGCAGATATAAATGAAATAGAAACAAAGAAAACAATAGCACAGAGCAGTAAAACTAAAAGCTGGTTCTTTGAGAAGATAAACAAAATTAATAAACCATTAGTCAGATTCATCAAGAAAAAGAGGGAGAGGACTCAAATCAATAAAATTAGAAATGAAAAAGGAGAAGTTACAACAGACATCGCAGAAATACAAAGCATCCTGAGACTACTGCAAGCACCTCTATGCCAATAAAATGGACAACCTGGAAGAAATGGACAAATTCTTAGAAAGGTATAACCTTCCAAGACTGAACCAGGAAGAAATAGAAAATGTGAACAGACCAATCGCAAGTAATGAAATTGAAACTGTGATTTAAAATCTTCCAACAAACAAAAGTCCAGGACCAGATGGGTTCACAGGTGAATTCTATCAAACATTTAGAGAAGAGCTAACACCCATCCTTCTCAAACTCTTCCAAAAAATTGCAGAGGAAGGAACACTCCCAAACTCATTCTATGAGGCCACCATTACCCTGATACCAAAATCAGACAAAGACACTACAAAAAAAGAAAATTATAGGCCAATATCACTGATTAATATAGATGCAAAAATCCTCAACAAAATACTAGCAAACAGAATCCAACAACACATTTAACACATGATCACACCATGATCAAGTGGGATTTATCCCAGGGGTGCAAGGATTCTTCAATATATGCAAATCAATCAATGTGATAAACCATATTAACAAATTGAAGAATAAAAATCATATGATCATGTCAATAGATGCAGAAAAAACTTTTGACAAAATGTAACACCCATTTATGATAAAAACTCTCCAGAAAGTGGGCATAGAAAGAACCTACCTCAACATAGTAAAGGCCATATATGACAAACCCACAGCAAACACCGTTCTCAATGGTGAAAAACTGAAAGCATTTCCTCTAAGATCAGGAACAAGACAAGGATATCCACTCTCACCACTATTATTCATCATAGTTTTGGAAGTCCTAGCCATGGCAATCAGAGAAGAAACAGAAATAAAAGGAATACAAATTGGAAAAGAAGAAATAAAACGGTCACTGTTTGCAGATGACATGATACTATATATAGAGAATCCTAAAGATGCCAGCAGAAAACTACTAGAGCTAATCAATGAATTTGGTAAAGTTGCAGGTTAAACAAGGACTTCACAGAAATCTCTTGCATTCCTATACACTAATGATGAAAATCTGAAAGAGAAATTAAGGAAACACTCCCTTTTACCATTGCAACAAAAAGAATAACATACCTAGGAATAAACCTACCTAGGGAGACAAAAGACCTGTATGCAGAAAACTATAAGACACTGATGAAAGAAATTAAAGATGATACCAACAGTTGGAGAGATATACCATATTCTTGGATTGGAAGAATCAATATTGTGAAAATTACTATACTACCCAAAGCAATCTACAGGTTCAATGCAATCCCTATCAAATTATCAATGGCATTTTTTATGGAACTAGAACAAAAAATCTTAAAATTTGTATGGAGACACAAAAGACCTCGAATAGACAAAGCAGTCTTGAGGGAAAAAAACGGAGCTGGAGCAATCAGACTCCCTGACTTCAGACTATACTACAAAGCTACAGTCATCAAGACAATATGGTACTGGCACAAAAACAGAAACATAGATCAATGAAACAGGATAGAAAGCCCAGAGATAAACCCACACACCTCTGGTTAACTAATCTATGACAAAGGAGGCAAGGATATACAATGGAGAAGAGACAGTCTCTTCAATGAGTGGTTCTGGGGAAAGTGGACAGCTACATGTAAAAGAATGAAATTAGAAGACTCCCTAACACCATACACAAAAATAAACTCAAAATGGATTAGAGACCTAAGTGTAAGACCAGACACTATAAAACTCTTAGAGGAAACATAGGGAGAACACTCTTTCACATAAATCACAGCAAGATCTTTTTTGATCCACCTCCTAGAGTAATGGAAATAAAAACAAAAATAAACAAATGGGACCTAATGAAACTTAAAAGCTTTTGCACAGCAAAGGAAACCATAAACAAGACAAAAAGACAACCCTCAGAATGGGAGAAAATATTTGCAAACGAGTCAACGGACAAAGGATTAATCTCCGAAATATACAAACAGCTCATGCAGTTCAATATTAAAACACCAAACAACCCAATCCAAAAATGGGCAAAAGACCTAAATAGACATTTCTCCAAAGAAGACATACAGATGGCCAAGAAGCACATGAAAAGCTGCTCAACATCCCTAATTGTTAGAGAAATGCAAATCAAAACTACAATGAGGTATCACCTCACTCCAGTGAGAATGGGCATCATCAGAAAATCTACAAACAACAAATGCTGGAGAGGGTATGGAGAAAAGGGAACCCTCTTGCACTGTTGGTGGTATTGTAAATTGGTACAGCCACTATGGAGAACAGTATGGAAGTTCCTTAAAAAACTAAAAATAGACTTACCATATGACCCAGCAATCCCAGTACTGGGCATATACCCAGAGAAAACCATAATTCAGAAAGACACATGCACCCCAATGTTCATTGCAGCACTATTTACAATAGCCAGGTCATGGAAGCAACCTAAATGCCTATCGACAGATGAATGGATAAAGAAGATGTGGTACCTGTATACAATGGAATATTACTCAGCCATAATGAGGAATGAAATTGGGCCATTTGTTTAGACGTGGATGGATCTAGAGACTGTCATACAGAGTGAAGTAAGTCAGAAAGAGAAAAACAAATATCATATATTAACGCATGTATGTAGAACCTAGAAAAATGGTACAGATGAACTGGCTTGCAGGGCAGAAGTTGAGCCACAGATGTAAAGAACAAATGTATGGACACCAAGGGGGGAAAGCGGCGGTGTGGGGGGGATGGTGGTGTGATGAATTGGGCGGTTGGGATTGACGTGTATAAAACTGATGACTAATAAGAACCAGCTGTATAAAAAAATTAAATTGAATTAAAAAATTTAAAAAACCCACAAAAACCAAAAGACATTAAATTGGTAATGTAAATATATATATACGTAGATAAACAGATGATAGATAAACATAGAAAGATATTCACAACACATAGAACCATTCATAATGTATTTTAAAACATAATAGTTTGGGCTTCCCTGGTGGCGCAGTGGTTGAGAGTCCACCTGCCGATGCAGGGGACACGGGTTCGTGCCCCTGTCCAGGAAGATCCCACATGCTGCAGAGCGGCTGGTCCCGTGAGCCATGGCCGCTGAGCGTGCGCGTCCGGAGCCTGTGCTCCGCAACGGGAGAGGCCACAGCAGTGAGAGGCCCACGTACCACAAAAACAAACAAACAAAAAACATAATAATTTGTGTAAAAATCATAAAATATACACATATATCAATACTATATATTTCTTATTTGTAAATAAGAAAAAGTCTTAAATGATGTTCACCAAAATCTAAACAGTGGTTGCTTCTGTGGTAGGCTCTGCATTTTTTTTCTTTATTTGCCATATGTGGTATTTTCCAATATTTTTACAATAATAAGTTATTAATTTTGGAATAAATACTTTATAAGTATTTTATGTAAATAGTGACTTGTCTTTTATTAAACACTTATTGACCATATACTATTTTCTAGGCACTGGCTTGGAGTTAGCAGTAACGGATAAGGTCTGTAATATTGTGAAATTTACCATCTAAGGAGAAGGCAGAAAAAATATTCAACAAAGATCACACAATAAAATATATAATAATGAATAATTAAAAGCTCTTTTGTGAATATGTAATAGGAACAATAAGACCAGTGGAGAAGGAGGGAGGCAGGGAAGAAGATTTAACTTGTAACATTTTCCAATTTATGTGATTTAAATACTTCCACATTGGCCAGTTTCAAGCTGCCAATGTGTGGTTACTGAACATGAAATTGAGAATAAATGTTCACAATTGAGTCTGGTGAACTAGAATGATTTGGCTCCAACACACCAGTGAATGATAGATAGGCTAAAATCGAGGACAAGTGCTATAGAGCGGAGGAGTGAGAGGGAAGGTCAGGAAAACTTAACGGAGATAATATTTAAGTTGAATCCTGAAGGGTGAGTGATGTGTCAGGGAGAGAAAATGACAGTGGAAAGGTGCTGAGAGGAGGCAGCAATTGAATTGCAGCATGGCAAGAGAGAATAGTCCATGTGAGAGTTAATGGTGGCCCATACTGGAATGCTGCCAATAGATTTTGAGAGAATTCAAGGCATATTCAAGTTAAACGGGAAGACCAACTATGTTTCAAAACATACTTGACCTTTAAGTCTCCTTCCAACTTCATAATGTTATGAATACCAAAGTTATTATCAAACTCAGGTAATCTAGATGCATGCATGTCTTTTGTGTGCTACCTTAGTTACCCTTAAAATATTCCAAATCTGAGCATTTCATTAAAATATTACGTGGACACATAAAGGCAAAATGAATGGCAGTTATTATCCAAATGTGCTCTTTTCCTGAGCCACCTAAAGCAACAGTAGTTAAAATAGCAAAAGAAAAAGGTTAAGGTTAATTGGTTAATTTGTTTGTTCATTTACAGCAACTATGAAAGAAGTCAGTAATATATTGTCAGCAGCAGCAATAACATCAAAAAGAGGCCAAAATATTAAATCTAAACAACTTGCTGAGGATTTCTCTCTCCCTGCCCTCTCTCTCCTTTTCCCTCCATCCCTCTCTCCCTCTCTCCCTCCCTCCCTCACTCCCTTTGCCTTCAGGCAGATGTCAACAATTACCTTGTTCAAGAATTCAGGTGCTGATATTGTAACTCCTTAGATTCTTCAGCGATTTAGAACGTAGTCTTGAGGATGTTAAATAAGGTTTTCTTTATCTAGTCTGGTGGCAGAAGACACAATTCTTGCAGAATTGACATATTTCTCTCCTTCTGTATTCATGTAATCTTCTTTCAGTGTTCTAATATACATATCTGTCCCAGGATTAGCTTCAGGATAGTTCGGGAAGCAGATCTTCCATGAGGTATGATGCTTTGTTTGATGTTATTACCATATCTATTTCATCAACACTATTCAGAAAGTGACAGGGAATTCTAGAGACATAGTAGCTGTTCATGCTGAGTTTCTTGAACTCTCATCTCCAGAGTGATGAAAAGGAGGAGAGCTATTGGTAATTATTGTCCTCAGCTCCTAAGCAACTCCAGGCTAAGATATGAGATTTTTAGTGCCACCATCTTGTTTCATTATTAGTGGCTGTATCCAAAAAGCAAATTCTCAATATTTGGAGAATTTGCTGAACTTAGATTAATATTACAAAATGCTTACAGAGGTACTTTTTTGGTGCTTCCTTTACAGCTTTTCCCACTCTATCTTCTATCATTACAGACTTATCTTCTGCTCTTTGTGGGAGTTGCTCCACTCTACTGGGGAGCAAATAGGGTGGTTGTTTCAGATGTGCCCTCCATCTGATGCTCTGGTTAGTAACCCAGGCTAAGTTTACTGCATTTACTTAACCCAGGCTAAGTTTAGTGCACTGTTTTGCTGCATGGTGCACTGACAGTGTTTGTAATATTCCTCCAAGAAACCATGGCCCATCTGAAGTCCTGTGGCATTGTTTTCTAATGGATTGGATTAAAATTACCTCTGGGCAGCAGGGCCTCTGCAGTCACTTGTGGAGCTTGTTCTCTGCCCAAGGGCACTGGGCTGAGGATGACAATGGGGGCTGAATACAGTCTGTCCTCCTTTAGCCATGGCTCTAAGGAGGGTCTGCATCTGCCTGGAGGTAGGCCCTCTGTGGATCAGTGGGTGGTCTTGCAGGCCAGAAGGTATCTTGGCCATCTCCCAGCTTGTTGGCAGAGGTCCTTAATTAGGGATCTCAAATGAAGATTGATGAAGATACAGAGCAGTTGGTACAGCTGCCTCGTTGGAGACTACTTCAGTGAAGAGGTATCCCAGGAGAAATAACGCTGAGCTTTAATCAAGTGGAGAGGAAAGAGCTGAGACATCTTGCGAAGCCTACTGCGGTACTGGCTTACTAGAAATGCGGTGTGGCCTTCATGGCTTAGACAAGGATTCTGGAGGCTTATGTAGTTCCAAAGGAGGCCCATTTGGAAGCTCACTATTGCCTTTAATTATTCCTCTACATTAGTCTCAAAAATTCTGCATGTTGAACCAGAAAGGAGGTGGAAGTGAGAACCCTTGGCTCACTTCAGCTGCTGCTGAAGTGTCAGCTGCTGCTGATTCAGATACATAACTTTTTTCCTTCTTTAGTTCCACATCCCTTAACTGAGAGGAGCACTTCTTCCAAAGTACCCCAGGCTGACAGAAGGAGATGAATGGCACTGCCCATTACTTTTTAATAATGTTCTAACCGCCAACAAGAATCTTAGTTAAAATAGCAAATCTATAAAATTGTCCAGACTTGGGTTTGATGGGGACTTTGGTGGATTAATTCAAGTGAAAAAGAAGACAGTGATACTGATTATTCATAATATTATTTTGATCTGGATCAGATGCTTTGTTATTACCCCCATCAAAGTACTGACAGAGCCCTTTTGTTGTAGGGTGGTAAATTTGAGAAAATTCAGCTAAATTTTTATTTAATAATTTTAATTCCTATACTATAATTCAATTACTTCTTTCTTTTCCTCAACTATTCCTTAGCTATTGAGCTATGATGGCAACAGAATATAGAATTCACATAAAATGCTATAGCATGAAATGAGAAAATCATAGGAAGACCCAAACTCAGAGTACTCTGAGACACTAACTAGATTGAAATTGGAAACAGGCCTTGGTTTTATCCTTCATTTTGTGCCAAACTTAAATAGGGTAAACTATGTTATAAACATAAAAATCATACATGAATGATTAGTACTCAGATGGTTAAAACCAGAGTTTGTATGATTCAAAACTATACTATAAATAAAAGGAATCTTCATGTTGTATGCAAGAACGTTGTGATTGCTGGACCCTCATTTGTAGAGGTTATAAGGTCACAAGATATGTATCTTGCCTCTAGTATTCTAGCTGCCATATGATATGTCTGTATATTGGGAGGGTGGTGGGAGAGTATTATAAAAGAAGGCATGAAAAGTTCAATGTAAGTAGTTTTAACCTGAGTTTTCTGGAAGTTGCTGAAGAAAATTCAACTTGAATAAAAAATGTAAACCTCTGAAATTTAAGTTTGTTCATTGTTATTGCTTGAGGGTGTCCTTATTATATCTGGCTAAGCTTAAAATAACTATGAGAGGAAAGGAAGTAGGAGTGTACTTTTGATCTTAATATAAGAAGGAAAAAAAAGAAGAAGAAAAAAAATCCATGTTCCTAAACTGCCCATAATAGGCAAAATATCATTAGTGTTTTCTGGAAGATAATCTTACTAAGTTATTTGTCTGATTTTTCCTGATTGATTTTTAGCTGCTATTTCTTATTTTATATTTCATGTGATACCTCCATTCTGACAATAAATTACCCTAGAGCACATTCCTCAAACCATACAGATATGAGTGTGGCCACGATTAGTATGGCTATGTTACATAAGAACAGTTGATTTAATCATGTCATGATGTAGCATTTACTATCTGATCGTTTGCTAAAAATATGTCCTTATGGACATCCATGATATATGATAATCACTATTAAGTATAGCATAAGAATTTATATTTTGACAAGTGTGGATTTTAAAAGGAACTTGTCAATTCTATAGCATGGAAAATTCTCAAGCCATATGGTAGGGATGAGATTTGATGTTAAGTTGAGGGACATTTTCATCCAGTAGAGCACCGCAAGTGATCTGTTATTCAAGGCTTGATTAAATAATGCTTTCATACATTAAATATTAAATGTGTTATGAGAGATGTAGAAATAAGTAAGATACTTTATCTACAGTCAAGGAGTTCACAGTCTTGTGGGTGTGATGAGTGCTATAGTGAAAATTGATGATAGGGATGATGATGATGATAATGATGAAGAGGAAGAGGGAAAGATAGAAAGAGAAGAAGATCTAGCAGGCAATAACTATATACCAATCACTGAACTAAATACTTCACATGCATTATTTAACTTTTTCCGTCTAATTCTCAGATGAGAGAGACTCTAATCATTTTCTTTTTAGAGTTGAGGAAACTGAGGTTCCAAAGATTAAATACATTGCTTAGGGTTATAAAATTGGCAATATGATTTCATAGTTTAGATTTAAATTCATGCTATATAATGCTTCTGTCTTTCTCAAGATACAGATGAAGGGAATAGAGACCATGGGGTTGGACCCCTTAAGCAGTTATGCCTAATTGTCAACAGATTTGGGTGGTCTAGTTTCTATTTTTAAATTCTCTCACTGTCTTACCTAATATGTGCTTGTTGGTCCATTACAAAATCTTTCCATACCCTTTACATAATAATGATTTTTAAAAATTTCATTCAGTATACAGAGCATTGGAGAAAATTGAGTTAAAATTAGAAAAGAAAAAAAATTGATGCATATTTTTGGCAGTTGTCCTATTTGCTTCAGTTTGATAAGGTAAAAGTTGTTACTCGTGCATTGGCCCTTAACTGAAAGCCTTTATTCAGTTACTGTGCTCTCTAAATTTTCATAAGAGCTGTAGTTTTGGACCCACCATGTGCTAAAATTTATTAAGCCAAAAACAGGACTCTTGGTGTTGAAAGCTGTATTGGGACAGCCAAGCAGGTCCTTGTACATCCTAGTCATGCCAATAAATCCAGCCAGAAAATTCTTTTTAATAGTTGCATGAGTAACTGGTATTTTAAGAAGACACCCACACAGAGGGGAGAGGTACAGGGAGAAAATCAGATTTTCAAGGGCTCAATAGGGGAATTTGCTTTTTCTGTTAAGTTCCACCTGCAGTCTAAGCAAGAGGGCTAGTGCCGAGTCTGCAATAGCACGGCGTGCTTCCTTTATGTATTGTGTGGGATCTGATAAATTTTTCAGGATCCAGTCCAGCTGTGCTCTCATCACATTGATTTAATGGCCCTTAAGAGAAACCATAAAAGTGCTTTCTGGTTAGTGGGGCCCAGCTGTTTCTCGTGGTATTGCATAAGACAGCAAGCTGAGTTAGCTATAGATTAATGATATTAAAAAGTCAACTTTTTCCATATCATTTTCTTTTCATTAAAAAAAGACTTAAGCAAATATGTGATTTGTTAAGTTAGCTTATTGAACTCAAAGGGAAAGGACCCAAAGAGATGATCTGATTTGATCTGAAAAGTTAATCAAGGCCCCCAAATAAACACTGAGTCATATTAACATATCTAGTATGTGTATGAATATGTGTGTGTGTGTGTGTGTGTGTGTGTGTGTGTGTGTGTGTGTGTTCCCAAAGGGTGATGTGAACGCTGATGGCTGGAAGGAGGGCTCTGTTTTCATTACCAGGCAACAGTGCAAAAAGGCAACAAAATTATTTGAGGATTATCAGGCTCTCTGATGAGGTTAAGAGCACTGAAAGTCAGTATGAAATGAATAGCTGTGTAGATTTACAGTGTCATTCATGTCATTGGAACGTTTTGGTTTTCTGCAAGCAGAAGGGTGATTGCAATACCAGGCAATCTGTTAAGTATTAAGCCTGGGTATGAAACAGACTGTACTGAAAATGTTTCTCCTCCGAAGCAGACATGAGGCACTTAGAGCTTTTGCACTTCAGATACTTTCAGGCAACAGAGTACTCAGAAGTAGAGTAAAATGTTTTTTCATCCCTCTTTAAGCAATAAAATATATGGGGTTTGGAAGAGCTAGAAAAGTATTCATTCTAAAATCATGAGTTTTAATATTTTACTAGATTACAGTTCCTAAATTCAGGGAGTATAGCATGGATTCACTGAAATTAGAAGTCATCATAGAAACAAATGGCTGGAGAACTACAATTATTATTTGACTAATATTTGGTGGTCATCTGTGATCTCAGTAACCTCTTTTTAAATAAGGCCACATGGAAGAGATTCACTGCGATTGTAGGATTACAGAACATGAAAGACCCTGCAAGAAAAACTGTTGCAAATTTGAAATACCTGTAATTTAGATAGGAAAAAATTACCTTTATATTATCAGTTTAAAAAAAAAAAGGTTTTGCTAGGCAAAAGAAAATATTTTCAGAAAGAGCTCTTCAAACAATTTAGAAGTGTCCATTTAAATATAGTTTGATAAGATGCAAACTATTATATATAGAATGGATAAACAACAAGGACATACTGTATAGCATAGGGAACTATATTCAATATCCTGTATAAACCATAATGGAAAAGAATATATATATATATTATATATATAAAGCTCTATATTTTATATATATATCATATATATATATATATATATATATATATATATAACTGAATCACGGTTTTACAGCAGACACCGACATAACATTGTAAAACAACTATACTTCAATAAAATAAATTAAAAAATAAATATACAGCTTGATATATATTCTTATCTACCCATTAATGTGGTTCCCTGTAATAACACTTTAATAGTTTATTTCAAATTCCAATTAATTTTAAAACAACTAAAAGTTATATATTTCAAATGTAAGGATATTTTGCTCCACAAATATAAACACCAAAGACAGTTCTGTGTTTTTTAAAGGTTGTTCAGGGATTAAGTTAGTTGTTTCAAAACATACCTGCTCTATGTCGATGGAATATCTAATTATAGATGGAGAGAAAGTAGCATATTTGTATAAAACTAGGTATGATTTAAGGTCATATATATCTATCAATGATTTTCCTCTGGAGCAATTGAACAAGAGTTCTCAACAGTCACCTACACACAGAACTAGAGCAAGAGAGATGCTATTACTAGGGGTGTTTTAAGGTCAGTATTTCAGTAGCTGCTGTTTTTGATTAAGTATCATGTAGACCAGTTCCTCTCTACTGAATAACATTAGCTCGAAAAATCAAAGGCTTGGTGGCCTAAATAGACAACAATAACCAATATTTTAACTCTGCCAGATACTTCTGTGGGAAGCACTAAGCCATGTCAATATTTGCCATTGTTACAATTCCAGCCAATACTCTAAGTGCAGAGTCGCGTTGCTTGGTCATGATGTGGGAGTGGTGAGAATGTGACATCCCTCTGTTCTATTAATTGCCAACAGTCAAGTTTTTTCTTTTGCCACCAGGAGCAGTGCAGCTTGGGGTCTCTGTAGTTCTCTGTGGTTTGCATTTGGTCCTGAATTCAGAGCCCAGGGTAAGAAAGTTGTTGGCAACCACCAGAATGCAGTCAGAAAATTGCCAGGCTGTTGTAATACAAGCTTCTATTTTACTTCAGAGTGAAACTTTAATGTTCCTTGAGAGTCTGTTACAGAGGAATTCATTATGGTTATCTTATGAATGATGGGTTCTGAAAAATAATGTTTGTGTTACATATTTTTGTGACTATTTCAGAAAATGCATTATAAGAGGCAAACAGCCAGCAGCACGGATCATGCTTAAGACTAAGTTAAAAGTAAAACTGGTTCAGCACAAACTGAGTTTTTGTTTATTTCTTTAGGTCAAAGGTAAAAGGCTGCATAATGTAGCGCATTCACTTTTGGGAAGGGTGCCTGGTCAGGCACCATTCTATAAGGGTTTTTCCTTTCTTTTGCCCACTTTGGGCAATGGGATCATTTTGAAATTTTTCTAATGAGTATTGCATTATGTGCTGATTTTAAAAACCTGGAATAATAAAGAAAATCAAAAGAAGGAAGAAAAGTGTCAATTTGACCACACACATGCAAGTATTGTTACCATGTTTACGTTGTCTCCTTCCAATAAAGTCCTTTTGTATATAGGCTTTAAAAACATGATCATGATGATATCAGATCAATACAAAAACATATGATCATTATTAGTATCAGATTAATTTTTCATTTAGGACTAAGTTGCAAGCATTTTTCATGTGTAAAAGAGAGGTTTCCAGATTCTAACATTAATACCCAAGTATTAATAGCCCAGAATCTCACATTTTTCAATTAGCAGGAAATCTTTGAGCAGGCTCCGTTCCCCAGGTAGTTCTGGGGTCCAGGAGGAATGCTCATATGTTCTCACATGCATCCTGGTTGTCGATTGTCACATTAATGCTCTATCCACTCTAGGCTGCTACCCAACTTTTGCTTTCTCTTATCACCTTATACTCAGCATTTCCAGCCTGCATTAATTCTGTCCTAACTGCCACACCTCAAGAAAGAACATATGCTAAATTTCTCAAATAAGAAATACCAGACAATTAACAGGTAATAAAAGTTGTCAGAATTTAAGGGTTACCAGAAAATGCAATGTAAGGAGGAAAGAAAAACTTGCAATATTTAAAAGGCTACTTAATATTTTATTGAGGAAAAGAATCCAGAATTTCTTAATTATATGCTTGTTGTTGAGCATTTAGGTTGTTTTCAATTTTTTGCTTTTAAAAATAATTCTGTTTGTGTGGTGTAAAACTTTTATAATTCTATTTTACATATCATCTCTGTGCAGAAAATATTCTTAGCTCTTGAGATCTATCAGAACATTTTGTGGGAATGAAATCCTAGAGGAAGAATTTCTAGTTTCACTTACTTTATTTGTTAGCAATACTTTGTGTTTTCTATTTACACTTGTGTCAATTTGATAAATTATATTTTTCTAGGAACTTGATCCTTTTATACGTTTTAAACTTTACTGCCATAATCTGTTTGTAGTATTCTATTACCTGTTTCTTACCTGTAGTTACTATTTCTCACTTTTTGTGTTCAATATTGTGTGTGTATGTACCTTTTAAAATTTTAAATCAGTTTTCCCAGAGTTTTATTAATTTTTCTATGAAAATTTATGGTTTTATTTTTATATTTTATTAATTTCATCTCTTATCTTCAGTATTTCCTTCTACTACTTTAATTTTTTTTCAATTTTAAACTTCCATATTTAAATGCTTAGCTAATTTTCAGCCCCCATCCTTTTCCAAAAGAAGCAAGGCCATACACTTTTCCTGAGCACTGCTTTAGCTGCACCCAAATGTTTTCATTTGTAGTGTTTCTTAAAACATTTTATGTATTAAATAAAATATTATGTAGCTCCAAATGTTTTTAATTTTTTACTGAAATGCAGATGTGCTAGCTGTAGCTACAGCAGCTATCTTATAAGCAAAAGAATAGTAGAGACATGGTTAGCCTTAGAACAGTACTTAGTAGCTGCCTACCTCTTGTTTTCTTGTTATGTGAGAAAAATAATCTATTTTAAGTCACTGTACATGGGTTTTAAATGGAGCCAAATACAACAAAATTGATATCTTTCTTTCCCTCCTATTGTAATTTCTATTAGGTGGTAACCTCACCTACTTTTCTCCCTCTATTGTTTTTGAAACTACATTTATTTTTGATTCTTCATTTGTTATTCTTAAAGTTTTAGGAAACAATTGTTTAAATATAGGTTAAAAATATTGATATCTCCACATTTCTATGTATATAATAAACTTGGGATGTTTTAGTGTCTGTTACCCTCATTATTCTTTCTCATCTCCCAAATATGTGATTTTTTTAAAAAAACAATTGCCTTTTTGGGTTTTTCTGGCTGCATTGGGTCTTTGTTGCTGTGCGCGGGCTTTCTCCAGTTGTGGCAAGTGGGGGCTACTCTTCATTGTGGTATGAGGGCTTCTAGCAGTGGCATTGGTGGTTCAGTGGTAGAATTCTTGCCTGCCATCTTATTTTTAATCTATCTATAGTGACTGTTATTGTTGCATTTATTGGTCAAATCATGGTTAGATTTGCCAATATTTTTACAAATTTCTTTTTGTAATCTTTCTTCTCGTTTTAATTTCTTCTTACTAGAATTCATCCTACAGTACAGCGAGGTCTGCAAAATTTAATTTTCTTTTAGCCTTTGTTTTCCTGATAATATATTGATTTAAGCTTCACAGTTGAACGAGTTTAGCTTTCTGTAGAATTCTAAGTTAATACTTATATTTCCTCAGCACTTTAAAGATGTTATTGCATTGTCTCTGGCTTCCATTGTGGTTCTCAACAGTCTGCTCTCATCTAAGTGTTCTTTTGTGTGCCTTTTCTCTCTGACTGCTTTTATGATATCCTCTTTGTCTTTGATTTTCATTCTTCTGTTTCTTGTCCTGGCCGTGTTTGCAACAACACTCTGACGAGCTCTGTACCTCAGGCTTCTGGTTCCAACAATGGCAGCATCTGCTGTCTAGCAGCCTCAGGAGCTAATCTCTAGCAGTAAGAGTAGCAGGCAACAATTGTAGCATGGATTTGGCAGCACCAACAGTAGGAATGTGGGCTCCCAGATATTTAAGTGTCCTTAGCAGTATGAGCTGTTGGATTCTTTGCAATATGGTTGTATCTTAGTGGTACCAGCAGAAACAGAAACAGAAACACCTAGATAACACTACCTTCCCTTTTGTTCCTCTAACTTTCAACACATTGTAAACAATTTTCTATATTATATACTTCTGTTTGAAATAGTTTTGTTTCTGTTTTCCCAAATAGATACTAATTAATACACTCTAGATGAGAACACAGTAGATTATATTAATGTGGGAAGATTATACATCCCTGTCCCATTGAAATCAGTATTAGCCATGTGACTTGCTTCAGCCAGTGAAATGGGAGCAGAAGTGACATGTGCAATAGCTTAGTGGAAACTTTGAGTCATTATATGTTTTTACACTATTTTCTTTTCCCTTTGTGACAAGACCAACAATGCCCCATGGAAGAAATGCCCAACAATTTAGATTTTGGAGTGCACACATGAACCTGAGGCACAGTAAACCCATAATGGACATGTTACATGAGCAAGAAATATATCTTTGTTGTTGTAAGATACTACGTTTTTTAGTCATTTGTTACTGCAGTATAAGTTAGCTTAAGATGATGGATACAGCTTGGGTTTATTTTTATTTATTATGTTGAGAATCATTTTATTAAAATTCTGTCACTAACTCTTCGGGTACTGCCTTCCTCTACTCTCAAGCCTCTCTTTCTAGAACTGAAATTTAAAATTTGTTGACTTTTCAGTAATGTGTTAATTTCCACATATTTGTCAATTTTCTAATTTGTCTTCTACTGTTGATTTCTAGTTTTATTCCACTGTGCTTGGAAAAGATATTTGGTATAATACCAATCTTTAATTTGTTAAGACTTCTTTTGTGGCCTAATATGTGATCTATCCTGGAAAATATTCCATGTGTGCTTGAGAAGAATGTTTATTCTGTTTGTGGAATGTTCTATATATATCTATTAGGTACATTTGATATATAGTGTTGTTCAAGTTCTCTGATTCCTTATTGATTTTCTGCCTTTATGTTCTATCCACTATTGAAAGTGGAGTATTAAAAAGTTGCTACTGCTATTGTATTGCTGTTTATTTCTCCCTTTAGTTCTGTAATTGTTTGCTTTCTATTTTAGGTGCTCTGATGTAGGGTGCATATATATGTATAATTGTTACATCTTTCTGATGAATTGATCAGTTTATCACTATATAATGTCCTACTGTGTCCCTAGTCACAGTTTTTCACTTAAATCATTTTTTTTATATAAGTATATTCAGCCCTGCTCTTTATTAGTTACCATTTTCATGGACTATCCTTTTCTCTCCCTTCACTTTCAGCCTTTTTGTGTCTTTAAATCTAAAGTGAATCCCTTGTAGACAGGATATGTTGAGTTTTGTCCTTTTGTCCATCCAGCCACTCTATGTTTTTTGATTTTAAGGGAAGTTTAATCTATTTGTGTTTAAAGTAATTATTGATAGAAGAGTGCTTACTTTTGCCATCTTCTTAAATTTTTTCTGTCTTTTAGTTCTTTTATTCCCCTTTTCTTTTCTCTCTATTTTTTCATTTATTCATTGATTTTTTTGGTAATGATATGCTTTGATTACTTTCCCTTTTTCTTTTGTGTATCTTCTAAAGGTCTTTTCCTTATGGTTACCATGGGATTTACATAAAACATGTTATAGCTATAACAGCCTATTTTAAGCAGATAACTATTTAACTTGCATACAAAAACTCTTGACTTTTATACCCCCACACACTTTATGTTATTAATATCACAATTTACATCTTTTATATTCATTAACAAATATTTGTAGCTATAGTTGTATTAATCTTTTGGGTTAATTTTTACACTAAAAATAAATTGATTTACATACCACCATTACAGAATTACAGTATTCTTTGTCTATATATTTACTTTTATATGTGGTTTATACTTTCATTTTTTTTCATATTGCTCATTAGTGTTCTTTAATTTCAACATGGAGAACTACCTTTAGCATTTCTTGTAAGGCAAGTCTAGTGGTCTAGTGGTGATGAACTTCCTCAGATTTGTTTGTCTGGAAAAGTATTTATCTCTCCATTTTTGAAGGGCAGTTTTGTTGGATATAATATTCTTGGTTGGAATTTTTTTTTGGCTTTCAGCACTTTGAATATATCATCCCATTTTCTTCCGTGAAATTTCTTCTGTAAAATCCACTGAAGATCTCATGGGGGTTCCCTTCTATGTGAAGAGTCACTTTTTTCTTGCTGCTTTCAAGATTCTCTCTTTGCCTTTGACTTTTGACAATTTGATTATGTCCCAATGTCAGTTTCTTTGAGTTCATCCTATTTGAGAAGATTTTAGCCATTATTTATTTAAATAATCTTTCTGTCCCATTCTCTCTCTCTCTCTCTCTCTCTCTCTCTCTCTCTCACTCTTCTCCTTCTGGGACTCCCATAATGAGGTCGTTATTTTACTTGATGGCTTCCATAAGTTCCATAGGCTTTCTTCACTCTTTTTCATTCTTTTTTCTTTTTGTTCTCTGTCTGAATAATTTCAAATGAACTGTATTTGAGGTAGCTGATTTTTTTTCTTCTGCTTAAACTAACCTACTGTTGAAATTATTGAATTTTACAGTTCAGTTATTGCATTCTTTAGCTCTAGAATGTCTGGTTCTGTTGATATTCTCATTTTGTTCATATTCTCATTTCCTGATTTCATTTAGTTGTCTATGTTCTCTTGTATCTCACTGAGCTTCTTTAAGACAATTATTTTGGATTCTCTGTTTGGTCATTCATAGATTCCCATTGCTTTAGAGTCAATTAGTGAAGATTTATTTTGTTATTTTGCTTTGTTTTTATGTTTTTTGGTTGTATCATATTTCCCAGATTCTTCATGTTCCTTGTAACTTTGCATTGGAGTCTGCACATATAAGGAAACAGCCACCTTTCCCTCATCTTTAAGGGCTGGCTTCGATAGATAAAGACCTTCACCACTCAGCCTAGCTAGACATTCTCGGAGTCTCTCAAACCTTATCTGTGGATGCTCACACTTCACTCCTTTCCTTCACTCACAGGGGAAATATTTAGAGTTGTGCATCTTCTTGAAATCTCACAGAACTCTGCTGGCAGGAGTAAGCTGTCCTCCCCTTTTCTTTGCTCTTAGCTCCTCCAGACATCTGGACTTGCCAGTTCTGTCAGTGCTCTGTGTGAAGTAAGACAGAAACCGGTCCTTAGCCAGTTGACTAAAAAGCCTAGGATACTGAATGCACACTTCATTCTCTCTTTCCCTCCAGGGCAAAACTGTGGGCCAAATTGATCTCTCTTGGTATGAGCTGTACAGGCTGTGGGAGAGGTTGGCACAGGTAAAGTGAAATTGCTTTTTTTACCCATTTCAATTCAGCTGTTCTTGGTTTTGTACTCATCTGGGGAACAGCAACTTCTTAACTGGAATCTGTTTCTCACATAAAGGTATTTGATCCATATACTGTTGTTAAATCAGTGTTTCTGTGAGGTATGTAGACTGGGACATCCTATTCTGCCATTTTGTCAATGTCATCTCTCACATTCCTCTTGGAATTCCTCCTCTCTACCTTCTAACCCTGTGAATGTGATCTTTATCCAGGGATTTTTACCTGGAATCAGTAATTTTTCAAAATAAGCATTGGCTCAATTATCTAGTTTTATTTAGTTGCTCTACTTTGGTAGAAATTACTCACATGTTAAAACCATATTTTAAGCAGTCCCTCAAAATGCTAAATATACAGTTTTATCATTTAAATTATTAACTTTTAAATACTGGCTGAGTACATTGTTGGTATTATGGTAGAAGATTAAATATGATTTATTCTTTAAAGAATGCAATTTTAAGAAATTTCATAAATATCAGAACTGTTCACTAACTGATTTAAATAAGCGGTTCTCAAACTCAAGGACTCATGAGTGCTAAGAATGTAGTTATATTTCCCTGAAGAATCCACAGACCCCAGTTTGAGGACCATTGGGCTTATCTGTTGATTTCCACTAAAGTCTTCTCGTTAAAATATTTCATAAAATATTATACATCTGGACTTGGCTAAATTTTCCTATTTTAGCACTTTAAGACAGCTATTGTTAGGGATAATTATGTTTTTGTTCAACTTAATGGTAATTGTATGCAAATTTTAGAATTTGCCACAGGCTTACTATTTGTGGTAAACTTGTGGGAATAGTTATTTTTCCTTTTTTTGTGTGTGGAAAACTGTCAGTATCAGGAATCACTGTCTGCCTCAAAATTGCAGCTGTGGTTGTCTTCTCAGATTACTAGCAAATAAAAACAGAGTTTGTAGCAAACTTGAAAATTATTATACAGCAAAGACTTGTTACTAAGAAACACAGTTAATGAATAAAGACAGAGGAAAAAGAGTAAAAACGAAAAAAAAAAAGAAGAATGATCAGGAAAATTTAAAATTAAGTAACTAGTCTTATCCTTTAAAAACAGAAAAAAAGAAGGCTACCTTTGAAGGTTCTTTTCAAGGATGGAATTTTGTTCACTCTCTCCTCTTTAAAAATTTAATCTCTTTGTAGATAATTGTTTATGTCTACATATGGATAAAGTTTGAAGAAAAATTTTAAGCCAAATACAAGTGTATATATAATATGTCTCTAATATATCAGTTTACAATGAACAGACATTAATAGCTCATAAAATTGAAATGCAGTCTAAAGTACTATTCTAATATACTGTAATAGAAGCCATCACTCTACTTCAATTAAGTGAGATGATACATAAGAAAATAAATCAATATAGATGAATAATAGCAAATTTTATAATATTGATTCTTACAACATTCTCAAATATGAATGTCTATGTGTTCTTATCAAGAGCTGGATTTCATTTTTTTGAAATTTATTAAATGTTTGAATGATATCTACTGTCTTTCCTTTTTTATATATGGAAATTAATTACTCTAGAAAACTGATTTTAATTCTTTTTTTTTTTTTTTTTTTTTTTTTGGTACACGGCCCTCTCACTGTTGTGGCCTCTCCCGTTGTGGAGCACAGGCCCCAGACGCACAGGCTCAGTGGCCATGGCTCACGGGCCCAGCCGCTCCACAGCATGTGGGATCTTCCCAGACTGGGGCACGAACCCGTGTCCCCTGCATCGGCAGGCGGACTCTCAACCACTGCACCACCAGGGAAGCCCTGATTTTAATTCTTATAAAAATTTTAAATGTGGGGTGAAGAGTCTATGACAAGCTACAAAGCTTTCTAAAATAAAATTAAAGACAAAATAAAAGCATGTTAATATTCTAAGATTATTCATCATTAAATTAAAGTAGTTGTCATTTTATGTTCAGACTTAACAGTTAATTTAATTATTTAAAGAAGCTACTTTTGCTAGTGCTTATCAAAAAATAAGCATTTCTCTCTTCAGTATTGCATGCTGAGTCTTCTCAATCTTCGTCCGTTGACCATGCTCTCTCAGGATTTGGCTTGGTTAATTTTAATCAGTCTCCTTCCCACTGTCAATACTTCCAACACAAAAATTTTCCTCATCATGTCAAACTGACTTATTTTTTTTTTTTGCTTTCCCAAATTGTGACTCCAGGCTTTTATTTTTCTTAATTTTTTTTATTGGACTAAAATTGCTTTACAATGTTGTGTTAGTTTCTGCTGTACAATGAAGTGAATCAGCTATATGTATACCTATATCCCCTCCCTCTTTGACCTCCCTCCCACCCCACCCCCCGTCCTGCCCATCTAGGTCATCAAAGAGCACTGAGCTGAACTCCCTGTGTATACAGCAGGTTCCCACTAGCTATCTAGTTTACACATGGTAGTGTATTTATGTCAAACCTAACCTCCCAATTTATCCCAGCCTCTCCTTCCCCCACTGTGTCCACATGTCCCTTCTCTATGTCTACACCTCTATCCCTGCCCTACAAATCGGTTCATCTGTACCATTCTTCTAGATTTCACATATATGCGTTAATATACAATATTTGTTTTTCTATTTCTGACTGCACTCTGTATGACAGACCCTAGGTCCATCCATGTCTCTACAAATGACCCAATTTCATTCCTTTTTATGGCTGAGTAATATTCCATTGTGTGTATATATATATATATATATATATACCACTTCTTCTTTATCCTGTTATCTATCATTGGACATTTAGGTTGTTTCCATGTCCTGGCTATTGTAAATAGTGCTGCAATGAATATTGTGGTACATGTGTCCTTATGAATTATGGTTTTCTCAGAGTATATGCCCAGTGCTGGGATTGCTGAGTCATATGGTAGTTCTATTTTTAGTTTTTTAAGGAACCTCCATACTGTTCTCCATAGTGGTGGTATCAATTTACATTCCCACCAACAGTGCAGAAGGGTTCCGTTTTCTCCACACCCTCTCCAGCATTTATTGTTTGTAGATTTTTTGATGATGGCATTCTGAAAGGTGTGAGGTGATACCTCATTGTAGTTTTGATTTGAATTTCTCTAATAATTAGTGATGTTGAGCATCTTTTCATGTGCCTCTTGGCCATCTGTATGTCTTCTTTGGTGAAATGTCTATATAGGTCTTCTGCCCATTTTTTAATTGGGTTGTTTGTTTTTTTGATATTGAGCTCCATGAACTGTTTGTATATTTTGGAGATTAATCCTTTGTCTGTTGCTTCATTTGGAAATATTTTCTCCCATTTTGAGGGTTGTCTTTTTGTCTTGTTTATGGTTTCCTTTGCTGTGCAAAAGCTTTTAAGTTTCATTAGGTCCCATTTTTTTATTTTTGTTTTTATTTCCATTACTCTAAGAGGTGGGTCAAAAAAGATCTTGCTGTGGTTTATGTCAAAGAGTGTTCTCCACACGTTTTCCTCTCAGAGTTTTATAGTGTTCAGTCTTACATTTAGGTCTTTAATCCATTTTTAGTTTACTTTTATATATGGTGTTAGGGAGTGTTCTAATCTCGTTCTTTTACATGTAACTGTCCAGTTTTCCCAGCACCTCTTACAGAAGAGGTGGTCTTTTCTCCATTTTATGTTCTTACCTCCTTTGTCATAAATTAGTTGACCATATGTACGTGGGTTTATCTCTGGGCTTTCTATCCTGTTCCATTGATCTATATTTCTGCTTTTGTGCCAGTACCATACTGTCTTGATTACTGTAGCTTTGTAGTATAGTTTGAAGTTGGGAAGCCTGTTAACTCCAGCTCCATTTTTCTTTCTCAAGATTGCTTTGGCTATTCGGGGTCTTTTGTGTTTCCATATAAATTGTGAAATTTTTTGTTCTAATTCTGTGAAGAATGCCATTGGTAGTTTGATAGGGATTGCACTGAATCTGTAGATTGCTTAAGTAATATAGTCGTTTTCACAATATTGATTCTTGCAATCCAAGAGCATAGTATATTTCTCCATCTGTTTATGTCACCTTTGATTTCCTTCATCAGTGATTTATAGTTTACTGAGTACAAGTCTTTTGCCTCCTTAGGTAGGTTTATTCCTAAATATTTTATTCCTTTTGTTGCAAAAGTAAATGGGATTGTTTCCTTAATTTCTCTTTCTGATTTTTCATTGTTAGTATATAGGAATGCCAGAGATTTCTGTGCATTACTTTTGTATCCTGCAACCTTACCAAATTCATTGATTAGTTCTAGTAGTTTTCTGGTGGCATCTTTAGGATTTTCTATTTATATTATCATGTAATCTGCAAACAGTGACAGTTTTACCTCTTCTTTTCCATTTTGTATTCCTTTTATTTCTTTTTCTTCTCTGATTACCATGGCTAGAACTTCCAAAACTATGTTGAATAAGAGTGATGAGAGTGGACCATCCTTGTCTTGTTCCTGATCTTAGTGGAAATGCTTTCAGTTTTTTACCATTGTGTATGATGTTTGCTGTGGGTTTGTCATATATGGCCTTTATTATGTTGAGGTAGGTTCCCTCTACGCCCATTTTCTGGAGAGTTTTTATCATAAATTGGTCTTGAATTTTGTAAAAAAGCTTTTCCTGCATCTATTGGGATGATCATATGGTTTTTATTCCTTAATTTGTTAATATGTTGTATCACATTGATTGATTTGTGTATATTGAAGAATCCTTGCATTCCAGAGATAAATCCCACTTGATCATGGTGTATGATCCTTTTTATGTATTGTTGGATTCTGTTTGCTAATATTTTGTTCAGGATTTTTGCATCTATGTTCATCAGTGATATTGGTCTGTAATTTTCTTTTCTTGTGGTATTTTTGTCTGATTTTGGTATTACGGTGATGGTAGGTTCATAGAACGAATTTGGGAGTGTTTCTCCCTCTGCAGTTTTTTGGAAGAGTTTGAGAAGGATCGGTGTTAGCTAAATGTTTGATAGAATTCACCTGTGAAACCATCTGGTTCTAGACTTTTGTTTGTTGGAAGATTTTAAATTACAGTTTCAATTTTATTACTTGTGATAAGTCTGTTTATATTTTCTAATTCTTCCTGGTTCACTCTTGGAAAATTGTACCTCTCTAGGAATTTTCCATTTCTTAGTTGTTGTCCATTTTTTTGGCATACAGTTGTTTGTAGTAGTCTCTTATAATCCTTTGTATTTCTGCAGTGTCAGTTGTGGTTTCTCCTTTTTCATTTCTAATTTTATTGAATTGCATCCTCTCCCTTTTTTTCTTGATGAGTCTGGCTAAAGGTTTATCAATTTTTTTATCTTCTTAAAGAACCATCTTTTAGTTTCATTGATCTTTGCTATTGTTTTCTTCATTTCTATTTCATTTATTTCTGCTGTGATATTTATGATTTATTTTGTTCTACTGACTTTGGGTTTTCTTTGTTCTTTCTCTCATTGCATTAGGTGTAAGTTTAGATTGTTTGTTTGAGATTTTTCTTGTTTCCTGAGGTGAGATTTAATTGCTATAAACTTCCCTATTACAACTGCTTTTACTGCATCCCATAGGTTTGGGGTTGTCATATTTTCATTGTCATTTGTTTCTATGTATTTTTTACCTCTTCTTTGACTTATTCAGTGATCTTTTGTTTATTTAGTAGTGCACTGTTTAGCCTCCATATATTTGTGTTTTTTACAGGTTCTTTTTCCTGTAATTGATTTCCAATCTCATACCATTGTGGTCAGAAAAGATGTTTGATATGATTTCAATTTTCTTAAATTTACCGAGGCTTGATTTGTGACCCAAGATGTGACCTATCTTGGAGAATGTTCCAGGTGCACTTGAGGAGAAATTGTTTTCTGCCACTTTCGAGTGGAATGTCCTATAACTATCAATTAAATCTATCTGGTATGTTGTGTCATTTAAAGCTTGTGTTTCCTTATTTATTTTCTGTTTGGATGATCTGTCCGCTGGTGAAAGTGGGGTGTTCAAGTCCCCTACTATTACCGATTTCTCCTTTTATCGTTGTTAGCATTTGCCTTATGTATGGGGTGCTCCTATGTTGGGTGCATAAATATTTATAATTGTTATATCTTCTTCTTAGATTGATCCCTTGATCATTATGCAGTGTCCTTCCTTATCTCTTGTAACAGTCTTTATTTTAAAGTCTATTTTATCTGATATGAGTATTGCTACTACAGCTTTCTTTTGATTTCCATTTGCATGGAATATCTTTTTCCATCCCCTCACTTTCAGTCTGTATGTGTCCCTAGGTCTGAAATGGGTCTCTTGTAGATAGCATATATATGAGTCTTGTTTTTGTAACCATTCAGCCAGTCTGTGTCTTTTGGTTGGAGCATTTAATCAATTTACATTCAAGGTAATTATCGATATGTATGTTCCTATTACCATTTTATTAATTGTTTTGGGTTTGTTTTTGTGAGTCTTTTTCTTGTCTTGTGTTTCCCGCCTAGAGACATTCCTTTAGCGTTTGTTGTAAAGCTGCTTTGGTGTGCTGAATTCTCTTAGCTTTTGCTTGTCTGAAAAGCTTTTGAATTCTTCTTCAAATCTGAATGAGATCCTTGCTGGGTAGAGTAATCTTGGTTGTAGGTTTTACTCTTTCATCATTTAAATTATATCCTGCCACTCCCTTCTGGCTTGCAGATTTTCTGCTGAAAAATCAGCTGATACCATTATGGGGATTCCTTTGTATGCTTTTTTTTGCTTTTTGCTTGCTGCTTTTAATATTTTTTCTTTGAATTTAATTTTTGTTAGTTTGATTAATATTTGTCTTTCTGTGTTTCTTCTAAGGTTTATCCTATATGGGAACTCTTTGTGTTTCCTGGATTTGGGTGACTATTTCCTTTCCCATGTTAGGGAAGTTTTCCACTGTAATCTCTTCAAATATTTTCTCAGAGGCTTTCTTTGTCCTCTTCTTTTTCTGGGACCCCTATAATTCGTATGTTGGTGAATTTAGTGTTGTCCCAGAAGTCTCTGAGATCGTCTTCGATTCTTTTCATTCTTTTTTCTTTATTCTGCTCCTCAGCAGTTATTTCCACCATTCTGTCTTGCAGCTCATTTATTCATTCTTCTGCCTCAGTTATTCTGTTACTGATTCTTTCTAGTGTATTATTTTTTTCACAAACCAAATTTTCCTAGATCTTTTGGTCACTTAAGATCACTGAAAAGTCATGGTGAGTTTTTGGAAAATAAATGGAAATCTGGTTTCTTCCTGGTGAATTGTCAATTATGATTGGTGTTCATATTTTCTTAAGATAAAATAGACAATTTATTTTAGACATAGTTCTTAAAAGACCAGAAGTTTGGGTTGGTTATGCACAAAAAATAGTTAATTTTCCAAATGTGTAAAATGCACACAGTTTCTAAAATTCAGCAAATGATTTTCCAGGAATTCATGAAAAAATACTTTTTCTTATAAATCCTGCATATGATAAATGTTCAAAAGTATATTAAGTTGCTAACATTGGACTAATATGGGAGTGAAAAAATACATTTAGAAAAAAACTTTTCTGGGTATATTTTGACACCCCAAAGTTTGTTGTATACTGCTTTTTAAAATAATAATTATGTGAATTAATTAATCATATATATATTTTAAGATTAATAATAACATACTTGCATAATATGAAATGTACAAAGTAATCTAGCCTTTTTAATTGTCTAAATATGTTAGTGTATTATAGAATAAATAAATAACAATTTAAGAAGCCTCCTAGATCTCTGACCCAAACTCAAACAACCAAAATTTACTCCCTGATTTCTTTAAGGTTAATTTTAATGTTATGATTCTTTTTGCTAAATTTTTGAATGAAAACCTTAATAAAAACTTGCATGATGGGAAATTTTAATCTATGAGAATTTTAATAAATCTATCATTACTTGGATAAAAAGTCTGAAAATATTAGTAGTATCATAATAATTTGACATATCATGATGTTATTTAATTTAAAATTTGTGGGGTTTGCATTGAAAAAGAAATATAGAACTTATCTGAGAAATACTCTCTCAAATATACTGTAATTGCTGATAAAACACTATGGAAAAATATTTCACTTGGATTTGAAAGTATTAAATGCCTTGCCTGTCAGCAAATTTAAGCTATTTTTTCATGGTTGGTGGAACGGACTGAGAGGATATTCTCTATTTTGATATTAAATATGTAGACAGTCTAATAACTTATGATAAATAGATTCATAATGGATAACAACATGATTCCTCACCTTGACTCATATGCAAATCATATTAATAAAAAGTGGTTTGTATTAATTGTACAAAAAGGTAATATTCATGGTATTATACTAGAGGACTGGATATCAAATTTTGATTTGGTTCAGAGAACAAATGTGGTGCCATTGAAAGTAAGCTAAGGCTGAGCTGATGTGTTGAGCTAGTAGATGTCATAAGTTTTGACTTCCATTGTAGACTGCACATTAATATATTCAAATGGAAAGTGAAAACCCACAATTAATCCTGCCCTGATGGTTAATTGATGAAAGTGAGAAATTTTAAATGCTGATATAAAATAGAGGAATAGGGGAGAGAGAGAAGAGAAAGGAAACGTGAAAGAAATTGAGAGTATGTGAAAGATTTATAGACTTGATGCAACTAGTTTTCTTCTATTAAAATTTCTGTCAGATTCAGGCATTATGAAAAGAGAAAGAAAACCTTTGGGTTGAACTATATAATTTATCTGCTGATAATTTACCATTTTTGACCTACAAATATAACATCTTCACATGTTTCAACATAATATAAAACACCTAACTTGATCTGACTTTTAATGAGAGTTCAGTAGTAGATGCTTGCTTTTCCTCATATAATGCAATACTCAGTTATTTTTGCCCCTTTCATAGTAGCATTCTACAATCCTATAGAGATTCTAGGGTTTCAGAGTCCTGTTGAAAAAGGAATGGGAAAAGAACTTTCTGCAGACAAGGACAAGAGAGTAAAAGAATCCCAGGATTCAACAAATTTTTATTGAACCTTTACAAATGGCAAAAGGAAACAGAATAGACATCCTCAGGCAATGTGGCCAGAAGTGGCCGTTAAGTAGAATGAAATGTCTTTGAAACCCCAGGTTTGTCTTTAAATATCATGTGATAGTTGCAGTCTATAATATGTCCAATAGTTTTTTTCTGCCCTCAAAGTCTTAGAGAAAAATAATTTCCATGAAAGTATATAAGTATATCCTGTGGTTTCTAAGATCTCTAGATTGCTAGTTGGGTATCTACATGGTCAAGTTTGAAAGGCATGGGATAACTCAGAAAATATGAGTGGAAAAAGAGCTTCTGAGAAGCACAGACATTGTGAGTTAGAGTAATTGGAAGATTCATGGAAGAAATAAAACTTAAGTTGTCTTTTTAAGGATGGGTAGAATTTAGCTACAGAAGGTAGAGAGGGAAGTTCAAATAAGAATAAGAAATCTTATTCAGATTCAGTAGGAATCTGTTTGTCATGTAAGGCAAAGTCAGCTGAAGAGAAAAGAAGAATACACACTAATAAATGGAAAGATATCCAACGGAAGAACTAATATTGTGAAAATGTCCATACTACTTAAAGCTATTTACAGACTCAATGTAATTTCTATCAAAATTCCAATGACATTTTTCACAGAAATAGAAAAAGCTATCCTATAGTTTTTATGGAATCACAAAAGACCCTGAATAGCCAAAGCAATGTTAAGAAAGGAGAAAATGTTGGAGGCACCACACGTCCTAATTTCAAGCTATATTAAAAAACTATAGTAATCAAAACAGTATGGTACTGGCATAAAAACAGGCACATGGACCAGTGGAACAGAATAGAGATCCCAGAAATAAGCCCACACATATACAGTTGATTAATTTTTGACAAGGAACCAAGAACACACAATTGGGAAAGGATAGTCTATTCAATAACTTTTGTTGGAAAAACTGGATATCCACATGCCAAAGAATCAAACTGGACCCTTACTTTTCACCACTCATAAAAATTAACTCAAAATGGATTAAAGACCTAATCTTTAAATATAGCTCCTAGAAGAAAACACAGAGGATAAGCTTCTTGACATTGGTCTTCTCAATAATTTTTTTGAATTTGACACCAAAAGCCCAGGAAACAAAAGTAAAATAGACAAGTGGGATTACATCAAACTAAAACACTTTTGCACAGCAATGAAGACAATCAACAGAGTAAAAAACTAACTTACAGAATGAGAGAAAATATTTGCAAGCCACATATCTGAATCCAAAATATAGAAAGAACTAATACAATTCAATAGCAAAAAAAGCAAATAATTCAATTAAAAATGGGGGAAAAATTCAATTTAAAAATGGGGAAAAATAGACATTTTTTTCCAAAGAAGACATCCAAATGGCTTATATGTATGTGAAAAGATGCTCAATATCATTAATTATCAGGGTTATGAAATCAGAACAAGAAGATATCATCTCATACCTTTTAGGATGGCTATTATCAAAAAGAAAAGAGGTAAATGTTGGTGAGAATTTGGAGAAAAGAGGACCTTTATACTCGATTGGTGGGAATATAAATTGTGTTAGCCATTATGGAAAATATATGGTGGTTCCTCAAAAAAATAAAAATACAACTACCATATGATCTGAATCTCAGGTATATATCTGAATGAAAAGAAATCAGTGTCTCAAAGAGATATCTGGGAAATCCTGTCATTTGGACAACATGGATGAAACTGGAGAGCATTATGCTAAGTGAAATATGCCAGACAAAAAAAGGCAAATGCTATATTTATGTCATTTATAAGTGGAATGTAAAACAAAATAGTTGATTGCATAGAGACAGAATAGAATGGTTGTTGCCAGGCTTAGGGGAAGGAGAAATGGGGAGATGTACATCAAAGGGTACAAACTTTCAGTTGTAAGAAGTTCTGAGGATCTAATATACCGCATGATTATTTTAGTAATATGGTATTGTTATACTTGAAGGTTGCTGAAAGTAGATCTTAAGCGTTCTCAACTCTCCCATCCCAAACGCACACAAGAGTTAACTATGTGAGATATTAGGCAATGGATGTGTTAATTTTCTTGACCTTGGTAATTATTCCACAATTTATATATATATATATATATATATATATATATATATATATATATATCAAATGATCATGTTGTACACTTTAGATATATGCAATTATATTCATCAATTACTCCTCAATAAAGTTGGGGAAAAAAAGAAGATAACAACACACAATGTGGGTTTTTTCCTCAAGAGTATCTGGTCTACCTATCAATTGAAGAATTCTGGGTTTACAGCCTGGATCAAATCATGAAGCAGGGTTAAGAGGATGTAACTATCCATTATGAGGACTGAAGACAGGCTTTACATTTACTCCTAGAGTCCCAGTGATCCATTAGCTACTGCCAAAGATCCCTGTAGTTAAAACCTTTCTGTTTAGTGATCCAGCCATGAAGAGTAGTATGATAACCACACTTACCTTATTTTTGATTCTTAAAATCTGCTTCTAGGTATTTGCCACTCTTGAGTCCCATTACCTCTATTAAAACCTATTTAAATTTCATTTCTAACAGTTCATTCTCAGCCTTTATCCACAGAGGGTAGCAAATAAAATGCTTTTAGTAATGGCCAGGCTTCCCTCACTATGGATTTTGCAATGCCTTGATAATGACACAGTCCCCTGGGGGTGAGAGTAAAATTTTAAAATTCCTTAAAGAGGTATGATGATAAAATACTAGTTAATACATAAACCCATATAACTATCTTCTTTATAATTATCCAGGACTTGCCTTGATGCCAAAATTATATTCTTATGCATATATATATGTTTATATGTAAACTTCTATTAAAAAGGATCTTGAAAAGAGGTGCCTATACTTATATAGATTGTACAGTGTTTGAGAACAGGTGTCATATTTTCTCTTTTGATGGTCATATTCCAGATTTCAATAGTATAAAAATGGAAATGATGCAAATAGGTGAAATTTGAAATATAGCATCATGCTCAAAAGCATGTTTTTATTAATCAGATATATTTTAGTTTATTTTGGAATCTTTGATCCACAGCCTATTATTAACCAGGGATACTCTGATTATCAATCCTTTTGGATTTGTTTGAGTAGCCTGAAGTTGCCAATAACTTTAGGATACCTTTCTCATCCTTGCATTCTTTACTCATGGAGTCTGCAGTATAGACTACAAACTGAGAACAGAAATTGGAATTGGAAGGAATATGGACAGTTAATGGGCACAGGAGCACTTATACTACAGCCTAAATACTATTAATGGTCATAAATAGTAGCCATGGAAGCTTTTGGCAGACCTAGTAGGTAGGAAAAGTAAGAGAAAGAGAGGGAGAAAAAAACTGCATCAAGAAAGCTGGAGAAGCAAATGGAATAGTAGGATAAAAAGGAGGAGAAGAATAAAGATTTAGTAATAAGGGAAGGCAAGGCAGTTGGCTTCTGAATCAATTGTCCATTCCTGCTCATGTCATTGGGTCCTTCTGAGGGAGGACTAGGCAGAGATTTAGGTATTAAAATATGTACCCGACTATAATTTCCTAATTGTCTTTGCCATCTCCTCAATCCCTGTGTGCCTTTAGCTCCCTCTGTTGGATTGGTATTGTTTACACACAAGTGATACTCGCTTTTTGAAGACTTAGCCAAACAAAACTCCCTTCCAATATTTTACATTCAAAAGACGAGGAAAATGATCTCTTCTTAGTGTTTCTACATTTGTATAAAGCTTCTAAGCACCAACCAAGACAAATTGTTTGCACAACTCAAGACTCTTCCTCCAGGTCTTTATTCTAGTAAAGAAATATAAGTATTTTGTCTCTTTACCACACTGACTCTCTCACATCAAATATTCAAAATTGCAACCACATTAAGGGAGACCTTTGGAAATTTCCCTGTTACAAGGCAATCACAATAATTTTCAGTAACCACTAGACCTCTTGTGATTCTATGACTTTAATACAATAACAAAGCCTTCATTCCCAAATGGGTGAAAGGTAAACAGTTTTCTAATAGTGTAAGTCATGTTTGGAGATAAAACATGAGGACTAGGAACTCCAAAGTTTGGAAGATTTTGGAGCCATAATACAGGATATAAAATATGTTCATCTATGAATGCTTCATAACGTGCAATGTGTGATGCTGGAGTTGTATGCCTTGTTTATTACTTTATGAAATCTCTCTCAATCATTCTTTTCTTTAGTTTATGAATTTTAGAAAAAAAATTCTGGAAAAAAGTGGACTTGTAATTCCATTTTCATTAGATTTACAAACTTTACTCACTTTGTGTTTCTCCCACACAGCACAATTGATTTCTTAAACTAGAGTGTGGGTTAGAGAGATCCCAGAGATTGGAACTGACGCAGTCATAAGATTTCTGGGATGTCCCAAAGTTTGAATGCACATTGGACTCTCTTGTGTTGTCTAAAGTGGAATAAATTGCTGGATGAAACCTGCTGTTTCTCCCAAGGCCCCAGTGTTTATTTTATTGGGAATGACAATGGCCTACTATATTGACTTTTCCATGACTCTCATTACAGGGCCACCTAGTTTCAATTTCCCTGAATTCCCTAGAATCTAGGTGTGTGTGTATATACGTGTATGTGTCTTTGTGTAGGAATCAGGGGGCTGGTGAGGGGATGAGACAGAGAAGGAGAACTGATGAAAAGCAATGCTTAGGACATTATGTAAAATTTTGACCTTTATGTTAACTTTATAATTTTTCCTTATGTAGCATTATTTTGCACCATACAGTAGCATATTAAAAATGGAAGTTCTGTGAGGCACTCATTGCCTTTATGTTACTTAGGTATCATATAACTGTAAGAAAAAAAACTCTCAAGCTACATTTGGTAAATGAGATATATTGTAGAAAACCAAGAAAACATCATGGAATCCAAATGGAAGGAGGGTTAGCTGAGCCAAAAATGATTCTGTAATGAGGGACTGATGTGTTGTTCAAGAACCAAGGATGCTAATCTCTTGACTTCTTTCTATCTGGAGCCATGTGACTCTTTATATATGTGGGCATCTATTTCATGCTTCTCTGATCACAGAACTGGTTTTACTGCATTCACATGATCCTTTATAGCTGCCCAGAAATATGACCTGAGGCTCCATAACCTTCTATGACTGGCACCTACCACTAACTTAATGTGGTTTCTATGTACTACTTTTACATTCCCAGGGGAAAGAACATGGTTATCTCAGCTTATGTCATGTACACCCTGCAGGTTTAATCAAGGAACTGGGTTTTCAGCCTAGAATAGGGATGTTTTAATATTGTGGAAGGTTGGTATCAGCCTCTCCACAAGAGGTGTGGAAAAAAAATTCAATGGCAAATTTAATATTTCTACTTTAATATGCAAATATTTATTTTAAGACAAGAGACAGATCAGCCTAATTCTACCACTAAAAGTTAAGTTGAAAATCAAAATATTTCTTTCAATAATATTCAATATAAATTCACTAGAGTAGATACCAGGGAAGGTATCAATTTAGTAAAATTAACCTACCAGTTTATTTTTTTCCAGGGTACTCTAAGATTTCTAAAATATTGGAGTTGTTGATAACAGCTTTCTTTCCTATAATATAGATAGTCGATTTTCTATTAATGAAATTCTGATACTATTTCCACTCCTAGCTGAACAAAAGTATAACAGTAGAAAGGTATGCTATAACAAAGACAGTGTGAAAGTTCTGAAATATATTTTGAGTTCTCTTGACACCATTTGTATGGACAAAAGGAGTTGCTAGAGGATTTGGACCATTTTACAGTCTGTATTAGGTTTCAGAACTTTGCATACATACGAATTTTCATTCAGTTGCATAGAAAGAATTTAGAGCCAACAATAACTTTGGTATTTGTTAAAAGCAGGTCACCCTTTTAATGGTGAAATGTTTTGTGCTAAAAGCAGGAATAGTTCTCTTTACTAGATTTGTTAAGACTCAAAGAATACAGAAATGGTTCTTGGCGAGGATAATTTATAGCACTCAAATATTCCTAAAAACAAACATTGTTATTATGTTTTCTAAAAGGACAAGGATACCAATCAGATAAATGACAGGGACACCATTCACATAAATGAACTGTTGAACATAAATGAACATAAATGAATTGTTAAGGTTGAAATGAACAGGAACTTTTTTGTGTTGTTATAATCAAGTTCTGTCTTAGAGACAATGATAAATTATTAACAATGTCCATTACGCAATGAAGAGTAGCCCCCTCTCGCCACAACTAGAGAATGCCCGCGCGCAGCAAAGAAGACCCAAAACAGACAAAAATAAATAAGTAAATGTATTTTTTTAAAAGTCCGGGCTTCCCTGGTGGCGCAGTGGTTGAGAGTCCGCCTGCCGACGTAGGAGACACGGGTTCGTGCCCCAGTCCGGGAGGATCCCACATGCCGCGGAGCGGCTGGGCCCATGAGCCATGGCCGCTGAGCCTGCGCGTCCGGAGCCTGTGCTCCGCAACGGGAGAGGCCACAACAGTGAGATGCCCGCGTACCGCAAAAAAAAAAAAAAAAAAAAAATTCCATTAACCAATAGGCATATTAAAATACCTTTTCTATACTTTTATCTACTGATTATTTCTATTAAATTCAATTTCTAACATTCTTCACTAACTAAATAATTGTCTTAATATTCCACTTTCTAAAACACTCTGTTAAAGGAAGGAGGAAAGGATGGATGAAAGGAAGCATGAACTAATAATCATTGTGCACCTATTAAAATAAGCCATGTGCTTTGCATAAGTAAGCATATTTAATCCTTACAACAACACACTATAGATGACAGTGGACCCTTGAACAACACAGGTTTGAACTGCCCGGGTCCACTTATATGCAGATTTATTTTCACTAAATACATATCATAGTACTCCCTGAGCCACAATTTGTTGAATCTGCAATTGCAGAACGTTGGATACAGAGGGCCGACTGTAAAGTTATCCTGGGACTTTCCACTTCTCAGAGGGTCAGTGCCCCAACCTCTGGAGTTGTTTGAGGGTCAACTGTATTATGCTATTTACGAAAGAAAACAATTGAGTATCAGAGAAATTAGATAATTTGTTCAAAATCAAATAGATAAGGTCTGTATATCTACAAAGTCCTTTTTTTAAAAAAAATTTCCTATATGCTGTGTCAATGATTTCTCATTTCTTATTATATCAAGTTGAATCTGCTCAGCCTGGCTTTCACAATTACCCGTCATCTGGTGTCTTCCTAGTTAGTCAGCCTTCTTTTTCACTGCTCTCCAACATGCAGCTTCTTTTTCAGTCATCAGTCTGCTTCCACTTCCAGGCCTTATTTTATCCATTCTGGAGCTAGAAGGCTCAATCCCTCTTTTATAGCAATCCAAATCCTAAACTCTCCAGGACGACCCTTACCCTTATTATAAATAACATTCTCTGCTCCTTTTTGTTTTTACCTTATTGTCTGCCTGCTGTTTTCCCATGTCCCTCTTCTTTTACTGTGGTCTAACAAACACCACTTCAGGTTTATCAGCCTGTCTTCTTCTATAGCATCTCCTCTAGAATATACATGTTACTCTGTCTCTCACTACCTGATTTAAAAATGGACTGCTTTTCTTCCAGACCATTTATATACTACATAATTAGTGACGGTATAGCCATACTGTAGTGTACAAGGCTGGGTGTAGAATTGTATATAATCTAATACAGCAGTCCCCAACCTTTTTGGCACCAGGGATGGGTTTCGTGGAAGACAATTTTTCTACAGACGGGTTGGGAGAGATGGTTCAGGCGTTAATGCGAATGATGGGGAGCAATGGGGAGCGGCAGAGGAAGCTTCACTCACTCGCTGGCCACTCACCTCCTGCTGTACAGTCCAGTTCCTAACAGGCCAGGGACCAGTAACTGTCACGGCCCAAGGGTAGGGGACCCCTGATCTAATAGGACTGATTTAGCACCTGCTTTTATGAATGTTTTAATTATCTGAAGAAACAAATCCAACATGAAAGCAGATTTTTATCTAAATGTGAAAATACAAGGGAGAACGTTTTTGTTTTCCTTGTTATACACACACACACACACACACACACACACACACACACACACACACACACACAATTACACTACTTTATACCATAATGGATAATAGAAAAGAAAGAAGGAGAAGATTTTGTACCTGGCAGAGTACATATCCTTCAATAATTTTCTTTTTCCCGCCACTTCTGGTATTGTTATCTATTTTCTTGCTATATGTGACTGACATTAATTCAAGGTTCTGAAAATGATATAGTCAATTAAACCAAATTAAGTGTAAGAAAAATTTTGCATGTTAACTTGAGGGAACTAATGACTTTTAACCCTCATGTCAGTAATAGCAATCCTCCAAAAAGGCCTAGGATCTCATGGTTCTACTGCCAAACTTAAGAATCATCAACTGCTTTTTGGTCTCAGAAACAATTTTTTTTCCCCAGTGAATTACTACTTACATGGAGCAGTGTAATTCATGTTTTCCTATATTTAGCTGCATTCCAAAGAATTTCATAAGCATTTCCCTGAGCTCGTTTTCCCATCCTCAGTCTGATGGCATGAAGCAAGAGAGGATTTTTGATGAATGTAACAATATTTTGTATCTTGGAATGTAGATTAGGGGTATTTTCATACAGAGGTGAAAAGGGATTGGGAATGGTGGGAATGAAAGTGATTTCTTCTGGGAATCCTCACTATGGCTGTTCATGTTTTTGCACTGCATTTGTTATTTGTGCACACCAAGAGGGGCTTCTATATTGACATGCTTCTCCCCTCCCATCTTTTATTTTATCTGAATCTATACACACAAATATATCATATTTTACCTTCCCATTCATGAGAGGCTGCTTTCCCAACCTGCCTGCAAGAACTGCACTGTGAAAGAAGATAAAGGCCAGTAAAAGAAAGGAGAAAAGAGGAAGAATCAATTGTTATTCTTTCATGATTAATCTCATTCCCCCTCCCACAGTTAGGGCAGAAAATATTCATTGGCTACTCGACCCCAAAACCATTAAACTTGGGGTCAGGTCCACAACCTCAAAAAAGGAATGTGCTAACTTTCCTTGGGTCTAACTTCCACCTCTTTGAGGCTGTGCGTAAGTGTGTGCCTTCTTCACTAACACACTGGAGGGAGAGACGGGCGGTGGGGCTCACCAGCTTCAGATCAATGAAGGTGCTCAACTCCTGAAAACTGGTGCCTCGCCATCTCTGTCTTTTGTGAGGAATCCTTTGCTCTTGTAGTTGTACATATCCAATTTTTATTTTTTCTTCCTGTCTTCAGGTTTTTGTCACGTTTGTAATTCAAAATTAACCCCATGAAATCATCTCATTGAAATCAGGCCAAAAGCATATTTAATCAACTCCAATTGGAAATTTAATTCCAAACATCAATATTTTACAACTTGTGGTTGGTATGCACTTATAGTTCCAATATCATTTAGATGTAGGAAATTTGTGACTACTATCTGCTATTTATCTTTTCCAGTAGAATTTTTTTGATAGATCACAAGGCTTTACAGTATTTATATAATTTCTATTTTACCCAAATAGTCACCTTTTAACCGAATTAAAAACTGTGTAGAGTGAGGCTATATCTTATCTCCTTTAAACCACCATTCTCTAAATTAATACTCATTTTAAAATTTTGTTTTGTTTTTACATCAGAAGATGTTTATACATTTTTGTTGAATGAATGAATGATGAACTAGCTCTGAGTGGGAATGCTCAGTAATAAGCACTTTTTTTTACCCTTTAAAAAAACTCTGGTTATAATCTTTTATCAATAAATTTCTCATATATGGCTCATATTTCACGAGTAACTAACATACCCAGGCACATACTAAACATTTTGAGTAACATAAGACTATATTAGACTCAGCCCTTGTCTTCCATCAGCTTTCAATCTAGTTGTGAGTTCCTGGGAAATACTTCAATTTTGACACTAGAGAAATCTCATGCCAGAAATTTCTGCCAGTACCAATTAAAGATATTTTCCCTCAAGTTCCCTGAGGCCAAAGTACACAAGGTCTGCAAATTACCTGACTACAGAAATGAGGTTGAGTGTAAGCATTGCAAAGAAATCCCAAAATTACCAACCAAAACATTTTTAAAAATTAAACATCCCTCCCCAGTGGCCCCAGGAGATATACAAAAGTCAGAGGATAAAAAAGCAGCATTCTTCACCTGTCTCCATATATTTCCTTGTCTGAGCTGCTTAACTTTAGCTTTCCAGGCAGCCAATGTGCTTGGACTAGAAAAGCAGAAATGATGTCAAAGATCTCAAAGTCCAAGAAGCTTTTGCTTTCCACGTGCAGGAGCTTCAGTAAAGCTGAAGATACACAGATTTGCGTTTTATAATTAAAAAAATATGCCTTTGTTCCTAATGCTAACCAGTAAGAAGTTACTGACAGTGTCAGAAGCCTGGAATTTACTGTATCAATGAGAAGGGACTTCTGGCTTCTCAGGCAGATGAGGATCAGAAGAAGCTGAGCCATGGAAGCCCACCAAAACCACGAAACATTAACACTGCTGCTCTACTTCCATCCCTGCTACAGAAGCCATGTGAAATATTTTTTATACAGTTCTCAACTTGTGGTAAGGAATTAAACCCAAATATTCTAGTAAGCCATGAATTTTGATTTACTAAACATTCAAGAATGCACTTTCTTTTCTTCCTTCCATAGATTTGTGTCATGATTTTAGTTTAAAAAATGCATGACTTTGTCTCTACTTACTCATTCCCAGAAATGGTTACATGTGTATAATACATTCACAGTCCTTTCTTTAGTTCTCTGAGGATTGCAGCACACTGAAGGGGGAAGAAAGTGGTGTGAACACCAAATGAAACCAAGCAATTGCCGGCATCTAACAAGCTTTGCTGCTGGGGCCTCGTAAAGATAAATACTCATCCATCCAGTTCCTTCATTTCTGTAATGTCTCACTGTCCAACTTAATAAATGCTTTCTTGCTGTTTTTTTGGCATCTCTTTGAATGAGGAATGTAAACTGAAAAGGCCTAGGAGACAAAAACTGGCACAAAGCTCTATGATGAATAATATCAGGAGACACACAGACTAGCTCAGTAGTCCCATAAGCAGTGCCACAGTCTCTACCAGAGGACAGAAGGATTTGCTGCCTGGGATGGGGCTGTTATATAATTTCCAGATACATGAAAAAAATAAGAGAAAAAATAAGGACAAAACCAGGTCCAATTTTGTGTGAATGGAAGATAAGTATAAAACAAGAGATTTATGGAAAGGATATAAAAGGTAATATAAAGCTTAGTAAACAGAACCATCAACATATATTTAATCTTTAGATATTGAAAAAGGAAAACATAATGTGGGTTTTTCTAAGAACACTTCAAAATTTTGGGAGAAACTTTCAGCAAAATTAGACGAAATTATTATTTAGTTATCTCTGTATTTACACTATGTCATAAACTATTACTGTTTAAAAGCCTTAAAAAGCCCCTGGAAAATTATGTTCATCTTTCTCAAGTTGAATACCATGAAAGAAAAAACACAAAACTTTCATCTTCATGCTGAGGAGTTTGACTACACTTTAGTTCAAATGTTATTACCCAAAGAAGCCCTCCATTTTATATATTTAAAGTTTCTTTTTTCTTTTCACATATTAGGGAGTTTTCCCCAAGCTATTCTGCTATCCTGTTCAAATCTTTGATTAGAATATTGACCTCATGTGCCCAGGTAAACTGAAATGAGTATCTACTAATTCAGACCCACCCAGTAAGTAGGTAAATTGGTAACTTACTATCTTTCAGGCCTTTAGGAAAGCAATTTTGGAGTGTGGCACAGCAGCAGATAGACACAGGGGATTAGAGGCAGCGTTCCCATGGACACGCTTCCCTAAGGCTCACTGAAGGGAGGTTAGTGTTGGATGTGGTGGCAATGAAGAATATGTTACTTACATGTCCAGGGTTCTACGAAATCAGTACCAAAGATCCTAATAACTAGAACGTTTCCCTCGTGTTTCAAGATGGTTCTTGAAACTCCACCCTTTCTATCCATCAGAAGCAAGGAGAAAGTGGTGAAAACTCCCTAATTGTTTGAACTTTCTCTTTACAACCCATTGGCCAAAACTGAGGGTTGCACCATGTTGCAAGAAAGGCTAAGAAATGTTACCGTTTCTCCAAATAACCATGGGCCCAGTAAAGGATTGAGATTCCAAGGAATAAAGAGACTATGGATATTGGGGGGCAAATAGCAGTATGTGTCCCAATAAGGAAAGGCTAGAACTGTTGGTTTAAATGGAGAACATGTTTGTTTATAATGCTTATCATTGTTCTTCGAAGATAAAAATAACTGTTCTAAATTTTGCTGGTATATTGGAATTATGTTAGCTTTACTTTCCCTAGGAGGAAGTTATCCTCAGTCAAAACTTTCTGAGTTTTTAGGCATGTTTAATAGTCATTCATAATTTGTTAACAGCTTATCTCATACATCACAATGAAGTTTTCTAAATAATGAGATTTCAACTAGCACACGCATTTTCCGACTCAAAATATTTACCTCTGTAATTATAGCATCTTAAGTTTTTATCAAATTCTAAATTTAGCCTATTTTTAACTTGCTTCTCTTTTGTTTATTCTTCATAAGAAGAGTTGTAAGTACTATGTGAAAACTGTGTATTAGTACATGAAATTTGGGAGGGGACCTCTGTTTGGTGGAGGCAAGGGCACATGAATACTTATGACAAGTCTTTTGGCCAAACTGAATGTGTCAATTTCTTGCAGCAGTGCTTCCGAAAAGAAAGAACAGGAAAAGTACAATTGGATTGTGGTTCATATTTATTAATTTTAATCCTAAACACAATTAAGTTGTCAGTAAGATAGTGTTCTATGTAAATATTCATAGGTGTTTACCATGTGAGCTGGACTGGAAATCCATTGGTGAATAAAAGCCATGACAACAGCCTTCAAAATGCTTGTGATCCAAGCGTTTTTTCTCTTATAAAACAGGCATTGAAAAATCCATAGTCATTAAGATGATACATTTACATTTTAACAGCCATATTTATAAACCATAGCAACAAGAGAGTATAAGAAGTTTACCCTCGGTATCAGGTTTAAGAAAAAAAACTTTTAGAACCAGCACAACTTAATGCATATATAGAGTGGGCCTCAACTCCATTGGGAATGTAGTTGGAGCAGCTATGAAAAAAGCACAAAGTTGGGACAATGTTTAGAGCATACTCCATGCCTGGTGCATGAAAGACAGTTGTCAGTGATTTCATGCAATTCTGCTTCTTTCCCCCTGACTCTCTTTGCTTTAGTATGGTATCTTAGTTACCTCTTGCTGTGTAACAAATTACCCCCAAACTTAGTAGCTTAAAACAACAAACATTTATTATCTCATAATTCCAATGAGTCCGGAATCAAGCCATGGCTTTGTTGGAGATCTCTGGCTCAGCCCCTTTCACAGGCTACAAAGTGTTGTCTGGAACCACACTCATTTCAAAGGTTCCCTGAGAGAGAGAGAATCTGCTTTCAGGCTCATTCACATGGCCATTGGCTGGCCTCAAGTCCTTACTGGCTCTTCATTGAGACATCAGCTCCCTGCCACATGGGCCTTCCACAGGGCTGCTCACAAGAGGGCAGTTAGCTTTCCTCGGAGTGCGTGATTGAATGAGCAAGAGCAGGAGTACCCCAGATGGGAGACACTGTTTCTTTATTACTTAACTTTGGAACTAACTTTCCATCACTTTTGCCATTTTCTATTCATTTCAAGGGCCAGCCCATACCCAAAAGGAGGAAATTCAACACAAATACAAATATCAGGAGGCAGAAAATCATTGGAGAGCATCTTAGAGAATACGTACCACATCTTGTGAAGTAACCTGACGTGTAGGAAAACACATGGATTCAAGGGACAGTCCCTCAGACTTAAAGTGGGATTTGGGCTCTACACCTTACTAGCTGCATGAATTTGGGCAAATCTCCAATTTCTATTCTGAGGATAAATAAATGAATGCTAAGATACTCTACCATCCCTCAGTTCGACATACATAAAATGGGCACAATCATCCATAACTCTTAGGACTGTGTTTAGGATTAAATAGCATAACTTGTGCTTAACCTATAGGAGGCATGCAGCAGGTATTTCCCTGTCCCTAGTAGAAGTAACAGATTTATTTGTAAATTCAAGGAAAACAGCTCTCCATAGTGACTGTCCCATGAACTTCCTGGGTTCAACATTGGTGCCTTCTTGCAGAATAACCAACATATTTATATCTTCAGAATTCAGTAAAAGTGGTGGTTATTTTGGACCATTTTCTGTCAGAAGCAGAATATTATGACCCAACTGAAAGGAGATATTTTTTCTAAGTTTTTTTTTTCTCTTCCTGGTACTTGAGTTCAGCCAAGATACAGCAATTCCTCATCATCCCCAGTTAATAGTTAGACCTTTGGTCTACTTTGTACTCAGTACTGACAACATAACTGGACTGTTTTGATAATTTCTAGATGTTACATTTTAGAAGGAGGCATGGACAATTGGCAACATGTCCAGAAGGAATGACCAGATTGATGAGTGGACTCTAAAATCAGCCACATGTCATATTAAAGATGAACTACCAGAAAGAGAATATTAATTTAGAGAGGAAAAGACTATTGTGACATACGGTAACCACCTTCAAATATTTTAAACTGTTATGTTAAAGAGAGATTATACATATTTTTAGTGTTTTGAAAGCTATAGCTGGGACAAATGTGTTGAAGAAGATTCCAGGTCATTATAGAAAAAAATTTCAGAGAGAGGTAGAGTGGACAGAGCTGTATTTGAATCTTAGTTCTGCCTCCTACTAACTGACCTTAAGAAGTTCACTTATCATCTCTGAGACTTGGTTTCTGAATCTGTAAATTTACACTAACAGTTACATATAACGGATCTATCATTTGCCACACACTGAACAGGTGCTTTGTATATTAATATGCATTAATAATGCTAAGGATGGTTATTATTATTTTTTCTTTTACACATAAGTGGGGAGCTTTGTGGCAGTAAGTTTCAGCCCTTTGCTGAAGAGTTTCTCTTCAACATTTGTGTTGGCACCTGAAGCAAGCTGGTGAAGAATATCTGTTTCTAAGTGAAGTTACTGCCTATGCTAGTGATCAGAACTGTTAACATCTCACTTTTATTTGGTTCATAGTCTATTCAAAGTAGAAATTGAAAATGAGTACCTGCACTGGGCTTTTAAAGCCCCAAGACAATGAGATGATACGATTTATAGACTTCATCTCTTTATCTCCACAAATACTTTTAGCTAATTAAAAGGTCAGAGGAAAAATACAAGTCATAGTAGGGATGTTGAAACAACATCAGGTGTTGTTTTTTTATGGCCAGTATTAGAAAACTATGAGAACTTAGATTTTTCTTTGGTAAAGGCTTGAAAAGGTCACCTGATCTCTGAGTACCAGAATTTTTTTCTATGAAATGAGGAAAGTGCAATAGGTGGTTCCTCTTAGTTTCGTATATCTGAATCTATAAATACAATGAAATTACTACATGAATCGGACATGACAAATTAATAGACTTCCTTAGGTTTTACTTCTTGTGTTCACATATTGTAAATTATAGGTAAATGAAATGTCATCACCTTTTATTTATTTATTTATACTTATTAAATGTAGTGTTTTCCTGATGTTCCTCAAGTTGCACAGGTTTATTCCATTAAGATTTGAGTTGAAATCAATATATATATATATCAGTTTGCAAATACAGTGACTTTGACCATAAATATAATTATGAAGTTTAAAATTTTTTAAATTATAGAACATTTGCTATCTTAACAAGGATTTTAATTTTTATTTATAATTACAAAGAAACAATGAGGTAGAGCTACATAAAGAAAGGGAAAATAAAGAGAAAAGGGATTAGAGAAAGCATGATAAACTTAGAAAGCAAAGAGATACAACCTATTTAGAATTGGGATCCTCAATAAAGAAACCTAAAATTTAGAAAGAGGACCATGATTAAAATTATAATTAAATATAGTTTTATTTTAAGAAATAAAGGAATACTTGAAACTAAATAGTTAAAATGCACAATGCATGTGAAAAAAAAAAAAAAAGATCCAGAATGGTCAACGCTAAGACATTATTGGACGTGAAAGAGAAAGAAAGAATCCTTTACGCAGCAGTAAAAGAAATAAAAATCACCTGTAATAGGGGAAGCATCAGACTGTCCCAGATTTCCCCCACAACATTCAATGACATTCAGTTGAATAAAATCTAGGAAATTCAATAAAATAAAATTTTACCTAAGGATTTCATATCCAGTCAAACTATCCTTCAAGTAGTAAAAAAGAGAAACAAACAAAAAAAACTATACAATTATTTACATGCAAAATTTCTTTTGAGTTTTTTTGAGAAAACTACTAGAGGGTGAAGTTCATCCCACCACATGATGAATAAAGAAACTATAGCAAAAAAATCCATGTGAGTACTATTTATAGTTAAATGTTGAACTACAATTAAAATACATAGCAAAACACTTTTACAGTACTCAGACACTGTTCTAAATTCTTGACAAATATTAACTGCAGGTATTGGGATGACAGTGAAAATGTAAATATGGTATGCCTTCACAATATACACATAAGCCTCATAATTTAAAAGTGGGGCTTAGAGAAAGCTTGAGGTTTACTTCATGTAAATACTGGGGAGCAATGACTTCATTTCAAACTGGAATAAATCAAGTAACAGAAGCATAAATTGATTTAACCATATAAAAGTAAACACTAAGAAAGATAACTTTATTGATTAAATTTGAATGATGGAATGAGGGGAGGGTAAGAAAAAGAAATAGGATAATGTTATATTGATTGTGATAGAGGTACAATGCACATAATTTTTAAAATACAGGGCTGAGGGACTTCCTTGGTGGTGAAATGGTTAAGAATCCACCTGCCAATGCAGGGGACGTAGGTTCAATCCCTGGTTCAGGAAGATCCCACATGCCATGGAGCAACTAAGCCCGTGCACCACAACTACCGAGCCTGAGCTCTAGAGCCTGTGAGCCACATCTACTGAAGCACATGTGCCTAGAGCCCGTGCTCCGTAACAAGAGAAGCCACCGCAATGAGAAGCCTGTGCACTGCAATGAAGAGTAGCCTCCACTCCCACAACTAGAGAAAGCCCATGCGCAGCAATGAAGACCCAATGCAGGCAAATAGGTAAATAAAAAAATTTTAAAAAAAATACAGGGCTGAAAGTAAGATATAAAGCTATAAAAGTAACCCATATAGTAATGTAAAAAAATTAGTATTTTAGTAATTACAAATGTACACACCACACAAAGAAAAATGATTACATTTTGTAAGACCTTTAAAAAGCTATAAAAATAGAAAAAAACAACATAAAGTACGGTCAGAACTAAGACTAGACATATATTCAAACTATTACATGTAAACAGTTTAAAAGAAAAGACAAAGTATTTTTTAAAAGACTTTTAGATTGGTTCACAAAGCAAAACCTAACTCTGTGCTATGTATATGAGACACACCTAAAAGCTAAAAGAAATGTGAATAAAAGGTGTGCAAATAGGCAATATATATCAGGCAAATGCAAACAAACAAAAGCAAGGATTTCATGCTATCAGAAATGGCAGTGTAGCTTGTAACAGAACAACCTTTGCTTTGAGCATAAATGTTAAGAGCAAGAATTACATACACACACATGCACACACATGTATCCAACCTGTTTTGAGATACTGGGGAGCTAAGCATAAAGATCTCAGGGAGGGTCAAAGATACCAGAGACAAGAATGGTAAAGACAGAAAAAAATATTTTTCAAGGGTGGTATAACAGAAGAAAACACTACTTCTCCTCTTGACATTTGTCAGCTTGTGAGCTGCAGCTGAGAGGCTGAGAAACTGAGCAGTCTCCAGCAGTCCTTTCAGAATGTGGAAACAAAAATTGGACTTTAGGACCTTCCAAAGAGAAGGATCTGACATATAATCCAAGCTGCCAGATGAGACTCCTACTGGGCTGTACTCTAAAAGTAAGGGAGAAACAGACTAGACCAACCCTCCTAAAGAATGAGGCCCAATTTAGAAAAGATTTAATGCCTTATTAAAGTTATCTGCCTTCAGCCTGTTTGCCTAAAACAAAATGAATCCTCTCTTGGAGAAGACAACATCATCTAGAACTTCCAATTATCCCTACCATTTTTTATTTAAAATGTCTGTCATTTAGTCAAAATATTACCAAGCAGGAATAAAGACAGAAAACATGACAAAAGAACAAAGAGGAAAAACAGCCAATAGAAACAGAACCACAGGAGATGCAGATATTGGAGTTATCAGATGCAAGTAAGAATTGATTGTTCTTGGACTTCTAAGTAGGATTTAAAGGTTATGTCAAGCCTATACTCACACAGTTCGTAACAAGGAAAAAGGATAAATTACAAAAAATACTTTTGAAAATGCATCATGGAACTGTGGAAGCTATGAGGACTAAATGGTCCTAAATTATATAGAGAGGAAAAACATTCAGAGGTGAGTAGATAAATAGCAGCTGATTTTTTATATGGGGGAATTTGCCAGTTCTTGGTGTGAGCTGAAGTTTGTGGTTTGGCTCAGACAGAGAGCAACCGTTAAAAGAAGGAGAAACCAATGTAGCCTTTAGAAGTCACTTGGGGATAGAGAGACAAAATTGAAGGTTTGAAGTCCACAGATACATAACCATTTTCCACAAAAGATATTTGCTATATTCTAAGACTATGTAAGAGCCTGAAATCTAAACTAAAATCTTTTGAAATTCAGTGTGAAATCTATTGTAGTCTCAAGGGACTTAGGAATCAGATTTGAAGATAGAAAAGGCAAGAAACAAAAGCCCTAGAGAGTATGGTGTATTGGCACTGAGGATTTACAGCCACTTTTTGCTAACCAGTTCTGAGTATGGCAAAAAGTTGAGAAACCAGGTCTCTGGCAGATCATTCATCATTAGATGAATATATTTGAGGAGTAGTCTCAAAAAAAAAATCCCCCTGCATATTGTTTAGTAGGTACAAAGGGAAAAGGATATTTATACGGTGAAAAAAAATGTGACAGGCTCCATCTTAACAAAGTGACTAAAATTAACATCGACGGCAGGGCAAATGAATAGTGTGTGCCTCTTGAAGTGGTATGTTAAGAAGGACACAGCATCACTTATATAGTATTCCTGCCAGGATAGTCATAATCTGAATCTAATCATGAAAAAACTATCAGACAATTCAAATTGAGGAACTTTCTACAAAATATCTGGCATGTATTCTTTAAAAAAGTCATTTTATGAAAGACACAGTGTTGTGTCATTCCTAGTCTGTTGATAGTAATGTTCTTGGCTAGGAATCCTGAGTCTCTCACACGGGCCCTGTATTTACTCTAGCAAGTCCCACAAACATTACCCGCCCCCCACCACCAAGGCCAATGTTGTGGCTGAACTAGCCCTTGTGGTTCTTATTATGACCACAGGACACGTCTCAGCAAAGCTACCAGGGAACTTTAAATAACGAGATTTATTACTCTCAGGTCCTGGAGGATACATGGCATGCCTGAGGGCCACACAGAGAGGTCACAGGCAGAGAGAGAGGGAGGGAGCACGGACCTGGGGCTCTGTCTGTGTTAGGGTCGCAAGGATGGAGTGGCTAGGGTTTCATGGGTTCACTCTTTATTGCTGAATTTAAAGCATAAGAGTGGAAATTAGGACACAGGAAGGGAAAAGTGGGATGGCTTTAAGCTGTCAATGATCTATCTTCCTCAGGACTTTATAGAGGGGGAAGTTCATGGATAGGATCAACCTCGTTCCTTACCTAGACGTATTTGCTAGTAGCTGCATCATAGAGCTGGCAATAGTTTATTCAAGATGGATGTCTTTGAAATGAACGCCTCAGCAATCAAGAGCTTAATTTCAGACATTTGCACTACACAAAGAAAGACCGAGGACTTGTAGATTAAAGGAGATTAAAGACATATAACAAGTAAACACATGCATGATTCTGCACTGGGATACTTGATCAGAAAAATATATATGCTATAAAGGACACATTGAGACAACAGGTAAAATAATTTTGTATTAATGTTTAACTTTCGGAACTTAATAGTGCCATGATTTATGTAATAAAATGTCCTATTTTTTTAGAACACGAATATTTTGGGGTGAAAGGTCATGATATGTGATGCTCTCAGATGTTTCAGCTGATACTTAACGTGTGTGTGTCTGTGTGTAGAGAGAAGGTGTGGCAAAATAATATTAACAATGGTCACTGTAGGTGAGTGTACATGAGAGTTCATTGTATTATTCTTAAACTTTCTTTGCAGGTTTAAATATTTTTTAATAAAAGTATTTTTAAAAATGGCATGCAAAAACTTTGGAGAGCTATGATATAAGAGGTATATAAAAGCAGAGGTAGCCTTAGTCGTGGTATTTAGGTGAGACTGTGCTCATTTTGGTAACCCAGCTCATCACTGGAGAGTAGTGATCTTCTACTAGACCTGCACTATAAGAAATCTTAAAAGAAATCTTCAGACAGAAGGAATATGATAATCAAAATTGGATCTACACAAATAAATAAAGAATGCTGTAAAGGTGAGAAAGGAGGGTAAAAATAATTTTTTTCTTTTAATTGCTCTAAAACTTAACTGATTCTCTGAAATAGGGGTTGGCAAACTTTTTCTATAAAGGATCAGATAGCAAACACTTTTCAGCTTTGTGGGCCAAATGGACTTTGTTGCAATTAATTAACTTTGCCTTTATAGTGGTAAAGCAGCCGTAAACAACACATAACAAATAGGTATGGCTGGGTTCCAATGAAACTTCACCCTTTTGTCAACACAGTCTGTATTTTTGTCATGTTGATCTCTTTGTGGCTTCCCTAAGTTGCCATATTCTACCTGTTGGCTCTTGCTGTTCTCTTTTTCTGGCACACATTATCTTTCCAGTCTTTATTTATTCTTTATTTATTTTATTATTTTATTCAACCTTTATTTTCAGGACTCAGTTCAGGTGTCACCTTTTTTAAGGACTCGTTTTCAAAACGTTTATTCCTAACAGGCAGAATAGGTTTTCTTTCCAGTCTGTATGATTCCATAGGAATTTGTACCTCCTGGCTATACCTCTGACTTACTCTGTAACCTTTGGAAGATATTTAATATCCCTAAATCTCAGTTTTCTCATCTATAAGATAGGAACAGTACTTACATTACAGGCCTATTGTGAGAATGCTTATGAATTACTTAACATAGAGAAAGAAATTTCTTAACTGGTCCATAGAAAGCATTTAAATCATGAAAAAATGTTGTATAATAATATTGTGATGAGGATAATTATTCCTTTATCATGCTACTTAGTGATGAATAATATTGGCCAAAAGTAAACTATATTTTGTTTTGCAATACTTTTATAAAATATGCTTGGTTAGATATTGTGTGAAGGAAAGTTATAATAATGTGATTAGGTATATTTGGAATTTTTTGTTATTTTAATAGCAATAAGATGTACTAAATCAGAAGAACATGTCTTAGTCAGTAAGATATATGAAGATTCAGGTAAGATAAGAAAAGATAAATGTTACAATCCCTGTAATTTCTCAACCACCAAAGTAAAGTTAGCCAAGAACATAGCTGGAAGGGGACCAAGTGAAGCAGAGTCCAAATGAGCTCTTTAGCTACAAGCCCTGATTGCGCCGGACACAGAGCCCTGTTCACACCGAGGAGTGCAGCAACTAGTAATGGAATGGCTTGACTAATACAATCTCAAGAGAGCAACCAGGAAATTTGGAAGGGATATTGAGTAGAGGTGATGAGAGTTGGGTGGTGAATAAAAGTGAACAACAAAATACATGCTTGAAAATATCTTGTGTGTGGCATGTGTCTATACTTTCTTTAGTTGGTATTTTAAGAGCACCATAAATAAAATGAATATGGAGACATGTTGGCTCATCTCTTAGTAGCTCTGCTAAAAACAAAAAATAAATCCCTGAACAAAAAATGACAAACAAGGAATTGTACATCAATTGGCTTGGCTAAAATCTCCAGAGAGGATTAAATCTGCCCCAAAGACACAGGATACAGAGTCAATATTTTTTAATATTTTATTGAAATGATGTATGTCTTAATTTTTATTCAAAGTAATTCATGCACATAATTAGTACCAGAGGATTTTTTTGAAATCAGGATTGCCCTTCCATAGACTACCTACAAGGGGTAATAATTCTTTTAGTTATATCTTTTGATATTAGCCTTTATTTCTCCATTTTTCAAAACCTAAATAACATGACTGTACTTCTTTTCCTTGATTTATCAATTTTAACATCCGAAATAAATTTCACATTATTTTGAAAAAGAATGTAAATCTCTTTCATGCTGATTCTCTCCTCCCAATATAGCATATCATAATTATTAGTTAACAATGTAGTTTCATTACTGTGAATATGTAAACTCATAGTATACTATGATTGAATTTTCTCTCCTGTGACCGCTTTTCTCAGAAGTTAATAACTGTCTCATTTTTTAACTTATATAACTTTCTTCTATTCATAAAAGTTTAACTTATATAACATTTGCTATTCATAAATGTTTCCAAATACTCCCTTAGATCCTTCATTATCCTATAGTACCAAGTTCTGCTCTGGAAAAATGTCATTCTGATATGTCCTTCATATGAAACGCATTATTCTTTCCAGAAGTTATTGGATCTTCTCTTTATCACTGGTGTTGTGATATTGCATAAAAATGTGCATTAGTTTGGTACTTTTTTTGCACTTACTGAGCCACGTCATTAGAAATTGGGTAATCACTTCCCTCATATATGAATTTTTTTCTGTATGTTTGAAATTATCTTCCTTATATTTTCTCTTTTTCCTTTCTGGAACACCTACTATCCTGATAGTGGATATCCTGGATTGATTTTTCTAAATATTTTACCATTTTCATCCAATTTCCTATCTCTTCATTTGCTTTGTTTTCTGGAAAATGTAGTTTATTTTATTTTATTTTTTTAAATTTATTTTTATTATTTATTTTTGGCTGCGTTAGGTCTTCGTTGCTGTGGGCGGGCTTTCTCTAGGTGCGGTGGGTGGAGGCTACTCTTCACTGTGGTGCGTAGGCTTCTTATTGCAGTGGCCTCTCTTGTTGTGGAGCACGGGCTCTGGCACGTGGGTTTCAATAGTTGCAGCACGTGGTTTCAGTAGTTGGGGCTCGCAGGCTTTAAAGCTCAGGCTCAGTAGTTATGGCTCACAGGCTTAGTTGTTCTGCAGCATGTGGGATCTTCCCAGACCAGGGCTCAAACCTGTGTCCCCTGCACTGGCAGGTGGATTCTTAACCACTGTGCCACCAGGGAAGCCCCTGATTTTATTTTTTAACTCTTGTACTAAAGTTTAAAAAAAACTAGCATGTTTTAAATTAGATCATTTTACCTTTTTCTCAGATATTTTATAGATGCATTACATTCCCTTATTATTCTAATGATATTGATTTATAATTTTTTTTCTGAAGTTTTTCAACCTGCATTAATTCTGCTTATTCCTAGGTCTTTATTTTTTGTTCTCTTTATATTTTTCTTTCGTGTTATAGACTTTCTTTAGATGTATGCAAATTCATACTTTTCCATGTATATTTAAGAATGAGATACTTAAGAGATTTCTATTTCTGGCCATAATAGAATAACTGGAACCAGATTTATCTTCCCAACTTAACAGGGAAGACAAATGGAACAGATATGATATGACGCTTCTCAGACATTGTACAACAGGCAAACAAATAAGATGGATCCTATGAATATCTCAGATTACTATGTAGAATACTTCCAGGGAGTTGTGCAGGAAGTGGGAACCCAAAGAGAACTCGGGAGTCTCAATGAATTGAGGAGACAGAGTTTAGTAAAGGCAGGACAAGGTGGCTAGCAATTATAGGGTAAAATATCAGAGAGAGAAGAGATCCAGGCAGAGAGAAAGAGAACTCCAGGGAACTGCAAAAGGGTCCCCTTGAGTCTTTGGCTGAGTACTGTTTCGCTACAGTGGGGAAAATATAGAGCTCGTGCAAAGAATGGCCTGAAAGAAGTAGAACAATCCTCAACCACATACAGGGCTGGGAATAGTTTCTATTCCCACTCATCAGAGTGAAAAGACTTCCTGATACACAAGATATCAGCTGGAGTCCTCAGAAGATCAGAAGTTGGGCTAAATTAGCTATAGATTAAGGCTTTTTTACATCTGACTTAACAAAGCTAGAAAGCAAGTCTCAAAAGAAGCAATCTTATTCCAAATAACTGCATTCTAGAACAACGATTAATTAAAGGTTGTCAGAATTGCAAAGTTGGATAATATTTCAATATCTGCTCTTAGTAATTTATATAATAATAATACAGAAATTCAGGAAAGATATAGATTTGATTAACCAACTTGACCTAACTAACATATATAGGACATACCCCCAACAAAAACAAAATACACATTTATTTTTCAAGTGCACATAAAATGTTTTCAATATAGATAATATGCTAAGCAATAAAAAATTATGTGTTACACAAAAGAGGAAACAAATGGTCAATAAAGATATGAAAATATGTTCAGCCTTACTAGAAATCAGGTAAATTAATATTAAAACCACAGTGAATTATTAGTTCACTCACATGAGAATTGTAATTCTGAAGACACCAAGAGATAGTGAGAATGTGGAGAAATGAAAACTAATATCACTACTGGTGAAAGGGCGAATTGATATAAATGTTTTAGAAAGCAGTTTGGTAATATTTGTATACATATTCTCTAAAACCCCAAAACTGTAATCTTAGTTATATTCATTATAAGACTTTAATATAAATTATAAGGAAATGTGTTCAAGAATGTTAATTGCAGAATGGTTTGTAATCATGAAAACAGAAATAACCTAAACATCTATCAAAAGGAAAATAGATAAATCAGTGGTATTGTAATCATTCAATGGAATATCATAATGACTAAAATGAAGCAACAAAAATCAATGTGGTTGAATCTATCAAACAAAATATTAAGATACAAATCTGCTTGTGAAAGCATGCATACAGTATAATACTATTATTAAAATGTTTAAAAATGGAGTGGCATACATGACAGCATGAGGAATTTGGCAGCACACTCCCCAGTGACACTGATGAGAATTATTAGAAAACAAAACAGACATTTTCAGCTTCTGAAAATGTTCCTAAGAGCTTACAGCAAATGAAGAAACATCTATTCAAGGCAATCTACAAACATTTGTTAAGAAAATCTAGAGTCTGTGGTATTTGAACTGAGACTGATCCCTTCCTCCCCTATTTCAACTCATAGAGGTAGAAACTCCACTCCAGACTGGTGCAGCCAAGAACACAGGGCTCCCTCTTCCACCAGCTTCCAATTGGATGACTTTTTCCCAGGAGGGGTAAGACATCAGCATGTGTCATCCTATTGCTAAGGCTAAATTCCAGGTCAATATGGTTAGAGGGGAGGGCTCCCTTCTTCTACCCAGCCCCCAGTCATGAAACAGAGTGGGCTAAATATCACTGAGAATACTGGAGCCCCAGTCAACCTTCCCTTGGTCCATAAAGTGGTGGTTCCATGTTGGAAGAGGCAAGCCAAGGCAGGCTGCTACAACACCCACCATCTCCAAGTTCTTAGTTCTTAAAAGGGAGATGTCATTCAGAGAAGTGTGCTACTGTCCCTACCTCCAGAGGCCCGGCTGAGATTTTACCTGGAGGGAGGGGGAGAATCAGGAGGTAGCTCATAATCTCTTCCCAAAAAACTGACTTCATTTGCAATAGAGCATGGAGAAGTTCAAGCCTTAGGGTGCTCTGTAAAACAGTGGCAGTTGTGGTGAAAATCAACTGGGAGGAGATTCATAGATTCAATGAAGATGCAGGCTAAACTATAGCTTGGCCAATTTTCTGGGAAAAAAAACTGGAGAAAGAGAACTCAGAGGAAACTTTCTGGAGTCAGAACAAATCTCCACACTGACTGACCTTGGAAACTGCTCCTTCAGAGGAGAAAAAATTTTACTGGAATCATATATAGAGCAATTTATGCCCCAGGGCACTGTTGAAAACAATAGAGCAGTCAGCCAACAATTACTAGAGCTAAACATCTGGATGTGGCCAGGGAAAAAGAGAAAATGAGCTCTGAAAAAACCACTGTCATGTGAGGATTGCTGTGGACATATCCAAAGCTGTGCTTTCCTCAGGAGCAACAACAGAGACTTGACACAGTGAAGGAAGAAATAGACTTCATTAAAATAATCCAGCCAGTCACTAAACAAATAAAAAACCAAATATTAATAACTAGGAGGTAGGCTGACAGTATCCAGAGTTGCTATAATGTATTATCTTAAATGTCCAGTTTCCAACCAAAAAAAAAAAAAAAGATACAAGTCCCGAGAAACTTTGACAAAGCAAATATAACAAGAAAAGACTTCAAAGTAGACATTACAAATATACTCAAATAACTAAAAAATAAATCACAATCAAAGATGTAAAAAAAGGTATGTTTACAATGTTACATCAAATAGAAAATATAAGAACCAAATAGAAAGAAGAACCAAAGAGAAATTCTAGGGTTGAAAAATAAAAAAACTGGACTGAATAATTCACTGGAAGACCTTAAAAGTAGATTTGAATTGGTAGAATAAAGAATTTGTGAACTTGAGTATACATTGACAGAACAGAACAGAAAAAGAACAGAAAGGAAAAAAGAATGAAGAAAAATAAACAGAGCCTCAGAAAAATGTGGGTTACCGGTAACCACACTGACATATGTATAATGGGAGGACCTGAAGGAGAGGAGAGATGAAAAGAAGCAGAAAAATATATTTGAAGAAATACAACTGAAATCTTCCCAAATTTATCAAAAAAAAAAAATACTAACCTACATATCCTGGAACTCACTGACGTCCAAATAGATTGAATTCAAAGAGATCCACGAACAAACACATCATAGTAAAAGTGCTGAATGTCAAACGCAAGGAGAAAATCTTGAAAGCGGCAAGTGAAAAATTGCACCCTACTTAAAAGGGAACCCTGATAAGATTAATACTGACTTCTCAGCAGAAATAATGGAGGATAGAAGGCAGTGGGATAACATATTCAAAACGCTCAAAGAAAAACTGTCAACCAAGAATTCTACATCCAGCAAAGCTATCTTTCAAAAATAAAAGTCAAAGACATTCCCAGATATGTAAAAACTGAGAAAATTTGTTGCTAATAGATCTGCCTTTCTGGAAATAACAAAATTCTTTGGGCTAAAAGCAAGTGACTCTAGATGGTAATTTCAATCTACACACACACACAAAAACAAAGAACACCTGTAAAGGTAATTATGTAATTACTAAAGCCAGGATAAAGGCATATTTTTCTCCTTTCTTTTCTTAACAGATTTAAGGAGCAATTGTATAAAATAATATGTATAGGAAATTCCCTGGCAGTCCAGTGGTTAGGACTTGGTGCTTTCACTGCTGGAGCCTGGATTCAAGCCCTGGTCAGGGAACTAAGATCCCCTAAGCCATGCAGCACAGCCAAAATTAATAATAATAATAAAATAAAAATAATATGTGTATAATGTAATGTTGGACCTATAACATAAAAATGTAATATGTTTGCCAATAACATATAGCATAAAGGAGGTGGATAGGAACAAAGCTGTATTTGGCTTAGTGTATTATTGGGTTTGTAATGTTAATCAATGTAATATATAACATTAATAGACTGTAATGATAATACCACAAAAAAGGAAGAAAGAGAATAGAATTATATAGGAGTTATATATTTCTATAACTCAAGACATAGAATCAAGCCAGCATAAAGCTAAAGCTGATTCTGTAAGTTAAGATATATGTGGTAAGTCCTAGAGCAACCACTAATAATATGTGTGTGTATGTGTGTGTATATGCGTGTGTGTCAGTAATTTAAAAATCATCAATAAATAAATTTAAACGTTTCATCAGAAAATATTTACTGAATACAAAAGAAAGCAATAAAGGAGAAACAAAGGAACATGAGACACAGAAAACCAAAAGTAAAATGCCAGATGTAAATCCAACTATATCAATAATAACTTTAAATGTGAATGAATTAAACAAATCAAAATCCAGAGATGGTCAGACTGAATTTAAAATCAAGATTCAATGGTATATTCTTTGTAGGAGACACATTTTAGACATGAATGTTTATAGCAGCATTATTCATAACAGTCAAACGGTGGAAACAACCTACATATCTATTAACTGACAAATGGATATATAATATGTGCTATGTCCATTCAATGAAGCATTTTTCAGCAGAAAAAGAATGAACTACTGATTTGTGCTACAACATGGATGGACCTTAAAAACATATGCTAAGTGAAAGAAGCTAGTGCCCCAAAAAACACATATTGTATAATTCCATCTATAAGAATTATCCAGACTAGGGATATCTACAGAGACAGAAAGTAGATTAGTGGTTGCTTAGGATTGGGAGTGGGGTGGAGAAATAGGGACATGATATCTAAAGGGTACAGTGTTTCTTTTTGATGTGCTAAAAGTGTTCTCAAGTTGACTGTGGTGATGACTGTACGTATCTGTGAATATACTAAAAACCATTAAATCGTACACTTTAAGTGGGTGAAATATATGGTATGTGAACTATATCTTAACAAAGCTAATTTTTTTTAAATAGAGGGAGGTACAGAGAAATGAATGAGCTAAAATTGGGAAATTCAAAAAGAGGACACCACTAAACAAACCACAATTCACAGTATTATTTTGGCCAGAACTAAGAAATCTTTCCTAGTTCTTCTGTGAGAAAAAAAACAAGAAATCAGTATCAGAACCCCATTGTAAAAAATACATAATCCAGGAACTTCCCTGGCGATCCAGTGGTTAAGACTCTGTGCTTCCACTGCAGGGGGCACAGGTTCAATCCCTGTTCAGGGAACTAAGATCCTGCATGTCATGTGGTGCGGCCAGAAAAAAATAAAATAAAATACATAATCCATTGTGTGCATTTCAATTTAAGTTATTAAAGTTACATAGTTTAAAATTAAATAAATTTAAAAGTGCAAAGGCAGTACACAATATCTCTTAGGTACACTTATGTATAGAGTAAAAGTAGAAGAAAATTTGGGGGCCATTGTTTATGTTGAAGAGAAATTTCCATTCCCAGGCGTTAAGGTTTCAAGTCTAGGGACCTCTAGAGTAAGGCTGACTGCTTGCTTTTCTCTACCTGCTCACACATTTTTCCCAAAGGGAATAGGAGTTATCTGATTGGTGATTTGAGAAGAAAGAGTTGTACTTGCTTTGCTCAGTCTCTCTCTCTCTCTCTCCTTTCTCTTCAGATCTGTCTCAGAAAGAATGACCGTTTGCTCTCCTTCACAAGGTAAGCTGGTTGGAGCAGGTTCTGTTTTTGTCAGAAGTTCCAGTCAGGGGAGTGATCAAAAGCTGGTGGCCTTTTCATCTGCTTCTGTCTGACTTCTGTGTTTGTCTTTTACTTGGTTCTGCACTCAGCTGGGGGAAAGGATGTTGCTTATTGGGCCCTTTCAAAACTCCACTTGTAACTTTAATTCATTCAGCTCAGTATTACATATATTGATGCTTATTATGCCATTCTTTTTTTTTTTTTTTTTTTTTTGCGGTACGAGGGCCTCTCACCGTTGTGGCCTCTCCCGTTGCGGAGCACAGGCTCCGGATGCGCAGGCTCAGCAGCCATGGCTCACGGGCCCAGCCGCTCCGCGGCATGTGGGATCTTCCCGGACCGGGGCACAAACCCGAGTCCCCTGAAAGGGTGTATGGACTTATTATACAGAGTGCTGTTACAGAAGGGGAAAATTGGAGAAGAACTTTAAGTAGATTTTTAAAGCTCAATATTTCTGCTTGCAAGTTTTTTCTGAAAGAAACATTTCATGTACCTAAAACATAGCAAGCCACTGTTTGCAAGTGCTTGAAAAGTGCTATAGTTCTATGTAAATATTTATAGAAACAATTGAGCGGAAAAGAGTTTTAAGCCCACGTGGTGACAATGCCCTAACTTTGTGTATTGAAACTAAACCAAAAACCTCTGTATTTATTCTACTTGAAGTTTCATATATTGTCACATGCCACAAATTAGAAAGCTCTTTAAAATAATTCCCAATTAGTATGTTTAAGATTATTTTTTCATGGTGAGAAAGCTTGTAGAGGACATTAATGTATACTTGCTCTAAGACAGTAGAACAGTACAACCACAAAGAAAATGGAAAGAAGCAGTAAAATCCAACATTTTGTCTATGTCAGTGCTTCTCAGGCTGTCTTTGGTGAAGACTAGCTGTTAAATTTTAAATTTTTTATTTTTAAACATTTATTTTGTACATTTTCAACTTACCATTTCAGGTTTTAAACATACAATTAAAATGAGTTCCCCTAAAATCAAATAGAAAATGTACAGATATAAACCCAAGTCTGTCTTCACTGAATTCAACAAGCACAAAATTATTCCATCAAATTGTATTAACATTTCTAAATGTTTACTTTCACATTCTGTGCTTACCTCATGGACAGGTAGAAGTGTGGGCCTGAACTAGCCTAAGGACCAGTGATCTAAGCGACTCTTTACTTCTGTCCTACATTCATCCTCGCCTTGATGGTAGTACACAGTCTGCCTACTCTTGAGTCTTACCTGTTCTAACCTTCGTGTTTCTTCCTTTAAAGTGTTTCAGCCCAGTTTTCCTTTTGTGGGGTGTTATGCTCTGAATCTTTTTTTCCCTCTCTCTCCTGTCTTAATGCATCGCCTTTCACATCAGATTTCAAAAGAAAATGGCACTTCTCCCCTTTTCTTCTCTTGATGAATGTCTGAGCATCCCTGATATCAAACTGACATAACACGCAATATTCACAGGCTATCTGTTTTCCTCCACTTCTACCTCTTTCTCCCTCTCTGTGTCTCCTCTCCTTAACAAATAGTAGTTGAGTATCTACTCTGGACCAGGAACTTACTCACTAACACCCCAGGTCCCTATCCTCATGCTGCTCACTGTCTACTAGGAAAGCACTTACTGAGCAAATAGTTTATTACTTAGAAGAGGGATAAATTCTACAAAGGGGAAGTAAGAGCTACCTTGGCAGGATTAACATGCCTGGTGAGTCTTGCTGACCTACATAATTCTAGAGGACAAAAGGTTATAACTTTTTTTTAAAAAAATGAATTATGTTTATATGTACCATCTTTAAAATGAAACTATCTTTTCAAAATATTTTTCATTTTAAAAGTCTGAAATGGATGATTTCTTAAAAGTCATTTCAGTTGGTTCAGTTTAAGGAGCTATGAACAATAATCTAATTGTCAAAAGAAAAAAGGATTTAAAAAAATCAGATTATAAACTGGATTTATACTCATACACATTAAGATTTTTTTCTTAGTAATTGTTTTAGAGATAAATAAATATCTAACTGTTTTGGTTTCAGTAACATGGCCTTCCCAACTTAATCTATTTCTGTTAAGTTTAAAACATCTCTATCCTTGCTGAATAATTTCAATGACAATGATAATTGTCAATATTTATCTTTTCCTTTTTTAATTTTTATGCTTCAATTTAGTTTGTTGGTCTAAAATTTTTGGCAATTTTGTTTTTTCTTTAAAGTCACTCCCTAATTCACAAAAATACCAACACTAAGCTTTTACTCATTTATGTTGATAAGAAAAACAAGTATGATTTTATCTAGCTATAAAGAAAATAATTTGTATTATCCAATTACTGCAATGTGTAATATTTCATAAATATACCTATTTTAAATTTTTAACAAATTATTCCTGCTCTTATTCTCTTTCTAAATAAGTAGTAAAATGTCAGAAAAAATTGGTGATTGATAGGAAGAGAACAAGAATATTATCTGTATAACCACTGAAGAGTCATCAGTAAATGATAGCACAAACAGGCAACATAATTTCTCTTCTGCTACTGAAGGTGACCATCCTGAAAAACTTAATAGTTTTTCTCTTGACTATATGAACAAAGTTGAGAAATGATAATAAGCAGTATAGAATTATGAAGGCAAGAATTCCAAGTGCTTCACTCTCTCTTGCTAGGTGCAACGTTGATGCCTATTTTGAACCTTCTCATTTTGAGGCATTCTATCTAGAAAAATACAAATAAATATATTCTTTAAAAAACTAACAACTGGGCTTCCCTGGTGGCGCAGTGGTTGAGAGTCCACCTGCCGATGCAGGGGACATGGGTTCGTGCCCCGGTCCGGGAAGATCCCACATGCTGCGGAGCGGCTGGGCCCATGAGCCATGGCCGCAGGGCCTGCGCGTCCAGAGCCTGTGCTCCGCAGCGGGAGAGGCTGCAACAGTGGGAGACCCGCGTACCGCAAAAAAACTAACCACTATGTTTTATGTGAGATTGCTATCACCCAACAAGAATCAAAAGATAAAATTCTACGCCCACGTTTGTGTGTGTTTGTTCATCTATATTTTTGTAAAAACACAGATACATTTATAATTAGGTTTCTGAAGTGTTTTAAAATTCTAAATTTAAATAAATGCCTGAAGTTCTTTTTAAATTACTCATTAAAGAAAACAAACTTCCTGTTAATTCTTATGAATACAGTGTTCGATTGCTGAAAATGTATTGTTTGATGCTGGATTTGTTTGAAAGAATAAAGCTTACTTTTGCTGTAGAAGTCTAGAAAGTAGGCTGCCAAAACAGCCAACAAAAGCTGACTTCTTCACTTCCATCTGCAGAGTCGAAAACCCTTTATGCCACCTCCCAGTCAATGAATTTAATTTGTTCTGTAGTAAGTGTTCTGGAACTACAGTCCTGAGAACACTATTGGTAACTGTACTGATGTTTATATTTCTTTTAACAGATAGGTATATCTTGTTCAGTGTCACTAAGTTTGTAAAAATGATTGCTTTTATTTATCCACTGAAGGAGTTCAGAGCAATGACAGGAAAACATGCAAGAGTGAAGTGTTTCTACCTGTGAGGAAATGTACTTTGCACCATGAATTTGCTGTTCTATTGCTTATTACATAGGGAGGGTCCTCAAATGAACTAGTGGAAAGAGCTTATTTCTCCTAGATTACAAAATCAGAATGCATTTATCTTAAGTTATTACAGCATTAGCTTTTATACAAATGGGATGTGTTAAAGCACACTGAAAATATATTTTTAAAACTTGTATTGGCAATAAGGAATTCCATGTTAGAAGTAAATTTTTAAGATAAATTTTTCCACCATAGTGTAAACATATCATATTATTAATATCTCTGTTTTCACTGCATTCATTTTTATTACTCCTGTGATTTTGTCTCTATTCTCTTTCTCAGGTGTCTCATGTGCTTACTTTCTTCAGTTTTTCCATCCATGTCTCTAGTCTCCTTTTTCTAAAATCTATAACCGGTAACAAATTTTTTAAAATTTCTTGAACTACACCACCATAAGTCTACCTGCAGACCCAGTGAGATCCCTAATCATAGCTTTGGTTGATATAGTCTTCTGGGTCTGCACATACTGAAAAGGACATTCCAGGCCTGACCCTATGTGTCTCCAGCAAAGCACAAGGCAGCATGACTGTCTGATCCATTGGTGAGTAGCACTGGCTTTTCTAGGAATAGTACATCAGAGTCTACACAAACTCATAGCTTAGAGGAGAAGCAAACATGCAGGGCCCGGAAAAGGTTGGGACCAGAGCCATCATGTTGCCATGGTTAGCAACTCCATAGGCACATCTGGTAAGCAATTGTAGTCCATGAACCCTGTAAAATGGTAAATGTGGCCTGTTGAGCATAAGGGTCCTTTATATCTGACATTATATTGACTAGGCTCTTGCTATTCCCTCTAGAGGGGCCCTTCACTCTGCTCTGTAAACAGAGAAGGAAGTCAGAGGCCCGCTCTTGCATGCAGGAGGTTGGCAGCTCACCCTGAACTTGCTTTAGCCAGAGCACACTTAGGCGTCATGGTCAGTGGATATCTTGAACCTTCAAAGGTGAGTCCACTGCTCAAAGAGAGACATTTCGATGACCCAAGATTCCTGACAGATTTTATTTCAATTGCTGGAAGTTTCTCAAAAAAACTCAAAAGCCCTCCAGCTGCCTGGAGAGTCTGTGAAATGCATGCAGTGGGTCTCTCAGACAAAGCTTTAGAAAGCTGCTAGCACCACAGATCCAACCCAGCCTCTGCATCTTGATTTCACTAGAACAGATGTTATCTGCAAGCAATTAACATACTTGTCATCACCAGTGAAACAGATACAGAATCCTTCAGTTTTTTTTCTAAATGCACCCTAAAGAAAAGTGTTGTGCATAAAACAAAATGTTCACATTGGCGTTAAAATAGTAGTCAATAAAGAAATTCGCATGTGTCAGTTTTTCAGTTTTTTCCAATTTTGGGACAAAAGACACTGTAATAATTTTTAGAAAACTGTTAGGGAGTAAATGTCACCAGGAATATAAATATTTGCGATAACTCCCTATTCAATTAAAGCAGTATCTATTTGTAATTATTTTGTATCTTCATATCATGACTGATAGAAATTACGATTTGGTATATTTTCCTGTGTTTAAAAATCTTCGAAATTGCTTGATTTTATAGATTTCTATGGGAAATAAGGGAATTTGACTTAATAATAATACAAATGTCAAATAGTAAAATATTGAGCAAAATATGACCCTTAAGATGGATACAAGTGAAAATTTGGTAAAAATTGAATGTGTAAATGTCCAGGGTGATAAAAACAAAAATAAAACTAAAACAGTAGAAATTCTAAACTCTTGAGTTTTTCTTAAAAGAAAGTCTAAATAGCATAATACATTTGTATTAGTATAATTATACTTTTGACATCAAATCAGTTTCTTATAGGCTAACTTTGTAACATGACATTCCTAAATTACTAATCCTCATTAAATTCACAGTTGTTTAGCATTCATACCCTTGTACTTTTAAATTTTATTTTATTTTATCTTATTTATTTATTTATCTATTGGCTGTGTTGGGTCTTAGCTGTGGGACGTGGGATCTTTCGTAGTGGCGCACAGGCTCTTCATTGCGGTGCACAGGCTCCTCTCTAGCTGTGGTGTGCTGGCTCAGTAGTTGCGGCATGTGGGCTCCAGAGTGTATGGGCTCTGTAGTTGTGGCTCACGGGCTTAGTTGCCCCATGGCATGTGGGATCTTAGTTCCCCGACCAGGGATCAAACCGGCAGCCACTGCATTGCAAGACGGATTCTTAACCATTCGACCACCAGGGAAGTCCCCCCTTGTACTTTTTTTAATTAGTGAAAACTGAAACGCCTAATTTCTAGCAATTCAACCTTTGATCACAAATATTTCTGCTGAAGTAATCATGTAAGCAAATACTGTGACTGATACATTCATTCTGCACTCAGGTACTTGCCGTATTTGAAGTGGAATAAATATTTACTGCAACTGAGAGACAGATATGAAACAGCAAAAGAGCACTGAACTAGATAAAGTATGATATTCTAGATCACTCTCATAAGTCTGCAATTTACTAACTGGTGACCTTGAAAAATGAAAAATGACTTAGCTTTTCTACCTAGAAAATGATGATCTTCTTAACTGTATATTGTGAGTTAAGATAATTGATATGAAAATACTTAACAAACTATGGCACATTATTCAATTTTAATCATAGAATATTTTATATAGCATGTACTCAATAAATACCTGATGAAAAGAATTACCAATTTTATTAGGTAATGTTAACTGAAGTGCCCTGGTGTTTTGGGTGCTTCCTGTCTAATAGGAAGTGTTTAATCAGTGCAGCTTTAACACTAGATAGATTGGTTAATTTGTCTACTGATAATCCCTCGTGTATCATATGGATGCCCAGGGTGCTCACATTCTTCTCCCAGCCTCTTCTTTCTCTGTCCACATACAAAGGCATGTGTCCTTCCGGGTCCTGCCCAGCCTTTGCATTTCCTCAGTACTCACTGTTTGTGCAAAGGTCAAATCTTTCAGCTTGCAATCTCCACGTCGCTGTACTTCACTGCCTAAGACAGGACTACCTTATATTTTAACACCTTTTACTTTTACTGATTTTATAATAAATATTTTTTCTTTTCTATTATATCAAAATCCCCTTGTGATTTCTCTTTCTTCTTCATAGTCTCAGTACCTATTAAATTGACCTGTAAGAAATAATTACTTAAGTATCTACTAATATTAATGATTTGAAACCTCTCGAATCAGAACCTGGATATTATGGGTGAGATTTTGTTCAAGTGACAGCAGAAGTTCTATTACCCTTGTGCGATCCACTTCTTGACCAATCCTTTAGTGAGAAAGGCAAAACTTTGAAGTTGCTTTATCTATTTATGTATTTTTTTTGGAATTCAGCTCTTTTAAAAACATCTTCCTAGACTTTATTCTAATTAGAACTTCTGATTTATTTGTGAATTTATTAATTCATTCAGTAAATATTTGCTAAAGAACTTCTATGTGCAAGGCATTACTCTAAGCATATTTGATACGGCAACAGACAAGTCAGGGCAAATGCTCCCTGCCCCTTGGAGCCTAATTCTACTGGGCAAGACATGCAATAAAGCGAGTAAATTCTCAAATAAATTCAGTTAATTAAATGTCCAGTGAAATAAACAGGGTACTGTGATGGAGACAAGCAGGGGCAGGAGAACACTTTAGGTGGAGTCTTGAAAGTGACAATTTAAGTTGAAATGTAAAGGATGAGAAGAAGCCTGTCAGGCCAAGAGCCAGGCAGAGACTAGAAGTCAAGTCCATATGTAGACAAGAACTTGACCGACTCTAACAGTTTTCAGAGGCCAGTGTGGGTGAAGTACAGGGAGAGGAAAGGAAGTCATGGGATAAGGTAGGAGAGATAATAACAATATTATTGGCTAACATTTATTGTGTGCTTTCTATTGCCAGACACAGTGCATAGATTATCTCACTTGATCCTCACAAAAATTCTCTGAAGTAAATACTATTATCAACATGTTACAGATGAAGAAACAGATGCTTAGAGTAGGGACCCTACTTAGTAGGTAGGGACCCAATCACAAAATGACTTACAGTTTGGGGTAAATAATTCATCTTTTGTTTTTGTACAATGAGAAGCCATTGAAAGATTTTAGTTAACAGAGTGGTATGATTCATTTCTATTAATATAAATATTTACCCTGAAGGGCAACATGGATTGTTTAACTTTTCTCTTTTCTCTTCATCTCTGGTTTGTTTTGTGCCCACTAGATTCTGAGGCCCTCTAGGAGAACAGAGAATGATAAACAATTCAGTCTTGTTTATTACTTTATATTCAGTGCTGAGCATGGTGTTTAGCATATTGTGGATGTTCAGTTAATATTAGTTGAAGGAATGGCTGTACTTGATACTTGCTGATTTCCACTTATTTGTATTCTGATTTGGGGTTTCTGATATTAAAAGTTATACTGGCTCCTGTTTTTTGAGGCCTATAACTATTCCAGGCTCCCCTTATCTTTCCTAAGATGTTCATGAGTGGGCAGTGGCTTACAGTAACAGGTGTACATTGTTCCTTCGTGGCTTAAGTGCAATGACTGTGCCAAATTCCACAGTGTCTGGGGAAGTGTGGACATGGGGACTACAGCCAGAGGGGTCAGAGAGGAAGCTGCAGAGGTGAAAGGGATAAGGCCATCAGGGCAGAGTCTAGAGCAGCACAGAAAAGCTGCCTCTCAGTTTCTCTGAGCACTGCCAAGGGCCATTCCGCCCAAGGACCCCGCTCTGTCTTGCCTTGCTCACCATGCTAGGTACCTGGGTCTTGGGCTCCCCAATGAGTCAATAATTCTCAAATAATAATAGTTATCATATCCATTCTGCATAGGTAATACACTAAGTGGGGATCTGAGCATTGGTGGAATTAAAGCACATAAATTAGAATTCAATCCTTTTTATGTAATGTAGAATTATATCCACCTTGAAAAAATATTTAGAGGAAAAAGTTCAAGTATTTTTCTGATTATGGGACTCACCATAAATTTTGAAAACGTTTTTAATTTGTAAAAAATAGTATTGGATCTAGTAGCTGTTCAATATTAATCAGAATAGGCTAGACTTTGCTATTCTAACAAATTAATCCCAAATCTCAGTGCTTTATCTTATGCTTACTCACATAAACAGAACTGTAGTCTGCATAGGTTTACTTACTATGCCAGGGTTACAGAGGCTCCCCCCATTTTGTAGCAGCACCTTCTGAAACATATAGGTGTTTATTGTTGGGGAAGGGAAAGAAATACAGGAAAATCATTGATGGGGTTTTCATCTCCTCAACCTGGAAGTGATATATATATATATATATATATATATATATATATATATATATACACCTTTCTCTTTCTCTTTCATTATATACATATATATATACACCTTTCTCTTTCTCTTTCATTATATACATATATATATATACACCTTTCTCTTTCTCTTTCATTATATACATATATATATATACACCGTTCTCTTTCTCTTTCATTATATATATATATATATATATATATACACCTTTCTCTTTCTCTTTCATTATATATATGTATATATATATATACAGCTTTCTCTTTCATTTTATATATATATATATATATATATATATATATATATATATATACACCTTTCTCTTTATATACATATATACATAAAGGTATATATATATGCCTTTCTCATTCATTTCCTTTCATTCTCTTTCTCTTTCATTTCAAGCCTGGTCACATGCTAGTGCTGAACTGAAAGGGAGCTAAGAAATATGGGAAGCGGATGGAATTTGGTTGAGCATCAGAGTCCGCAATGCTCCTCAAACATACCACTTTCAGAAGGGTTGTAAGCCTGAGATGTTTAGTTGATAGAATAGGGATCATATTATTCTTTCAAGTTTGTAATTTCAGTTTCTCTTCTGAGTCAGGATACACTGATTATTATACAGCCACTGGAACACCAGACGTATTTCCATAGTTCCCCTTCATATAGACTATTAAATAAACAGATGCCATTTCTAATTAGGACTTCCATTTCTTCTCACCTAATATAAAATATATCAAGTCATTTCCAAATCAGAGATTTATTTCTGTTTATATTTCTCTATGGTCTAAGCAGCCTTCTCTAAGAAGGGCAGGCTCAGAATTGTTGCTTGTCCCAAGTATACTGTTCATATGTTGATTGATTTGAAACATAACTTCTAAAAATGTGAAAGCATCTTCCAATTTTTAAATAAGATGCAGTTGTACTCTGATTTTTAAATGATATACTGTGTTGGCATGGTATCTCTATGGTGTCATCATTATTGTAGTACTGAAGGTTCAGGCAAATGTTCAGTTGTGTTTTCACTTATTTTGGAAAATTGGATTACATCAATAAATTTACCAGGAAAAGGAATATGGTTCAAATATTTTTTTAAAAATCTTTTAAATATGGTTCTAGAACTCAAACTGAACATCACTGTAAAATGTTTTTGGAGTGTTGGAAAGCCATCTATAGTATGCTGTCAAAAGAATTATTATATCAATTGGGAGGTTAAACTGGAGGACTCCTTGCTTTTCTTAGAAGGTTTCATTCCTCTCCACAGTTCTTTTGTTTCAGGGCCAGATATGCTTATTTTTATTTATTTATTTTCTGTTTTTAATCAAGTCCTAGGTCAAGGCATGGAGCATTTTCCTTCCCTTTTTAAAAGAAAAATTTACTAACCAATGATCTTGATTTTTGAGTTAATCTGATAGATAAGAATTGTACTTTCTATTCCAGCAATACAGTAGACTAGATACTCTGAAGTTCCTTCCAACCTATCTGCAACTAGAGACTGCATTAATTATAACAAACACAAATTTTAATTATGGATTTTCTCACTAAAAAGTGGAAATTAACGAGGGCAAAAGAAAAAGCAAGCAGTGAGGATTAAGATGTTAAAGAGGGCTTAACTCAATAGCTAATTTTACCATGTTTATAAGTAGAAAGACTCAACATCTTGAAAAATATCAGCCCTCCCCAAATTGGTACATGTGGTCAATGCAGTTATGAAGAAAATCCAAACTGGATTTTTTTTTTGTTTTTTCTTATTTTTTGAAGAATTTGACATACAGATTTTAAAACTTATGAAGAAGTTCAAGGGTCCAAGAATAGTCAGGATATATCTGAAACAGAGGAATCATGTTGGGGGAATTGTCTAACCAGCTATTAAGATTTATTCTCATGAATTGGAATAAGCTTAAAAATGACGAATAAATTTGCATTAAGAGCCCAGACATAGACCCATTAACATATGAAAAAGAATATATATCAGAGACATCATTGCAAATGACAGGGGAAAGGAGGGACTATGAAATACCAGTGCTGGGGACTTCCCTGGTGGTGCAGTGGTTAAGAATCCACCTGCCAATGCAGGGGACACAGGTTCGATCCCTGGTCTGGGAAGATCCCACATGCCGTGGAGCAATTAAGCCCGTGCACCACAATTACTGAGCCTGCGCTCTAGAGCCCGCAAGCCACAACTACTGAGCCCATGTGCCACAGCGTGCCACAACTACTGAAGCCCACGCACCTACAGCCCGTGCTCCACAACAAGAGAAGCCACCACAATGAGAAGCCCACGCACCTCGACGAAGAGTAGCCCCCGCTCGCTGCAACTAGAGAAAGCCCGCGTGCAGCAACTAAGACCCAACGCAGCCAAAAGTAAATTAATTAATTAATTAATTAATTGAAAATACCAGTGCTGGAGCAGCTGATTATCCGTATGGAAAGCATTAAACTGGAATGCTACCCCAAACCATACACAAATATCAATTTCTGATTGACTAAAGAGATAATTTTTTTTTAATTTTAAGGAAAACGTAGGGAAGTTGTCTTCATAACATCACGATCGGGAAAAATTTCCTAAGCAAAGTATTAAATGTGCTAACTACAAAAGAAAAGATGGATACAGCAGACCATAGTAAACTTATGACATTTAGATCAAAATCTCTAAAAGTTAAAAAGGCACAGTATATAAAAAGATAGTTACAACACACATTGCCAGCAAAGGAGTATTATCTAAAATATAAAATCTCCTAAAATAATTTTTATAAACTATCCAATTTTTCAAATACATAGAAAGAACTACTGTGGAAAACTGTCGGTGTTGTTAGTGAAGTTGAACTACATTATACCCTGCAACCAAGAAATTCCACTTGTAAGTATGTATCAGTCAGGATTCTATCAAAGTAACAAAACCTGAGGGAAAAAGAGACACATCCATTCCCCTGCCTTTTGTTTGTTTGTTTATATATTGGCTTATGTGATCATAAGGGCTGACTAGGCAAGTCCAAAATCCATAAGGCAGGGTAAGCTGGGAATTCTTGGGCAGAAGTTGAAGCTGCAGTCCGCAAGTGGAATTTCTTCTTCCTCAGGAAAACTTCAGTTCTACTCTTGAGGCCTTCCCAACGATTGGATCTGGCCCTCCTAGACTATTGGGGGTAATCTTCTTTACTTAAAGTCAGCTAGTTGCAGATGTTAATCACATTTACAATATACCATTACAGCAACACAGATTAGTGTCTGAATAACTGGGGACTTTAGCCGAGTTGACACATAAAACTGACCATCACAGGTACTTTGCCTAATTTTCCATTGGATTATTGGGTCTTTCTTTATTGATGACAGAATATATTTATATACTAAGTAAACTGCCCTTTATCTCTTATGTGTGTTTCATATATTTCCCAGTTCATCATTTTTCTTTTGCTTTTAGTATCACATTTATTTCATGCAGTATTTTTTAAATTTATGTAAATAAATCATCAATATTTTTATCTATGGATTCTGTATGTTGCATATCAACTAGAGATACCAGTCTCATATTGAGACCTAATAGTTTTATAGTTTCAAATTTTATGCTTAATTCCTGGATTCATCTGAAATTTATTTGGCATAAGGTTTGAGGTAGTGAATAATTGTATCTTACAATGGCTTCTATTTTTCCCAGCTAATTGATTCAGTGATTCATTTCTTTTTTAATTTTTATTTTATGTTGGAATATCATTAATTAACAATGTTGTGTTAGTTTCAGGCGTACAGCAAAGTGATTCAGTTATACATATACATGTATCTGTTCTTTTGCAAATTCTTTTCCCATTTAGGTTATTACAGAATATTGAGCAGAGTTCCCTGTGCTATACAGTAGGTCTCTGTAGGCTATCGATTTTAAATATAGCAGTGTGTACATGTCAATCCCAAACTCCCAATCTATTCCTCCCCCCAATGATTCATTTTTGACCACAGATTGTGAATACCATCTATGTCATTTTAGAAATCCCAACACAAATTTGGGTCTACATCAAGACACACTATTCTATTACATTGATATGTATATTGATGTTTCAGTATGAATCCTACTTTAATTAATAAAGCTTTCCATTATAGTTGGTTATCTGATAAAGTATTGTGCCTTTATTTCTCCTCTGTCAGACATTACCCACCTATTTTTGCCTATTTATTTTGCCATTAAAAACTGTAGAATCACTTAGATTCATTTTTGAAAATAAATTTTTAAATGTATTTAAAATAATCAATTTGGTACTTTTTTGGGGAAGTATAAACATTTTATACACATTTAAGGTCTTCCTATCAAAGAGCGGAACACATATTTACACTTATCTTCTATAGTAATATTTTAGGTTTTCTTCTTATACTTCTTTTTTTTATGTTTTTTTATTTATTTATTTGGTTATTCTTTTGGCTGTGTTGGGTCTTTGTTGCTGCGCGCGGGCTTTCTCTACCTGTGGTGAGCAGGGGCTACTCTTTGTTGTGGTGCGCAGGCCTCTCACTGAGGTGGCTTCTCTTGTTGCGGAGCACAGGCTCTAGGGCACGTGGGCGTCAGTAGTTGTGGCACACAGGCTTCAGTAGTTGTGGCTCTTGGGCTCTAGAGCTCAGGCTCAGTAGTTGTGGTGCATGGGCTTAGCTGCTCCGTGGCATGTGGGAATCTTCCCGGGCCAGGGCTCGAACCCATGTCCCCTGCATTGGCAGGTGGATTCTTAACCACTGCGCCACCAGGGAAGCCCTTCTTCTTATACTCCTGACACATTTCTTCCTAAGTTTATTCTTAGAGTGTTACATCTTTTCTGTTGTCATTTATAATGGTGGGTTCTTTTCTCTTCTATTATGATTTGCATTATAAAAGAGTTGTTTTTATGTAAGAAGGTTATTGATTTTGTTATATTGATATTATACTCAGCCAACTTACTGAATTCTCTTATTGTTGGTTATAGTTTCCTGAATGAATGTCTTGAAATTTTCAGTGATGACATTATATCTCAATGCAATACAATTTCACTTCTGAAAAATATATATTCTTTATTTTTCTTTTCTAATTGCATTGATCAGAACACAGTTAATGCTTGTGTTTGTAAGTGCTTTTGCACTTTTTAAAAAAATTTTAGAACAGCACTGTCATAAAACTTCCTGCAATGATGGAGATGTTCCATATTTTATACTGCACAATATGGTAGCCACTAGCTACATGTAACCACTGAGTACTTGAAATGTGGCTAGTGAGACTGAGGAAACTAAGTATCTAATTGTATTTAATTTTAACTAATTTAAATAACCACATGTGGCTAGTGTACTATATTGGACAGTGTAGTTCTAGTGCTTTAACTTTAGGCATGAAATATTCTTTATTCTAATTCATTCACTGATGTGTTCAACCTACTGTATATTTTTCTTTCAAATTTTATAGGCCAGTATTTTTTGTTACTATTCTATTTTATTGAACTAAATTCTTGATTCATTAATTTCCATTCTTTTTTTATTTATTATTGTAAGAAGTACTTAACTACTTTTTCTATGATATCTTATGTATTCTGAAATGTCATATTTCATTAACTGTAGATTTTACTGTAACTCAGCTTTGATATCATCTTTGAGTTGTTAATTCACTGAAATTTGCCTTGTGGGCGTATATGATCTTTATTTTTTTTCTATCAATGACTGGCAGTCTGGGAGGTATCATGTAGCCCAATGCAAATCTGTTTAGCTGACAGGATTTGTTAATTTGAATAATAGAGATGATAAATTATTTATAGGTGGGGGGGGGAAAGATGAAAAATATTGGAGAGGACCTGGTGTTTCTGAAGTTTAGTCCAGGTTAGCACAGGAGAGGAGAAATAAATCCAAATGTGAGAAGAGGATGTTAAAACAGAAGAGGAAAAAAAGAAAAAGTAGGAACTGAATACTGAAATGGTCAGAATGTTCCCTTAGGTCATCACTAGAAAACATTCCTGGGAGTAGAATGAAGACTACTTCCCTAATTGGCTTAACCTGCTGGTTCTAGATCAGTGCCAAACAATAACCCCTCCAAAAAACCAAGAAGCAGAACTACTATAATAGTCTTGGTCTGGTCTACATCTTAAGCTGAGAGAAGTGTATGTTCCTCATTTTTCAGATGAGTCAACAAAGGGCTTTGAAGAGTGCCTGACACAGTGATTTCTTTTGAATTATTAGTCTGATGAATGAGCAAATGAAAAATGGTTCAGCGAAGGTCGGAGAGCTGGCAACACGTGGAGAATTAGGAGTAAGTGATACTGCTCTCCTGGCTCCTAATGCCTTAGTCTTTCTAACACATCATATTCATCTGTTTTTCTTTATTTATATAAATATGACAGACTTAAACTTTCACTTCGTTGGATAGGTATTGTTTCCGTTTCTGCTTTTCCTAATCTTAACAATGAGAAAAAGAAACTAGAAAAAAGCAGTGGTGGGTACAGCCAATGACAGTTTTTAGGAAATATGTACTAAAGAGAAGGACTGTATAGGCATATGATGGGAACATCCAGACAGTACAAATAATTTCATATGGATTATTATCACTGCACTCCAGCAATACACACACAGGTAAGAGATGAAGAGCACTCAGAGTAATTGCATGTAGTATGAGATAAATTTATATTTGCAGTACCAACCCCAGTAGTTAGGCGGTGGCTTTCTGGAACACTGTTGAGGAAAATTCACATGTCATGCACAAGATCAACAAAAAAGTGTACCTGATTGATTAACAATGTCTATCATGGCCATGGAGGGAGATGCAGCATTATGAATACCACAGATTTTCAACTCTGACATTATAATTGCTTTCATATCATTCAGTGAATTATCTTTGCTGGCAGACAGTAGACAATTTGTATGTATTTGTAGAATTAACTTTTGTTAAAATAAGCATTCTACTTCTAACAGGGGCTTAATAGATATATGATAAGTAACATATGTAGTGATCAAAGTGTGCTGATAGGAAGATCTATTAGCAAAGATAAGAGAATATTATCCCAGAATAAAATCGCCTAGCTCTATTGCCTGGAAATGAATAGGAAGAAAGAGAGATTTTTCGATACCCAGGAAAGATGATTGACATTGCCTCCCATGCCAGTGGTTAGATGAAAAAAATGCCATTTAATTGCAATATTTTAGAGAAGTTCAATTAAGTCTACACTTTGAAAAGTTTGGGGCTGAAGTCAATTAAAAAGTACAAGAGAACTAGGTCAAATTTGTGGTTAATGTGGTTGCACCATTCAATAACATGTGGGACACATTCTTGGATGGAAGAAACCATCATCCAAGTTTAGAATTATTTGGAACCTGCGGCTTTTGAGATCTGAACCCAACCTGAACTTTTTGGTGCTGTGTGTTTTCTTTTTGTTTTGTTTCCTGGGAAGAGAACATGTCGTGCGTGAGTGCGTGTGTGTGTGTGTGTGTGTATTCATTCTAAAGTTTATAAAAATTATTGTAAAGCCAATTGGGAAATATGTTTCTAAATACACTTTGATGAGTTTACTGTAAACAAATTAATATAACTTTCCATTAAAATATATGAATATTTAAAAATTGAAGGGAAAGATACTTAGAAAAACATAGCTTAGGTTTTACCCAAACAAGAACATTTGTAAAAAAATAGCTAAAAAATATTAGATGATCTCAAATTGTGGCCCAGCTCAAAACCTTAAATTACACTGTTTCCCAACATTCAGGTTCCCTAGGATCCCCAAGCAGTAGAAGGTAAAACTATTACTCCTTGGGGAAGAGAATTTCAGATCTCCGATTTTGGTCTCCTGCTCATTCGTCAAACCGCACTGGAACCTGTCCTTGGTTGGATAATATATAGGGCCACCATGCAAGTTCTAAGAGCCACCTGGGAGAAATGATTAAAATCATGTGGCTAAGCTCTTCAAAACATATAGAAAAATTGATATGCCTGTCCCTGCGGGAGGAAAAGAAATCCACAAGAATAATGACCTTAATGGAGCCTTGGGGTTGCTCGACTTCCAGTGTGTATTCTGTAGTGCAGCCAAATCTAATCTGAAGGACTGCGGTGTTGGCCAGCAGGAGAGTAAAATAAATGTATGGCAAACAGGACTTTGTTTGCATGTGGTTTTGTGAGAATATCATTCTTTTAAATAGTAAGTCGTTTTACTGTTTTACTTAGTTGATTGTGCTACTTTAGATTTTTTTTAAAGGTGCCACTTTAATACAACATGGTAGAATGGAAAGAGCATGGGTTTTTGAGTCAGGCAGACCTGACTCAGTCATTCACTAGCTGAGTGAGTTGGGGCAAGAACTGTACGCGGCGTACGATGTGAACAAATACTTGTCAAAGGAGGGAATGAATGAATACAAACAATTAACCACTCTTAGCCTCGATAAAACTGACCTTGTTAAAATTTCATAAAAAACGAAAAATTTTAATTTTCATGTAATGAGACCAGATTGGTAAGCATTTTAGTACAAAAAATGGAATAGAACCTCTTCTTCCTACTAGAGGATTTTGACAAAACTGTAACAAATTAGAGAACAAATTTGGCCTTATCATAAAAGAGAAATTAAGAGATCACATTTAGAATATTCTTTTGCCAGTGTTTGGATTGTGCGAGTGTTCAACACTGCTGTTTGGTGCTGTTGTACTATTAGGCTGCTGTGATCTTCTGAAATACATAGTGAATGTTAGTGTTCATAGTCTAACTTTGGGACATCTATAGATGTTATATGAGGAACAATATTCTAGAATCTACAGTTAAGCTTAGTGAAGAAAGAATGTTCTTCATTCTTTGCAGATCCCACCTAAGCCAGTTTCTGGATATTGCTGATTGCCCCGGAATACATATATCCATCCCAGAAACTATGGTGGTGCTCCTATAGGCTTAAAGGATGCCTGATAGTACAGAGCATCCTGAAATGCACTACATCCATGTAGGTTATTAGTCAGTTGTATACCAACTTGAGTGTTTGAGGGGTACGTTTCTGACTGGTGTGTCCTCCATTCTGAGACCTTGGATCCTAACTAATGAACAACAAAGACTCCTGATATTTAGTATAAATCTGTAAAAGAAATATCTTTATTATGTAGCTAGTTTTAGCCTTATAGCCACTGTGTTCCTCCATATTCAAAACTCTCATTGGTTCATGACTTGAATTACAAGAGCCTTTTACCTGGCTCTCCTGTTTCTTCTCAAACATCCTATCAATTCTTGCCTGCCATAATCATAATTACAACACTCTCTGTAAGTTTCTACAATATTTTTCTATTGTCTACTACTGTAGGAGACTACAATAAAACTTTGGGATCTTATTAGGTGAGCTCCAAGAGCTTGGAACTGAATTTTTAAAAATTTGTCTGAATTAAACTATCAAATCAACAGAATGTACAAAAAGTATGTCAGGTGAAGTAAGAGTGTCTGGTAACCTATCTGAATATGGTAATATGTCTAAGAAAAGAGTGAACATTTCAGAAAGAGGAATTTGTCACTCCTGGACACATAGGAAAGAGGTGAGTGTCAGATGTATATGTTGGCAACATCTATCCAAAGATAGTCCAAGGAAATGGAAGTTGGCTATTCTACCTGGAATATTTCCATTTCTAATGGCAGAGATATTTTTAAGATTCAGATGAATGTAGGTAGTTGTAACGGATTTTAGGTCCCATTGTCGATACCATCCTCACTGTGAGATGGACATATCTACCTAGCTTAATCTGAAGCCATGAAACAATACATTGCTTATACCCATGTTCACCAAGCAAGTGTCTGTCTAATAGAAATGTGCAGGGAGATCACACTGATATTAAACATTTCTTATTCCTGTTACAAAGGTTGCACCTGGGAATTCAATAAAATTATATCTGATCATTATTTAGCTTTCTGTTTTAGTCACTTTTGCTCGACTGCCTCCCTAATAATACCCCACATTTTTTTTTCAGGCATCTATCTTCTTGCTTGTGATCATGAGCTTCTTAGAGGCTGGAAGCAGCCTCCAAGCGAGGAGTGAATCCTGTCTACATTGGTCACTGATTCCCATTCCCCTTGGCAGTGGCTTCTTTAGACCAGAAGCAATCCTGGTGTGTGAGATATAAAGGCACTCTGCTGGTGGGCTTCAGGAAAGATTTCTTATCTGTACAGTTGTACAAAGGGAAGCATGCCTTCTCCCTCCAAAGGACTCGGAGTTCTGCCATGATACATCAGCATTTTGATATCCACCACAGTCTTACATGTACTAAATTTAACATGATTCATTCTCTCAAAATCTGATAATCCCTTGGCACTGGTAATAATGAGCTTTTGAAGTTTCACTGTGGTGGACCTAGTGATCCAGCAGAACTATCATCACATTAGTTGCTTCCAGACACTTCTCAGTGAACTTATACAAGCCTGTGATGAAGTGTTCACCAGTCTTCAGTAAAATAAGGACATAAGGAATAGGTTTTCCACATTTTTAATTTAAATTTTTAATTTAAAGGAAATCCTTTATCTTGAGGTTATATATGTACTATACTTTTGTTTCCAGATTAATTTTATTAAATTTGTTTTATTTTATTAAAATGTGAAATTCCAAATTCCTAACATGGCTCTTTCTGGCTGGTCACTACCCAGTGTGTTTCCTGAGCTCCTTTCACACAGGATTTCTCACTTTCTCTAGACCTGCTTGAGCAGAACCATCACATCCTATCAAAGTCTTACCTGTCAATTCTTGGGGGCCCCAGTGTGTCTCCAGCAATTCCATCCCCATCAAATCTGAGGCACTGTCACACCGAACCTAAAATGTACTGTACAGTCTCCACCTTACTGCGTTGGGCAGCCTATTCCTACCTGCTCTTTCAGATGCTACAGTTCTCTACTGGCCCCTCTTCAGATCCCACCTGGCAGTAGGTGCCAAATTGGGAAAACTGCCCTTTCTCCTTTGTGTTTCTCTCTGATGTGGTCCAAAGCAGCGTTATTAGGGGCCCTTGTGTCTTTTGTTTGGGTTCAAATATCAGCCCCCATGATAGACTCACAAGTCTATTCTTCTCCTGTGACTGAAATGAGTCACTGGGTCAAGTTCATCATGCCTGACTTTCTCTCAGGGGGAATCCTTTCCAGGGAACTTACTCAGGATCTTGTGTTAAGTCTTTGAGAAAGCCACTCCACCAATACTACCCACTGGTATGGATGAACTACAACAACAGATTAGGTATGAATTTTTTTCCAGAGGGTACAACTAAATTTCCAACAAGCCTGTTTCATTGCTTGACAGGTATATCTGAAGCCCAGCAGTCGGTAGTAGAAGCCCATGTGTAACTCAAGCTGAATCCCTACTTTCATTCGTTAGGAAGTTTTGGATATGAAAATAGTACCCAAGCATCCAGACTCCAGTTCATTTCAGTTATTCTTGGGCAAATTACTTAATCTCTCTAGACCTCAGTTTATTTATATATAAAATGGGATGGTAGTGGAACTTACTTCATGTGTAAATTAAATGGGTTAATATATTATGAGTAAGTAATAGTGCTGTATATGGTAAATATACATATCAGATATTATAATTATTAATTCTATCACATTAGTTCCAAAAAAGAAATACATGTGGATATATTTGCTTGTCTTAATATTACCTTGAGTTAGTGTATTCTGATACCATTTCTTTTAAAGACACACAATGCTTTGAAGAGAAACTGCTATAATTAATTATGTTGTATTACTACATTTACTTTAAAGTTCACTGTGAGGATTTTCCAGACTACAACAAAACAGAAGAAACCTCGGAATACAGCAGAATACATAACTCAAGCAATTAATTATAATAATGTCCTACATTACTAGATGCATAAAATTGGTAAAAGCGTTACATCAGATGATGGGATATGTAAGCTAATAGAATGGAAAATTTTCTTAATACTACAGATTATCCTCTCCTTCTTGCCTTTTTATCCAGCAAGTGGCAGGGAAGTTCAAATGACTGCTCACATTGTAGCTTTAGTTCAAGTCACGGCTCAACCTCACAAAGACACAACTGACAATTCCAGATGTCCATTAGTCACGGCACCATGGAGACAGACCCCACTGATCAGTTTGTAAGCTGTGGGCAAATCATGAAATTGTCTTGCCACCATACAGATAAACAAAGCATATGTGCTATAGTTCAGAGCTGAAGATAGCATAAAAATCTTAACTTCAAAAATCTAACAAGAAACATGCAAGAAACAATTTTAAAAATTTTTAGAAAGGAGAAAATACAAACTCTGCAGACATAAACAAAGGTAGGTGGTAATGTAGAAGAGAGCCTGATTTTTGTGGTAGTGTTGCCTTCTTTGATTATTGCATGGGGCAGACCCATGCTAGCTGAAATTATGTCTAGCATTTTACAGCAACGGATTGGACTAGCCAGAGGCTTGGAACCTTGTGGATTTGTGGCTCTTCAGAAGTGCTTCTGTATTGGAATGTGTTTGTGTTTGCCTTTATTTGTTTTTAATAGAAAAAAACTTGAAGAAAAAGTTTCTGCCTTGGTAGATTTTCTTTGGAATCCCAGAAAGGGCTCTTGAGGGCTCTGTGGCTCTTTTGTGATGGTAAACCAAAGCTTTGAGCTTGTCCCAGTTGGAATTCCAGACACTAAAGAAGCCAACTTTAATTATTATTATTGTTGTCTACAGAACTGAGCCCCTTTCTGATTATTCAGGTTTATACAAATAGTCTTCTAAACATATTAGTTTTTTTTTTTTTTTTCAGCTAAGCTAAGACTGCAAAACAAAGCAGGGGAAACTTTGCAATAGGGTTTCAGAGGTGCCAAGTTTCTGAGTCTGCATGGCGGGTACCTGTGGTGTGGCAGGTTTTTTTGAGAGGGAAACATTAATAAAAATAGGGCCTGCAGTGAAGAACAAGTTTCACAAACTTGTAGAAGAGATTATTACCTGGGAGAAGATGACAGTTGAGATAAGCAGAGTCTCTGGGAAAGAGGAAGTTTATTACAATATCTGACTCTCCAACTGAGACATTAATAAATATGAAGCTAATCATAGAATCTTAGTGTTATACAAGGAAACTTAAAGATTTTCAAATCTAACCTTAATCTTCTGCAAGAACTAGCTGTACCATGTCCCAAACAGATTACTCAGCTTCCACCTCAAGCATATTTCCTAGCAGAGAACTCGCTACCATACAAGATAACCCTTTCCGATTGAGAACTCTGATAGGAGGTTCAGCCTCATACTGGGTCAAAAGTTATTTCATTTTAACTTTGACCCATTAATCATGGTTCTGTCCTCCAAAGTTACTCCTTCTTTCATGTAATACCTGTTATTTATTGAAGATAGTTATTATTATTATTCCATCCCATTCCTGAACGTCTTCTCGTCAAGAGTCCTTAGCTCTTGCGACCATTCCTTTTCTTTAAGTTAAATCAAGTCAAATTAACATTTACTGAATACTGACTATGAGCCATACTCTGGTAGGATCTTAGAACACAAGGTTCAACAGTCTGTATTTTAGGAAGATCCCAATGGGACAGCAGGAACTGAGCGACATATAACTTATCACCGTAATACATTCTCACAGATGTTAGAAACATGCACAGACGGGATGGTGGCCAGGGAGTGATTAGATCTGCCAAGGGAAGCTGGGAAATTCTTGTCAAAACAATAGCATTTTCCAAATGAAAAATTAAGGAAAGGCATTCCAGGTGAATCAAAATACTGTATAAGGCATAGCTGTGTGAGAAGCAAGTTGTGGTAGGAGAAAGGGTCAGGTATATTATAAAATTTTTTATATAAATCTTGAAAGAACCCAGAGGTTTTATTAACATAAAATCAGCTAGGGGATCTTTTCCAATCTTCTAACTTATCTTGAATTTCCACTTCCTCTTAAAAATGTTTATTCTGCCTTTTCTCGCTTAAGAATAATTGTTAAACGAGAAATAATAATTCTCAAAATTCTTCCCTTCATAGGGAAGGCAGAGTGAAATAGGAGTTGAGAATTTTGGTTTTCTCACAATTTCTTAAACACCATACCCTCCTATCTCAATCAAATGGTCTATTCCTTTCTTTTCTTAATCTTTGAGCCCCAGTAGCTCTAAAGTGCTTCCATTCTTCTGATTTTCAGCCCATTCCAGGCTTTATTCTTATCAACACTATTATTTTCCTGCTCTTCTGCTTATCTGTGATTATTTACCTTTCTTGTGTTTGTTATGTTTATCCATGTAAAATATTTCTTGAGAAAGGAATCAGTGTTTTTAAGTTAATTATAATAGCTAATGATTTAACTATTATCAATCATTGTTCCAAGAGATTTAGATACATCATTTCATTCAACCTTTATAATAGCCTTACAAAGTGATTCGTACTATTAGTTACAGATGGAGAAATCTGAGAGGACTGGCAATTTAGCCACAAAATTTGACTCCAGTGCTGGCTTTATTATTCAATATATTGCAGTGATAATTCTGTAACTTTTAGAACCTTTCCCTTTTTACCACCTTGGCCCCATTGGTAATTTTATTTTATTTTATTTATTTATTTTTTTGCAATACACGGGCCTCTCACTGTTGTGACCTCTCCCGTTGCCGAGCACAGGCTCCGGATGCGCAGGCCCAGCGGCCATGGCTCACGGGCCCAGCCGCTCTGCGGCATGTGAGATCTTCCCCGACCGGGGCACGAACCCGTGTCCCCTGCATCGGCAGGCGGACTCTCAACCACTGCGGCACCAGGGAAGCCCATCACATTGGTAATTTTAAATGAGAAAACTCCACTTTTACTTTACTTCATCTATTTGCTTTTTTTTCCTATTCTTGAGTCTATAACCATGTAAACAAATCCCATTTGTGATTTTGGCCAAGTGCTAATTGAACACCCCCTGAATGACCCCATCTGCAGATGCTTTGAGGTACATAGATGTACCTAGTAAATAAGAAATTTTCCAAGAAACTGGATTGGTTTTTTGCATAATTGCTGCAGTTAAATAACTTATTTCTTTGAATTCATGGTTCTTACTTATAAATTTTGCTTATATTAAAAGGCTTATAGTCAAATCAAGAATGATAAAGTCAGTAAAAAAATTTAAACTCAAAATTATAAAATTAGAAGATTGTAAAAATATACATTAAACATCCTCATTAACTGTAGAAATCTGGTATTTTATGTGCCTTTTGCTGATCTCCCAACTTTCCAGACTCCCAGGCCCTCATCTGATGCAGGAATGCCCATTGGACAGCCACAGATCTTGCCATCTCTTTAGCCTTTAAATATCTTGGCTATTACTTTAGACCTAAAAATAACTAGTGCTTGGGATCATCATAAAAATTTGTTGGCAGATTCTAAAAACACAAATGGGAAATTCTGTTGCATTAGTTTTTATAAGATGTGAAAAGTGTGTTTTATCAAAGTAAAGGACACACTTAGGAGACTTCTGTGGATAAAAAGGATGGCAACTTATTGGAAGGCATCAGGGGAAATTGAGCTGGAAGAAGAACAAACAGAAGCAAAGTTGGAGGCTTTGTTAAAAGAAAGTACACTTGTTATTAGTCTACATGATATAAATATTTTTGAAGAGAAGTAAGCTCACAAAGCAGACAGTGTCTGTCTCTTGAGCCTGAGAACATGAGAAAGAAAATGGGAACATAAACATTCTATCAAACGGTCAGCACATGAAGCAAGTTATATCCTCCTAAGAGACAAAATGGACACAATAGGGGTGGTGTTAATTCTGAAGGAAAATGCAGGCTGCGTTAGAAGAGATGTGTAATTTTTAAATGATCTCCAACATAACTGTTTTTCTTATATAAAAGAAGCCATTGAGAGTGTTTCTGATCTTGTTCATAATTCTGTGATTCCTTTTAAAGTGAAAATGCCTGCCAGACATTTCTTGTAGAAACTGAAATAATGTCCTTTGCCAATCCCAGATGAGGAGAAAGGAATACCTCCCATGGAGAAAGAAGAGGGGAGAAAAAGGTGTGAAGACTGTTGAAGTAAAGGAATGCTGTTCTGGCATCTCATCCATGTCAGTGACAGCAGGTGCCACAGAGGAAAAGACAAATAAAGGGCAAGGAAACCAAGGGAGCAGACACAAAGAGGGAAACAAATCCATCTGCCCTGTGCCTCATTAATCTTGTCACAAATACTTGCTGCTGAGAAATGCTAATCTTCTCACTACCCAAAGTAGCCTCCCTCACAAGAATGTTTTCAAGGTCTGGTATATCTAATGACTGAACCATTTAATAAATTACTTACTTACGTTACTATAAAAGCCAGTCCAGCAGCTGTAACTTACATGTAAAGCACTAAATCCTTATACCTGACTTTCTAAAGGTTCCTCTAAATCATATTTAGTGACAGGATGAGGTACACAGGAATCAGGATTTAGTGGCAGGACATACTTCATGCTGTTTCGGGTAGGTCAGGAGGTCTAACTTGGATTTCTTCCCAGTAACCTGATCTAGGTGAATCAGCAGGTTATAAATGAAAGTCAGTTTCTAAGACTCCAAATTTTCTTTAACTATCAGAAACTTTATAGGAACATGGTGAGAAACAGGAAAAGACCAAGAGATAATAAACACCATCGACTGATATTATGATATTCCAATTTCTCCTTTCTAAAACAATGTGAAATGAGGTGCCATTTTATATAAGCTAAATATTTGTATCAATTCCTGAGATTTTTATTTCTATTGTTAGCCAGGAAAAATACTCAAAATGTTTCAGAGCTCACGTTGCCTTTTCTATTAGGTCACAAAATATAACATTAGATTGTGAGTTCCTCAAGGGCAGTTTCTAAGACTTTCATATATTTTTTCACTCGAGTATGAGAATACCTTCCTAACATGTTAAATTATAGGAAAGAGAAAGAAGAAAGGGAAAGACAAAGGAAAACAAAATGTATTAGTCTTGTCACATTCAAAGCACTGATACTCATTGCCTTGTTTCATCCTCATGACAACTCCTGGATGAATTAAGAAACTTCAGCTCAGGGTCACAGTAACTATGATAAAATTAGTGTTTGATTCTAGCTTTGTCTGATTTGAAAGCTTAAGCTCTTTGCTCTGGAAGGAAGATCTCTGAGTGCAAGCAAACCTTCCAGTGCCCATGAAACCATGCCTTATTGATAGCTGCCTTATCGTATACGTGGCATGGATCTCACCAATCTATGGAGTATTTCTAAAGGGTAATTAGTTCTTCTCTATTATTTCCAATCAAAAGACTTTTGAATTAGCATAGCATGGTAAATCTAAGAACTTACATTTACAAAATCTCAGAGAAGTCCAATGGTCTCACAAACACCACTAGTAACATATTCCCTTCATTGTAAAAGGGACAATAACACTTGCTGTTATCGAACCCCATGAATACTTTAGGAATATTCAGCCACTTTGTGGGTGAAGTGTAGGAAAATCATATGAAGTATGAAAAAAAAATCTCAATTTTCTCATCATATTAAAATGGCAATAATAATAATAATGACTCATGGGCTTCCCTGGTGGCGCAGTGGTTGAGAGTCCGCCTGCCGATACAGGGGATACGGGTTCGTGCCCCGATCCGGGAAGATCCCACATGCCACGGAGCAGCTGGGCCCGTGAGCCATGGCCACTGAGCCTGCGCGTCTGGAGCCTGTGCTCCGCAACGGGAGAGGCCACAACAGTGAGAGGCCCACGTACCGCAAAAAACAATAATAATAATAATGACTCATAGGTATGCAATGAAGATTGACAAGCTACTATATGTAAAGCATAAAAGCAGCTCACAGCACAGAATAACTGTTCAGTCAACGCTAACTTTTATTAATGCTATTTTCATAACTGTGATTTCGATTATTAGGTTTCTGTTCTCTGAAATGAGTTCACTAGGCCCAGAATCCTAAAGTAAAATACTTGCTTCTGTTTACTTCCCTTCCAATGTCAGTTTTATTGCTTCTATCTTGTATTCCAGGAGAGTGACTGAGCCATTAATAAAGGAAATACATGAATAAGCTACAGTTGATATGAAACTGTTTATATTTGCAGATTCAGTCCTCAGTAACTTGTATATTTGTAAATAGCTCAACATTTCAGCTCCCATGTGTACCAAAATAATAATTGAAATTCAGTTTCTACACATTCACCCCCCCAACCCTCCCTCACCCCCCAAAATAACTAGACATAGGAGACCGTGACTATAGCTAAATAACAAAGCTCCGCCCTTATTGCTTACCTCTTTCTGAAAGCCTTACTGTGTTTCAGGAATGTCCACCCTTGATCTTGCTAGTCCACTACTCTGAAATGTCTGATTTTATTTTTATATTTGTTGTGTACTGGGGTGAGGACAGGCAGGTAAAGGTTAGGCTGTGTGGTATCCAGAGGCTGGAAATCGAAGCCCCCTGTTTCTCACTGCCCAGGTGTGGTGCAGACAGCCCTGGCCTCCACATTTCCTCACCATGCCCTAAAAATGACCTTAACCCTGACATAGAGAGAGAAGCAACATAACTGTGAAAGGCTGTTGCTGGCTGGCTGCGTGAGACAGAGCACTGGGGCTGTATCGCATTGCTCTCCCCTGCGTAGTAACACTTCTAGTCTCTCCAAGTTGACCTGGACTCCCTGAAGCCATGGAGAGGTCAAAGTTAATCCTCAGTGCCCATCAAACTCATTTTATGAGTCTGCCCCATGAAGCAGTGGGAAAATGACTCAGATCAAGTCAATCCCTTCTATTCAATCTTGAAACCTATTGGAAAGAACTCTTTTCTTCTAAGATATTTCACTCAGGTACACTCTATCTTTTCCACCTCTTGCGCTATTTTCATTAAATAATAAATAAACAAATAAATACATATGTAAATATGTGTGTGTATTTATATATATATATTTGTACGTACATAACACAAAACACTGAAGCTAAAGCAATGTATCTGTTACCCCAACAGACTGCATTTCCCTTACACTGCTTAATCATTTTTCATATATTCCATATCTTTCCAGTTACAAATCTGACAATGATGATAAAAGTATCTATTGGGCTTCTTTAAAGAGTACATGTCCTTATTTTTTTCCTTTAAGACAGATGTTCATGCTTATACAATATTTAGGTTTTATAAGGTCCAGGTAGAAGAATGCTTTTGTTTTTAAAATATTTCTGTGTTTTTCAGCATAGAGTGATAGAAAGTGATCAAACCAGGGAATGGAAGAGTTTAAGCAAACGGAATTTTCTTTACCAAAATTTATTGAAACAACATGGACAGGTTTTATTCTTTTAAAAATGACGGGTAAAGTTTAGCTTTATAAAGTATTTCTTGCAACCATTTAATTAAATTCAAGTCTTATGCAGTTTAATTCAAGTCTTATGTAGTGTAGCCTCTTCTTTGCAAGAACGAACAGTTTGGGGGAAAGAGTCATTTCTCAAACACTCACTTGTTTTCTTTAGTAAGTCCAACCTTACTACAGAAAACTCCCTGTAACCCTCTCTTTGTTTTTCAGGGTCTCTGAATATTGAAAATAGGAAATGAAGGAGCAAGCCCTGTGATAGATTTCCTAAGCTTGGTGGAAGATCAGTATCAGCTCACGGAAGTGTGATGTCTTAGCAGAGGTAAAGTGGTTCCCCATTTATATCGTTTGCTCACAGGTACTTCCTCAGAAAGATGGACAAGAAGATGGCCAGCCAGCTTCAATTGCAGATCTGTTCCTATGTCATTGCTCTGTTGAGCACTCATATTTTAAAGGGGAATATTTATGAATTGGTTCTTAAATATTCCAAATAAGAAAGACTTATGCAAACTGGTGACTAATGACAAGTATGAGGGTGGCGTGACTTATGTTCAAGTTGTACTCAAAAGAGGGCATTTCAACTTAAAATCTGAGTCTAGGCTCAATGAATGGCAGACCACTGGCCTTAGGCATGCTAGCATGGTTCACTTTGGACTTCTTGGTGCAGCAGAGAAGGCCCAGCACCAGCAATGCTTTTTTAGGGGTTGAACCCTGAAGGGGTTCAAGTGGCTGAATTACCAAGAGGACAAGCAGTTTTTCACTTTTTTCATTTCCTTCATTTTATGCCTTCCCTGGAAATGTATTTTTATTAGTAACTAGGTTTTGAAATTTTTACCGAGATGTCAGCATAAACCATTTCTTTCTAAATAAATGCCTCCAATATCTGATGTGTACATATAGGCCAGTGTGAGCCAACCATGCTATTAGGAAACTAATAAATATGTCTCCTTTGTTTTCTATTAAATAAGGAAAAGCAAGACAATATTGCTTGTGCCAGATCAGGTTTTGACTGGTATGTGCTTATCCTTTACATAACAAGTGTATTTTATAAGAAAAAACACAGGGGAAATATTTTTATTTATTTTATTACTTGTACAAAAGCCATTTTGGCAACTTAAGAACTAATAAACTGAAATTGTCTCATGTGGTTCTTATTATGGAATCAAATATTAATGTAAAAGGCAAGCACACACCAATCATAGCCCCATCTGGCTGAAGGAACAGGCAAATGTGGCTCCATTTTCATTAGTGAGGAGAGCCGTATATTTCATGATGTGTTCAAACCTGGCTGTAAACGCACACTCAGAGCACTGCGGCATTTTGTACCACTCAGGGGTGCCATATCTACTGATACAGGTTGATGTATTGACATGGCTTGGAGGGAGAGGGTAGCTCTCAGTCTTGCAACAGCACTAACAGAGCACCAGTGGAGACTCGAGCAGCATTTCTTGAAATTCTGGGAAGGAAAGCAAGCTGAACCAGTACGTGATATGTACAGCTCTTACAATATATGCTTGGTTTATTTGCAGCAAGTAAGTTGACATGCATGTAACCACCAAAATTTCATTCCAGAATGTTTGGTCTTTTCAATAACCAGACAAAACCATTCAAGCCCTGGAATCAAAAGACTGTATGCATAAATATTATCTAAGTTCCTTCGGTGCTGTTTTCAGTTTACCTCCAAGGAAATTTAAGGGTGGCTATTTATCAATGGAAGGTAGGTATTCCTTTGTACGGGGTTGGGTCAGCAAGACACCGCACTAATCAATCATCCCTGAAACAATGAGGTGTGGTCATCAGGGCCTCTAGCAAGCATTGACATATTCTTTATTAGGAACAGAAAATAAGTAGGTTCTGATAATCGAAGTCGGGTCCTTCTGGTTTCTCTTTGTCACTTGCTATTAGCTGTGTGTGTTTTTTTTAACCCACTTGTGAATAGGTGACTAAATGATCATATCACCCCAAAATATGTGAGTTTCCTGACTTTTGACCAGTGTGTGCCACAACTGGGATGGAATTATTTCCCTATCCTGAACTTGTTGTGGAGTGCAGAAGAAATGATAAAATAGTTCTTAAGGTATTTTGTTAAATTAGACTTAGACTTATGTATGACATTGATTATTGATTTATTTGGCAGGAAAATAAGTGCAGAAGAGGACTCAGGTCACACTAAAGTTCTAGATTTATGATCCTATTTAAAAAATCCATTCTTTTCGTAAACAATCTTTTAAAATGTAGTCAACAGACCAAAAAAGAAACTACAACTAAAATAATTGTTTATATAAAAACTAACACTAACAAGTGTTTTCATCAGCAGTATCCTTAATTATGGAATGCATTGAGAGTCTATACTGCTGGTCCTATTTACTTGGTAACTAAATGGTTGACGAAAGATATTACTGGAACTGAAACGACCACTCCATTGGATAATGGAACCACTGAAGAGGATATTAAAGCCATGCTCCTAAGAATCTAGGACTAGATCCTAAGTGAGGAAAAAGCATTCTTTGTCCTCTTGGGATCTACTGTATCTGGAACAACTGGGGGTCATATGTAAAATGCCTGATTCGCTTCTGACACCAGTTTTATTCTCCTTTAGTGAGAAAGGCTGATAAGGAAAAGCTGGTGAATCCCTGGCTCTGGCGTCAAGAGGAACTAGACTTGAATATTAGATTTGCTACCTAATAACTGTAACACTATTATTGCTTTGTTTTGAAAATCCAATGAGAGAATGAACCATGAGGATTTTTGCTTACAATTTTATCCCCAAATCTTTGCCCAGGGTTTGGCATAGAGTAGATATTCAAAACATATATTTTAGGGGAAAAAATGAGTGGATGAACTAATACATCTAAAGTTAATTTTTTAATTTATAAAATAGAGATACTAATATTTATCTTATAGTGTTACTTCAAGGACCGAATACGGTATTATATGCAAACCCTAGAGAAATTCTTGACATACCATAGGTGGATGTTAGAAATGTCCGATGGTGTTTATTTATTTAATAGATTATCCACTTATATAACAAATACTTGACTTTTTTCTCTATCTGGTGTCTTAGTTGACTATACTTAACAATTAACGTGACCCTTGAAGGTGAAGATGAGATAAATTTTGAAGAAAGAAGAAAAAGAATGTGAATTCAAAATTAATATGATATAAATTTGGAAGACACACACACCCAAATAGTTTTGTTTCCCAGAATACCCAAAAGCCTGACCAATGTTAGTATATCTACATTGAATCCCATAAGAGTTTTATACATACTTCAAAAATTAGTAAATTATATTGCAAAATGCACTTCAATTCAATTGATATGAATTCAACAGAACTGGAGAAAGGGATATACAACTAAACACTTTCTTTCCTGAAGACAACATTTTTTTCTTGAGCCATGTTAGCCATGTAATATAGATCAGCATGAGTAAGAAAAGAGACCAGTTTGGAAAATGTCATACTACTGTATTACATTGTGACTCATAGCAACAGAAACAAGAGAGGAACAGAGGAGATGGCGAGGTCAATAGCACTGCAGACATGGGAGACAGAAACAAACCAAGCCTAACCCCAAAGGACATGCCTTCCAGGAACTGCTGCCTTGACAGAAATGCAACTCAGCAAGGGCTGAGGGCACAAGTTTTCTGTAACAGTTTTTGGGACTGCGGATGTGGATGTCCCCAGCATTGGATGGGCCCTATGGATGGGCCACTGATTAATCCTTTGAACAGCATTGCTTCTGTTTCTGAAGGCAAGGCTGGAGCTCAGCACAGCCGCCGTGCCAAGCCACTAGAAAGGAAAACCAGAACCGGCACTGATCTTTCAGCACTGTGTTCCCATCTAAGATGTTTATTCCTCTAAATCTTTTAACAATTAAAATACTCTCAATTAGTATACAAGCATCTTTATGATTTGCTATATTCTTTCAACTTTCAGTGTAACATTATTTATTTTAACTTCGATTTAGTTTTGATGTGGTGCATGTATACAATTTACCACAGAACCCATTTTTAACATTTAACAGGATGCTTCCTTTTTCCTTTCTCAAACTATTTTAAATCACATGTTTCACATTTTGTTGGATTCAGATACGTTTTCAGCAGATAGACAGTAAAACAAACAGAAATATATTGATTTTGGTAAACAGTGGAGATGTAACACAAGGCAAAAGTTCAATTTACACTTTTTATGTTTCTCTGCTTCTTCTACTTTTTTTTTTTTTTTTGCCAAGGGACATAATTTTCATTCTAACAGATAAGATAATCTAAACTAGAGGACATAGTCAGACAGACAGTTAAAGTTTAGCATTTTCCTTCTATTGATGGTCTCTTCTTTATCTGAATTATAAGCACTTCTTTAACAGTTAGTATATGAAGGGAGAGTTGTAACACAAAATGTCATGTTTATTTAAAATACAAAGTATAACTACCACCACCAACATCAACAACAAAAATTCCTTGTTAAAAACAGATGAACTAATAAATGTCTGAAATTGTACTTGATTCTTAAAAATCTAGTGTTAGGCACTTCATCAGGTCAAACAAAAGATAACATTTCTAACTGCCCAACAAACATGGGGCCCTTCTCCCAGGAACTTAATCTTATCACTACATGTTGGCTCATTGGGAAAACTTTCTCCCTGTCGTTCCACAATGATTTAAGCAAGTGGAATCCTAGGAAATAAAAATGGAGGAAGGCAGCACAGCACTGCTGCTCCCCGAATGGCTTGGGAATCCTGGTCTCCCTAAGCATCTCTTTTGTGTTAAATGTTGTATGGTTGAAACTTCCACAGAATGCCTTTAAGTAAATAAATATTTGAATGTTTATCATATGTTACCTGATTTATTTCCTCCAAATACACCTTTAAGGAGATGCTTTCTCCATTTACACTTGGAGAAATGGAGGTCCAGAGAGGTCAAGTAACTAACTTGAGGTCATATGGAAGAGCCATCATTTGACACCAGGTCTGACAGAACCAAGCCCGTGAATATCCTGCTCAGTACAGCCCACTCTGCTCCACTGATGACATTGTGAAGGAATTTGCCTGTACATGTAAGAGGAGAGACGGGCAGGGAAGGACAGTTAGTTCAGTGTGAGTTCTGCTTTATCCTATATCACCTCCTTTACTTATCTCGAGCTCATCCTCAGCTTGTTCAGTTAAGACTCCCATTTCCTGGATGACTATATTAGTTTCCATTGCTTCATAACAAATTACTGCAAACTTAACAGCTTAAAAGAGTACCCATTTATTAGCTCACAGTTGTGTTGATCAGAAGTTTGCAGGACATGGTTGGGTTCCCTACTCGGAGTATTGCAAGTCTGAAATCAAAGTGCTGGCCACGCTAAATTCTTATCTGGAGGCTCCAGGAAAAGCCCCCTTCTGTTTATTTATGTTGTTGACAGAATTCAGTCCCTTGCAGTTGGAGGACTGATGTCCCCATTTCCATGCTGGTTGCTCTCAGCTTCTCAAGGTCCCTCTCAGGTTCTTTACACATGGCCTGCAGAGATGGTTCACAACATGGATGTTTCCTTTTGCCAGGCCAGTCACAGCTTGTCTCTTTCCTCTTCTACCAGCCAGAGAGCACTCCCTGTTTTTAAAAGGCTCATTTAGATAGTCTCCCTTTCTTAAATTCAACCACACCACATGATATAACCTAATCACTAGAGTAAACTCCATTTTCTTCATAGTCCTAGGAATTAGAGCAGGAATCTTGGGGGCCCTCGTAGATTTTAGCCTGTCACATTGAGATATCTAAAGTTATTCCAGTATTTTTTAAATGACATTAGATTAAGAAGGAATGTATCCAGAGGGTATATATTCAAATTTTTAAGTATATTATTAAGTCACATTATTTTACAATTTATGGAATCTATGGGAAAGACATTTTAGGGGTAGCACAATGAGGCATTGTAGGCTAACAGAGTGACTATCTGATACAATAATTGAAGAATACAGAAATTGTTTACTGCGTTTAATTTCTGGCTTCTTTGATCAAATGCTAGTATTTAAGTGAAAAATGTTCATATAATACTAGTATATTACTAAATTAGTACTGTTACAGTATTTGTACAGATGAAACTGTTGGGGAGAGGTAAAGTGAGAATAATATCTGTGGATCTATAATTGCTGTGTGCCTCCTGGTTTCCCCCTTTTTGAATGGGAGTGTGAAAAAAAGGCCATCCTACATTTGTCTCATTATTGAGTATTGGGTATTTGGGAAGCAGATAACACAATTCTTTCATTCCCAAGTCTTCAGGTCAAGATGAGTGTTAGTGATGAAGCTATACTTGAGGAATTGCACCCAAGGAGTCTCATTTGCACCTGGACCTGATTTAGACAAGAAAATACTAGATTTTAAGCAGATGCCAAAATAGAATGAGACTAAGAAGTCTCAGGGAAGAGATGAGTGCATCTGCCATGTGCGAGTGTAGGAGGGATGTGAAATTTTATGGCCAGAGGTTGGACTGTGACATACTGTATTTTCCAAAGATGGCCTGCATGCTCTCCTCACAATGGCAGTCAGACAAAAGTCAGATCACATTTCTAACTGCCCTCAAAACCCTGATACTCTTCCCATTGAATGGTGAAGTTCATGTTTCCTCTCCCTGTACTGGGCAGACCTTTGGACTGCCTCAACTAATAGAGTATGGGGGAAATGACGCTAAGTGACTTTGAGGCTACATCATAAAAGTGCCACGCACCTGCCCTTTGCTCTCTTGGGACACTTGCTCTTGGGACATAGCAGCCACCATTCTGTGAGGAAGCCCCCACCAGCTCATAGAGAGATACTACATGAAGAAGCCACATGGAGATACTCTGGTCCTCAGCCAAGCTGAGGTTCCAACCAACAGCCAGCTCCAACCACCAGACATGTGAGTGAAGATGCCTTCGGATGATTTTAGTCCCAGCTATTGAATCACTTCAGCCTTAAAGCCTACCCAGCTGAGATCTCAAACATTGTGGAGCAAAGATCAGCCATTCCTGCTATTCCCAGTCTGAATTTCTAACCCACAGAATTTGTGAGCATAACATAATGGCTGTTTTTCATCAGACTTTGGGTGGTTTGTTATACAGCAATAGTCACTGAAACACTTGAAAATTAGAAGAAATTATATAGACAAACGATGGTATTTTCAGCCCTTGACTTTTTTCATATAATTCTCTGGTAGTGCCCTCTCAGCATAAAGTATTATATACATTATGGAATCTATTGTTGAAACCAGTAAAAATTATTACTAAGTTAAAGTGATGCACATTTAATGATATGCATTGTTCTTATTGCCAAGGAAGAAGGCATAAAGGAAAAATCATTTAAACAAGTGACTAAAATTTGTACAAAATATTCAGGTTTTTATCTTACCAGTTAGTTCTCAGTATTTTTACTTGTATTGTTTATAATTTGAATAGATTTCTGTGATACACTGATATAATACTAATCCGGATACTGCTGACAAGATTAAATTTCACTCAACTGTAGAGTGGGGTTAAGTAGCCCATCCCATCAAGAAAGAGAACATGTGCCACTAGAATTACTTTAGGTCTGGTTATACGCCGAGTGTAGGAAAGAAGAAGCTGGAGGCTTTGTATGAGGCAAGTGTATGGAAGCCCCCTGTGAAGCTGATGAAAAGTCTGTGCTGCAGTGGTGGACTAGAGTGGCTGGAACAAGAGGTGAGGCAAAAGGGATCTGAAGTGGAGCACAAGAGGCATCTGACACTATTTCTAATCCTAATATTAGGAAGTTTAATCAGACAGGAATGATCAATGGAACAGAGTTATTTGTTGGGTTGTCTATTAAGCAATGGGTTGGAAGTTTGCTTAGTGAAAGTGGGTAAATTAACACAAGAGCTTTAAATCAGTAATTTCCAATCTGCCTTAATGGTACCTTGTTCTTCTTAAAGCAGGGATTTAAAGAGATTTACAAGACCTTCTTCCACCAGCATCAAGGCAGAAAGAGCATTGGTTTAGAATTATATAGGCCAAGTTTTGACACCGGATCCAATTCTTATTTATTAGTTATCAGGCCTTGGTCAATTTATCTTACTTTTTGGAATGTCTTAAAGGTGAATAAGGAAAAGGTGAAAATAAATATCCTGGCTAATTTTACCCTTTTCAAGCTAAGCTGCTTTTTCTTGAACATTAAACTTGATATATTGCACTCAAACATCTTGGTTAAACTACTAGTATGTCATCCCTTAGGAAGAGTATTAGGAAATGTATCTATTGGGGACTATGTATTCTCTCATTGAAGCCCTTAGTTATCTTGCAAGAAAAACTGATTCTCTTAAATTTACTTTTGGAGATAATCATATTGATTTTCTTCATTGGTAATTTGACCTTGATTTGTTCTGAGTTCTAAAATCAGTGATCTTTAGCAAGCACTGTTCATTTTTCCTTGCTTACTGATTAAAGATTGAAAGCCTCCTTTAAGGTCAGTACTAGGCATCTGAAAGGTAGCACCAAGGGAAAAACAAGTGTCTATCCTCTGACCCTAGAAGTCAGGAGGTGGCCTTCTCCTGACTACTACTTTCCATTTCCATTTATAAATGAAAGACGTGTGATATGAAATCAAATAAACACACAGAAACTTAGAACAAAGAAAACAACCAAACAGTAAAAACAAGAGTGAAGAAGCAACACAAATCTCAACTAGGCAAAAACTCTCAACATACTAATGGTCTAAAAAATTTAGAAAAATAAAGAGAAAAAAGTCCACTCAAACCAACTAACCAACCAACCGATAACAAACAAACAAAAACAGAGAACTCCTGACTGCCCTGTGTGGCATTCCGGGTGAGTAGAGGGGCTAGCTATCAGAAAGATCCTGATAACTTCTTTTTAGAGATGCTACAGTCACGCCTTCAAGACAAGTTACATGAAATCTCTGTTACTAAAGACAGAGGTGGGCAATCAGTTTCTTTGTACAACAGAGGACTTATTTTCACAGCAGGTCATCATGAACTTGTTTCCCTCATCTCAGCCAGCACACTATGAGCACTAGACATTGCCCTCCCAGCAATTTGATATTTCCTCTTCAGAAACATAAAGTGATTCAATGTAGACGTTTCCCCTAAGGTTATGGGTTATGTATGTACACTTGCTGGTGAGAATAAGCCACCAAGTATAGAGCACCTCACCTCAATACCCCAACACCATTATGAGGCTGAGTATTAGAGACAATTTCAAGATGTTCAGTACTTTTTCTTATCACAGTATCATGTAGTACCAAACTAAACGTATGTCATCACATTATCACAATTTTGCCACCTGATCTCTTTTCCAAGCCTGAGACCCCCATCAACTCTAATCTTGCCAATAAACGCCTCTGTCCTCTCCTACCCCTTATGCGATCCTGTTTCAGGTTCTCATCCTCCAGAATAAGAGGGCTGTTGCCTCCATAGGCTCATTCGGAGGTGGGCGCCATAAGTTCTGGTGATCTTCATTAGCAGAAACATTGAGCCAGAAGTGGGAGCCATTTATCCTATAGGGAGGAGTACACCAAGCAGGAAGGTGAGCCCAGGGGAGAGAACATCAGAAGAAAGAATCTGACTTTGAGCACAGAGGAAGCCTGTGGCCAGAATATTCAGAGACGTTAAGACCAAAGGATAGGAGTGTGAAGAGGGGGAGAAGGAACTGACACTCTGCCTCCCTCGCCCCAGGTACCTCTGAAGTCACTTCTGAATTAACACTTTGACACTCCAAAATGCTGAAGATCTATCTGTGGCTTCACTTTAAAGTAACTAATGCTTTTAAATGGAGATCAAATGCCAAATAAGTAAAGGAGGTAACACATCAATGTTGTAATGCAAACTCCTAAGAGAGATAACACCTCAGTGTGAATCAAGCTCAGTCAAAATGTAAACAATGATATCTGATCACTTCCTGCTGTTTTAGAGGAAAGGGGTGGGGATGTAACTAGGAAGCAATAGAGATGGAAACAGAAAGGCTGGCAGTTCCCTCTCTCTCTCTCTCTCTGTCTGCTTGCCTTTTCTGTTTACACATGTACGTTTGTGTCCTTTATTAACCTAAAAAGTTTGCCCCAGTCCAGAGCCTAGAAAATGAGTAAAAAGAAATTAAATTGACTATACTAAGTGATTATACTGCTTTATAGTCTTGTCACAAATTTATGGCTTCACATACCTTCGTATAAATGATGCTCTCACATTATCATCCCCAATTTCAGGATGATGAAACTAAGCCCCAGACAGTTTAAGCAACTTCCTATGCTCCAGCAAACAAGGAATTGGTAGAGCCAGCCCTGAGACTCGAGACGTTTGACTCTAGTTCCCACGTTCCTTCCATTCCGCAAGAGCTGCTTCCTGTTTATGCGACCTGGGTACAGACACGCAGAGGAGCAGTGCACAGTGGCTTTTGATGTCTCCAGTCTTTGAGTTCTGTACCATAAAATAAACCCTGTTTATTTTAATATTATATTATAAAAAGAGTTGCCCTGGACAACTGATAAGACATTCTGATGTTGTGTTTGCATTTTCTTTTGAGAAAATAATACACATACAGTACTCATGATCTAGGGCTGATATATATACTATTAGAAATCATAAAGAAAAGCCAGGATTTCTGCTTTTAAAATTTCTGCTATTTATTCCTTAGTTTAGGATGATATGATTTAAATACTATTATTCATATATTTTGAAGCTAGAAAAATGCAATACAATCAATTGTAGAGCAAGTATAAGTAATTCCAGGGGATAAGTTTAGGTCCTGTAACTCCGTAAAAAGGCTAACATTCATCCAGTGCTGACCATTTGCCAGCAACTGTTTTAAAGGCCATCAAATGGATCAACTCTTTTGATTCTTATAACAGCTGCCATATGAGCTATGTACTACTATTAATCTACATTTTACCAAGGAGGAAACTGGAACATCCAAATGTTAAGTAGCTTCTCTAAGAGTTCAGAGTTAGCAAGCTGCAGAGCTGAGATTTGAAACCAGGTGACCTGGCTCCAGAATCCATGCCTCAATTTCAGGATAACTTCTCTCTGTCTTTAACTATGTAGTTACTGTGCATTGTCCATACACACTGTATTTCACACCGAACTCACGGGCTTCCCTAGCTACTAATTGTATTTCATTTTGATATCTCTATTTTTTCCCTTGTTTTTCATCTCTTGCAGTCAGGAGCACCGTCTCTGTTTCATTCCCAACTGTAACATGGGGCTTGGGATATAGTCTTTAAAAGACCTAGCTAATTTATTTAATAAATAAACAAATGAGTGAATTATCAGGGATAATGTTTATAAACCTGGTCGGACATAATTGTCTGGGAGAGGAGGTTCTGTTTAAAGCTTTCCCTGAAATGAACTCTATAGGGAGGTCATGTAGGAAAAGTACAGGAATGTAACTAGAAAGCTGGAATGAGTGTATAAACTAGCAGTGTTTAGTAAGTAAATTAATTTCCCTGGGCTTTATTTCTTTACCTATGAAGTAAAGTTTTGGCCTATGATTTCTTTGAAGCCTCTCAGTTCAAAACTATATGACATTATGATTCTTTAAATTATAACAGAATTTCAGTGACCCGTTTTTAAAAGCCTTAAGCATTTTGTTTTTGTCAGTTGACTTTTGCTGGGCTCAGGAGTATCTTATCTTTCTTTCTTCTCTTTCTCTCTCTTTCTCTTTCTTTCTCTCTATCTTTCAAAGCAAAAAGAAAAAAATGATTCCCTAAGTGGTACAGTTATTTTTCAGGCTCTCTCACAGCTGAAATTATTTACCACATAAAAACCCCAAACCAAAGCAGTGACATATCCCTTATAAAGCATTCACAAGCTAGTCAACCAACATTAAAAGTGGAAAATATATCTTTGCTCATAAGGGGACATTGAAAAAGATTAAATAGATTTCTCTGAAGTTCAGGGGGTGAAAGCCATATTACATCATTATCAAAGTTAGACATTTTTCTTCAAATAGTGGGTAACAAGAGAGCCATCTTCTGTCCTTGCTGTGCATGTGGAAATTTCTGGGACAATAGTGGAAACTCTGCATGAAGTAGTGATCATAGGATGCTTCTTTTGCTTATTTACTTATTTGATTTATTAACTCTTCCTGAGCCTCTGGAGTCATGAACATAACTGTAGAAAATACTAGTGTGCATAAATCTCTGTCTTTTTCCCAGCCTCACAGCTGGGATTCTCCATATCAATCAGACAAAGGTCTGGATTCAGCCCAGAGTATTAATGAAAGTTGTATTCTCATTTTGCAGTCCTAAACAGAATTACATTTGTTGACACATTTTCCTCTCTCATCATTGTCCAGAATGCCTCAGGTTTTCTAATGTTTATTTTGTTTTCTCTAATTCATTTTCTGCCTTCCAAGGGTCGATTGTACTACAAAATGAAGAAGGGTTGATGGAAGCTTTTTCTCATCAACACTCGAGTCTTAAATGCATTTCTTTGGGAAGTTTGACCCAAGGCACTAAACAGAACTAGGAAAGAGAAACTGGCTGACAATTTTCTTTTGCAATATATATCCAGATCGTTAGTATGGATATTGGAATATTATTAGATCTACTGAAGCAAGAGGTATTGCTTACCAATAGGTATTGGTTACTTATCTATCGCTGTTTTTGAAGCAAGGTCTGAAATTTCCAAGGGTCACTTAAGCGTAAGATCAGTTTTATGGGTATGTGACCTGTGCAGTCACATAGGGCAGCAAGCTTAGAAGGGTTCCATGCTTGGTTTAATGCTCTGTTAAAGCAGTCTTGTAAGTCTTAACAGTTTTTGAGTAGGAGGCCTCACATTTTTATCCTGCACAGGGCCCTGTAAATTACGTATCCAGTCCTGCTTAAGAGTATGATCTAGTTAGGTAATTTCAGTGATGTCATAGATGCCAGTTTTATTTTTGTACCAGGGTTAACTCTCCTAGAAGGGCAGTAGCAGCTGCCATTCACTGATCTTCATATAACCAGAGCTGTATAATGGACCATGTGCTTGACCATCTTGAAACTGAAGACATTGTTTTTCTCATTTTTAAGGGTAAGAAATCTGAGCATCAGAGATTTTAAATAACTTGCCCAAAGTTACACAAGCAATAAGTATTGGAGACCGAACTTAGACATATGCCTTCAGCTTCTAAGGTCAATACTTTCTCCTGTACACCACACCACTTTCTGTGAACGTTTGCTTTAAACTCATGTTGGAGCATGGATTCACGGAGGACACTCTGGGGCAGGTATCATCTGTAGGAGTTTTAGGAAGACTTGGATGGGATTTGTTAACCAAAACCTAAACGTCATAATGTAATCCACTTGACCTATGTGTGGTTTCCTGAATGTGACAAGATTTCTTAAACTATGGTAAGACAAGTTAGCTCAGAGTTGAAGCCTTTACGCATAAGTAAAGATATTATTTTATTAATGTTTTCTTTGACGATGAGGACTGCACTTCGAATTCTCAGAGCACTTTGCACATAGTGAATCATGAGAAAAACATCAGTTAAAGTGGAGCTGTTTCTCCTCTACTGCAAGTTAAGTATGAATGCTATGCTACTTTTTTCATACTGTTCTTAAGATAGGTAACTTAAAGTTTTCCCCTCTAGTCACTGCTCTTCAACAGTGTTTCCTGTCAACCTCTTCAGTCTCTCCAATGTCATCAATCTTTTCCATTATCCCTGTAGGATATTGTGGACTGCCAAGCATCTGACCAGAAGGAAATCCCTCCACCAACTCTTCTGTTTCTTTTTCCTTACACTTAATGATAACCGTTTTGACTGCTGCTTGCCTTGTCACATTGTAAACTTTCCTTGACATCCTTATATTTCTTTCTCTTTAAAAATTAGTTTAAATTAATTTGGTAGACTGAATATTTGCTGCAGGTCACTTACCTTTTTTTTTTTTTTTTTTTGCGGTACGCGGGCCTCTCACTGTTGCGGCCTCTCCCGTTGTGGAGCACAGGCTCCGGACGCGCAGGCCCAGCGGCCATGGCTCAGGGGCCCAGCCGCTCCGCGGCATGTGGGATCTTCCCGGACCGGGGCACGAACCCGTGTCCCCTGCATCGGCAGGCGGACTCTCAACCACTGCGCCACCAGGGAAGACCCCTTTTTTTTTTTAATGCTGATTCTGCCTTCTGCCAAAATTGAATTTGCTTTAAGCTCTCATTTTTAATGACCTGATAGAAAACATTTAACCCATGATATTCCATCTCCTTTACTAATGAGGAACATAGCATGTTTATTAAACATATAAAGAAGTGCTTACACAAAGACAGGTAGCTGCAAAAGCTCTTTTACATTGGGCAGATGGTGAAAAAGAAGGTCAATTTAAAGGACCTTGTAACAGACTGGTAAGATTTTATAGTCCCTTTGGAAAGATTACATGTTCTAGTAAATAGAGAAATTGCCATCACCAAGTTTTAAAATATTTTTTAAATAATAAGGAATATAGTTTTATGTATGATCTTATTAAAAATCTCATGTTAGCAAAAACTTGTTGGGAAAATGAATAAGCTTAAAATTTTTTCCTATCATTTATCTTCAGCAAATACATTTTAGGTATTCAACAAATAGTTGGACTAATGGATATATTTTAACATTTCTCCTCCTGTTTGTCCTCAGAATATGGGTTAGGAATTCATCCGCCTTTCATACACCCATAAGAGACAAAGAAATAACAGGTACAGAAAAAACCTGAGGTTCATTATACATGATCTTTATTAGATTAAAGCCAACTTCTTTTAGAGTTTGAGTATACAGGAAAGTTATTTTCCCTTCGAGGGAACAATATAATAATTTTGTATTGTATAATCTGAGCCATTCTCCAAGGAAACACATGTTCAGCCTTTTCCCCTTTTCTATTAAACAAAATTCAACAGAGAATGAGGAGAAATGTAATGCTGACCCAGGCTGGTAATGCTTTCCTCAGAGTCTACCTACCTCTTTCACTACTTCATACCCTCTTGGTTCATCAAACTTTTGTAGGATCCAGAACTGCTTAAGGGGGTTCATCTTCTGGAATATTAAGGACGTGGGAAATCCTAACAAACACTTGTTGAGCATCAGAAAGCATAAAATAATAGAATGTGTGAGAGGAAAGGGCCCACGGCTATCATCAGGGGCCTGGCCCTAGAACTGAATCTTACGTTTGTCCTCATCACGTAGGGCTGGGCCTGGAGGAACCTTGCATGATGCATGGGTTCTGGGAAACCATACACCCCTATGGGGTGCTGATCGAGGTAGCATTCCCAAATGTGTATAGATAACAAAATACAACTTTATTTGAAAATCATTATTCAATTAAAGAAGCTGTTTGTAATTGTCAAGTTTGTCGTCTGACAAGTACATGTATGATATAGTATTGTTGAAGTCCATTTACTTTTCTCTCAGTTTAAGAATGCTTTCTTTTTAAGTAATAGGATATGGGTAGAGGTGATGAGTAGAGGTGATGTTAAGTTAAGTGTGTGGGAACCGGTGTCAGTCTGTCAGGGAATGAATTCTACATTAATAACTTCCTAGCTATGTGAACTTGGACGAGTTACTTTACCTCTCTTGCCTCCATTTCTCTTCTCTTTAATGAGGATAAAAACATCTACCCCATCAGGTCATTGCGAGGCTTATATGAGTAATTATAATGAAAACATATAGATGAGTTCCTGGTACAAAAAAAAGCAGAAGTAATACGAAGTTGATAAATGTTAATACAAACTACATTCTACAGCTTGAAGTAGTTCTGACACTCACTTGTTAGTTGAGTGGGTTTGAGAGATTGGGTCTTTTTTTTTGGATACTCAATCTAACCAAGCTTGTGAAGAAGCCCTCCTGCCTGTACCATCATTCACAACACATTCTATATGTAGTTAAATATTTAAATACAACTGCATGGTAATATTTTGGCTATGATTTGGGATTTGAGCAGCAATTTCATCACAAGAATGATCATCAGTCACTTTGTTGTTTTTAACTGTCACTTGCTGATTCAGTCCTGGACTCTTCCCATCCTCAACTTCACAGCCATATTTCCAGCCAGGCCTTTCTTCTTTCCCTCAAGTCCCCAAACACACATTGCTTGAGTGCACTTCATGACACATTTGGGACTATGCCCTCTAAGAGTCAGAAACATGGGCACACACAATCCAAGGGTCACAGTAATAAAGAGAATGCTGATTTGCTCGTGGAAGCCATTCAAAGGGCTCCAGAGCCTATCCACAAAGGCTGTCACATTGTTATACCACATTAAACACAGGCCTGTGCAATATTGATGTGTTTCATAACTTCAGAAATAACAAAAACCTCAACTGCTTCCAGGCTTTTAATTTCCTTTTGTTAACTATTGTCAACTGACACTTCCATGTAAAATTAAAAGCTAACCCTCAATCCACTAACCCTTCCAGTCCGTCCCCCTCTAATTCCCCCTCCAACACCCACTTAAAAAATAGCCCAGTCTCCCCTTTGCCTCATTTCTGAGTGGAGGACTCGTTCTTCTCCCAAGCAGATTCTCCTAGTGTGGAATGATCCGTCCCTGTGGTCAGCCTGCATGCCAGGCCTGCCCAAAGCCTCAGCCATGTCTGGAGCTGGTGGGGATCCTCAAGCAGGAGAATGCTTTGAATTCCCTGAATTGTCCCAATGTATCACTGTCACCAGACGCACCTGGGGATAGTCAGGGATCCTGTCAAGGAGGGCGCCAGCCATGCCCTCCCTGAAGGAGTCTACACTCCTTATCTCAGGGAAAAAATTAAAAGGAAAGCAATAATTTTTTTAAAAAGTGCTTAACTCAGGTTCACAAGAACTAACTGTACTATAAATGCAACATAAATACTGTAAATCAAAGATGAGAGGATAGAAATTATCTGCAGAGGCCAAAATACAATTTCTCCCAAAAGTGTGCTCACAGTGTCTTCTGTGTATCCAGGGCCCTCAGTGGAGTTTCTAAATCACTCAGTGGCTCTTTGCAAGTGGGCTTCATTCTCTTTGACCCAGAGCTTTCTGGACTCATTTTCTATTAAAGTTTCCTTAGCCTGGATCTCTCAAGTTCTTGCTGAGGTGACTGGCTATTCATAAAATCTAACTGTGCTAGGAAGTTAAGTATCATGAACTTAATAAGCTAACCCTCTGAGGGGTATTTGCATTTTCCTCGGAAATCACAGAGATAAAATATTACATTCTAAATTATAGAAGAATTCCAGGAAACCGAAGAAAAGAGATTTGTGGGTAAAAGACTAAATAGATCACCTACAAAAAATGGGCTCTGGTGAGACAGTGTGTCAAGTACAGTGAATCCAGGCAGAAGATAGATGCTAGACGTTTGGGAAAGGTAGAGAGCGGGGAGGAGAAAGACTGTGGATATTAGTTGAATTTTAATGTAGAATTTTATATTTGTCAAGTGAAAGACGAAGTGTTACTTTTTGTAATAACACAGAAAATACAGTTCTACAAGATTTCCAAAGAAATTTAGTGATTCTTAACCTTGGGAGTTTCCATATGCGTATCTGGGTGAGAGGGTGAGTATCTCAGAATCTTGAAAGATTAACTACTTAGGTTACTGCATTAGAGTTTATGACAAAACAAAAAATAGAGGAAAATGCATGAGCTTTGAGGTCGGGTAGACTTTTTTTTCTTTTTTTACATTGTATTTTATTTTTACATATACATGTATCTATTCTTTTTCAAATTCTTTTCCCATTTAGGTTATTCTAGAATATTGAGCAGAGTTCCCTGTGCTGTACAGTAGGTCCTTGTTAGTTATCCATTTTAAATATAGCAGTGTGTACATGTCAGTCCCAAACTCCCAACCTATCCCTCCCCCGCACCCCACTCTTCCCCGCCGGTAACCATAAGTTTGTTCTCTGTGAGTCTGTTTCTGATTTGTAAATAAGTTCATTTGTGTCTTTTTTTTTTTTTTTTTTCAGATTTGGGTAATCTAAAAGTAGAGTTTTTGCTCAATTCTTAGTAAGCTGTGTGATCTTATATAGGCTATTTCATTTCTCTGAATCTGTTTCCTTAACTGTAAAACAGAGAAGATTTTCCTACCTATCGTAAGATTTTTGACATATTACATGTGAAAGGACTAGTGCAATGCTTTACTTATAGCAACTTATAGCAAACAGTCAATAAAGAGTAGCTCTTATTATCATTATTATGTTTCCAAGACTAAACGCTGCATTATTGTTTAATGGCATTTGGAGGTTGCCAGGAAGGCCCAGAGCTACTCAAAAGTTCTGATTTTTCTTTGGAATCATGAAAGCATGATTAAATGACAATTTGCACAGTTATTTTATGCCATTTTAAAATTCATCTTTGTAACTGCCACTGAACCCAGCACAATGCTTTGTACTTAGCAGGTGTTCAGTAAATATTTGCCAAGTTGATAAATCTGACAATTGGAAAGATCCACATGGGATCCGAGGTACCTCTGTTGATGTAGTCAGAATACTCCCCAGCCTCAAGCCAATGTGGTATTCTTGAGTGTCAGCAGTAAAAGTTATGGGGGGACATCAGGTTTCTATTTTTGGTGGAGAAATAAATTTGCATGCATGTGTATGTGTAAAACTAAAATGTTCTGGCATAAAGCAAATATCCAAGGGGCAAACTATGAGGAGGTTATTTATTTATTACAAGTTATGGATGAGTTCTCAGGGCTCCCTCATAGCTCAACCATGTGTGTGAGAGCCATGAAACCAAAGGATCTTAACGAACATATGGAAATAACAGTGCTCATCCTGGTCAGCCCACAAGATAGACCTCCAGTCTCCCCATGTAGCCCTACTGGGGGCAAGAGGTGATTTCTGAGATGCCTGTGTCTTCTGTTATTGCTGAGCACCGTGGGGCTGACCCTCATATTTGAATATTAAATTAGTAAAGGCAGAATCTACACAATACCAATGGCATTAGTCATGTCTGCTGGGGCATCCAATACCAGATGTCACTTTTCTGATCTTTCAGGCTGGGCCTTCACTGTTTTTGGCACGTCAGAGTTCGCATCTGAGTACAATTTAAGTTGTAACAATGCAATCAGCATGCCTATTTTTTTGCCTTCCTCTCCTGCTATTTTGGGAGCTGAAGCTATGAAGTCCCTCTGCCTATTAATCTGGGAAGTTAGAGATGATTTCCTAGGCCCCCTTCCCCCATCTTTTTTTGGGGAATGAGAGAGCCTGCTCTCTGCTGCCTTGCAGACATTCATTTGCAAGATTTACAGCAACCTTGCAAATAACCATTCTCCAATGGAAAGTAATAATTTATGTTGGGTGAGTAGAAAAGAGTTCTGATCCCACTCATTTTCCCACTGGTGCACCTCCTGGGAGGGAGGCACTGGTCAAAAAAAAAAAAAAAGATGAATGTGTTCTGGTGAACTGTTTGTACTTATTTTCAAGGTTGAAAAATTATGATAGTTGAGAATTCACCCATCTGCTATACCTCTTAAACTGAGTCCAATTATCAGGTAGGAAAGGGGCATAAATTCAGGTCTACCTCATAGTTTCTAATCATTAAACAGTAAGACTGAAAGGAATGTTATCAAGCTCAGGAGTCTTCAAAGTTTGGTCTGTGGACTGCGCTCCAAAAGACCCTTGGATAATTCTCACATGTAATCAGTTCTAATGCAAGTGTCACTTTCTTTGCACTGTGACATTTGCTTAAATTACATCTCTCCTTTTAGATTTTGAGCTTCCTAGGAAGATGTATCATGGTTTTGTGTCATCATTTTGTACCATGCTGGGTACAAGTTATGACCAAAATGAAACTTTTGTTGAACTATACTGACATTATTTACATGTGCTTTTGCCACTTCTACAACCCCGGTTTTCAAAAGTCACATCTATTGTCATGTTCTAGTTTCTACTTTTAAGAGTCTGTTTTTCCCTTCACCATACATCTTAGCAGTTCCTGCTCTAAGACACTGTTTGAAACTCACTGTGTCAGAGTCTCAGCAAAACACAATGGCAAGTATTGTGAGGAATACTTACAAAGGGGTGGGCAGGGTATAGGAAACTACAAGAGAGAGAATAGTACCCTGGAGTTAGTAACAGCAGAACGTTATTACCATCCCATGGGATGAAGAAGGGAACTGCTTCCTGAATATGAGGACAGAGAGGATAATATTGAAAGGGCTGCCTGATAGGAACTCTGACATTTGAGGAACTCGTCTAACCTTTGGCAGCTCAGCAGCGAGGCAAGCAGGGAAATAAATATCCCAATTTCTTCCCACTGGCTGAAATGAATAGAAGCCAAAGGACAAGGGAACATAGCAGGGTGGGAAGAGTGGAGAATGATACAAATGGAAGCTATTGACATAACTTCTCAACATCTCCCACCTCGTCAAATAGCTTTAGTGGTGTTCTGCTTCCAGTTAAGATGTAGAAGGATGTGAAAGGTTTTCATGGCCACCAAAACAACAAGAAACCAAGGGACAAGCCAAAAATTCCTACTAATGAGGAGCTCTGGACACCAAGAACTCTAAAACTACTAAAACATAGTCAAAACTTCAGGGAGATGGGTGAGCAAAGAACAGAAGATTGCTGTGATTGGAAGCAGTTAGAGAAGCAATACTGCCAGAGAATGATGCTCTTTGTTCAAATGAGAAATCTGATAAGCTTTTCCTAATCCTATGGGCTGGCCTATTGGATTTGAATTTTGAGAAGCTCCAAATCCAGAGGTCATTCTTCCAAGTAACAATCTCTCAGACTTCTCATCTTGGTGATCTTGCAATCTTACAGTTTTGAAGTCTTGTGATCTGAAAAGCTTGTGGTCTCACAAACCTAACAATTTTAGGTTCTGCAGACACATTTTCAAGGTCTGAGAGTCTCATAGTCTTGCAGTTTCATGATGTGTCATATTTGACATCCAGTAGCATTGAAATCTTTATCTTCAGGTCTAGGAATCTTGCAGTTTGGAGGTCAAGCAGACTCAACAGCTTGCAGATTTGATATTTGACAGTGTTTGGTCTCAATGTGCAATCCTAGAGCAAAAGGCTTGAAATCACACTCAAAGCATCTGATGCTAGAGGGAAAATGAGTCTAACTGAACCTGCAACCAAACCCCTACCTGATTCAATGTCTGGTAAGATCAACAATAATTATCCCAATAGCTGTGGAAAAAGTTGGAGTTGGAATGTAAAGCAAAGAGACAGCATGTTAGACTTGTGATGCTTGAATTCTAAGATTTTGTTTGAGGGATTAAATTCACAACCCTCACCCAAAGTAGCTAAATCTGTGGTTAAATCAGCCTTTCCACCTACTTTCTAGCATAGGAAATAGTGTTCCTTATTGAGAAAATATGTATGATATATAATATAATATGATATTCTATGATATAACATAATATGTGTTTAGGTGTATGATATCTTTTAAAAATGTGCTGCAACACCTACTGTTCCTTTAGATACACTATCCAACATACAATATTATAAGACATGCAAAAAAAATTGAAAATACGACTTGTAGTCAAAAAAAAAAAAAAATCAGGAGAAATGTACTCTAAATAAACTAAATGTTGGAATAGTCAATAAAGGAATTTAAAATAACTATAACAGGGCTTCCCTGGTGGCACAGTGGTTGACAGTCCACTTGCCAATGCAGAGGATACGGGTTTGTGCCCTGGTCTGGGAAGATCCCATATTCCATGGAGAAGGAAGGAAGGACGGAAGGAAGGAAGGAAGGAAAGAAAGAAAGAAAGAAAGAAAGAAAGAAAGAAAGAAAGAAGGAAGGAAGGAAGGAAGGAACGAAGGAACGAAGGAAGGAAGGAAGGGAGAAAGAAAGAAAGAAAGAAAGAAAGAAAGAAAGCTACAGGCCAATATCACTGATGAACATAGATGCAAAAATCCTCAACAAAATACTAGCAAACAGAATCCAACAGCACATTAAAAGGATCATACACCATGATCAAGTGGGGTTTATCCCAGGAATGCAAGGATTCTTCAATATATGCAAATCAATCAATGTAATAAACCGTAATAACAAATTGAAGGAGAAAAACCATACGATCATCTCAATACATGCAGAAAAAGCTTTTGACAAAATTCAACACCCATTTATGATAAAAACCTTCCAGAAAGTAGGCACAGAGGGAACTTTCCTCAACATAATAAATACCATATATGACAAACTCACAGCCAACATCGTTTTCAATGGTGAAAAACTGAAACTGTTTCCTCTAAGATCGGGAACAAGGCAAGGTTGCCCACTCTCACCAAATTATTCAACATAGTTTTGGAAGTTTTAACCACAGCAATCAGAGAAGAAAAAGAAATAAAAGGAATCCAGATCAGAAAATAAGAAGTAAAACTGTCACTGTTTGCAGATGACATGATACTATACATAGAGAATCCTAAAGATGCTACCAGAAAACTACTAGAGCTAATCAAAGAATTTAGTAAAGTAGCAGGATACAAAATTAATGCACAGAAGTCTCTTGCATTCCTATACACTAATGATGAAAAATCTGAAAGAGAAAATAAGGAAAAACTACCATTTACCATTACAACAAAAAGAATAAAATACCAAGGAAACAACCTACCTAAGGAGATGAAAGACCTGTGTGCAGAAAACTATACGACACTAATGAAAGAAATTAAAGATGATACTAACAGATGGAGAGATATACCATGCTCTTGAATTGGAAGAATCAACATTGTGAAAATGACTCTACTACCCAAAGCAATCTACAGATTCAATGCAATCCGTATCAAACTACCAATGGCATTTTTCACAGAACTAGAAGAAGAAATTTCACAATGTGTATGGAAACCCAAACGACCCTGAATCGCCAAAGCAATCATGAGAAAGAAAAATGGAGCTGGAGGAATAAGGCTTCCAGACTTCAGACTATACTACAAAGCTACAGTAATCAATACAGTATGGTACTGGCACAAAAACAGAAATGTAGATGAATGGAACAGTATAGAAAGCCCAGAGATAAACCCACACACATATGGTCACCTTATTTTTGATAAAGGAGATAATAATATACAATGGAGGAAAGACAGCCTCTTCAATAAGTGGTGCTTGGAAAATTGGACAGGTACATGTAAAAGAATGAAATTAGAACAGACCCCAACACCATACACAAAAATAAATTCCAAATGGATTACAGACCTAAATGTAAAGCCAGACACTATAAAACTCTTAGAGGAAAACATAGGCAGAACACTCTTGACATAAATCACAGCAAGATCCTTTTTGACCCACCTCCTAGAGAAAAGGAAATAAAAACAAAAATAAACAAATGGGACCTAACAAAGCTTAAAAGCTTGGCACAGCAAAGGAAACCATAAACAAGATGAAAAGACAACCCTCAGAATGGGAGAAAATATTTGCAAACAAAGCAACTGGCAAAGGATTAATCTCCAAAATTTATAAGCAGGTCATGCAGCTCAATATCAAAAAAACAAACAACCCAATCCAAAAATGGGCAGAAGACCTAAACAGACATTTCTCCAAAGAAGATATACAGATTGCCAACAAACACATGAAAGGATGCTCAACATCACTAATCATTAGAGAAATGCAAATCAAAACTACAATGAGGTATCACCTCACACCAGTCAGAATGGCCATCATCAAAAAATCTACAAACAATAAATGCTGGAGAGGGTGTGGAGAAAAGGGAACCCTCTTGCACTGGTGGTGTGAATATAAATTGATATAGCCATTATGGAGGTTCCTTAAAAAACTAAAAATAGAACTACCATGTGACCCAGCAATTCCACTACTGGGCATATACCCTGAGAAAACCATAATTCAAAAAGAGTCATGTACCACAATGTTCATTGCAGCTCTATTTACAATAGCCAGGACATGGAAGCAACCTATGTGTCCATCAACATTTGAATGGATAAAGAAGATGTGGCACATATATACAATGGAATATTACTCAGCCATAAAAGGAAATGGAATTGACTTATTTGTAGTGAGGTGGATGGACCTTGACTCTGTCATACAGAGTGCAGTAAGTCAGAAAGAGAAAAACAAATACTGTATGCTAGCACATATATATGGAATCTAAAAAAAAAAAAAAGGTTCTGGCAAACCTAGGGGCAGGACAGGAATAAAGACGCAGGTGTAGAGAATGGACTTAAGGACATGGGGAATGGGAAGGGTAAGCTGGGACTAAGTGAGAGAGGGGCATGGACATATATACACTACCAAATGTAAAATAGATAGCTACTAGGAAGCAGCCACATACACAGGGAGATCAGCTCCGTGCTTTGTGACCACCTAGTAGGGTGGGAGGGAGACGCAAGAGGGAGGAGATATGAGGATATATGTATACGTATAGCTGATTCATTTTGTTATAAAGCAGAAACAACACACCATTGTAAAGCAATTATACTCTGATAAAGATGTTAAAAAGAAATCAATAATAATATAAGTCTCAAATATTCAGAAACTAAACACACACCTAAATAATTCATGGATCAAAGAAATTTAAGGGAAACTAGAAAATAATTTGAACTCAGTGGTAATTAACACACAGCATATCAAAATTTGTGGGATGGAACCAAACCAGTTCTTAGAAGAAAATTTATAACATTAAGAGCTTATATTAGAAAAGAAGTAAGGATTAAATCAGTGAGTTAAGCTTCCACTTTAAAAATTTACAACAATAATAATAGAAGAAAAGAAATGATAAAAAGCAGAAATCCTAGCTAACTTATCAAAAAAAAGAGAGAACATAAATTACCAATATCAGGAATAAAAGTGTATCCATCACAACAGGTCCCAGAGACATTAAAAGCATAACAGGATATTTTCATCAACTTCATGCTAATAAATATGTTAATTTAGAAAAAAGGACAATTATTTGAAAAACACAACACACCAAAACTGACACATAAAGTAATAGAAAATTTAAGTGGACCTTACTATATTAAAGGCATTGATTTCATAATTAAAATTCTTCCCACCAAGAAATCTTCCAACTTCAGATATATTCACTGATGAAATCTGTCAGAAATTTTTATTATGGTAAAATATATATAACATAAATTTACCATTTTAACCATTTTTGCATGTACAGTTCAGTGCCTTTAAGTATATTCACATTTTTATGCAACCATTACCACTATTCATCTTCAGAACTTTTTTCATCTTCCCAAACTGAAACTCTGTACTCATTCAATAATAACTCGTACTTCCCCCTCTTTCCAGCCCCTGGAAACTACACTCTACTTTCTGTGAATTTCACTACTCTAGGTACCTCTATAAATGCAATCACCGAGTATTTGTAATTTTGTGGCTGCCTTATTTCACCTAACATGATGTCTTCAAGGTTCATGCATGTTATAGGATGTGTCTGAATCTCCTTCTTAATTTTTCTTTTTTCTTTTTTTTTTTTTTTTTTGCCGCTCTGCACAGCTTGCAGGATCTTAGTTCCCTGATGAAGGATTGAACCCAGGCCTGGGCAATGAAAGCAACAGTCCTAACCGTTGGACCACCAGGGAATTCCCTGAATTTCCTTCTTTTTTAAGACCAAATAATATTTCAATGTTACTATGAACATGGATGTACAAATATCTGTTTGAGTCCCTACTTTCAATTCTTTTGAGTATAAACCCAGAAGTGAAATTGCTGGATCATATAATAAATCTCTTTTTAATTTTTTGAGGAATTGCCATATTGTCTTCCATAGTGGCTATACCATTTCATATTCTCAATAGCAGTGCAAGACCAGTCCAATTTCTCCACATCCTCACCAACACTTATTATTTTCTGTTTTGTTTTTTTTTTTAATAATAGTCATCCTAATGGGTATGAAATGGTATCTCATTGTGTCCTAACTTACATTTCCCTAATGATTAGTGCTGTTGAGCATCTTTTCTTGTGTTTATTGGCCATTTGTGAGTCTTCTTTGGAAAAGTATCTTTTCAAGTCCTTTAATAATTTTTACTTGATTTATTGTTGTTGCTGCTGAGTTGTAGGAGTTCTTTATATATTTTGGATATTAATGAGTTATCAGATATATTATTTGCAAATATTTTCTCCCACTCTATGTGTTGCCTTTTCACTCTGTTGACAGTGCCTGTGATGCACAGATGTTTTATTTTTGAGGTAGTGTTATTATCTATTTTTTCCTTATTTGCCTTTGCTTTTGTTGTCATATCCAAGAGATCATTGCCAAATCCAACGTCTTGAAAATTTCCCTCTATGTTTCCTTCTAAGAGTTTTATATTTTTAGCTCTTATGTGTACATGTTTGACCCATTTAAATTAAGATTTGTATATGGTAAAATGTAAGGTTCAGCATCATTCTTTTGCACATGGACAGTCAGTTTCCCCAACACCATTTGTTAAAAAAACTGTCCTTTCCCCATTGAATGGTCTTGGCACCCTTGTCAAAAATCATTTGACCAGGGCTTCCCTGGTGGCACAGTGGTTGGGAGTCTGCCTGCTGATGCAGGGGATGCAGGTTCATGCCCCGGTCCGGGAGGATCCCACATGCCATGGAGCAGCTGGGCCCATGAGCCATGGCCGCTGAGCCTGCGCGTCCAGAGCCTGTGCTCCGCGACGGGAGAGGCCACAGCAGTGAGAGGCCCACGTACTGCAAAAAAAAAAAAAAAAATCATTTGACCGTATGTGTGAGGGTTTATTTCTGGTATCTCTATTCCAATGCTCTATGTTTATCTTTATGCCAGTACCACACTGTGTTGATTACTCTAGCTTTGTAGTAATTTTGAAATCAGGAAGTGTGAGACCTCAGACTTCATCCTTCTTTTTCAGGATTGTTTTGGCTTCTTAAGATTCCATATGAATTTTAGGGTGGACTAGCATACAAGTACTACAGAGATGTCAATGACCTTGGGAAGTCTCGTGGAAGAGACTTTGTAATTATGAATTTAATGTCTTTTATATAGTGTTATTTACATTTTAAAAATTTCTTTTTATGTTGGCTTTTGAAACATTTTTCCTAAGAATTTGTTTATGTTATCAAAGTAGTTAAATATTTTGCCACAGTTTTTCACAATCTTTCCTTACCTCAAAACCATAAAACATTGCTAAGAGAAATTAAGGAAGATTTAACTAACTAGAAAGATACACCATAGTGATGAAATAAAAGAATCAATATTTTTAAGAGGTCAATTGTTGATTCAATGCAATTCTCACCAAAATCCTAGCAGGCTTTTTGATAGAAATTGATACACTGATGCCAAAATTCATATAGAAATTCAAAGTACTTAGATTAGACAATACAACTTTGTAAAAGAAGAACAGAGAGAGTTTATAGCATCTGATTTCAAGACTTACTATAGAGCTAACTAATTAAGATAGTGTGGTACTGGCATAGGAATAGACAAGTAGATCAATGAAACAGGATTAAAAATTCTAAAAATAAAGTCATACACAACTGATTTTTGAAAACACACCAGGATAATTCAATGTGGAAATAATAGTATTTTCAACAAATGGTGCTAGAATACTAAATATTTGTTTTAAAAAGAACTTTGATTTCTCTCTCTCATTTTTCACAAAAGCTAACTAAAAACATATTGTAGACCTAAAACTATAAAACTTCTAGAAGAAAACATAGAACGATATCTTCATGATGTATCTTCTTGATCTTGGAGCAGGCGAAGTTTTCTTAGGACATCAAAAAAGAAAAAAAAGGAAATAATTATAAATTAGGTTTCATATAAATTAAAAATTACTGTTTTTCAAAAGACATCTTTAAGAAAATGAAAAAGTAAGCCACAGAATAAGAGAAAATAATCATGATGTATATATCTGAAAAAGAACTTCCATCTAGAACATATTAAAAATCTACAGCTCACTAACAAAATGATAACCAGATTTTTTTAAATGAGGAAAAGACTCAAAAGACACTTCACACACATAGACACACACACATTCACAGATACACAGATACACACAGATATAGAGATACATATACATACAATGGCACATGAACAGTTGCTCAACATCATTAGTCAATGAAGGAAATACAAATTAAAACTAACATGAACTGGAACTCTCATACATTGTCCATAGGAATATAAAATTGTGCATCACTTTTGAAAATAATTTGGAAGTTTCTTATAAAGTTAAACAAAAACCTGTCTTATGACTTAGCAATTTCACTGCTATGTATTTATTTATAATAACCAGATCTGGAATCATTCCACATGTCCATCAGCAGGTGAATGAGTAAACAAATTGTGGTCCATTCACATAAGCAGTGCAACTCTATTAACTACTGACAGGCTTAACAACATGGATGAATCTCAGAAACATTATATGGAGAGAAAGAAGTCACACAAAATAGTGCATACCATATGATTACATATGACATTCTAGAACAGGAAAGACTAAGCTATGATGACAGAAGTCCAGTTAACAAAGAGAGGGTATTGACTGCAAAATGATATGAGGGAAACTTCTGGGATTGTGGAACTCTTCCTTAGCCTTAATGGGGGTGGTAGTCGCACAGCATTTACTTTGAACTATACTTTAAAATCTGTACATTTTTTAAAATGTAATTTATAATTCAACAAAGCTGATTTTTTGAAAGGTGGTTCCATCTTCTTTCAGTGAAGGAAAACAGTCCACTGATTGGAGCAGGATTAAGACTAGTATTTTCCACTCTTGTCCTCCTAGGAATTGGCCTTAGAAGGTGCATCAGTCCATCTTCTTTTTTCTGTTAATTCAGGTCTGCCAATGTCCTTGGCAAGAGTCCTGAAGTCTTCTTGATGTAGAGGACATTGTGGTTCCAATGCAGAGTGAGCTCTCTGGGGTGCCATGTGATTCCCTGAGGCATGCATGCCAATATACTTCTGTAGTTTTTGTTATACTGATTTTAATTAGTTATATCAACTTAACATTCATCTTATTAGAGACTGCATCACTACAATAGCTGTCTAGCTAAAATAGCACATTTTTTTCTGCAATAAGTCTAGCAAACTTTATGTTTACTGTTTTTGCAATGATGAGCCATTATTGTAGAGATTCACTATTCAGTGGGACCCTTGTTAAGCAGCAGAATTTTCGTTTGTAGTCAGCCTCAGTCCATCCCGTTGCTTTCAGGCAGAATTGCCTTAAGTCATTCCAGATTGATCCAATCTATATCCCATTTTTATTTATTTTCATTTTTTATTTCTATTTTGTTAATGTAGTGATTTGTTTATTTATTTATTTTTAATTGAAGTATAGTTGATGTACAATATTATATAAGCTACAGGTGTACAATATAGTGATTCGCAATTTTTAAAGGTTATACTCCATTTATAGTTATTATAAAATATTGGCTATAGTTCTTGTGTTGTACAATATATCCTTGTAGTTTATTTTATGCATAATAGTTTGTACCTCTTAATCCCCTACCTCTATATTGCTCCTCCCCCATCCACTCTCTCCACTGGTAACCACTATTTGTTCTCTATGACTGTGAGTCCATTTCTTTTTGCTATTTCACTAGTTTGTTGTATTCTTTAGATTCCACATTAAGTGGTATCATACAGTATGTGTCTTTTTTTTTTACTTATTTCAGTTAGCATAGTTCCCTCCAAGTCCATCCATGTTGCTGCAAATGGCAAAATTACATTATTTTTATGGCTGAGTAGTATTCCATTGTATATATATATACCACATCTTCTTTATCCATTCATCTGTTGATGACACTTAAGTTGCTTCCATATCTTGGCAATTGTAAATAATTCTGCTATGAATATTGGAGTGCACATAGCTTTCTGAATTAGTGTTTTCATTTTTTTTGGATATATACCCCAGAGTGGAATGGCTGGATCATATGGTAGTTCTATTTTTAGTTTTTTGAGAAACCTTCATACTGTTTTCCCCAGTGGCTGCACAAATTTACATTCTTACCAACAGTGTACAAGTGTTTCCTTTCCCCACATCCTTGCCAACACTTGTTATTTGTGTTCTCTTTGATGATAGCCATTCTGACAAGTATGAGGTGATATCTCATTGTGGTTTTGATTTGCATTTCCCTAATGATTAGTGATGAGCATATTTTTGTGTGCCTGTTGGCCATCTGCATGTCCTCTTTGGAGAAATGTCTATTCAGGTCTTCTGCCCATTTTTTAATTGGGCTGGGTTTTTTTTTTCTATTGTTGAGTTGTATGAGCTGTTTATATATTTCGAATATTAACCCCTTATTGGTCATATCATTTGCAAATATTTTCTCCCACTCAGTAGGTTTTCTTTTCATTTTGTCAATGCAAAAGCTTTGCTGTGCAAAAGCTTTTATCCCATTTTTAAGCATTCACAAAGAACAAAATTTCCATCTCCTCTTTTCTAACTTTAGAATTATAATCGTTAAAGCTCTTATTTCAGGAAAACTCCTCTTTGCTCTAAGTCAAATCCTCTGTTCTGAGATTTAGTCCAGGAGGCAAGGCAAGATATTGGTCAGCCTGGCACTGGTAATCAACACCCCCAGAGGTGATAAGTAGCCAATTAACATAATACGAGTGGTGACCCAAGAACAGCAAAAAGAGGAAGGTGACTTTATTATTCAGGATAGGTTAGTTTACACTATGGCAGCTAGCAATCCAAAAAATCTTGGTGAATGAAAACAACAAAGGTTTGTTTCTCATGCTGCATTTCTGTTGAAGATTAGTGGGTGTTAGGACCTACTGACTCTGCTCCAGGTCATCCTTACTCAGGAATCCAGATGAATGGATTCAAATATCTGGGCTATAACTGTCACTTCCAGTCACTAGTCCTGAGAGGAAGCAGTAAATTTCAAACATCCAAGGGAGAGGAGAAACGAATATCAATGAATAATAATTGTTGACCATATTCTTGACCGCGTGATTCCTAAAAATACAAAAATCTTAAAGGTCCTCAGACAACTGTATGTATCTGCAAGTAGCAAAGATTCAAGTCTTCATGACGCAACTGGGCTGGAGGACAGATCCTGAGCTCCAATTTCAAGATTGGAAAAAACAAGAGGAATTAGAGGACTGGACAGAAACTTGGAAATGGATGAAATTACATCTCTAGCCTTGCAAACTGTGGCAATGGAGACAAGTATTACTTGGGCTCTTACCAGTAGGAATTAGATGGTTAATATCAGAACATCCATGAGAGGAGCTTGGATCTAAGCACAGCTTGAGAGTCCAAAGGCCAGTCTTGAGGCACTGTGTCCTGAAGCAACTGATAAGGAGAAAGCCCTAATCTGTATGTGGTGGGTACCTCTAGGTGCAAATTGAAGCCTCTAAAATTCTTTGTGCTTCAAGCTGGTGTTACATGGAAAAGGGGATAGTAAACCTCTAAATGTGGGGAGTCCAAATGTGAGGAAACTAGAAAGAAGGAGAGATAATGAACTGGATTTGGCAGTCCTTGATATCTAGTGTCTTACAATTTACTTTTCTGAGGAGGAGAAGAAAGGAAGTGCATACATCAAAAGATCATAAATATTTATTTATCATAAATAAATAAACACTTGACTGCTGAACTATCTATTAATGTTCTAGAGTAGATTCAAGGAAAGGTAACTTCCAGAGAAGATTTCATGGATGAGGTTGGCTTGGTACAAGTTGCTCAGCTAGGAAAACTTCCCTACATGTCTGACTTATTCCACCACAAAGACATTTTCCAGCTGCCCAACAGCATGAGTGATTTGACAGGAGTGCGGCTCCAGAAACAACAGATATGCTACATGGTGCCTTCCATATCATACTAGGGAAATGAACATTAGGACATTTTCTTCAGTTCACCTCCAAACCTGGAAAACCCTTCCTTGGGTAGATCAGGGTTAATACCTGAGATATAAGTAGAAGAAAGGGCTTCTGATTCATTCAGGGAAGTGTGTTTTGAGTCCCATTTTAGTTTATAGTAAGTAGTTAAGAAATTCTGGACAATGTAATGTACTTCTATGGTTTCATATTTTCTCTCTGCCTGAAACTTACAATCCAAATCTTATACCACACTCCTCTTTCAGAGCTTCAGCTGCACACTGAGTTTCTCTACATCCATGTTCTATAGATACTTCAACACATCCCAAAAGAATTTAGCGTATTTTCCTCCAAACCTGTTCTTTCCTCTGCCTGCCATAGAAGAGTATCTCTCAGTTACTCAAATCAGAAATCTCTGATCCCTTCCTGCCTCCTGTTTCTTCTAAACACCCAAATCCAGTCAGTCACCAAGACCTAATAACTCTAACTCTTTAATAGCTTTCAATGGGTCCCCTGTCTCCATTCACACTGCTTCAGGAGCCTCAACATTTCTTGCCAAAACAATATTATTGTACTTGTTCTCCCACCTCCATTCTCTCCCCAGACTCCTCCATTTCTCATGTTGCAACTAGAGGCTTCTTCCTAGAATGTAACCCTATCATGTTAATCCTCTTAAAAAGCTGTTACTTTAAGGACCAACTCCAAACTTCTTAGCTGGACCTTCCCTATCCAGCCTCTGCTAATCTTCCTAACCCTAGTTCTCGGCTCAGAGGCCCAGCACCCTGCTTTCCAGAGACACGGCACAGCTTTCATTCTCATAAGTGGACCCTGCTTTTTTTTCCTTTTTCTTTTTCTTTCTTTCCTGAGCTCTCACACGTAACTTCCTGGATCCCTGAGCAAAGCTGTGTCTCAGGAAAGCAGACTGATATGTCCCCTATGTTATGGTGAAACCAGCAAACCCCTTTTGTAGTTATGGAATACCATTTTCATCTACAGCTTTGGCCAACATATATCTGAATACTTCCGTTATTCAATGTTACACTCAAAAGATTATAGGTCAGTTTTTCACAACTGCCCATTTTTTCCAGCCTCTATATTAGAGACAAAAATATAGATGCAAAGCAACTTTAAATTTCAAATATCACCAGTTTCTCTCTAGAGACTTTACTCCTAGATTCTTTATACTACAATGATGAATAATCTTAAAATATAAATTAGGCAAGTCCCATTTTTATTAAAAATATGATGAGATTTAGATATATCCAAAACCCATTGAATAGAATATTCTATGTATTTTTCTCTGAAATCTATTTCATGCTGATCAATTTTGCTCTTTAGCTATAGTCTAAAAAACAAACCCAGCCAGCTGTTCTGCAAATGCCAATCAAAAGAGAAATTATGTGAAAGAATATGGGTAGATCTATACAGGACCATCACTACTGGAAATTCAACAAAAGCTTCGTTTTTAATGGTAGGCCAATCAACTGACAAATATGAAGGAAAATAGGTTATTTTTATTAAATTAAAATAAAATCTCAAAGCCTGGTAATATTCATGGTCAAAAAAAAAAAAAGAAATCGTTTTCTGCTGGGCTTAATGCTTTAACATAGAAAACAAAATATTTAGCTTTAGGTAAAGTAAATTTAATTATTATTAAATACATTAATTACTAAAAAGAGCCCCAACTTTGAAGATACCAGCTCTAAATTTTGTTATATTTTATACGAATTAACAAACGTTCCTTAATTACAAAAGAAAGCCCTAAGAAAGACAGCATTAGCATGTTCAGAACATGTAATTTTTCTCCCTCATCGGGTGCCTGATTCTACATAAAACTGAACATTTTTTGTTGCTGTAGAGGATTATGACCAAGCCCCTAGTCAACACTAACTAGAATTAAGCTTAGTTATTAACCAGGTAACTATAATTTCTACCAGTAGGAAGTTGTGGTTCTGGGGGTCAGAAATACAGAAATGAAGTGTGAGCAATGGGCTGAGTTAAAAATTTTAAACATTGAGGCATGGCAGTGTTTGGCATTCATTTCACCGACTGCCTCCTTCACACACCTGCCTCTTAGTTAAGGGTTACATTGGTGATGGAGAAGGGGCGGCAGGGTGTGGGGATGGAATGACTGTAGCCAGGAAATCAACTCTGAACTCTGCAACCAAGCTGAGCAGGGGCTTTCGGATCAGTCAGCCTGAGTCCCTCAATGACGAAAAAGCACAAACCGATAATTCTCCAAGTTTAGATATCCTGGAAGGCTTTTAATTCAATCCAGTGTTTGGTCTTCATCTGTTCCTGTTAAACACAGCAACATTCACATATCATAACTAATTAACAGTTGTTGAGTGTAATCTCTAGGGAATTGCATGGTATAAGGTGCCACGCTTTGTAGAAAAGAAAAGTAATATACTGCCCATGACAGCTTATATCATAGAAAAAGACTCACTGGTTGCATTGTGCTTACATGTGTTTTGATTGCAATTATTTGAATTCAATAAAATGTAATGAGGTGCTCTTAGCCTGTGGGCAAAACTGACATAGAATTTAATTTGCACTAGTCAGCTGAAGGCACAAAACGTTCCTGGGGAAAATTCTGCTGTGCCATATAAACATGCAACTCTTACTGACAGGTCCTTGGAAATCCTGTGCATAAACTTCCTATGCAAGTGAGAGAGAGGGTGTGCTGATAACCACAAACACTACTGGAATTGAAGTAGAATGTTCACTTATTTGACAGAGTAAACTAAATTGTTTCTCGACCTTAGTTTCCTCCCTAAAGGTCAATATTTTCGTTTTGCAACTTCTAGCTGAGATCACTGACAAATAAAGCAAAACAGAAGGGGTGTCTTTTAAAGGAAATTTGGTGGAAAACAGACCATTTGAAATTAATTTTAAGTTATTTCTTGTTTTTTCATACATGACCTCCCACAGTCATGAGAACCAGAGGCAAAGGTGACTTTCTCTCAGTAACTGGGACAGGCTTTTTTTTTCTTCCTTACGAGTCAGGATTATATGACCTTATAAATTGGTCTCATTACAGAGCTACTGACAGACAGACATATTGGTTGCTGCCAGTAGGCATATGGGCTGAAATTTGGAGGAGGGGCGAACAGATGGAGTGGGGACATGGAGTGATGGACGGGCCCCTCACACAGGGCCCAGCTGGTAGGGAGCAGGTCATGTCTGTTACGGCTAAACTGAGAAAGATAAGAGTGTCAGCAGTGGGGAAGGTGACTCCATCAATCAGCCTCTTCATTATGGCAAGAAAGAGGCTTGTAGTCTGACGGTGGAAGAAGGGGGCTGGTCGTCCCACACCCCACAGGTGGCAACTCGAAGGGGCTTGTCTTTCACATTGCAGGAGGAAGAAGAATGTGCCTCCCCAAGTTACCTTTAGTTGTTGTGAGTCCTTCAGAGAAAACTCAGGTGACGATTTAATATCTTAAAGTTTATTTTCAAGTGTTTTTATTTTGAGTAAAGTATTACATGAACATTACTGCTTGATAATGTAAGAAAGTAACATTACAGGGGGGTTTCCAGGGAATTCCCTGGCTGTCCAGTGATTTAGGACTCCGAGCTTTCACTGCCGGGGGCTGGGTTCGATCCCTGGTCTGGGAACTAAGACCCTGGAGAAAAAAAAAACAAAACGCGAGGGGGTGTTTCCAGGTGAACCCCAGGCTTTCTTCTGCCTCCATGGCAAAGTCCAAGGCAGATGGGGTGGAAACAGGGAGGCTGTCTAAGCGCTTCTGGAATGTAAGCTGTGTCAGTGACTCGGTCTTGCTCATCTCTAATTCCCAGGTGCCTAAAACAGAGACGTGCCGTACATACTTATTAAACGAATTAAGTCAAAAGTACAGGAAGTGAGTGCCTCAAAGTGATTTTAACTCCCAGGCAAATCTATTTTCTCTTTCTCTGACGTCAATTTTACTTTACCAGCTTTCCTTTTCTGCTGTTTGAACCTAGGTTCTACCGGTTCAATTTAGGTAAGAAGCAGCAGCAAATGGAACATTTGGGACTAGATGTAGTTAATACATTCAATTAAGAGTTGCACTAATGGTTCACACTTTAGTGAGGGCATGATGAAACATGGGGAACGGAACGCTTCTTTTATTCTGAGGAATATATCCTTATATCACACATGCTACTGAGAGATTGCTGGGTCTGTTTCAGTTTCCTTAAAGGCAGAACAAAATCTTATTTATTTAATCCCCAGTACAATGTCTTGAAAATAGTGATACTTAATAAACGTTGAACCAATGAACTTAAAGGATTATTTTCTATTCACAGAGTTTTTCATTAAACACAGTTTCCGTGAAGTAATTTGGCTTTATTATATATTTCTGGGAGGCAAAAATGCCCATGTTCTCGGACAAGGAATGTGACCCAAAGATTATTTTATTTGAAAATTTTCTGATCTATAGAATTTTTTATTTCAAGAGAGATACATTTATTCTCTTAAATAATAACATTTTTTAGTAAAAATTTGGTCATGTGGAAATTAGAATAGTTTGGGGAATTAAAATAGCAAATAGTTGAATCTAGAAAAAGCTGACCTTAATAATTAAATATGAATATAGACCAACCTATGAAGAAAGTGAGTGTTACTGATTTGTAGGTACATTTGAAAGTTATTGACCTGATCAAATAGGCTAAATATATGATATTCTATTTATATTCTCTCTTATCACCCAATTGGAGATTAATAATATATAGTACTACAATATAAGAAAATTATATACTTTTTTGAGATTTCTGAGCAAATACGTTTTTTAAAATGCATATGGCTTTAAAAATCCCAAGTTCTCTGTAAAGAAGTTCTATTCCATTACTAACATGATATTAACTCTCCTTACTTCATTTGTTTCTCCTAAAAGAAAACTGTTTATAAAATTAGAACAGATTTTGAATAAATAGAAAAGTGTGTTAAATTTGAAAGTGTTCTTATATTCTGAGTGTACAGGCAGCTGACCCCTGTGTGATAAGATTCATTTCAGGGATCCTGCTGCACTCTCTCGGGAAGGACACATTGCTGACCTCAGTAACTGGGTTAGATAGCAGTTTCCTAATTGATAATGAAGGGTTTGAACAAATGAGTCTTGGATTGAGGGAGGCTTGCTGCGGAACATGTTAGGGGAGGAGACGAAGTGAATGAGTGCTTGGGCTCTAGACTGAGAAGGACTTGACTCTGAATCCAGTCCTAAAGCCTTAGGTGAGTTAATTAGCTTATAACTCTGTCTTGTGAGTTTGTGTTGACATTAAAACAGACAATGCACATGAAGCACCTACCACCGTGTCTGATACAGTGTTAGCACTCATAGGCGGTAATGGTTTTATTTCTGCTGTCACTGTTTGCTTTGCTAAGATTGCAGTTTTGTTCCTAAATACCCCAGGGACATTTAGTGCTTTTTTTGTCATAATTCTCCAAAAGCTGCCTTTAAAGAAAATCTAGGAATTCAGTCTTTCTTCCTTTTTTTTTCCTTTTTGCTATCTTTCCCCTTCCTTCCTTCCTTCCTTCTTTCCTTCCTTCCTTCCTTCCCTTCTTCCCTTCCTTCCTTCCTTCTTTTCCCTCTTCTTTCCTTCCTTCCTTCTCCCCTTTTTTCCTTTTCCATGTCTATGTAGTCAACAGATTTTTAAATAGTTACTATATGGGAATCCAAAGCTTCATGCATGTAGGACATTTAAGAATGAAGCTTCCTTGTCTGTAAACAGGACGATTGATACTGTCTGGATTATCCTATAAGGGGAAAAATGCTTTCTAATTATAAGAGAAAATGCTCAATATTAGGGTAGTGGATCTCCTGTAAGTATAGATGAGACTTTGAATTCCTGAGGGTATTTTTCATTTGGTAATATTGATCATAGTATAAAAAATTCATGATAGATTAAAGGTATGCCCTCTTTTAGGTTTCCTAGTGTCCTGCAGGACCTTCACTTTCGTGACTATCCTAAAATATATACTATCCTTTTCTCTGAATGCCTTTGCTTCTTCCAGTGTGTGAGATACTCATATGCCAGCATTCTTTAGAATGCTTGCTGCCATTTATTTTGGGAACGTATGCCAATCCTCTAATGAGGAATCTCTCCCCACCCTCTGATTCAATTTGTTCACAATCACTTTGATTTCTATTGATCCTAAAATAATATGGAAGTAACAATAGTAAAAATAGACGTGCTAAAGTATTTCTATGTATATATGTTGTATTGATGATTTGAAACTTCAGGTATTGAGAATTGACTCTAAAGGAGAGAGTCCAACCACAATCTGGATTATTTTCCAAACGCTTTGGGTTTGGCAGAAACTAAAATGCTTGTTGCCAAGCCCCTTTCCTCCTAATTTTTAAAAATTATGTGTGTTTCAAGGGAAATTTAATCCACATGTTTCTGATTCATTTGCACTTAAGTTGTCAAACTGTTTTGTAATCACAAGTCTCTATCTTTCTCTCTCCACAGAAAGTTGAGTTTTTCCAAGTGTGCATAAACAATAACCTCTCAGAAGAATGAACTGAATTTTAAATTCAGAAATCAAGGATGGGCAAAAATCTGTATATCTCACCTGCTCTTGGGAGAGGAAATGATTTTGGAATTTTGACCCTGCCTCAAATCTTTTGATGTTAGACTTTCACTTGCCCTTGGAAATATGAGATTCTTCCCACCAGGAAAAAATGTTTTTAGAGTTTAAAATATACTGTAGAAGGTGCTAAATGACCACTGATGCAGGAAGATTCTAACTCTTTAAAATTACAAGTAAACATGACTGTGAATAATATTAGTGTTATGTTTTATAACAAAAGACTTTATAATCTCCACACTGGGCTTCTTTACAACTAGAAACTCTTCATCTCTTACATGTGAATTTTTTTTTTTTTTTTTTGCAGTATGCGGGCCTCTCACTGCTGTGGCCTCTCCCGTTGCGGAGCACAGGCTCCGGACGCGCAGGCTCAGCGGCCATGGCTCAAGGGCCCAGCCGCTCTGTGGCATGTGGGATCTTCCTGGACCGGGGCACAAACCCGTGTCTCCTGCATCGGCAGGCGGACTCTCAACCACTGCACCACCAGGGAAGCCCTTACATGTGAATTTAACAAAGCAAAAGTGAAAACTTTCTTTCCCCAAAATACTTTATCTAAAATTAGTTTGAGTTACTAATAGGAAATTTTACAGGGGGAAAATAAACACGATATTTTTAAAAGCCTGTTCCATCTCTGAAAATAGCTCAGAGTTTGCTGTATTTACATATTTTTCTTATAAAACATTCTGTAGTGAAGGTTCAAATACTGAAGCTTACTATAATAGAATGTCCCATTTGGGAACATTAAGAACTTTTGTTTTATGGGAACTCAAAATGGTTACTCCCATTTGGATCTCTTAGGAAGTGCTAATTCCCAACACTTCCTCCTTTATCATGAGATCAAACCATTTGGACCACTTATTATCATGTACTCAGTAAAACTCAATCTGTTGTGTTATTTAGTTATGTAAACACATTTTATAATTGTGGAGACAAAGCAGAACTAGGCAACTGGGTAGGTGAGAAAAGATCAAAGATCTTCCTTAATAAATTGTTACGCTAATTAGTGTTTGTCTTGTAGTGCTTCTCCAGGGGGTCTTTTAAACCCAAGCTTGGGAAAACCTGCTTAGAGAACAAGGAAGCTTTGGCACAAACAGATCTTGCCAAGCTCCCAAAACTGACTTAAAATCAGTGAAGCGAGAGAAAAAGGAATACAAAAGAAAGAGGTAAAAAGAACTATGAATTCCTCTTGAGGAGATCCTACTCTTAAGACTATAATATGGAAAAGAACTATCAGATCACATGTAGCCTATTTTTATACTAGAAAATAGCTTTCCCTGGCCCTCACACCCTCCAAGAAAGATTATGTATAGCTTGCTTTGAAAATAAGCAAGGTACTGTAATGTCTATACCTCTCAAAAAGTGTTATTAAAAGGTACCTCAATTTTAGGAAGACAAAGGCCTCCGGGAGGTGCCCACGCCCCCATCCCACCCCCCGCCCCCCATCAACGTTACCTAGGCTTCTTCCCTGCCTTATTCTCTTTCATGGCATTTACCACTATCCACCATACTACATAATTGACTCATCATCGATATTCTTCCAATTAAAAAGGCCAGGAGGGCAGGGAGTTTTGTCTGTTTGTTTTCCACTGGCTTGTCCAGTGATTGAATAGAAGAATAAATATATATCAATGATATGTATTAATGTTCTAAACATTTCAGAATGGTATAATATGGAGTTGTTCAGCCATGTTTCTAAACATGGTATAATATACAATTGTTCCACCACTTACATAATGTGAACTGGCCTTGGGCAATTCACTTGATCTTTCTGAATTCTGTTTCCTCACGGGTATATGTGGTTATTATTGTCTTCCTTTCAGGGTTGTGTCAAGATGGGAGATGATTATATAAACTGCCCAGCAGTGTCCAGCACTTAGCAGATGCTCAGTAAAATGTGGTTATTTATTGTTTTGTTGTTGTCATCATTATTTTTTCCCTTTGTCTTTATGCAAGCCAAATAATATTAAGACCCTTGGGTTGAGTATCCTTTTTCTTTGCTTTTTACCTTGCTTCTCTTCTTCGTTTTTTTTTTTTTTTACATTTTATTCATATTTCCTTAATTCTATAGTATGTTCTTGAGGGTTGGTCAGTTGAAATGTTTAAAAAGCAGCAATAAAATAAACAAAACCTGATAAGAATTTGTTAGGACTATTCTTTAACTTTCTCTGAAAATTTCCACATATTTGTAAATTACTACTGATGTTCCCAATTTACAAATATAGTATAGGTAAGGGTATTTTCTATTTCCAAGTATTGATATTTCCAAACCCAGGGACAGTTTCTTATTACCCATTTTGCCTAAGGTTTTCAAATAAGATTTTATTCACTTCCTTGCAGGCTTGATGAAGATTGACTAGTCCCAGATCTGTATCTAGGGTTTGCCTCAGCCTCAGCCATATCTTTTAACTTTTAATTTATAACGTATTTTTAAATTTTTATTTATTTATTTTTGGCTGCATTGGTTCTTCGTTGCTTCGCGTGGGCTTCCTCTAGTTGCGGCGAGCGGGGGCTACTCTTCGTTGAGGTGCACGGGCTTCTCATCGCGGTGGCTTCTCTTGTTGCAGAGCATGGGCTCTAGGCACGCAGGCTTCAGTAGCTGTGGTGCACGGGCTTAGTTGCTCTGCAGCCTGTGAGATCTTCCCGGTCCAGGGCTTGAACCCATGTCCCCTGCATTGGCAGGTGGATTCTTAACCACTGTGCCACCAGGGAAGTCCCATAACGTATCTTTTAACTAAATTACAGTCCTATCTTGAAACTCTCTCCAGGAAGGCTAGGAGTTCTGAAGAAAAGAGGAAGATAAAACAGCCCAAGAAGTTCCCTTCTAGAATGTTCTGTATCTGGTCTTATTTTCTGGCACCCTTGCTATTTCACAAGTTCCCAGCTGGTATGTAACAGTCAACTTGAAAATACATTTTTTTTTAACCTAGTATTAAAGTAATATGTAAACAAATAGTAATACGTGGTTGCAAATGTAGAAAATATGGACAAGCAAAGGAAAAAGAGTAAAAATAATCTGTAATCTCACTGGATAGAACCTTTTTTCTAGCATACAATAGATATTTATTATCACAGAAATGTATTATCATACATAGATAGTATATTGAAATCTGTTTTTTAATTTACAATTCAGCATAAATATTTTTCTATCATTAAACACAAAGGCATGATTTCAATAACATAGTAAGGATATATCACTGTCTATTAAAACGATCTTTTGTCTGCAGATGTGATGGAAATGCTATATATTAGAGCAAAAATTGAAAATATGGATTTTTAAGGTAAGAGGGCAAAAATTGATAGTTTTCGTGTGTTTTTTTTCCCTGCCTAATAACTCACTTTATTCTTATTTTTTTCCTCTTCTTTAATATAAACCTTGGAAATAAGAGCACACACACATAAACTATAGACCCATCTCAGTAACCTGGAATTACAGTGAAAACCTTCTCTGTCCTGTTGAACATTTTCTCCCTTGATACAATAGTTCTCAATAAATATTAGTTGGAGAGCTGAATGAATTAAGCCAAATCACATATAAATGCTGTCTTTTTTTTTTTTTTTTTTTTTTCGGTACACGGGCCTCTCACTGTTGTGGCCTCTCCCGTTGCGGAGCACAGGCTCCGGACGCGCAGGCTCAGTAGACATGGCTCACGCGCGTAGCCGCTCCGCGGCATGTGGGATCCTCCCGGACCGGGGCACGAACCCGTGTCCCCTGCATCGGCAGGCGGACTCTCAACCACTGCGCCACCAGGGAAGCCCAACGCTGTCTTTTGAGATCTATGATTGCAATTTTACCAGCTTGTTTATTTTGCCACTATGGGAATAAATGAGTTGAGATTGTACCATTTTAGTCTCCATCTCTTTAAGTGTCATTATTATCTAGGCTCAAAGCTGCCAGGTCAGTGTTCTCCCAAACTTGGATCACCTGGATCAGAATGACCTGGAGTGCTGGTTATAAATGCAGATTCCTGGACCCCGCCCTAGACCTGCTGTTACAGAATATCTAAATGTGGAGCCTGGGAAAGTCTGAGAACTACTCTGAGGGGGGGTCAGCAAGCAACTAAATTTGTATATCGGTAGAATAAGTATAGAACATACTGCACCTCCCAGCCTGTGTGAATGAACGTATCGTGGGGAAAGATAGAACTGGGAGAAAATTTTGTTTCTTCATAAATCCAATGGCATTACTTTTATGTTTAGAGGATGTTGAGATCTAGTGAGGGTAAAGAAGGCACATTTGAAGGTCAATTTTGTTTTGTGTGGAAACAACTTCATGGGACAATTCTAATTAAGGGAAGAAAAATAACAACACAACCATCTAGGTTTATAAAAGTTTCTCTTTACTGCTTGTTCTCACTATATCTATGGCATCTTTTGAGACTCCAGTGAAAGCTATTAAGGAAAATGCCCATTCACTGGTCGTAAACAAGAATCTAATTTATTAAGGATGTTTTCTTCTATGCTTTTCGTTCACAGTAAGACTTTTAGAAGTACTTAAGTTTGCTTAAGTATTGTTCAGTCTACAAATGCATTAATTATATCACTCTGTCTAATCAACCTCACAGAACCAGAGACCAACATTTAAAAAAAAATTTTTGTAGGAAGATGTGAAAATTAATATGGCATGTAGGTGCTGTTGGTTCCAATTAAAATCAATATCTGTCCTGATTTGTGCCTCTTGTCTCTATGACAGCAAGGGGGCTAGCTAAGGGGATACATCTGCTCCTCTCTCCCAAAGGGGCTCAAAACAAGTGAATGACCTGCAGTGTTTATTATTAAGTTTTCAAAGGGAAAGTTGTTTTGGTCTAATTGAAGCAATAATATGAGAGAGGTTATTTCTGGTCAGTTCCCTGCTGTTTTCACTCTGGAGAATATATTCCAGGTGTTTGCCGTGCTGCACTGCCGTACAAGCACCGTCTTCCCTTGAGTTTAGACATGCTAGGGCCCGTGGAGCAATAAACTAGCATTGGGAGCTGAAGCCAGTTTTGGCGTTTCCGAGACACTTTTTTAGTTAACTTCGTAGTAAACCAGATGGTTAATGACCACATTCACTTTCAAAAGTTACAGTGACCGTGGAATAAAGCAATGAGATTTTATAAATCCCTAACACATTAAAGAACAATTTCTTTTATTTCCCTTTACTCTTAGTCTTTGCCACACCATAAAGAGTAGCTATAATGTCATGTCGCTATACTTTACTTTGAAAAGAAATGTCTTTTTTTCTCTTCATCCAGATTAATGTTTGCTTCAAGTCAATGAGGAAAGAAAAATTAAAATCTATCTAATTAGTCAAAATACAAGCCATCATTAATTCATAACTGCTTATTGTATTTCTTTGGTTTTGCAAAAGATATTCTAGCTCCATGATTTTCAAATATCCCTAAAATGTCACAAACAATATCAAGGATGGTTGGTTAAGAATGTAGACTCTGCATCTGGATTTGGGATATTAATACAAATATCCAGTACATAATATTTGGCTGAGGTATATATAAGTGACCATTTCTAATAAAGGGTAAATGTTGTCATAAACAATAGTTTGGGAATTTCAAAGGTGACCCTCCATATATTAGCTAGCAAACAGATGCTATACACTTTTATATTGCTTTGAGATATTTTCCCGGCAAAATCACAAAGCTGAAAACAACATATTGGTCAGTGGAAGTTAATCTTAACTTTCAGAATTGTATGCAATATTCACTTAAGATACTTTAATCTCGATTAAATTCCCAGGTAACCCACACTGGTAATCACAAACACAAAAGACTATTCTAAAGTTGAAATTCAAAGTCTTCTTGGTTCCAAGTGGAATTTTGGACCTTGATTTTGCTTATTTTCATCTGTGAACCTAATATGAACCCACAGACCAAAATAGTCACATTAAGAATATGGGCTGGATTTCAGGCTAATAAGGGGAAATGCCTGGGGAGGGTGGTGGTGTTGTCTGCTGCTCACCCGCTTAATCATGCAGACTTTTTGAGTCCAGGATACGTCCAGAGCCTGAGTGGTAGCGATTTCTCAGTTCACATTCCCAGATGTGCGAGCAAAGGATCTAGCACCGAATGTCCTCAAAGTCTGGCCTCTGGGATGCGGATTGCTCTGCCTCTCTCGAAAGAGAATAATGAGTGGCACTCAGTGTCAAGGGCATCTTATTTATAAAGCACTTTGGGTTCTTTGGATGATATTCAAAGTGCTATGAAGGATCATTACTTAATGTATTTTCACTAAATCCAAGGAGAGGGCAGAAACCCAGCTCTGGTGGCTGCCTATCAGGCAAAGGAAACTGACACGCACATTCCTCTCATTATTCTTTTCCTGCCCCTTCAAATACCACACACACAGCAACGGTCAATTACAGGGGAGCAGGTGAGGTGTGCAAATTAACACAGAAGAAGAGTGGTGAAAGTCATGGGGGTGGGCTGGGGAGGGAGAAGAGGAGGGAAGAGAGGGACTGCCTGGTGGGAAAGGCAAGCTGCAATGCCACTTCATAAACATGACAGTTAATAAAAGAAGATTTAAATTCTTGAACAGGAAACAAACAAACCAAAAAAAAAAAAAACCATATGATTTCATTCTGAGTGTTTCCAAAAGGTTTGTGATGTTATTGTCTCCATTAAAGGAGATTGGTCCCCCCAAAAAAGGAGTTCCTTTGAAATATGTAACTACAAACGAAAGAAATAACGGTCATAACTCAAATGATTTAAAATAACTCAGATGATTTAAAACAACTTTATTTCAGGGATCCATCGTTGTTAGAGAGCGTACTTAGATTATTTATTTGCCTTATTAAAGGCTATATTCATATTGCAGAACTAACTATTTGCTAGGATTTAAGAGTCTTAAAAGAAATTTCACAGATGAGGGTGAGATCAGGGAAGTATCTGTTATTCCCCCTACTCTTTGTAAAACCTCACAGCAGGTGATGCCAGAAACCATAGTTATTACTGCCAATCTTAATAGACCTTAGTATCTAGACTTTACTACATAATGTAGAATTCATTGCACTTTCAAAATTAGCATTTTCACTGATCATTTCAATGAGCTAAATAGGCAAACCATAAAGATTAGCTCCTGAGTGTTTATTATTCTATGATTCATGATTGGTTTGCCTCAAGAAAAACATTCTTAAGATGAAAAGTTGGAGGTACATCTGAAAGGTTCTTTGCATGAGACAGCCACGTTTTCAACAATTGGAGAAGGATAAAATGAGCATTGTGCCAGCACTGCTGATTAGAAGTTATTTATTTTTTACTATTAGTGTTCTTTAGGATCATGCAATAACCTAGTAGTAATGAGCTTCAATTATCACTTTATTAGAAACATTTCAAAGAGATCTACAGTTGATAGACTGTGAGAGAAAAGGTCATTTACACTATTGTTCTTCAAAACACAAAGGTCATTTTGAAGTATATGTCTCCTTACAGTCTTTAAGACATGACAAATTATCTTTTTTTGTTGTTCAAATGAGGAAACTGAGTCACAAACCGATTTTTTTTTTCACTATTAACTAAAAAGCTTTGATCTCCTGTATTTACAACAGCTGTTTAATTATGATGTTTTTAAGAAGCTGCCATTGTCTATTGCTGGCATCATAATTTTCTGAAACAAAAAAGTGATCCACTTGCGACAGTGCTGGGCTGTTTAGTGCATAGACTAATTTAGTAATCACAATCTGGGTTTATGGCTTCACCATCTTAACATTTATAGTAGCTATTTTTCTGAGGCGGGTGGGCATGTGGGTCACTGGCACACCTTGAGTGTTGTAGATAACTCTGGAGCAGAAGGTGTGAGTGTGGGGCAGGTTTGGTTTAGCACCGCAGAAACTGTTCTTGAATAGATGCAGAGGATATAAGCCTCATTTTTGCTGCAGCTGTTTGTTTTAGTACCAAATATTCACATGTTTACTTAACGCTTTTCAAAGGATATGTAGCATATCTTAAAATTTAAAGACCCTGAAGATCAAGTAGCCATACCACTTGATTTTGTAGATATAGGAGCTGAAACCTATAAGGTCAATTGTCTTCTCTAAGGCTACACTTAAGTACACGGGGACCAAGGGCTAAAATTCAGGAATCTTGATGACTCCACTCCACGTTCCATACTGTGTTAATTGATGTTTCTTATTTGATCCTCATAACAACCACGTGATACAGGAATGGCTATATATCTATTCTTGTTTTATAAACAGGAAATATAGCTCCAAGGAATTGCATGCCACTCCATCCAGAGTCTCAAAGCTTATTAAGGACAAAATTTGATTTGGTACCCAGACCTTGCTCAAAATTTTAAAAGTTATATAAAAATGCTCCCAGTTACATTTCTAATGAGAAACTTTTGGACTATTTCAGTTTATCTGTGTGTTATCTGTTAAGGGTCCCTTGGAATGAGCATCAGCTAAATCTCTTAAAGACCTATGAAACTAAAGTGGTTTCTGTTCAATCATAACACCCAGCGGACTGAAAGATTTCACTATGTTGTTAATTTTGCGTAACAGTTATTAATGGATGAGCTAAGTTATTTTGCTCATGATTTTTTTTCTGAGATCCTAGATTTGAAGCTACCGTTCTAAAGTGAAGCCATGTAAAATATTCCACTTTTGCTTTTCAACTGTTCTTTTGCCACATTATTCCTCTTGTGTCCCAAATATTCTAAATTGTTTACGTTTTTTGACCATGTGAAGATTCTTGCCACTTCCAATGAAGACTTTAAGACATTCTGATTGCCTGTTTATCTCACTGGTTATACTTCACTTATTCATTCTTTAAATATTTACTAAGCACCTTGTTTGTGGCAGGCACTGTTCCTTGTTGGTGGCTGGGAAAAGGGTATTGAAAAATAGAAAAAGTCCCTGCCCTCCAGTTAGCTTATGGTTCTATGTGCAAATAAATGTGTAACATGTCTGGTGTGAAAACTGTAAAGGGTAAAAATGACGCTGTGTAAGGGGATAGGGAGTGCTGAGCCCTGAGAAGAATAGCCTTATACACGGTCCTCAGGAGCGGCTTCAATGATGAGGGGACATTTCAGCAGAGAACTTGAAGGAGCGAGTTATGTAGAGATCTGAGGGAACAGTAAACTGAAGAAACTAAAATAGGCCTGTGTAGGAAAGGGAGAGGGAGTCAGGACATACAAAGCCTTGTGGGCCATTTTAAGGGCATTGTATGAGTGACATGCAGAGCCGTTGAAGGGGTTAGAGCAGAGGAAAACATAAAAAATAAAGTTTTCTATTTCTAAAGATCTATTTTGACTGCTTTGTGAGAATAAACTGGAAAGAGCAAGAGTAGAAGAAGCAGGGAGACCAGCCAGAAGGCTACTGAAAAAAGATCTTTACTGTAATTGATTGCTTAGATCAGGAGAGATCATCAAACTCTGGGCATATTTTGACAGCAATGTCTATTTATTCAAAGATTGGATGTAAAGTGTTAGAGAAAGATAGCAATCAAGGATGCTGAAAAACTAGAAGGATGGCATTGTTTTTTATTAGAAAAAACTAATAGAGAAACATTTTGGTGCGGGGGAATGAGAAATTTGTCTTTTGACATCTTATATTTGAGATGCCTATACATAAACAGAGATCTTGCAAAGGCAGTTGGGTTATAAGTATCAAGATTAAGGGGAAAGTTCGTGAATGGAAATGATGATTTGGGACTATTCAGACTGATCTTTTACTAAGGATGGGTTTATTGGCAAAGGGAGTGAGGATAAATACAGAGGTTAGAGGATTAAGCCTGTTTGTTAAAATACCAGGGAGACAAGGAGCTAGTGAGAGGAAGAAGGAATGACCAGTGAGAAAGGAAGTGTGTTGTCTAGGAGTCAAATGAAGAAAGAACTTTAAGAAACAAGTACTTAATTGGATTTGCCTTTTCATTTGCTTTTTAATCAAACAGGATGCCAAGGGATTGGTTCAAAATGAACATCAAGATTATATTGTGTAAGTACAATTACAAAGTTTTAAAAATTGCCTACTAGGAAATATTTATGGGAGATTTACTTATAGTTCTCCATTCACAGAATTACTGTTTGTATTGAATTCTTTTCCACATAATGGTTGGGTCTGAGAAGATTTGCTCTGATGTAATTTTGCGTTCACATAAAGAAAGCAGTATGAAATAAGTCAATAATTCTGAAGACTATTTTTCCTAGAAAGACAGTGTGATGTAGTGTAAGGAACACAGGCTTTGGAGAAAGGGTAACCTGTGTGTGAACCCAGTGTCCAGTGAGACCCTGGTGAAATTGCTTCCCTTCTTTAAAGCCTACTCCATTCCTCCTTAAAATGGAGCTATTGATACCTAACTCCCAGGATTACCATGCAGATTAAATTTTAAAATATAGGTAAATTGCCTTGGGAGTTCCCTGGCAGTGGTTAGGACTTTGCACTTTCATTGCTGTGGCTGGGTTCAGTCCCTGGTCAGGGAACTAAGATCCCATAAACTGTGTGGTGCAGCCAAAAAAGAAAAAAAAAAAAAAAAAAAAATATATATATATATATATACACACACACACACATATATACATATATATGTAATTTGCCTAACACACTGTAAACACTTAAGATCAATCTCTAAATCACTAAATATCTTTCAAATAGCTACTTTGAAAGAACTGCACTGCATATTAGCATCTTCCAGGAAGATATTCAGATTGTCTTGACTGTGAATTATGTGTTCACTGACATATACAGCTTCTTATAGCTGGTGGATTTAGTACTTAAAATTTTTAAGCAATTGTTTACTTTCTCTTAGTTTCGACTCTGGGATAAACAAATAAGCAGAATACCTTTTCTTACCTTTCTCTCCCTGAGCCATTCTGGCAAAGTCTATCAACCTGAGAAGTATAACTTCGTCTTCTCAAGATTTTGCTCAATCCAGCTGGAACATATGAATAAGAAAGACCTCCCTGAAAGAGCTGTTGTCTCCAAGTTGAGCAGAATTCTCTGGAGAGAATATATTTTACAAACATAAATAAAACAATTTTGTGACCATTTTTAAAGTGCTCTGCTTGTATCCTCTCTAATCACGCTTTTGTGCAGACCTCAGTGAATAGGGAACCCGAGTGATCTATCTCATCTCAGTCTCGCAAAGCAATTGCAATTTGAATTCAGGTGATGGATCTATAATCTATTATAAAATGAAAGAAAATTCATCTTCAGAAGAAACCTGAATGAAGAGAAGATTCTAATTAGATACTATTTGCTTTTAATGGTGCTTTTTTATCCCTGGGGTGAATAAGTTCCACTGTCACCAAGACACTCTATTATTCAATTGGTGTCCTTGCCCTCTCCAGGTCCCACAGCACAGTCCAGCAGGGACTAGACTTGGATTTCTTCAGAGCTCGTTAATTTGGAGCCTCTGTTGACTAGAGACAGGAATATGGTTAAACTGAAAATGCTCTTTTCCATCTCCTAAGAGTTGACCTTGCTACTTCCAGACTGCTTTAACTAAAGAAATCAAAGATAAGGAAGCCAAAAAATCTAAAGTGGATTTTAAGCATGGAATAGAGAAATGTTCCCTTTCTAACCTAGGCTAGACAAGAAATAAAGGGGGAAAAGTGAAACTTTCATGGAGAAAGAGGCAATGGGTTACTCTAATCTTTGACTCTCAGTAGCTTAATTTGGAGTCTACACAGTTTTCCTGCCATGCATTCAAAAATTAGAATGGACTGCTACATTTGGAATAGGGAACTTTTTCTTTGAGTAAATGCAGTATTATTTAAATATAGTTTTAAAAAAATTATAATTAATGTGTTATGATGAAAACACAGATTGAAGATTAATCAAAAGGAGGTATTTCATTAAGGAAGAAAGAGGTAATTCATTAAAGAATAAAGTATTTTTCTTCATTACCGAATAAGAGATCTGTGCCTTTCCTTAAACACTAAATAAAATTAGAATATACATTTTACATTCATACCAGACAGATGGCTATTTAACTTAAAATGTGAGTCCTTGCCACGTGCAAAACTCTGTACTAGACACTGCAGATTATAATAATGACTAAAAAGTAATCTCTTCATAAGAAGAGCTCAGTTTCTGGTTGGCTTGGTCAAAGCCTCAAATGAACTAAGAAAAAGAGAGCTACAAATTAACCGTAAGGAGGAATTAAGTGAACAAATCAAAGTACACAGAAGAGAAAGCAGTCTTAATTGATTGGTGGCCATGGAAGGCTGTTGCTATTTGAGTTGCATATTTTTGGTTAACAGAACAGTTGAATGCAGCAAAGTTGTGAAGTTGTGAAATTTGTTCAGGAAATGGAGAATGGAGTTGGGGAGCCAGAGCATAGGGTCTATGGAAGAATGAAATAAGAAAAGAGGTTGGAATCATCGCCTAGACATATCTGAATGCTAACTGAGGAGTCTGGGCTTTACCCTACATAACTGGCAAATTATTTTGGGTAGGGATGTATATAGTCATGGTTAAGAAGAGATTGTTAGGACAATATATGAATTCATCAGTGGAAATGTAACTTGCCACACTAGCCCTTAAGAGTGGATCGTATATAATGTTTTTAAAATATTGGTTCAGTCTGCTTTGATTTCTTTCTCTCCCTCTTAAAATTTCAAACTGAATTTCATATTCTTTTCTGACATTTAAAAATACTTCTGTTCCCAACAGGAATAGGGATACCATTGGCATAAGGTTCTATAGAGTGTCCACATACACTTGGCATCTTGACAGCCTCTGTCTTTCCCAGTCTGGCTCACTGATTTTTCCACCAAGAGGTTATCCTACCCTTCATTCTCAATACATGCTGAAATAAAACACATCTCTTGATCCACATTTCCTCTATTCTGCTAAAGTTTGGTTTTCAGGGGTCGTTGTGTTGATTACTGGGCTCTCTGTCTGCCAGCCATACCCAGAATCCAGTGCCCTATGATGGCAGTGACCCAGCAAGAGTATTGCCAGCCCCTCTTCCTGTCACTCCTCCCTGCTAGCCTTGAAATTAGAAACCCACTCCTGAACCCTATACCAGTGACTATGGCCTTGCCACCTATGAAAAAAAAGATCTTGGCCCAAGTCCCATTGCTAAATGTTATCTGACTACCTCCATGGCCAGTCTCCGGAGCTGGGAGAGTTCTCTGACCTTGTTTACCTATTAGGTAATACCTCTTGTCAAAGCCTCAGGTCTCTCTTCCTTCTTATATCTTTCCATTGCTAGGGGCCATTGTACATCATATATAAGTGCCCATAATTAACAATCAGTGCAACTGTAGAATCTCCTGAAATACAGAAAACTGGAGATTCTTTAACAGAAAATCCAAAACATGAACTTTTGTACTATATGAATTAACATTATGACCAAAGGCTGTTTAGTCTGCATTTAGACTTGAAGGAATCAGAAACTTAATGCTTTCTTTAACTCAAACACACAAGTAAACATCTGCACTTCTATGTGCTATACCAGGCTCTGTGTTGAGGTGACTTATTTCTCTTCATGTCCTGTCATCACCTTACTTCCCAGCCAGAGTTCAAATGGTACTTAATCACTTGAACATGCCTGGAATGCAAACAGGAAGAGAAGGAAAACAGGTCAATTGATTGTTGATTGGTCTGTTGGCTAATCCCATTGCAAAAGAAAAATCTCTCCCACTTCATAGGCATTTAATTTATTCAGCCAAAAGTAGAAGGAAGGTCAAGAGGAGAGTATACTGGAAGAAAACAAAAATTTAAGAAAATGTTTTTTTAAGCTTCTTGTCTTAGTTGTATTTTCTCCGTGTTGTTGCTAACTACTGATTTTAGGATCTTAAATCTACAACATGTGCTGAACTAGCCAAGGGTTGTGATTTCCAAACTTGGAGGATCACAGATTCCTTCCTAAACCTCTGGAATGAAGACCTCCCGCTGGTGGTGCCCTGAAATCTGTGTTTTTAGTAAGCTCCTCAGGTGACATGAATGGTTGTTATAGTAGGAAGCACTGACACACAGTGCAGATATATTAAAGTTATATTAATTTATATTTGATATTTTAAATGATGACTTCCTTTTTAGATGTTTCTATTATAAGCAGGATATTCTTTACAGACAGATCAATTGTATTGATTGTTGATTTGTTTTTAAGTCGTATTCTCTACTTCTCTAGACAAAAAGAAACAATTAGAAAATCTGAGGTTAGGACAGTGAGAGAAGTTAGCGGGGAATGTGAGAAAATCTGATAAGGGAGCAATAAATGAGGCTTACTAACATTTGCAGAAACCAGAAGGATGGTTTTTATTCTTCTTTAAAAGAAGAATGAATTTTGCCTAGAGGAATTGGTAAACCAGGAACTTTACATTAAAGTTGTTATAAATGTTATTATAATTTGCACGTGTTGTAGACAGAATATTCAGGCTTTACCTCAATGAAAAAGTCAGTATCGTTGTCTTGATGGTAGTCATTTTCACAGTTTTTAAAAATTCTAGTTTAATAATATAAAACTGGAAACCCCTGATAAAAATTTCAGAGGATACTGTTTGTCCGGTGATCTCAACAGACACAGAACCCGGAGAGATGAGGACAGGCAGGTAGCAGTTAAGTTGAAAGGAGAAAAGTTTCAGTAAAAATTGACCCTGAACTACAGAAATTTCCCTGAAGACCATTTGAAAAATTCTGCTTCAGAATCGGTCCAAGTGAATCATTTAAGGCCTGTAACCCAACCCAAAAGGATGAAGAGAATTAACTCTCCAGACTAGGCCATCTACCATATAATACAAAAGAGAGAAAAACAATATGCCCACTGACTGGGGCCCTGGTTTATAAAACAGAATTTTAAGTCCTCTCACTGAATAAGCCCAAGAAGTTACAGAGGTTATCCATCATCATACCTTAACACTCTCAGACAAATGCAAACCAAGCAAGGTTAAGCTCAATTTCAGAGATCACCAGAGGGGCATTTAAGGTTGCCTAATGATCTTATTCTAGTTCTCCACAGCGCTTGCTACAAGATAAACCTCCCATCTATTTAATTTAAACCATGTCCTTATAGAATTAACTTATTTTTTTCTTCTACTCCCTCAGTGGAGATGGAGAACAGCTGGTCAACCCACCTCTCAATGGTATTTATGACTGTACCATTTCCTTCTAAAATTCAAGGACTCTAAGAAAAAAGTTTTTAGAAATTTCCACCTCTATTCAGACCCCCACCTTTTTCTGATTTATAATTACTTGTCTAATGGAATTGAATGGACAGACTTATACAAGATTGTTTTTCATCTGTAATTTTGTTCTACTTATCTAAACTTCAGCATATTAGAAAAGCGATTAGAAATATGTGCAATCTTTTTGAATTGCCATTTAATTATTAATATTAATGATTAAAAAGGCCTGTGGAGTCCAAACATTAGGCAGTCAGCCTATCCGTTGCACACTTGGGTTTCTTATTGGGTACCAAGAATTTCTACGTAAATCGTTTCTGTCATTTTGAAATACAACTAGCAGATCATCAGTCCTTAGTCTCATTCTCTTCTCCTTTTTCTCTCACAATTTTCTCTCAGTTCTGGAGATTTTCCATTTCTTTTATTTTCTCTGGTAATCTTGCTACTTAACTAACATCTTATCACTTAAAAACCCCTTAGTTCTTCCCTGCTTACCCTGTGCTTTTAGGAGAGGCCTATTTGTCATATCTCTTTATTCCTAAAATAATAATACTGCCTAAACTTAACATTTTGATAAACATTGGATATAAAATGATAGCATCCTCTGTAGTGATTAAGGAAAATAAAGGGAAGCTGAAATTAAATTCAGCCATGAGGTATCAGAGAACAAGCCCTAATGCTCTGCCTTGGGAAGCATATGACTACTTCTGAGATGACAAAGATGGGTGTGGAGACTTCACCCTTTTCTTTCCCTGTTCCAACAATAAAATATTATTCTGGGGGAATGAGGGCACAAGGAAATAGGGGGAATCTTTAGTTTCCTCAATTAATGGTGATCATATGAGGGGAAAGAACTACAACTTGATCTGGCCTTAGAATTTATAGAGTCTCAGATGGCCCAAGAAAAGCAAATGAAACCATCTAAGGTAAACAGTTGCCTATTTGGGGTCATCAGGGAGGGTACTATGGCTGTGTCGTTTGGTTCTAAGGTTTCCAGTGTGTTAGTGGATGACAGCAGCTTTGTATGGGTGACCAGAAACCACCTGGGAGGGCTGCCTGTTAGGCTAATGCTCCCTTGAAAAATTTTGCTCAGTGAGAAATTGTAAATTAATGTATGGTGGTTCCATTTTGATACCTTAATGAGAGGTATCAAATGAATGGTGTGCCAAATTTTCTAAATAGTATCCCTGCCTGAACACAATAGAATATCACGCTGTGCTGAGAGACATTTCCCCTCCTCCAAATGGTAACTTAGGAAAAGTGCCATAAACTCTATGTGCACAAGTGTACCATAAAAAGCCCATTAACTAAGGTGCAGTGAAATGGATCTGACTACCATGTGTCTAGTATATCATCTCAAAAGGTGCCACTTAATAGCATTCCTGACATCACCTTGAGCCCCCAATGAGAAGGGAAAATGAAAAGAAGAGGGAGATTTTTTCCCCCCACGTTCAGTAAATCAAGAAGCGTTTTGTCTAAAAGGAAAGCAAAGTCAGGATTGAAAAAAGCAACAACATGATATATCTTGGTCTTCTTCCAGCATCAGTGAGAGTTTTCGCCAAAAAGCAAGAAATAGTATCTGAAATGTTTGAAAGGCAAGGGGCCGTGCCAGCCCTCATCCACAAGGTTACTTGAGATGGGGATGAGGAGTTCCTGAATGATTGGCATGACTTGTTGCCATTATCAATTAAGGGTTAGAGAGCTCACTTGATACGCCAGGCCATTTTATCCAGTGCCAGAAAGGCAGCCTTTCTCCACAGTTGAGAGTGTTTAAGGTCTGTGTAACAGAGCTAAGCAAAGACTGGCTCTAAAACAACAAAAAGTTTAGTTGAATTTGCTTGACAACGGCCATTGGACCTAAGCCCAGGCCATGGATAATGTGCCAGTCATCACACACTTTGGTCCTGATCATCTCTCCCTCAGGTCAAATGGCACCTAGAAGGAGGGATACCATTTTGTGTGGATAGACCACACAAAATGCAACATTTGAACATGGCCAAGCCCTGTTCAAAGTGGCAGACACTGAGTTAAGGAGTAAGGTGCAGACCATGTCCCATCTGATAGCAAATCTGGTTCCTTTTTGTTCTGAACCTTGACTCTTTTCAGGCCCCACAGGAGTGCAGAGAGAGAGTAATCTGGGACAGGGTCAAGAAGATTGTATATATTTTTTATCCCTGCTCACTTCTCCTGTCCTCTTTTTGAATACAAAACAGAGTGTGGCTATTAAAAATGTAGGGAACAGTGACAACCTAAAAGGGAAAAGAATTTGAAAAAGAATAGATACATGTATATGTATAACTGAATCTCTTTGCCGTACACCTGAAACTATCACAATATTTTTAACCGACTATACTCCAATATAAAATAAAAAGTTTTTTTAAAATGTAGGGAAAAGTGGATATTTATGACTAAATCAAATATATTTTCCTCTTTCTTCCCTACTATTATCTCCCAGTCTGAAGAGACAAAAATTGAAAATATAGGGTTTTAATCCAAGAAATACTTTTTCAAGTCCTTCCACTCTGTGGACTGGTAAACAGATCATTACTTTGGGAGGTGCACTAATTCTTTCAGCTAACTGAAATATCCATTTTAAGGTCATATCCTTTATCTGGTGAAACCCATGACCCTGAACAATGACCTATCTCATTCATTATCGCATTCAACACAAATGTAAAGACCAGGAACTGAGCAAAGCTCTAGGGATACAGCGGTGCTATCACATTCGGCAACTGTTTGAGAAACTATGTTGGCTTACAGAGGTCGACATCACAAACAAATGGAAAGTAATGTTTCCTTTTTCTTTTGGAAGCATTGCTATTTTTAAGGAAAGATTGAATCAGGTTATACAAGTCTTTAAGTGATCGACTAAAACTTTATTCTATAGGCAGTGTGATGTAGGGCCCAGCAAATGCAATGTTAATTTTGAGGTTAATTTAATTGCTGTAAAAATAATTGTGCAACATATTATTTGGAGTTCATAGCCTCAGAATATTTGGAAGTGATCTCAGAGAAAATTGATCCAACTTTCTCAATTTAGAGATGAAAAAACTGAGATCCAGAGAAATTAAATTGAAACTTTGGGTTCAAGATGGTGGATTGAAAGGCACCAGAAAACCCATTCAAAAGACTATGAAAGGGTACACAAAGACAAAGAATGTGAGAAACAACATTTAGGAGGCTGGGAAGCAGAAGATAAAAACCCAGAAGACAGCCTCATTGTCGCCTCCACAGATGAGGCCAGGTAAACAAAATCAAATATATGGGTATTTTAAAGGGAGAACTGGGACAAGAGCCTTGAAATCTGGCTTATTGTAACGTTTTGGTTTTTTTTTTTTTTCAGGTTTGAAATTTTGTATGAATTGTTTTAAAATTTTATTGGAGTATAGTTGATTTACAATGTTGTGTTAGTTTCAGGTGTACAGCAAAGTGATTCAGTTGTACATATACATATAGTCATCCTTTTCAGATTCTTTTCTCATATAGGTTATCACAGAATATTGAGTAGAATTCCCTGTGCTGTACAGTAGGTCCTTGTTAGTTATCTATCTTATATATAGTTGTACTGTTTTTTCCATTATGTGTTTAGGTGTAATGTGTATACGAGAGAGGAAGAGACAGATGGACTTTTAATAATATATTAGACACTAATAAAAAAACTAATCATGATACATCTCAAATGTCATCATGAAACTGAGTCATTATATAGAAATTAAGAAGAAATTCCTGTTCAACTACTTATATATTAACTAAAAAAAATTTTGCAGTGACTATGTTGATGATTTTTGCTTTTCCTTTTACTATGGATTGATATTGAGGCTGGTTTTTTTTTCTTGCTAAATCATGGAGCTCTTGGAAGAGGTCTAATTTATGTACAAAGGAACAGGGAAAACTGAGCAGCCTACCACAAGTTGTGGTTAAGGCATATGCGTTACAAGGCTCCCTGGGAGAAAAGGACCAAGTCTACTTTGGGACTCACAAGTCTCAAGGACTATAATTCTCACACTAAGAGGTGAAAGGAAGACTGTTTCAACACTGGAGAGTTCATTCTAATTTCACAGAAGAGACTGAGTATAAAAGGAAAAAAATAGTTACTTACAAGATATTTTAAAAAGTGAAGTATTTAAAGACTAGAAAATCCAAAGGTCATTAAAGGGAAAATGTAATCATTATGGGAAAATACTTCCTCCCCTATATCATGATCATACCCAAATTCTAGAGTTTAAAAATAAAACGCATAGAAAGCAAGAGAGCAGGGAAGGAGAGAGAGAGTGAGGCAGGGCAAGTGAGCAGAGCCCAATTATTATGACAGGAGCAGAATAGACCCACTCCCTGAGATTCCTGAGAACACTGGCTGATTGAAGAATCTATGTTATCAAGAGAAATTTAGGAGATACACAGGGAAGGAAAAAGAATTTATGTTTGTGGGGAGTGGAGGGTGAGGGGATAGAAGAGAGTACTAGTAATTAAATAAAGATATGTATGAGGGACTTAGAATCAAATTCTACAACGTTCATCTATACACTTTGTAGATTTAGGGTGTGACAATTCACAGTGTATGCTTTGGATAGTCTCAGATTTATGCCTGTTATCCTAGTTTAATTATTAATAGCACCCTCTTTTTAAAATTAATTTTATTATTTTTATTTTTGGCTGCATTGTGTCTTGGTTGCTGCGTGCGGGCTTTCTCTAGTTGCGGCAAGCGGGGGCTACTCTTCATTGTGGTGCGTGGGCTTCTCATTGCAGTGTCTTCTCTTGTGGATCACGGGCTCTAGACTCACGGGCTTCAGTAGTTGCAGCACACGGGCTCAGTAGTTGTGGCTCGTGAGCTCTAGAGCGCAGGCTGAGGCTGAGTAGTTGTGGTGCATGAGCTCACTTGCTCTGCGGCATGTGGGATCTTCCTGGACCAGGGCTCGAACCCATGTCCTCTGCATTACCAGGCGGATTTTTAACCACTGTGCCACCAGGGAAGTCCCTAATAGCACCCTCTTCACTTTTAAAAGTTGTTAGTAAGGATAATAAATTACATGATCAGTGTAGTCCCAGTGCCCTTATGGTTGAGGAAAGAAAGTTGAAGTATCTTTGGGAGAAACGAGCTGGAAAGAGATGGGAAAGAAGAAAAGGCTTTCACTGAAGACCATTTAAAGGAAATTCCATAGTTCTGTTCTATAAGGACCAAGAAATAAAATAATGGAGCATGGATTCTAAAAACATGTGTGTTCTAAGAAAATATTAAACTGATACCACTCTGGAGCAAAGTAAAAGTTCAATGATAGTAATCTAGTTTATAATTCTCAGGATCATTATTCTTTGCTAGACTGTATCTTAGCCCCTGAAACTATCTTAAAACACTCCATGGAGTTTTATTTAAATATAATTTCTGTTTTGTTTTTTGATTTTATTAATATGGAATTTTAGTTCATGGTCATGACATGGAATAAAAATCCAAAATTTCTTAATTATACTTTTTTTCTCCTAATAACATTACTTGTTTCTATGTAAGATTATGCCTTTATTACATCTACTAGTTAACCACACAGGGTAGTATCTCGTACCACAGAACCAGTAGGAAAAAAATTATCTTTTGAAGACTTTGGCTGGGTTTCCCTGCTGGCGCAGTGGTTGAGAGTCCGCCTACCGATGTAGGGTACGCAGGTTCGTGCCCCGGTCCAGGAAGATCCCACATGCCGCGGAGCAGCTGGGCCCGTGAGCCACGGCCGCTGAGCTTCCGCGTCCGGAGCCTGTGCTCCACAACGGGAGAGGCCACAACAGTGAGAGGCCTGCATACCGCCAAAAAAAAAAAAAAAAAAAAAAAGACTTTGGCTAAGGTCAAAACTCTAATTATATAATAATTAACACAGATAAATGTATAATTTAAAAGACATTACTAGATATGTTATTCATTACATTCTACTTTGGACTTTAGCCAGAATTTGGTCTGCTGTTGAAATGTTCATATTAAGGTGACTAACTTGTCTTAGTTACCTGATACAGCCCCCATTTTGGAATTGAAAAATCCCACATCTAAGGAAAACTCTCAGTTCTTGACAAACTGAAACAATTGGTTACCTTAGTCCATATGGTTAAATAATTATAAAAGGATCTGTAAAGAGTGTTAACATTAAAAAAATTGTTTTTACAAAACTCCAAACTCTTACTAAGGTTTTAAAATAATTTAAATTATTTTAAAAATATTTAATTATTTTAAAAATAATTTAAATTATTTTAAAATAATTTAAATGCCTTTTTGATATTTAGTTTGTAGCTTGTAAGCAGCATCAGAACCAGAGGTGCCAAAAATCTTTATAAAAGGCCATCCTTATGCAGTTCCAAGCCAGGTCGAGTAAGAAAGAGCCAGAACTGTCCAGGCCAGTTCTGAAGACTTGAAGGGTTCAGATAGTTCGGATAAGCTTTGGACAAGTAGCCAAGTTCTGGAAGCATATCTGAACTTCTTCCAAATCACAAACCTTTTGAGGTTTGCCTCTTCTTTCTCCAAAGCCACTGCAATAGCTGACAGCCTCTTCACAGCTTTACATGAGCAATAACGAGTATGAGATTATCGGAGGCTCCAAGTCACGCCATTCCTTCATTGTTTGGATAATAGAGTTCAGAGGTACTGAGGATAATCTCCCTTGAGAGACAGAGACCAACTTTTACTTATCATTTGTCTGTTCACTTCCTTTTCAGCTAATTAAACCTTGGTTCTTCTCAGGAAATAAAACTTTGCAACTTCCATAATGGGTTAGCTTGGTAATATTGTATATATCTTTCCTGGTTTATCTGGAAAAACAGGAAAAGAGAGGTGCCAGCGTGAAAATCCAGAATGGAGGGTTATCTTTTAAATTAGCAGATTTTTCATTTGCACGTGGCCAGAGCTGGCTGTGACACTGCAACGATAGGGATGCCTGCTCTGGATCTCTGGAAGGCTTTAGAGAGAGAAGGCTTTAGGGAGGAGAGAGACGTGATGAAAGACTGGGAAGAATTTTTAGAACTACACATAGACCATTTTTATGGGTGCCCTACAGGCTTCAGTATGTGGCCCTGAATAAGCCACCCAATAAGCCAAGGAGAAGGCAATGGAGTGTGTGGTATGAAGAAGAGGACAATAAGGCAACCTTGTTTTCAGTATTAGTCGAATTTAAGCCACACGAGAATTGTCTCTTTCTGTCATTTTTTAGGGGAATCTGGATCCATGCTCATATGTAGCCCCTAACTTACCGTTTCTTATCTACTCAAAGCATAATGGAGTGGACCAAAAGACAGATATTGTGGGACAAGGGCCTTCCTCAAAGTCACACACAGTTCTGTTTCAAAAGTAATCTGTAAAAATTCTCTTTTTCCAATATATTTCTAAAGAAAAATGAGGAGTGGAGAAAGTAGACAAAAAGCTAGATTTAATAGATACATTTTCATACAATTAACACATTTAATCTAGCACTTGGAATTTTGCATATGGAATCCAGTAAAAATTAACAAATGTTCATACAAGATAACAAACTGCCAAGCGATGTGTTAATTAAACAGATTTGGTGGAATAAATATGCTAAAATTAGAAAGAAACTCAGCTGGAATTAGTACCTTTTTTTTATTCCTATACTTTGGACAATCCTAGGATTCTTTCATCCCCAATGGTCATATTATTTAGCACTTAGGATTTCTTGTAATTTTTGACCTATTTTGTGACTAAAACTATTTCTTATTAGTGATATTTAAGCTTAGAAACAATGGTATCTCAAAATAAAAGAAAATCATCTTATTTTGTGCAATAAATTGATTTTGGGAAAGTATTAAAGCAGTTTACTGTAAATTAAATAACATAGCTATTTGAAAGATTTTTTAGGAAATTCTGTTATAAAATAAATACCTCTTTTGTGACATCCCTAATTACTTCCTAATTTGTCTTTTTTAAAAAGAAATCTACATTTTTGTGTACTGGATTTATTCAGAAGGAGCCAAATTTTAGATGACTGTAAAATTTAGATACTGTTGTACCATAGACTTAAGAAAATAGTGTGGTGTCTTAACAACAACAAAAGAGCACTCATTTAAGAAATTAGGCCTAACACAGTGAAAAGTAACAATGTGAATAAGAATGTGCAAGAATCTAGATACCTGGATGATCTCTGTTAGCACATCAACAAAAATCAATTCGTGGGACTCATGAAGGAGACCAGGACATTGGATAATAAATCTCAAGGTTAAAAGAATGATTAATGCCAGATTAAACCAATGTACTTCAATAACTATAATAATTAAGAGTCTGAGGTATTGGAATCTTAATGATGTTAACTGATCTACTTTAAGACTTGGAAATTTAAGTTTATCTTTTTCCAAATATAAATACTGATGATTAGAAATATTGAGGGGTTGTAAGTTGCATGAACTAAATGATATGTTTTGAATACTAATAGCAATTTTGACTGGGGTACTTCCATAGAAGGTGCTAGAGCTTTCTGTGAATGGCAGACGGAGCATGAGAGAAAGATCTCAATTCCAATTAAGATATTTTTATTTTTCCAATGAACAGTGGACAAAGTATTTGGTACCTGGAAGTAAAAATGGGACTGGGTGTTAGAGGCCCCCTCCAAATTATATTCCTTTTGGCTGGAGAATTCTAATACTGGTCATAGTAGTTGCTATAAGCAATAAAATGGTGACGTGCCCATTCCATTTCTTCCTCTCATCTCTACTGTTTGGATCCGCCAGCGTTCCAGGTACCTACCCCGGCCCCTCCCACTTCTCTGAGCTCAGATAGCAATCCACACGATGGAGCATGCTGGGGAAGCCACACCCCTCACTAAATATGTGTTTTCTCCACAACTGGTAGTTAAAACTAATTTCAGATAAAGAGTTGATAGCCAATAATGGGTCCTCTTTCTAATACTGTTTTCGGTAAGAATCATACGGTGAGGAAGACATTTGGGGATAGAAGAAGAAGAATGGGAAGGAAAGGGTCGGGGAGAGGACAATTTTTTTGTTCCCCTTAAGCTGCAACTCATGATATGGATAAGGCTGACTCTTTCTGTTAGAATCATTAAATGTTAGAGCTAAAGGAAACTAAGATATTTTGTGGTTCAATCTATTCATTTTAGAATTATTGAAACTGAGGCCTGGAAAGGTTAAGCAATTTTGTCTAGAGTCACAAAAATAAGTTAATGATTGAACAGGGATGAGACTGAAGCCTCCAGAAACTTATACCTGTGTGCTTACAGAACATTTGTGCTGTTTTAACTGTTTTGAGGTTATAATTTCCAGGAAAATTTCATCCTGGTTAGATTCTCCATACAATTTTTTGTGTGTGTGTGTGGTACGCGGGCCTCTCACTGTTTTGGCCTCTCCCGTTGCGGAGCACAGGCTCCGGACGCTTAGGCTCAGCGGCCATGGCTCATGGGCCCAACCGCTCTGCGGCACGTGAGATCTTCCCGGACCGGGGCACGAACCCGCGTCCCCTGCATCGGCAGGCGGACTCTCAACCACTGCGCCACCAGGGAAGCCCTCCATACAATTTTTAACAAATCCAGATCGCTGTTATAAATCAATAGCGACACACTTTTCCTCCTCCTCCTCGCCCTTCTTCTTATTCTATAATCTTTAATATAGAAATATCCTTCCGTGGGTATTGTTTCTTCTATGCAATGGTAAGACTATTAAAGCAATATTATTTGTTTAACGTGGTTAAATTTATTATTTACAAAAGAAAATAATTATAAAAAATAAAATGATTTTTGATTATAGTTATGTTTATTATATTATGTATGTATTATATATATGATTATAATTATACACTTTATATCATTCCTTTTGAATTATATTTTCTCATTTAAAAATCAGTGAATATATGTTAAAATATATTTTGTAACATAACTCAATGAACCCCCAATGCAAATAAATATATAATGGGCTAGAATGTTAAAATGTAAGCTTGTTTCTATTTCTCTCTCTCTCACCCCAGACTATTGAGAGTTTACTCAGCTGTTTTTGATGTCTTAAACTACTCTTTCTAGCCATCTGTTGAATTTTTTTTTCTTTTATGAAAATAGACTGAACCTGTACACATAGCATTTGGGTAAAATAATTATTTTGACTTCTTTTTGATTGCATGTAAAGCGAATTTAGGCTTCAGATTTAACCAGCATATCAGGAATATTCATTCTCACCCTCCACCAGACCAGATTTGAATTTCGTTTGACTGTTTCCTTTACCCTTTCTGTGCAGACAGCATTATTCACTGTAAGCACTATTAAAGAACCAAGTGTCAATGAACCCAGCAGTGAACTGACAGTTACTTAAACAGCACACGATCCAAAGCTGTCTGAGGAATGCCAAACGCTTCTTGTTTCAACAAGTTCGTTTCATCCAAGGGAAAAAAATTATTTCATTTAAAGATTTATATTTATGAACATGTTATGAATGTTCTGGATGTTCCCTGTAATGTTTTATGAAAGATACTGATACATTTCCAAGAATCATGAAGTAAGCCGGCTGGCCAAGGAGGCAGTTTGGCCCTTAGTGGGCAGATGCAAGGATGGAAGAAGTCCTGGAGAGGGATTATGCTTGCTTGACAGTGGGATCTGCTGCTCTTCCACCTGACAGTGTTCTGTGGTGTTCTTCTTTGTTCTGACTGCTTTCTCTCAACTCCTCCCAGATGGGTAGTGGGAAGAGACCAGCTGCTTGGGAAAATAATCAGGAGGATCATTTCTAGGAGCCCTTCCCAATAGTCCAGGTTGGAGGCCAACCACCTGAAAAGGTTGTTAGCCAAGAAGCACTTCTCCTACTCTCTGGTGAACTGCTCTCTGGAGCTGGTTGAGAGGAGAAGGCCAAGGACAGCAGAAGGCCGTCCCAGGGAGAGGGAGAGCTAGACTCCAGGGAGCAGAGCTGAAGGAGGATCCAGTCTCTACAACACATTTCCTGCCTTTCTTAGGGTTTGCATAATTATCTATCACTCCAGTGGAAGTAGATATGCTGTCACTGGGACTTTTCTTGTAATTTTAATTTTTACATATCTCCTTTCATTTCCTGGCTTGATTGGCTTGCTTGGTAAATCATGTGGCTAAATAAGTAGAAAGGATAACAAGTTATTACTTATTCCTAGGAGGACCCATCAGTGTTCACCAGAGAAAATTGCTGTATCTGTACAGCTAGAGTCTGAATCCCTAAACCTGGACAACTTTCTCCAATGCCATGTGGTTGGTTAGAAGAGTAATCAAGGAAAAGCTGTTGGAAAGCTAAACATAAGACCCTGCTCATCACGGAGGAAACAATTTAGTGTGTATCTTTCTGATGGTAGGTGACTATGATGTGTGTTTTCCAATACCACCAAGCAATTCTCCAATTCTCAGAAGACCTATTTGTATGTGACCTACAAATCAAACTCAGTTCTGACACATTTACCTGGAAATAACATCAGATCCTACAAGTTAAGGTCTCAGTCCCGCAATGCTGCCTCCAATTCAGATGCCAATTGCAAGTCCAGGTTGTTACCAGTGCTTCTTACAGACTGGCTATAAATTGGAGGTCCCTATGACCCCCTCCACAGGGTCTATTAATTTGCTAAAGCAACTCACAGAACTCAGGAGACCAGTTTACTTACTAGATAACCAGTTTATTACAAGGGACATTAATATGAATATTAATTCATATTATACAAGTGAACAGGCAGATGAAGATACAAATGAACAGGCAGATGAAGAGATACACAGGGCAAGGTCTAGAGGGGTTCTGAACACAGGAGCTTCTGTCCCCATGGAGTCTGGAGTATGCCAGCCTGGAAGCTCCCTGAACCCTGAACCCTGTAGATCAGAGTTTTTATGGAGGCTTCATTGTGTAGGCTTGATTGATTAAATCATTGACCATTCATGATTGAGCTTAGTTTCCAGCCCTCTTCCCTCTTTGGAGGTATGAGTGTGGTGGGAGGAAAGTTCCAACCCTCTAATCACATGGTTGGTTCTCTTAGCAAGCAGCCTTCCATCCTTAAGTTACTTAGGGGCTTTCTAAGAGTCACCTCATTAACATAAACTCAAGTGTGGTTGAGAGGGGCTTGTTATGAATAACAAGATACCCATTTTACCTTTTTGGCTCTGGAGCGATTTCAGGATTTCAGGAAGTGAAGACAAAAGTCTAAATGTTGTAATAAAAGATGCTCCCATTGCTGTTATCGCTCAGGAAAGTCCATGGGTTTTGAGAGCTGTGAGCCAGGAACTTTGGATGAAGAGCAAAATATATATTTATTATAAATCGCAATATCAGTGATTTAACTTAGTTTCCCTGGAAAGCAGAGCCTGGGACAAGGGCTTTTGTGTAGTAACTTATTTTGGCAAATGATCCCAAGGAACAGGACTGGGGCATTGGGAAAAGTGAAAGACGCACGAGGGAAAGATGATATTTGATCTGTTCATTAGCTGATCACCTCTGGGACTCTATCTTGCTGGGAACCCTCTGAAGAGCCTTATAGAAAGAACCTCAGAATCCCTGAAGGTCTTCATAGGGTGGGGTGTTATCCTTTGATACTGGAGTACCCACTCCTCCAAAAACTAAGTTTTCTTTACAGTCATCTCCTAAGTGATCTCATCTCTCTCCTCATCAATCTCATCCAGATTCATGGTTTTAAATACCATCAATATGTAAATTTATATCTTCTGTTCTGACTTCTCCCCTGAACCCTTATCTCATATAATCAACTACCTACTCAGTGTGTTCACTTGGCTGTCTAATAGGGGTCTAAAAATTAACATACCTAAAATAGAGTCCTTGAATTTCTACCCTGACCAATGTCAATATTTTCTAACTTTATAAAAAGCTCCACCATTTATCACGTGCTCAGGCCAAAAACCCAGGGGTCGTTCTGATTCCTCTCTGCAATAGCCTCATAACTGATCTCCACTTCTGCTTTTATTCCCCATCTGGAGCCAAAGAAAGCTTCTAAAAATATAATTCAAATCATGTTATTTCCCTGCTATAAGCTGTCCGATGGCCTCCCAGCATATTCAGATAAAATCTGTTAGCCTACAGGGTTGTGTACGATCTGGTCCCTGGTTAACTCCCTAATGCGGTCTTTTGCATACTACCCTTTACTACTCTTCAACTACGCTTGCCTCCTTGCTATTCCTTGAACATGCCATGCTTGTTCTTGCCCCAGGGACTTTGGATTCACTGTTCCCTCTGTCTGGATTGCTGTTCCCCGAGTTTTCATCCAGCTTGCTTCCTTATTGTATTCAGATCTCTGCTCAAACATTATTTTCTCAGCAAGGTCTTTCCTGGACACTTTTAGTAGAATCCTATACACCGTCACTTTTAGTTATGGTTTACCCCTTTCTACATGCCTTTGTTGTCTCTTAGTGCTTATTACTTCCTGATACAGATATTTGTTTGCTGTCTCCATCCCTGAAAAGCAAGCTGCATAAGCTTATAAAAACAGGGCATTGTCTTAGTCACAACTGCCATGGCCAGTACTGACAGCAACATTTAGGACAGAAAATAGTCATTGAATGAAGGACAAGTCAAGAGAGACCTTAGCTGAAAATATTGCTGCCAAGTTATCACCTATGGCCACTTATTTGAGCCAGTAAAAATACTCAAAAGCTTCCTAATATAAAACTCATCCATTTGACAGAAGTATACAAATTCCTATAATGTAGAAAAAGGAAAATGTAAAGTAGTATAGCATTTAAGGTATTAAGAGCATTCTTATTCTTTCATATATTATGTGTGATTAAAAACAACCACACACATTTTTGGAGAGTCTATGAAAAATGGAGATTAATTAAACTTCTGTTCTGTAAAGGTACTCAAGGACCAATGTAATGTTTTCTCAAAGTAGAGTTCCTTACCAGGAGCTCCTCTTCCAGCCCCTTCCTTTCACCTAGGCTTTGTGACAGATGCTTTCAGATTCTTGTGTCCACTCCCTATCTTTTGTTCATCACTCTCTTCTTGATGCCTGAGAGCACTTGACTGATTTTTTCCAGCACTGGAATAATGAGATCTAAGATCCAAAAGAATTGGTGGGGAAAGAGAAATGAAGGGTTTTGGACTGCTTTAATTTTAGACCACCCAGACAAATTTATCCTGATCTAAAAGGAGCTTCCATAGCTTACAGCTTGAGTTTTGAAAGTTCTCACCAAAATCTTGGGTCAAAAACCCTTGTTTGGCCTTATCCTCCATAGTCATATTTCCCTTAGGGACCTAGTAGGGAAGGGCAACTAGAACGGCATGCTCACCATTCTTTATTTCTTTTCAATAAGCACCTATCACCACCTCATTTTGACACAGATTACATCTTCTTGCAGCCAGCCCCACTTCACTTTGACATAAAAAGGTGAAAACACTGGGAGAAAGCAATATTTCTATTAACAAAAATGATGCATTTCATTTCTTCCACTCTTTTATTTGCTCATTTTTGTATTGAACGAGTATTTGTTGAGTTCTTACTACTTATGAGACTGAATATAGAGGATTGTACAGGACCAACATAGTTCCTGATTTGTGGAGCTTGCATTATCGAAGAAGAGGTAGATATTATTCAGATAATTTTTAATTAATGTGCTCACACTGTCCAAAGAAAAGAGCTGATACATCAGAGGACCCTGACTTAGGAGTAGGAGATTATCAAGAATAGGAGGGTGCTGTGAAGGGCAAAGAAAAACAATCCTTGGGAGCAATATGAACAATAGCCTTGAGGTAAAAAGGAGCTTAGCGTCCAAGGAGAAAAAAGACATAAGAAGCTGGTGAGAAGAGAGCAGGGGCGGAAAGGCCCACAATGAGGCTGGTCAAATTTGATAAGGCTGATCATAAAGGCTTTTAGATTGTGTTAAGGAGTTGTGATTTATCTGAAAAACCACTGGAAGTCATTGCAGTAAATCTTAATTTTTTTTTTTTTGGAAAGGTATATTACTGGAGGTAGAAATAAAATGGGATAAGCTGGAATGTGTCCCTAAATGTCTGATATAGGTGACAGTGGTCATAGTAGGAAAACAAATAACAGTCTAAAAAATTAGAAATGCAAGTAGATTATAATATTTTTACTCTAAAATTAATTTTACCAGAAAATGTAAGGGACTGTCTTTTATCATTTACTGTTTTGAAAGGGAAGCTGGTTTATAGTCACAGGGCCCTCTGAAACTGAAGCGAGAAGTGGAGTTGAGGGATTAATTACTCTTTGGAAGGAGACAGAAGCTAATTGTGTAAAATGCAAACTTGATTGGCTTTATAACCGAGGCACATTTCAACAGCATATTGACAAATAACAGATAATAAAAACCTTTTTTTAACAACTTTCTTTTCTACCATACATAATACAATTTCTACCTTGAGTAATTTCATGACAAGATCATCGAAAACTTTACATGAGAGGCTAAATATATACATTAATTATATAATAAATACATGCACTATACCTTTTAATCTTGATTTTGCCATCAATATCCAGAAAGATTTTCCTACACTTTTCTCTTTTTAGATAACTTTTTTAGATTAAGCAACCTTCAATTATTTTGAGGCAGTATTGAAATTCTTTTTGCAAGTTTCCATCATAATTTGTGTATTCATTAGAAATCTAAGCTGAAATCTTATCCCCAACTTTCTCCCATTTTCTACGACCAAAACCATTTCTCGTTGCTGCTGTTTCTGAATGTGGGCCACCTTTACGATGGGTACCAATAATGAGTAAATAAGCTGTCTGTGCTAACATGATTTCTTTCTGTTTTGCAATATGCCTAAGTTAGGAAAGTGTACATTTTTAGAGCAGAAAGAAACTTATGTAAATGCTTTAAAAAGGAAATTTCTCAAAAATACTAGTCAATTTAGTGATTTCAATGTTCACTTCTGAAATATAGAGCTATGAAACTGAAGGGACAAGTCCTCTAGCAGTTTTGGTTCCATAGATAGTTTCATGGTCCCGAGTATCATGAGAGCTTGGGATAATTCCCCAGCCAAAGACATTGAGGTAACTTGCCCAGAAAGTAGGAATGACAAAACCGGGTTAGACGCTGAGTGAATGGAAAGTCAATAGAGAAAAGCAGGGCTTATAGAAACCTAAAGATGGAGAGAGAAGTAGATGGCAAAAGTCAAAAAGCTGGTGGTAAAATATGGGGCATGAAATTATCATTAAGGAAGTGGTCAGAATCACAGAAACAAAATACCAGACACAAGAGGACCTTGGAAAGAACTAAATGCCTATTCTAGTGGGCAAGACAGAGCAGTGTCATGACCCCTTGTAAACTTCTCTCAGTGTCCTCTGAGGATCACGTAGTCCTTTCCTGCTTCTGTTCCAGACAGTCACAATAGAAAACAGAAGTTTAGAGCAATTTCTCAGGTCATTAGCTACATCCAAGACCAACCTAGACTTCTCTGAGTGTAGGAATGACCTAAATATCTTATGATCTTCACATCATAGGTCACCATGAGTATAAAAGAAAGCTAAACTATTCCCATCCAAAACGTTATCAATTTCCATTGGACCAAAAACAGCTCCAGATACATTCGCTTTTCTGAAGTAACAAAGGGAGGAAAATTTGATTTTAAAATCTTTATTTTGCTTTACTCTACTTTGGTCTTAGCAAAGAAATAGGAAATTTACCCTGATTTAGAGGCTACCCCTCTCCCCCAAACTATTGTTATTTTGCCACAATTAAAATACTGATCAGTGTCTACTATAAATATTACCTTATTCAGCACAGTAATCTCTTTGGTTTTGGTAAAGGTTTTACCTCCATGTGATCTCCAGGATGCCATGTGTCTAGCTTATTCCATTTGGTCACATTTGTAGACGATATGATTCAGTAAAAACAGTGCTACTGTGCTTTTCCTAGGATGGACTTTATAAGGACTTTCCCCTTCCTCTTAGAGAGAGTCTGGGACTTTTTCCTCTCTGCCGGTTGGTTCTTTCGTTCTTCGCAAATAATGAGACACTAATAACTTGATATTCTACTTCTTCCTTAGAGAGGGAAGTTGTAAGGTATTTACATTCTGCCTGCTGTGGGTATGATGCAGGACAAGCATCGAGTGAGATTTCAGGGCTCTGTTGGGCCTTCTGGTGATTTCCAGCAGTTGCTCTGTATTTGAAGTGGGGACCCAGAATTTGATGAATGATAATACACTAATTTGGGGACTCTCTTCTCAGTCAAACTGTGAATGGCCTCAGATTTTATTCCAAGCATTTTTTCTGTATCTCATTCTAGGAAGTTTTAGATTAGTTGAAAATATGTGTAAACAACTTTGAAGATTTTTTTTTTCTGTAATTAGTGTAGTTTTTTTTTTTGCACTCTTCTGTTCCGCTGGTTGAAGATACCAAGTCCTTTGAGATCTGTGAGTTGTTAGGAGATAATCTTGTCCATAACTTTTTCCATATCATTTACAAAAAAGTTTCAAACCAAAAAGGAACTACAATAACACTATAAATACAATATTTCTTGCAACTTGACTTAATGGAAAAACTATAATACACCCTTCATTTGTGAAATGTTTAAACTTCTTGATGTCTTTCTAGTTTGATTTCTATTAAGAAGCTCTTTAAAGAAGACAATAAATTGGCCTTTTTAGAATTATTTTTAAGGAGAGTCTCTTGTTTACTGGTGCTTCATCCATCAACACATACCTATACTGTTGTTTGTATGTGTCAGGAGAATATCTCATTTTTTCTGACCCTTCAGAAATTTATGGTTAGAGAAATGGATAAGATTCTGGTACTTTTATGTGTATATGTGTTAAGCAAGAAACAGTGAATTTAAGAAGCATCTTCCCAGTTAGGATTTAACTAAAGCCATTCCAGCTTTGTTCTGCTGCTTCCTGGCATGTTGATTGCCCCAATTAATTTCTGAAAGTGTGAGGTCCTAACACCAGGACTTAAACCAGACATTCTCAAACTGGATCTTACAGTCAGAGTCTTTTATTTTATTTTTTTTTAGAGGGAGAAAAGAAGGGGCCTGGGAATGAAATTCACGTTGCTCCGGGGATGGTTTTTTCCTTGAAACAATTTCACATAAGCCTACTTTATTAAAAAACACACACACACACACACTATCCCTCTCTCTCTCTCTCTCTCTGTCTCTCTCTCTCTCTCTCTCTCTCACCCCTGGTTTAATTGCCACTAAAATAATCTAGCGACTCAGGAGTGGGTGGTATTAAGAGTCACCAGAGCCCCAGGGAATTGCAGCCTAGAATTAGCATGGCACATTACCAAATGCGACAGCGTTTCCCTCCTGGCTCCCTGATCATGCCTTCCTTTCCCTTCCCTCACTGTCCCCTGACACTATATCACCGTTTTCCCCCAGAATTTCCTTTGACAGTTCATTAAGGCACCAAGTTCCTTGAGAAAATGATTTTTTATAGTCTCTATTTCCCATAATGGATCTGACCAAAGCTTGCCTTAATTGTCGCTTGAACTTTTTGTGGGACCACACAGAACATTTCCCCTGAGACCTTACTCCTAGTCTGTCCCCTCCACGTTCTCCAAGCTAATTTACTCGTCTGATTGACCCTGTCTCTCCCTACTTTTGCCTCTGTCTCTTTCCTGAACTCTTTCCTCTGCTAGAGTGACTCTCTCTTCCCAATTTGTCACATGCTGTACTGACATTATACAGGAGACTGGGGCTATGCAAAGCATTAGAATCAAGATTCTGAGATAGAAATCAAATACGGGCACCATTTGGACCACTGCAGAGATACCAAAAACTCGATATATTGCCAAGACAAAGAGGGGACTAGAAACGCATTGGAGAGTCCAGAACCAGATAATATACAAGTATCTGAGATCTAGATAAAGGTAAGACAAATCAGTAGCCACAAGATGTCAGTACCAAAGGGAAGCAGAGACTCAAATAACTGCTACTCAGACAGGAAATCTTGCAGAGTATGGGCCACTCTCAAGCTGTGGTCTTACAAGTGTCTGCCAGTGTGAATAGGTGAGCCGTGTTAGAGTGCGGGCAAATCTGTTAACAGGGCTTAAACGGAAATGTGGTTCAGTATGCTCGCTCCATATTCTCCCACTTACAACTTCCCCCAACCCATCAAAATGGATAAAACCCATGATTTCGTTTTCACTCAACACCCTACCAATCATAGTTGCTTTCTTATCCATAAATGATGGAGATGTGTTATACACTTACATTTATATCACCATTTTCAATATTTCTCTGTTTCCTGTAGACTTGCCTCTAGTGGGAGAATTATTGTTCAGGCTAACCCTTCCTAAACTATTTGTAAAGCACCTAGTCCAGAGACAGCAAACTAGGTAAGATACACAGGACTACCTTCCCGGATCCCACCTCCGGCAACTAGTATTTTAATCAGGACACAGTTTCCTGCTAAGCTCTTGCTTTACCCCAGAATTCTCAGCAGAGCTCTCCAGGAAGCCAACACCAATGTAACTGAACAGGCATCTGACTTGACATATTTACTATCCTGGCCCATCCCTTGGTGCAGCTGGGGAAATTAAATGTTCTTCATGGTAATATTGGCATAAGAGTTTGGGGGCAAATTACTTTCTTACCAGAAGTATAGCCAGATCAATTGCATGAATCAAAAACAACATGAATATAGATATTTGTAACTAGGCTTTTAAAAATGGGCATCATTGCTTCTCTGTGACAGGCACAAACAAGTAGGGTGTGAATCTTTCCAATGAATTGAACCCTGAGCAAGAAGTTTCCCACCCTTTCTCTCCCTCTCTAAGGGGGAAAGTACTTAATCCTCTTTGCAAATACAGCCTCAGCTTTCAACTTAATAGGGCTGCCTATTTGTTGAATTATATACAGAAAATTTTTTGGACATAGACCACTGTCCCCTAGGGACAGGACAAGACGATTTTGTATAGAACTATAGGTCAGATTGAAACCTGTATCTCTCTGGCAAAAAGCCAATGCTTTATTCACCATGTCCCTTAACCCTTTCCCCCATGCTGTATAGTTCCAAGTGTGCAGATTGACATTTCAGTCTCAGTAAAAGTGGACATAAAAATCCAACCCAGACATAAGACAGACAAAAGAAAATCAATTTTCCCTTTCAAAAATATAGACTAGGTCAAAGAAGAGCATAGACAGTTACAATTTAGGATGCTGACTTATAGTGGACTTAAATACTGTTTGCCATCAGGACATGGATGCCTGGGTGCAAAAACTTTGGGAAGGGGCTGTGTTATGTGTGTATACATGCATATGCAGGCACCAATTTTTTGTGTTTGCTAGGGGTGGCTTCAAGAGGTTAGTGTAGGGACAGAAGTAAGGAGGTGAATTTAGTTACAGGATTTTGCAAGGATGCCTCTCGCTTTGCCACCATATCTTCCTGTAGGTGGCAGCACTAACAAGGCTGGGGTTAGAGAATAAAGGTTGAGCTTCAGATTCTGAAGAGGAATTTTTAGTAACATGAATACAGAGAAAAATTATGACCTATGTTTTGCCTTTTTAACTAACTATAGATGCTCCAAGTCTTACAAGTAACTAATCTGATCTGCTATGCAAATGAAAACACACACACACAGGCAGAGCCATCTCATTTAAAGAAAACAGACTGAAGTTGGATAACTTGGCATCATCAATTGCATTAGAAAGACATGGAATGTTTCATGTTCTTTGCGTGTCGGAAAATGAACATGGTCTTTCCTGTTTGAAGTAACACTTCTCATCGATAAGCTCAAAGGAGATTTTTAATCCAGACCCTTACTTCAGTGAATACTCAAAAATTAGTCTTAGTGAATTCGGCAGTTGGAGTTAGAACCTCACACCACATTTTTGAGGAGAAAGTTCATAATTTCATACCTTAATATCATTATTCAGTAATTAGGAGATTATTGAAATGGTAATGCAAGTAACAAAATATAACAAAAGTCTAACCAATCAAGCAATATCAAATAAAGCCCCCGATTTTAAAATAAACTTGATAGATTTCACCTGTTGGCATCAAAAAAATTGCAAAAAGAGAGCATGTTGAAAACTTGGTTTTGGGGGAATTGCCTGGGGTCCAGTGGTTAGGGCTATGCTCTTCCACTGCCGCGGGGCCCGGGTTCGTTCCCTGGTCGGGGAATTAAGATCCCGCAAGCCTCGGGGAGGCGGCGCAGCCAAAAACACAACACGACAAAACAAAAACCAAAGAAACTTGGATTTTTAAAATTTAATTATTAATAATCACAAAATGTTAAATCTATGATCATAGCCATGAAATTAATTCAATATTTTACAATATGTTACTTACATAATCCCTAATTTTTAAAATCTGTTTCTGGGTTTGTTTTCTTGCCCCACATAAAACATAAGCTCCTGAATAACCATATTTTTTCATCTTCAGCAGCATCATTTTTACTGTTAGTCTGAGAGCAGTTTCTATATAAAATTCACTTCATACTAATCCTCCCAACAATTGGATGGGGTTGTACTGTTTTCTCCATCTTTTGTGCTATGAAGCTGAGGATAAGAAAAATTAAGCAACTTGCCCAGCCTCATATAACAGCTAAAGGCCAGTGCTAAGAGTGTGAATTTTGGTGTCTACACACAAAACCCTTTCTATTTATTCTCATTGCCCTGCCTATTGGCATATCACACTGCCAATCTCAGTGGACGACATGTACTAGATGCTCTACCAGACTGGTGGAGTCCATTATTTTAGGGTTAGTGTTACTCTAAATGATGCTGGTTAGTTCAACAGTTACCCATTACCTATGCTCAAATTAATAAAGCATTTTTTTTTATTCACAGGGAGGGTAGGGGGAAAATAGCTATTCTCTTGTCAAATTACCGAGGTGGTAATATCATCCTTTATTGAAAAGAGGACTTGTAGAAGGAAGATATAAAATCTGTTGCCACCATCAGCATTCAAAAAGTAAATAAATCTCCTCTGGGAAATTTATGCTTATGTATTAATTATTAAAGTGATATTACTTTGTTTGCTCTTTTGAGTGATTTTTTTCACCTTGTTAAGTGGGAGTTCTATTTTGCTTTTTTCCAGAACTTTTTAGAGGAATTTGCTTTTCATATTAGCTGACTCTTCACCCTCTATCCTCCACCAAATAAAGGAATTCCTTGGATTTCCACATGACACCATTTCTAGAGCAATGACAACAAAACCAGACTATATGCTACCCATACGAGCTGTGTTGATATCTACTCAATCTATAAGAATTTCAGTCTGAATACTCTCAAAGAAAAGCATTTTTGTAGTTTTTCTCCTGGAAATCCCTCAAGAACAAGCAATGTGTACCACATTTTTCTTCCAGTGGTGGCAGAAGGAAACAATGAGAAAATTTACTTTCCGAAAAGGGTTCTCTTGACCCACACAGTGTTTCTGAGGGAAAGCAGTGGAGTCTGCAGGTGGTTACATTTAATAAGGGAACTTTGCATTCACAAATGCCTTTGACCTATGAATCATAAAGTGCCTTACAAGCATTAATTAATTAATCTCCTCAACACCTGTATGGGGTGGGTGAATCATATAACCAAGATCTAGCATTCATTGCAATTTTGTGAGTGTGAGAATATCTATAGAGCTGTCCACTGCTCAACTAGTTTGGTGCCACAGAAGGAAGTTTACCCTTGCTGTTCAGCTGGAAGGGAAGCTAACCAACTGTGTGGCAATGCAGTGTTAGGCACTTGAACTATGTTAACTTACTTGCACATCATAACAACCTGGAAAGCAATTTATTGTTATCGTCACTTTCCTCAAACGGCCTCAAATCGGCCCCAATTCAAATGTCTCATAGAGGAAGAACAGTATGTCTGGATCTGAAAATTGTGTTTCCATGACATCACACTGCCTCACTGAGGATATAAGTGATGTGTTGTCCTATATGGAAACCTGAGAGCTTCTCTGTCACATCTTTGACATCCTTCTGCTACCCATCCTCATCACAGCTTCCTGCTACATGGCCAGATTGGAATGTCTCTCTCTTCTGTTCTGTTAGGCAAAAAGATTTAAATTAGTGGAGACAAGACTAAGAAGGCGAGCTTATTGTTTTGCACACATTTTTATGAAACGTTTACTTATCCTATTTTCTTAGGTTGAAATTCAATTTCACTCACTACAATTGTGTTCATAGACCACAAATACCTTAAAGCAAAGAGCAGTATCTTAATTGATTTCAACCTCCAAAGTTCAGCTCCATGTTTGGCACATACTGGGTGGTCAGAAGAGATTTGATAAGCTAGTAAAATCAGAGGTCCTTTTTACAATTTGATGCCCTAACTTCATTCATTTCCTAAGTCTACATAATGACATTTCCAAGACTATTAAAGCTAGGCAAATTTTAGAATATTTACAATACTTGTAAAGCCATTTTTCAACTAAGACTTTCATAATATTGATAATTACAACCAATACTTTCCTACCATTTATATTATAGAGGAGTAATACATTATGCCACTATTTCATGAAACCAGCATAGAGCTTAAAGAAAAAAACAGAACAGGTGAGCATTGAATAATGGAATTAAAGTGTTACCAATGTCTCAATCCATTAGTTTACCCTACATCTTTGTTTATAATTATGAAATATTTCCATAGTTGATACCAATGAAATAAAACAATGGTGCTGGGAGCATTATATTGGTTTTTCTAAAGATAGTATAAATTTTAGATGTACAACTTCTTTTAGAAAGTATAAACTACATAAGGAGGCTATATTTCAAACCTAACAGTCAGAATGTCCTTTTTAAAGCATGAATATGACAGTGTTAACCCCCCTCTTCAAAACCCTCTTTTGATTTTTCATCACATTTAGAATAAAACCGAACACCACATCAGTGGCCCGTCCCTTCTTTTCCTCAGGCTTATCTCCTATTCCACTCACTCAGCCTGTTCTTTGTCTAGACACTTTGACCTTGCCTTGAACAGACCTCAGGACCTTTGCATGTTCTCCTGTCTTTCACTGGAATTCCTCTTCTCTCACTCCCTGATTTCCCCATGGCTCCCTTTCTCATTTTGTTCATCTCTCTGCTCAAGTGTTGAAATATTCCCTCTTCCATCATCTTGGTCCACTTCTCCTTCCACTCCTTTGCACACGTGCTCTATCTCTACCCTCCTGGGATGCTTTCCTTTTTCACTTTACTTATTATCTGTAATTATATTGAATACTTATTAATTTATGTCTGTAATTTTCTACTATAATGTAAGGTCTGTGAGGGTAGAGATTTTGTCTATCTTGTTCATCTTTGTATCCCAGTGCCTAGAGTCTGTGACAAGCTCTCATGAATAAAAGAATCAATGAGCTGTTATATCATTTAAAACATGAGGAAGTTATTAAGGGCATGATATTTCATGCTACTCTAATTGCATGATGATACTTGACTTATTTTTCGAGGCATTGGAATCCCCATGTAACAAAAGTGTGTGTTTGAAAACGCAGCCCAGTACATTGCTCCTTATGAATATTCTTCATCATAACCAAATTTTTACATTTGCTTGTTTTCTTCATGGATGTGATATCCTCAATGATATCCTGAGCAGAAGCAAAAGGCTATGGCATTTATTCAATTTATAGAATTTGTGTTACTTGATATTTTGGGGGTTAGGAACTCAGACAAGTCACTAACTGAAAGGCTGCATCATAGTAATTCAGTGATGTAAATTCACTCAAATGACTGGATTTTTAGCCTCTTTTATTCCTAGAACTAGCCGACTGATAATACGTATCTGTTTTCCAGAGAGCTGCCTCAGAACAAATAGTGAAAAATTGTTTATACAAGCTTATATTTTTAGGTGGGTTGAAACAGAAACACAAATTCTAGCCCTGTTTTCCGTCACACTTTCTTCTCTACATTTAATTGAGGAAATGAAAATGCTTCCAGGGTCAATCTCAAGGGTCCTCATAGAAAGAAAAAGTGTAGCTAAACTGGTCTCCAGAGAAGGACTAGCAACAACATTAGTTTTACCACACTGCCTGTCAGCCCTTTTATGAAGAAAAACTTTCCTCTAAATGGAATTTTACCCCCAAAATATAAGGAAAGGGTTATAAAACATTCTTATATAAGATTGAGTATCCTATATAAGATTGAAAAATAAATTTCTTAGCTGTTTTTGAGTTTTTTTAATGGAAATATGTCATGGGAATGGAGGTTTCTAACAAAGATTTTTGGTACCTCTATTTTGGATGTCCTAGAGCAATGTAGTTTTGGAGTTTTAATAGACCTTGACGGGACCCATCTCTTCATCGCACATGAGAGGTTCAGTGACTTGCCATTTGTTTGGAAGCAAAGTCAATCCTGAGATTCTTAGTCAGTGGTCAGTTCTTTTCATTCCACAGCAAACAACCCTCCTAAACAAAATGGAAGCCCTACAAGAATTCATCTGCTGAAAATGATGTTTCTTTCCAATGCTAAATTTCTGAAAATACTTCAATTGCCAGCAATGTTACAGGCATGGGGCATTTTTGGGGTACTTGAGCTCATAATTAGTTAGTGGTTGGATTTGAAAATATATTTATTGACACTATAAACATCAACCCTAACTACACCATTTTCATGATTAAAGTTATGACACATTCAACTCAGTATTTAGTGAATAATGGGGGGACAGTTTTTCTTCAATGTGACAGAATTTCTTTAATTTTTAGGGGTTAACACCTTGTTCAGTGTGTATTCTCCCCAGGATAATCTCATTTATGTACTTTTATCCACTTGACAAAATTAGCCTAAGACAAAGTTTCTCATTTATCTTGCTCTCTTATATATCATGAAAATAACTGAGATTTAAAATAATTACCTAAATTTCTGCATTCTTCTTTTCCAAATTTTTTTTTTTTTTTTTTTTTTTTTTGCGGTACGTGGGTCTCTCACCGCTGCGGCCTCTCCCGCCGCGGAGCACAGGCTCCGGACGCGCAAGCCCAGAGGCCACGGCTCACGGGCCCAGCCACTCCACGGCACGTGGGATCTTCCCGGACCGGGGCACGAACCCGCGTCCCCTGCATCGGCAGGCGGACCCCCAAACACCGCGCCACCAGGGAAGACCCTTCTTTTCCAAATTTTGACTGGCAGTCTGGAGCATACTGTATGGGAAGAAAGGGTTTTAAAGGAACAGAATCAATCTGCAGATTTGCCTAGGGGAACTGTTGCCATTACTCCATAATCAAACTCTATGCTAAGACTATTCAAGACACTTTTAGGGCTTTAAAAGAAGAAGCAGTCCCTAGCCTCATGGTCTTCATTATTGCAATGTATTGCTTTATAGAGGACAATATGAATGAGTTGGTAAATGTTTAGGTTAGAATACATTGGGGGAAGGGACAGAGAAACACCCTTCCTTTAGTAACCCAGTAAGTACATCCACAAAGTTTACACGTATTTCATGAATCGAAAGATATGTAAATACATGGGTTTACTGCAGGGGTCTTTATCCTTATTTTTGCTGTGGACCCCACGGGCACTGTAATAAATACCATAATTTCAAAGTAACAATGACTGACCACAAGTGGTATTTCAACATATCTGCAACAACCATAATATGCTATAAAGATAGCTATGATACACCACATTAACAATTCAAGAGGATAGGAAAAAAAAAAATGAAAGTTTTCTTCCCATCATAGATGTCCTGAGTTCCATGTCCAGACCAATGGGTCTATGAGCTCAATATTAAAAACCTCAAGTTAGAGAGCAAATTAAAAAATCTTTTTACTACAAAAATAAATTTAAACTTCCTTTTCAAGGTGATGCCTATTTATTCCACCTTAGGAAAATGTCTAACTTCTATAAAATGTAATAAGGTTTAATTAATTCATAAATGAACAGTTTTAAGGAAGGAAAGGGAACCAGTGTTTGGATATGCCCGTGCTTGTCTTACCGTCTTCATACTCTTCGAGTTTTCTTTTGTTAATATTCATACTTTGTTTTTTAGAGCAGTTTTAGATTCACAACAAAATTGAGAAGCTACAGAAATTTCTCCTATATTCTCTGCCTCCACAGATGCCTAGCCTCCCCCACTATCAGCATGCCCCACCAGCTTTAGACCTTTCTGCAAAACATGAAGACCAGATGCCTGCTTCGAGGAGAATATCCATCCCCCTGATAAAAATGACCAGAGAGCTCCTGGATCAGGATTTAACTTGTTCACTAATTTCCTCAGAGTTCAGTAGTTTCATGTTTATGTACTTAGGCTTCCTTTGGACCAGCTTCTCTTTGCTTTGGCTTTGTACTACCCAGGCAACTGTCCAGATGATTTTAGCCAAATTCCACTTTGGACATTTTCTGGGGTTTACACATCCATGTGAGTCTTGTACTTTCTTCATTCACATTTTACGTTCAGTTAAAATTTATACTAAATTTTGTTTACAGACATGTTTTACCAGAAGAACCTTGATGATTGATATATGTACCCCGCAAATTATTTTTTCCTTTTTTTTGTTTCTGAGGCTGAAATTCTTATGTGTTCCTTGTTTCATTAAAATTTGAAATACATTGAAGTACAGTTGTAAATAAACTGTGTAACTTCGTACTAAAAGATAATGCATTTTGAAAAATGTTCACTTTACCTCAAAATTAACCAAATTAATAATAATCATAAAGCTATCCTAAGTTGAATAGGACAAAAGGGAGAAGAAATGGTCCTGATATCTAATCATGATATTTTTATGTATCAGGCACTATATTATCTCATTCATTCTTTGTAATAACTTTAAGAGGAAGGTATTATTATTGGAAACCAAAATCAAATAAGTTCCCCCAGGTCACACTAATTAACAGACAAGGAATTCATGCCCAGGTATTTCTGTCTTTCTATGAACAACACAGCTCTGGTTGTATAGCTAGGGAAAAAAACACAGATATTATGGATACAATATCCAAGACATCTCATAACAGATTGACCTCAAGCCAGTCAATATAAAGACACTGAAGTTCGCAGTTAGCTTTTCTTCCCCCTCAGATTTTCCTGAGGAGTTAGTTTTTTTTTCACTTTCTTTATCTTATACAAAGTTGAGTTACGAGATAACTTTTTAAGGCATAAAACTGACGGGTAAATGAGAAAGTTTCTGTGATAGTTGAATCTATTGTTAAGCTATTTTGAAAACCACATTTAAACGTTATTTGTTTTTCAAGTTTCATTTTTTTTAGTTAAAAAAGTCATTTTGTTGATAGATTCAACTCCTGAACCTGTTGTCCTAAGTATCTTCTGTTTTTGTTTGTTTGGGTTATTTTGTTATTACTATCAGATGATGCTACCAGTGCTTCTTTTTTGGAGGCGGAGAGTGTGGGATTGGTGTGCTCACCAGAACAGAAAACAATCTTGTGTCTTTGTGTAAAGGTAAGAATTTTGGAATCCTTTGTCACGCTATTCCAGCTTCTCTCACTCTTTCTCTTTCCCTCTCTCTCAGCTCTAGGGCTGCTGTGGACTTTGGGGTCACTAAAAGAGCAGCTAACCATTTGACACAGTGTTTGGATTCTCAACCCCACACAACAGACCCTCATTACCAAACTGTTAATCACTGCCAAAGGAGCAAGTCCCCTGGCAGCTCTCAAACTCCCATCCCCCAAAGTAGATCTTTTCACACTTGGTTTCAAATTGCATTGTGATTACAACAACGCTGGGACTGGGTATTTTAATTGTACATTAGCAATGGGGGGGGCGTTCAGCTTGGATTTAAATGTTTCTTGAGTCATTTAGTACAGGTTTACACACCAGTAAAAAGTACAGAGTTTGAAATTTGTTCTCAAAACCACATATACATTATATACAACACACCTGAAGCCAAATTCTCTTGGAGTCAAAACTTCCTTGCTAAGAAATCGAACCTTTCAGTGTGAGGTTTTATATGTTCTTGTCATTAGAAATTGCCCCATCTTTTATTTAGCTGTTAGGGTAATGACACAACTACTTACTGAAAAGGGAAAACTTTGTCCCATCAACAGTCATTTTGTTGATTTGCCAGACTATTTTTGGCTGATGTTTTTCACCCACCCAGTGGACTCACTGAAATTATCTGATGTATTGATAGTATATATACAGAGCCGAGAGGTGAGAAAGCAGAATTTGACTTATATAACAACCCGAATGTTAATTTCTTTGTTTCCAGCATATCTTTATTTTTTAAAAAGTCATATTTTCATTTCCTAAAACCTAAAACTTTATTTAAAAATAGTCTCTCAAGTGACAGTGTGAGACTGAAGACAGTCATGTAAAATGGCCACTTTGTCTTGTATTCATTTGTTAGATTAGCAAAATGGAGAACTCCTGCTATACTGGTGTTTGATTCCTTAATTTTTACTCCATTATATCAAAGCCATTCCAAGTGACATGCAATTGATTACCTTAAGCCAGTTCTTGGCCACCAAGCCCCCTTAACATCATATTCTTATTTGTGAAATATTAATAATAAATGAATAAAAATAAAAGTACTGTCTGGTGATGATCAGTGTTTGTGCTTCTGTTAATATTTCAATCATCTCCCCAATGGTTGAATCATAGTACTAATTAAGATTCTGTTTGTTGTTTAAGTGACAGACTCCCAAGCCAAATTGGCTTAAATTGAAAGGAAATGTATTGCTTCACGTAACTAGGAAATCACCGGTAGAACTTATTGCCTGCAGGCACAATTGGAACTAGAAGCTCAATTGTGGGCACTAGGTTTATCTCACTTTCTCCATCTCCCTGCTTTCTTGCTTTGCCTGGCTTCACTCTGTGGGCTTTCTCCATACGGTGAGCAAAATGGACCCTGGCAGAACCAGACCTTTATCTTTCTGGGAAGAGTGGTTCTTTCTTCCAATGTCTATGTATCAGTCCCTGAAATATACTTTACCTTTCTCTGATTGAGATACATGCCATCATTGGAACTATGACTGTGTCCAAAATAATTCGGAACAATAATTGGTCCGGGGGCTTCCCTGGTGGCGCAGTGGTTGAGAGTCTGCCTGCCAATGCAGGGGACATGGGTTCAAGCCCTGGTCTGGGAAGATCCCACGTGCCACGGAGCAGCTGGGCCCGTGAGCTACAAATACTGAGCTCTGCGCGTATGGAGCCTGTGCTCTGCAGCAAGAGAGGCCGCGACAGTGAGAGGCCCGCGCACCGCGATGAAGAGTGGCCCCCGCTTGCCACAACTAGAGAAAGCCCTCGCACAGAAACGAAGACCCAACACAGCCAAAAATAAATAAATGAATAAATAAATTTAAAAAAAAAAAAAAAATAAAATAATTGGTCCGGCTTCAGTGATAAGCTCATTCCTATGGCTGTTGGCAGGTTTTAATGATTACAGTCCTACCAGGATTCTATCATCTGAAAGAGGGACAGTTTCTCCAAAGAAGTGACACAGAAGCATAGCTGACATATTCTCCACCCCCTCACCACCAGTTGCCAACAACAGGCTCACTAGCAGCTGAGTTAATATTCACTAAGTGTAAAGTCAGGAATTCAGAAGGCACTCTCTCCCTGTCAATCTAAACACTTCAACACCAAGTGAACCAAGCCAGTTTCCTCACTATCCTCATTCAATCCTGTAGTCTGCATCCCATTTTCATACCCCACTTTCCTAGGATTGCTTTAGCTCTCTTTGTATCCGTCATTCAAATTACATGTATTTTGTAGGAAACAATTCAAGTCTTCATCTAAGTAAATCCTGACATAAATAATAACAAACATGCTTATATTTTCCTTCTTTTATTTCTTATAGTGTTGTATCAATCATTTGTTTTATATGTCTTTTATTCTCAACAATATCATAACTTACTTCCTAAGTGTAAATTTTACTTCCCTTGACATAATAATATGGTGGCCCACAGGCACTGGGGAATGTGTCTTTTTAAATGTATCACATTTAGCAAGGGAGAAAAAGAAAAAGGGAGAGAGGGACAGAGAGAGAAGAGAGAAAAAACAAGAGAGAATCTGGCTTCATTTCAAAGATCTGAGCAGGCCTCTTTCCCAGTAACATTAGCCCAAAGTCAGGCTTGCCTATCCAAGACACAGTCTCTGGCCAGGGGACAGGAGTATTTGGTAACCATCAATTGCTAGACCAATCACCTGAGGCAAAATTAAATTAATAAAAAGACCACTATCATATCTAATCCTGAACTGAATAGACACAAAGGGGTCAAATGTAAATACAAGTAGAATGGACTATAATGTAACTAAAGCATGTAATAAGCTAGTTAATTCAAATTGAGTAATAATTAATGTATGACCCCTGTTCAGTCAGAATTAAAAGAGAATATTTTGCAACTCAAATGAATTTTATCTTATTCACAATGATTTTAAACATCCTAAAGAGTTTATCTCATTAATCCTTGTATTGTATTATTAATTAATTAATAATACAATAATTAATTATTAATCCTTGTATTGTATGTATTAATCCTTGTGTAGTATTAAGTCCAGTATAAAATTCCTAAAACAAGTAGTGTTATATTTTTAAGAGATGGTACCTTTAAGTAATCTGAAGAAGATCATGGTAAAAAGCCCCTTATCCCACTGAGACAATTAATTCTACATAATGACTCATCGGTTTTCAAAAAGACTTGAGAACTTGATTTCCAGTGATCACGCCCAGGACATGTGTTTCCTTATATCTTAATTATCAAGAAGTTGGGAGTGCCAAAAGGAACAGTATATAATTTATTGCATATTCATTCCCCATAATACCTGAACAATTTGCTATACCATGTTACAGCTTAAGACTTCTATAAAGGCAAAGATTTGAAATTACTGTGTAGGTCTTGACTTAAATAGATTATGTATACCATTGAGGTAAAACGCTGTTTCTATTTTCTTTTCTCCAGTTAAGGCTTGTGGAGTATGAGGGGCACTTATCAAAAACACTTCTCTTTCCTTTTGTAAAAAAAAACCTTTTGGAAGGAGATCAGTGCCTAGATGTGATTGGTCCTGCTTACAGCCAAGAACTTTTCTTATCATGAAATACAATAGAATGAAACTTTTAAATCTTGGACAACAATACCACTATTCTATCTCAATAATATAGCCAATGACCACACATTTTGAATTAAAGGTTTTATCCTTTAATTTTCTATGTCTCAGTTGTCAAAAGTATTTGCCTGTATATGTATGTACATGTGTATATGTAATTCATTTCAGGGAGATACTGAGCAAAAAATAACTATAAATTCATAGAGTTTCAATACGTTTTTTTAGTATTTATGAGGAACCCAACCTAAGGCAACTTTTCCATTTTGTTATTTTCCACAAACTTCTCTGAACAGTGGTTAATGGGTTATTGTTATTATTATGATTATTGTAATGTTTGAAGGTTTGTATTTGGTGGGGAAAACTCACTATCCAAGCTTCTTTGGGAGCCTTTCCCTAGCTCCACACCTTACTTTTTTCCTGGACAGTAAGGCTGAAGGAAAGTAGAAACCAGTAGAACAGAAAAAACAACACTAGTAGATTAAATAGCTAGCATTACTCTTCTTTTTATATGGTAATTGAGAGAAATATCTTGAAGAGAATAAAACAGTCTTAAGCACTGAAAGTTATATTTTTCCAGTTGTCCTATTAGAATTTAAGATTCAGATTTTTTTAAAAATGCAGAACATGTTTAGACACTAACAAATATTACTTATAGGCAAGATACACTTACATGGTGATTTATCTCTATATTCTAAGCCATACCCCAAGCATACTTTTATCCTAGATATAGTACCTAATAAGAGGATGCAAGTGTTGAAAGAGTATAATTTACTGTATATTCACTCAATGCTTGTTTATAACATGACACAGATTTTCCCAAAATCAAGCAGTTGAAATTGAATACATAAATTTAACTCAGAAGATTTATCTTTATTTCAAATTTTTGGTCTCATATATTATTTGCAGTCAGTATGTGGCTCTGAAATTTGAAATGTTTATCTAAGTTAGGCAACTAAGGACATCATTGTCTTTTCCTGTAAGCTAGGCAAAAAGTGAAATAATAGCATATTATTGCATATTAGATGATCCAAATTTAAGTAAAGGTGCTGGGAATTTTAATGTTGCGTATTGAATGACCAAGACACTCCATATATGATTATCAACTATTTCATATTATGGATTAAAACACTGATGAAATTTATTTTAAATTTTTTTTGAAAATTACAGCTCAGCTCATAATTTTATCCATAAAAATCAGTATCATTACCTAAGTTTTAGCTTTTTGGGGTAAATCAAATAAGATAAAAGATACCAAATTAAAGTTTAAATTTAAATATAAACTATATTTGAAGGGATTTAAAATTGTAAAATACAGAAATGTTCATATTACAGAATTTTCACTTGGATTTTATTTTTAAATGTTTCTAACATATTTATGTGACTTAAGATTTGGGGTATTATGATGAAAAATATCCAGCAATGTCCCTTGTATAATATCAAGAAGAAATAGAAGCTCTTTGCTGAATTTAACCCTTGCATATCTGCAATTGCATTAAGTACATAATCACTAAAATAAGTAATCACTAATTTTAGCTATATTTGCACATGTGTTTTGCTCTCAAAGACTTGAAATAATTTACAGTAGACAAACACCATAAAATAGAACTTTCCCATTTCAAAAGATGTTAAGTTGAAAACCTCTATTTTATCTTCACTGATTCACTGTTATTGAATCAGATTCTTCCAGAACTTAAGTTCCTTCCTAGAACTAAGTAGAGCTTCTTTGGAACCCACATGAGTTTTTTCTTACCGTGAGGATATTACTAAGTAGATCGCTATAAATTTTCAAGCAGTTTTGAAAAGTAAATTCTCCGAGTCAAAACTAAAACATTGTCAAACAGCAGCTGCAACCCTTTTAGCTCCCAGTCAAATAGCTCTGCCTTTTAGTTGAACTACATTGATCAGTTAGAATGGTCAGAGCCCTTTTATCCCTAAGTATCTGCAAACTGCTTAGACTTTAAGGGTTGAAGAAAATGTCAAAGCAGGAAAGTCCTATGTACTATTCACTCTAATTCTCTCCGTTTACAAATTAAAAAAAAAAAAAAAGAAGTCCCAGTGAACTGTTGTCAAATCCAAGCTAGAACCCAGCTGACCTCACTCATTTGCCCCTGCGCTGGGGCTCTTGCATCAAGCTGTTTGAGGGATGGCATCCCAGAAACACACACTGTTCCCATAGATTCTTCTGCTCTGCCATTAATATAATTTTGTCAGTTATTGTGTTTTCTTAAATTATCCTTAAGAATTTGGTAAATCATCTAAAAATTATTCTGCCACCATGTATAAAGAAAAGAATTAAACAAAACACAAAGTTCTGGGTAGAAGATTTACAGTTTCCAAAAAGAAACAATTTGCATTGGAGACGTAATTTCAACAAAGAGGGGAGGGAAGGGAAGCCAAATCTAGTTAACTGAGGTCCATGTTGGGTAGAAATTATCTTAGTCTTTGATCATAAAAAGAGAATTTTTGAAAGATAATGACAATGATAACAGTAATGTTAGACAATGTTTTTATTTATATTGTGTCATTTGATCTTCAGATTATATAATAGGCAAGTATTATTGTTAACTCATGTTAGGTCTATAAAAATGGAGGCTTAAATTCACTAACTTGCTCCTTGTAACAGGACTAGTTATTGTCAATGCCTGGATCTGAATATAAGTGTTCCAACTCCAAATCAGAATTCTAGCCTTCTTGTTCCTTATCAAATATCCATAAAAAGTTATGCACAAATGCACATGAATTCATCCATAATACAGTGAATAAAATTTTCCCTATTTTTTGCAGCTATGAAATACTTTTACATTCACTACCTCATTTGATATTGAGAACAGTCCTATGAATTAGACAGGACAATTATTATTATGACTTCCATTTCAGTAATGAGGAAACTTAGGGTCAGAAAGTTAAATGATTTAATGAAGGTGACACAGTAGCTATGTGACAGAAGCATGCTTGGTCCTCTGTTTCTCACTGTGAATTCAGCAGCTGAGTTTGCAGAGAAAGACAAGTTGCCTACCAGTGAAAGTCCATATGCCTCCTAGAATTTATTTGATTCTGAGTTTTTAATGATTGGTCGAACTTATTGCCTTCTAATACTAGAGTTAAGTTCTCTCTTAGTAACTCTACCAAGGACTTCCTTTAAGCAAACTATGCCTGTCATTTAAAATGCATCCTCAGAAATGCCCAGGATTCATCTAGGTTTTAAATAATGTCCAGATAAATAAACTCCAATGGTTAAATATTTGTCCCACAATGACTTAAACCCAACTGTGAAGTAGACAGGCTAACTCAACAACATTTGCTTCATCAGCACTTTTAAACTCCTTCCTTATAGTTGTTATTCTGAGGACTAAAATCTGCTTTTCCCTTTGAGCCTTTACGCTGTATAATAGAGATGGCTGGAAGCCATTAAAACAAAACAATCTGTGTATCCTCAAGGCAGAAGAAAAATGTAAGTTCATTTTAAGCATGACACTGCTATGATGCTGATGTTGTGCTTGTTTTGATTAATTTCCAAGTGTATGTTCATTTATGCAATATGTTATATGACAATAGTTTTCCACTTAGCAAATTAATTTCGGCTCTAATTCAATGAGGATGAAAAATATTAAAATCTGTCTTTTTTTGTAAGACATTTTCTTTTCAAGAGGCCCTGATTCCAAGAAAAGTAGAATTTTGAAGTATACAATAAATATTCTAGTTCAAAAATTGAATTACTTCTGCTTAAACTCTGGGTCTCTTGAATAACGTTAGATTTGCAGTGGCGATAATTTTACTGAAAACAATTAATATTAAGGGCTGAATTTTTAAAATATTTTCATGTAAAGAGGAAAAACAATATGATTTGGCGGTTGCTTTAAAAACAATATGGAGAATCTTACAGTGAGACAGAATTTTATATGTTTGATTCAAGGTTTCGATGCTGAGGTAGCATTGGCAGCAGGGGGTGGGGGGCTGCGATGGGGCGGTCGAGTGGAAAGAAGGCTATTATTAAATTGTATGTCCCTGCTAGTTCCATTCCCCTAAGGAACTTTCAGAAACCTTGTTTCTGGTGCTGATACAAGTGCCAGACTACAGTTTTCACATTATAAATTACCCTTGTTTTGTTAAAGCTTAAATTATTTTTATTAGCTGGTCACCTGGGATGTGAACAAGAGTCAAGTTAAAACTTTCAGATAAGCAGAGCAGCTGTTGCAATCAGCTTTCTCTTTGTCCTTTTTACCACACACTCTGCCTCATGCCTTTCCCCATCCACTTTCTCTCTCTCTCAATTGCTCTCTCACCTCCCCCTTTTCTCCATAAAGAAATAAAAATAAAGTGGCAGAACACATGAGTTTTCAGAGATACTTTGCAAGCCCAACTAGATCTATTTGCCATCATGACAAGACTCTGCCTAGGGCAAGTGGTATGGCTGCCTTGTCCTCCAGTTTGTTAACCTCAAATATTCAGTGATGAAGCCAAAATCTTTATACTGGTGTGACATAGGGAGAATAACAATTTGTTCATAAAAACATCTGAAAAAAATTGTGTTCCATATAGGAATGTCCAATAGTTAAAAATAAAAGTTTATTGGAGATCTTTCATTTTTCTAAGTAATATTTGCTAATTATAGAAGTTGGGAAAATGTATAAAAACATAGGGAAGAAAAAATGAAATAGTATAACATACAAAAATAACTATAATTTTGGTTCTTATTTTCAGTATCTTTGGAATGAATAGTGTGTGTATGCGCTCTCTCTCGCTCTCTCTCTCTCGATATATATAATATATATTTCTATACTTATACATATTCTTCTATTGTTTTTTATTATCATATGATTATAATGTTCATGTTCCATAATAATTCTTTTAGCCACATAATATCCATAGAATGGATTTCCATTTGCTGAATGGATTCATTCAATATTTTCTATCATTGGACAATTAAATAGTTTATAGCCATGTATTTTTGTGCTTAATATTAAAATTTCATTTTTGTGCGTAATATTTTAATTTGACATTTCAGATTATTTCCTTTGTTACGTTAGTAGAAGTGGAATTGATTGGTTACAGAGAGTATATATTTTTTAACATGAGAAAAGTGTGGTTTTAGAGAAAATATACATCATAGCTATGAAGCAGACTACACCAATAGAATTCTGACATGCTATTACTCTACCAATTAGTGTGGAAATAATTAGTTTTCCCAAGGGGAACATCCCATATTAGATTGTTACAAACACCCGGAAACAGCCATGAAATATTTAATTAGGAGCATTTTATTTAAGAATATTGACACACCAGAGAGCAACGCGAGAACTAAAATGGTTAGGTATCTATAAGCCGTACCAAAAAAAAGATTTAAGTGTTTTTTATTTTGAACATCGTGTGGGAAAAGATGATAAGGACGGCAAACAGCTTTGCTTCATATCATTTAAAAGGAGCTCACCAGAATCAACAAGTAAAACTATAAGGAAACAGCTTCTGGTTCATTCTGTGGAGACCTTTATATAATTAGCTGTCACCCAACTGGAATGAGCTGCCTTTATAGACCTCAGGTCTTTCAAACACATGTTTGATCTGTTCTCTGTATAAAGGGCTTCTGCCCTGTGTGAGATGATGAGCACAATGCCTCTTTCCCCAGATAAAATTTGGCAGTTCTATGACTTTTAAATACATTTTAAATATTCATGATACTTGCTTTTAAACTATATGCTTAGAACTTTCTCAATTTAACAATATTTAATGGTAATTTTAAGGACCAATAATGAATAAATCCATATGTAGAAGAACCCTACATTTTAACTATAGGTGATTTTGTCAGCACTCTTGCCTCTCTCTGTTCTACTTGAACTCCATGAACAAAATATAAAGAAATGGCCAAGGTTAGGATTTCTCAGCAAATCACATTCTAGAAATAAAATATGAAACTTTTTTCTCCTACAGTACTGAATGACTATATTACTTTATGGAAATGCTTTTGAAAACATTTTGAACTTTCACAGCAGATGAAAATAGGAGAGAAGTTATAAGTGAGGAAAAGATAAGAAACGTAATTAGGTGATACCATCAAACTCCTATGTATAGAATATTCGTGATCCTTGATGTAGAATATATTTGGTGGTACAAGTTACCATAGTCCTAGAGACCTATCTTCTAGTTGGAATTGTAAGGGGCAATTATTACCAACCTTACTCGCTGGGACAAGTCAACAAAGGAGGACTAGCCAAACATTTTCTTCTTGCATTTCTAAAATAGTTTGAGGAAGCCTCTTGAGATCCAGTATCTGATTCTTCAGACTATCATGGGAGAAGAAAAAAGGAAGTCAGAACAAAGTCATGCATATTCTGATACAAAAATAAATAAACATGGTTTTAAAAGTAAAAAAAAAAAAAAAGATGATGGACAAGAACAACATGCCCTTAGAACTATAATGTGTTTGGTCTTAAAAACTTTAAGGCAACGAGGGATTTTATATCAAGATGTGACAAATTCCTCACAGATGGGAAAAGATATAAAATGCTGCTTTGTAAGCAGTCATTTTAACCAGAAAGGATTTTCTCATACAATGGCAATACACACTGTGTGGCAAATGATAAAATAGATGGATAGCTACTCAAGAATATTCCTCTGCATTCGTCTAGAGGCCAAAGCCATGAGCGTAATCTCTACCCAGATGAAACAAAATCTCTTAGTTTCAGAATGGCCACACAGATTCTATCCATCTACTCGTGGGAAGAATCTTCTTCACTCTGTTGACATACTCTAGGGATGTGGAACATGGGAACCCACCTAAGCAAACCTGTCCACCTAAACAAGTTTGTTCTTAGACTACTACTGCCCTCAATGTTAAAGTTTACTCTACCCTACTCTTCTGTCCAGCACCTCCACAATGTTTCTCACTTATCCTCTCTGTTATGGCTAACTGACTAGCTGGCATCAACTCTAGTAAGGGCTTTTGTTTATTTGTTTCCTTGCTTACTTGCAGTCATGGTAGGACACCTTATTTTATCTTCTTGCTCATTGCCAGGTCATTCGGTGTCACAAAAGGACAAAGGAGTTAACACATAATTAGGGATAACTAAATGGAAAAATTTTTTTGATTTTCAAAAATGTTTGAGAACAGCTCTGAGAAGAGAATAAATTACCCATGTTTGGGGGATTGTTAACTCCCAAAGGTCATTAGGTACCATTTAGTGCAGTTTCCCAAGCACAGTTCAGAGACCAACATCAGTCAATGACTCCACTGTTATTCTTCCACAAGAAAGCATATTAAAGTTTATTACTGGGTAATTATAAAAATGATTGCTTTTCATTACTGATAGCAATTATGGTTGCATTTCACATATCCTCATTTTGTGCAGATGGGATGCCACACATTAGAGCTGTGTTCACGTTTCTCAGTTTATCTTTAGCCCTCTACCCCCATCCTCAGAGAAAAGGCATCGTTGGTGGAGTAGAGAGTCCTAGGTCCTATGTAGGATAATAGGACTCAGGATGGCAATAGGACTCCAACCCTGGGAGAGAATTGGAGCTGAAAGAGTAATAGCAGGGCTGGAATGAGAGTGGGAAACAGATCCATGTCAGAATTCTAGTCAATAACTATTGCAGGGGAGAAAAAAATAGTGTGATTCAAAAGACAAGTCTTATGAAAAAGTAAGATTTAGTCTTAGAAATCTGAAAAACTTCATTATTCTGTAAAAAATATTATGTGAACACACTGTCAATTACATTTCCTTGTTTCTAACAAGTGTGAGCAGTATTTTGAAAGCAGCAGCAGTACTTCAGTATATCTCTTTATAATGTAAGAATTCAGTTGGTTGGAAGAGTTAAGTTACTTCAATAATAAAAGACATTCATTCACTTCTTACTGGCAAGAACAAGTTACATTTTAAAAATTTCAAAAAATCAGCTATGTACATGTATGTTGAGATCAAAACTACATTCCAACATGCTTAAAATAAGATTCCACTTTGTTATTAATCTCCCTTCTCAGTCCCCTGCACAAAAGCCCTCTGCTTTGCCAGCTGTATACCATATTGAATTAACTTGTATTGAAACACTCATGTTCTCTGTGAGTCTGCTCCAAGTTTCCCATAGGTATTTTGACTTAGATTATATCTATTTATAGAACTCACATATGGATATCTCTCTGCAAAATGCTGTGTCTAATCCTTTGTCAATATGCTTTTTTGAAGATGACCCCTGAAACTCACATCTCTCACTTTTGTCCTAGCAGAAATAGACTGACCCATATTATTAGGTAATAGTCATCCTGTATGTCAACAGTTTATTCCTGTGGCTACTTGTTAATACCTTTCCAAATGTGCTATCTTGCATATAAATGAGAGACTTTTGACTCATACAATTTGTTGGCCTTCTACAGGAACATGCATCTAAGCTCTATCACAGCGCTTATTACACTGTATTCTAAATAGTTATCTGGTGTCTTTGGCCCAGGTTAGTAATTATAAGCAACCTGAGAGCCGGCACAATGCTTTGTCTTGTATCCACAATACTTGGCATTTGATAGTTATATGAACATGATGTTTATTGAATGAATATGTGAACATTAACTAGGTATGCCTTGAAAACATACCTTTATTTGTTTTAGATTCACTACCGGGGTTACAAAGGAAATAAGAATGCAATTTAACAGCCAATCAAAAGCTAGAATGAAACCATAGATTATTTTTCAAACATAAACCTTTGCTGTCCACCTAAAAGCATGAAAATTGACAACACAATTTAATATTATAATATTATAAATTGTTAACAACTTATAAATTTATAAATTAAGAGAATTTATAAATTCTCTTAATTAAGATTTTCCCTCAAAAAAAAAAAAAAAAGATTTTCCCTCTGTGTACCCAACCACTTCTGACATTTTAGGTGTCTGAAATTTTGCAATCTGATAAAATTGTTAACGATAAGCAGAATCAAAATATATTTTATTTAAGGAAGAAAGAAAGATTTCATGAGAAAATTAATGTTTGAATCATTTTAAAATTATTGTTTTATAGAGTTACACTCATTTTATGCATTAAAAATACCCCATCCCATTCTAAATTGAAATATTTTGGAAACTCATTAGATCTAATTATATTAATGACTGTCATTCTTCCAAGACTATGTACTACATTTTTCAAATCTAGACTCAAAATGGAGAAATAAAGAATTCATAACCTGGGATTTCTTAGCTCCATCACCTTAGTACACTCTATCTTTTATTATACAGGTGAAGATAACAATTCAACTTTGGCTTTGACTACTGTCTCAAGACAAAATAGCACAATATGTACCCATAAAATTGAGGCCAATTTGGTCTTCCTCAGGCCCCAATAATGGCTCTTTAATAAAATGAAAGGAATGAATTCTGGGCTACCCAACAAATATTTTGATTTTTAAAATATGATCTTAAAAGCTTACTCTTGGCATGACATTCTGAAATACTAAATCAACTACTGATTACTGGATGTGTGATTCAAGAAGTACTATAGAATATCTATACATTAAGCTAGTAATCAATCAAATCCTTATAAGCACTAAACAAACTTCTCCCAAATAACAAACATACACACATAAGAATATTGCTAAAATTTCTACCTGTAGTTTGTTGCTGAATTTTAATTCTTATAGATAAAAGTGGGCTCTCAGGTTTGCTTTTTTTTTTTTTTTTTTCCTTGCTGTACGCGGGCCTCTCACTGCCGTGACCTCTCCCGCTGCGGAGCACAGGCTGCGGACGCGCAGGCCCAGCGGCCACGGCTCACGGGCCCAGCCGCCCCGCGGCACGCGGGATCCTCCCGGACCGGGGCACAAACCCGCGTCCCCCGCATCGGCAGGCGGACCCCCAACAACTGCGCCACCAGGGAAGCCCTCAGGTTTGCTTTTTTTTAATCCCATTAAGTGGGAGAATTTCCACTTTGTTGCTAGAGTTTAGAGGCCACTTAGAAGAGTCCTCCCATATTATGCAAAAAGAAGTTTGAGGAACTTCTGTTTCCAATAAGGTAAATATTTACATAAAATTTTTCCCCACATTAAAATCACAATACATCTGAGATTGGAAAATGACCTTGAATTTTTTTTGTATTCTATTTATATTTTAATTTCTCATGGAGTTCTAGATATCATCATGGCTCCTTGCTAAATGAATTGTCAATATGTGCAAGAGCAGCCATTAAACAAGTATTGATGCCATAAGACTTTGGGGCAGAAGGACACTGTACTCCAGGGAGAAAATAATTGTATAATTTATTTTAATTTAATATTAATTAATAAGATTCCCCATCTTAATATCCCACAGAATTCTACTCCCTAATTGGTTATCTGTGGTAGATGCTGTTAGTGATCTAGTCAGACCATTTTAACCTCTCCCCACACATACGTGCATAACTTTTTCTTTTGTTCAAGTATTCATCTGTCAGCATTGTGTTCTGAACAAAGGTAAGCCCCTCCTCTATTTCCAGACGTAAATCATGTTTTGGTCTCAACCAGTCATGAAAAACACATACGTATAGGTGATATCTAATTCTGAAAATGAGATATAAAATGTTGTGCAAAGAGCTCTAGGAGTAACAGGGGAAAGATGTATTTCCCTGATAAATTAGAGAATATTTGGAAATTGGCCTCTTTTCTGTCTGTTTTATTTTCTCTTGGTTGCTGGAAGCCATGATGTTTGAAACAGCTGCAGTGTTGTGACTCTGAATTGAAAATTTAGAGGAAAGATAAAAAGCCAAAATGCTGAGAAAAGTAAAAGGAAAGAATAGAAAAAGCCTGAGTCATGTACTAACCTAGAACTGCCAGAATCCTTTTTTTCTCCCCCACCCCAAATATTCTATTACTTGCAGTTAAACATACCCTGATGCAAAATTCATGTTAAGTTTTAGAAAATAAAAAGTTGAGATAATAGGAAAATACATCCAATCTTATTCTTTGGGTTGAAAATGAAGACTAATTGCCCTTTGATATCTTCATGCACAAAATTAATTATTGCTTGAGCTGACGATAAGAGCCATCCAATTACTTCAGTTATCAGTTGTCCTCAAACTCAGGCAACACTGAAGTTAAGATGCAACACCAGGGAACTTCACAATTGAAAACCATGTGCCTGCTCTATGATCTTTTTATTCTCTTGTCATCTTACCAGGTGAATGGATTCCAAACACGGGCACTATGCTGTCTCTCACTAATGTAAACACCATTTAATGAACACCTCAACAAGAAATTAAGGTGTATTTTCTTTAACATCACTTATCTATCAAATAACTCAAGAAATAGCTCCAGGAACTTAGCTGCAAATTTATTATTATCTTTAATAATAAAGATACAAATTATGAAGGTAAATGCATAGGGGAAGGGAAAGTATTTCAGTTTTTGGCTTTCTTCTCTATAGTTCTTAGATTTTTTAAAAATTGATCATGGAAGATATCCCAGTGTCCCACAGTTTTCTTCTTGGTAAAAATGTATGGTCCAATAAATACTGATGTAAGGGCAATCATGATGGGATAGAAGGACAGATCTTTTTTCGTTGTTTAAAAGTCCAATCATGAATTTAATTTTTTCACAATTGGCAAAACCATTTATAAATGATTGTCATTTATAATATTTGATTGTCATGTAAAATATTTAAGCGCTAGTCTTCTTAGATTCAAATTTAATTTACCGTGACTTCCTTGGTGGTCCAGCTGTTAAGACTCTGCTCTCCCAATGCAGGGGGCATGGGTTCGATCCCTGATCGGGGAAATCAGATAACACATGCTGCACAGTGTGGCCAAAAAGAGAAAAAGTTAATTTATGGACTTTCTCAAATGTTCATTTATTGAATTGTTTGTTTTTTTTTTTTTTTTTTTTTCTGAGTTTTGTTTTTGTTTTGTCTTGTTTTTTAATTCTTTTTCAGGCTTTATGACACATCTGGAAGGATATGTATCAACATTTTTATATCAGTTCTCACAGCCTGTGACTTTCACTTTCGTCTTTGACCTTTTCAAATTCCCTTTGGTTTTTACAATGAGTGTAATTTTTTTTTTTTTTAACATCTTTATTGGGGTATAATTGCTTTACAATAGTGTGTTAGTTTCTGATTTATAACAAAGTGAATCAGCTATGCATATACATGTGCTCCCATGTGTCTTCCCTCTTGCGTCTCCCTCCCTCCCACTCTCCCCCTCCCACCCCTCCAGGCTGTCCCAAAGCCCCGAGCTAATATCCCTGTGCCTTGCGGCTGCTTCCCCCTAGCTATCTACCTTACTACGTTTGTTAGTGTGTATATGTCCATGACTCTTTCTCGCCCTGTCAAAACTCACCCTTCCCCCTCCCCATATCCTCAAGTCCGTTCTCCAGTAGGTCTGCGCCTCTATTCCTGTCTTATCCCTAGGTTCTTCATGACATTTTTCCCCTTAAATTCCATATATATGTGTTAGCATACGGTATTTGTCTTTGTCTTTCTGACTTACTTCACTCTGTATGACAGACTCTAGGTCTATCCATCTCATTACAAATAATTCAATTTCATTTCTTTTTAAGGCTGAGTAATATTCCATTGTGTATATGTGCCACATCTTCTTTATCCATTCGTCCGATGATGGGCGCTTAGGTTCTTTCCATCTCCGGGCTATTGTAAATAGAGCTGCAATGAACATTTTGGTACATGACTCTTTTTGAATTTTGGTTTTCTCAGGGTATATGCCCAGTAGTGGGATTGCTGGGTCATATGGTAATTCTATTTGTAGTTTTTTAAGGAACCTCCATACTGTTCTCCATAGTGGCTGAACCAATTCACATTCCCACCAGCAGTGCAAGAGTGTCCCCTTTTCTCCACACCCTCTCCAGCATTTATTGTTTCTAGATTTTTTGATGATGGCCATTCTGACTGGTGTGAGATGATATCTCATTGTAGTTTTGATTTGCATTTCTCTAATGCTTAATGATGTTGAGCATTCTTTCATGTGTTTGTTGGCATTCTGTATATCTTCTTTGGAGAAATGTCTGTTTAGGTCTTCTGCCCATTTTTGGATGGGGTTGTTTGTTTTTTTGTTATTGAGCTGCATGAGCTGCTTGTAAATTTTGGAGATTAATCCTTTGTCAGTTGCTTCATTTGCAAATGTTTTCTCCCATTCTGAGGGTTGTCTTTTGGTCTTGATTATGGTTTCCTTTGCTGTGCAAAAGCTTTGAAGTTTCATTAGGTCCCATTTGTTTATTTTTGTTTTTATTTCCATTACTCTAGGAGGTGGGTCAGAAAGGATCTTGCTGTGATTTATGTCATAGAGTGTTCTTCCTATGTTTTCCTCTAAGAGTTATTGAATTCTTTATTCAGAAGTACACGATATTAGAATTGTTATTAAAAGATTTATTTTTGTAAATAGCTATATTCAAGTCAATATGTAGATATTTTGGATATATCTATATGTGTTTTTTGTTATTGCTTTTAATTGTTTGTGGAGAAGAGCACGAGGAAGAGGAAGATTGTAGTTGGAAGGATTAGATCTCCTATAAACAAAAATGCTAAATATCATCCCCACCATTAGATTGAAATTAAATTCATGTGATTAAGTTTGGTCTTTGGCTGACCTGATAGATATGTATGTTTACTACGACATTTCTTTGAGGTAGTAAGTTCTTACCAGAACAGTCAATATTATTACAAAAGTGCAGATGCAAAACTAAACATGAAGACAAGTGATAATAAGGAAAAATGAGTGGTGGAGCACTCCTTCCTGCCAGAGGCTCATGTTCTGCAGAGTCCTTCTTAGAAAGATTTCTAATTATTCAATCTGCCACCGTGCCATTCTTCAGAACTCACATTGCTGTCTAGGTTCTACTCCAATGACATGCTAATCCTCTCCTAAGGGGTAGCATTCAGAACCTTAAGCCACATAGAAATAGGTTTCATGTAGTTGTCACGTAGGTAAATGTCAAGATAAATAGTCACAACTGTCAAACAAGGAGAAAAGAATTAAGAGTAGACAGATAAATTTACTTCTGACTTTGAAGTCCAATAAATAACCTTCCTATTTCTTTTTTTAATTTACTTATTTTTTAAAATTTATTTTATTTATTTATTTTTAACCTTCCTATTTCTTACATAACTCAATCCTCAATCCAAATTTAGCTCAGGGATACTTAGTAGAAGCAGCCATGTGCCAGTCAGATGCTGGTGTTAGAAATGAGACGCGAAACTGCCTACTATTTTGTAACCTCAACATATATTAAAACACAGAACTAGTATCCATAGCCAACCGTTCCCATTTGCTGATGGTTTGTCTTTTTGTTGCAGTATTCATCACCGTCTCCTCTGTGGACATTATTTACGTACATGTTTTCTCCTCTAGACTGTGACACCTCGAAGACAGAAGCCACATTTGTCCCTCAAATCTTAATCCCCAGAAAACTTAACCCAGTTCTTTGTATACAGTAAATACCAATACATATTTTTCCTATGCCACATAAGTACATTTAAGTGTTTTCCATGCCCAGATATTATTTCTTCTCTTATTTGATCTAATACTGTAATTACTACAGCTTGTTTTTACCACCAGGAGAACTTCCTAAGTCCCTAAATTCTAAGGTTTCTGAATTTTGGTCCTGGAGATAATTTTAGAACTATTCAATTTCTGGATTTCCCTTTTCCATAATGAGTTGAGGGTTTTCCATTCTTTGGGAAATCTTCAAGTTTGTAAGTTTAGCCGAAAAGGTCAAAGGCTTGGCTTTTCATATTATCTAATCATGTAATACTTGGGCTTTGGTGAAGAAAAATGTTTACAAATCAAAAATTTACTTACAACATCTGGGAACTGCAAATTTATTATGGATTATTTCTTCCTTGCTCTGATATTAAGATGGTCTCTCTCTCTCTTTTGAAGCAAACCATACATATTGCACCATTTCTACATTAAAGCTGCATCTTTGCAGGAAACAGGCAGATTGTTTAACCAATGATATACCTGACTTCGTTCCAAGCCAAACAACACAGCCTTTTTATTTTTGCCCATGCCGCAGGCTATCTGAAAGTATTAGAGTTAATGTGCAATCAGGTAAGTAAACCCATATTACATATCTGTAATTTTCATCCAGTAGAAAGAAAATATTACATTGCAAGTCTCCATAATTGCATTCAAATGTAATCAAATACAAAAGTTTAAGATCCCAAATCCTTTGAGTTACAAGATCTCTTTTTCTATACATTTAACCAATCTTATAGCTGCAAAAAGAAGTTGAAATAATTCTCAAGGCATTAAATAAATAAATAAATAACAAGATTGTCCTATACTGTAATTGCCAGCCCCAGGCTCTAATTCTTTTATAGCACTGTCTGCAGCAGCCATTTATGTGTTCAGGCCACAAAGGCCTGGACAAGGATGCATTTACAAAACATGTATTTATAGCTAGGAAAATAGCCATTTGGAACTAAATAAAGTTTCTTTGATTGGGGTGTTAGGTGAAAACTAATACTGTAATAAACAGAAGTTATATATTTCTTTTTTGATCTATGAATTAAGAACACAAGACTAGAGTGTTCTTGCTTAGCATCAAAATTAAGGGAATCTGAATTAAAAGAAAAAGTCTTAGAAATTATGTGTAGGATTAAAGCTTTGAAAATTTAAAGTGCATTATGTTAAAAAATAACTTTGTTTACTGTGGCCTGCTTCCTTTCTTCCTTTATTATTATTATTTTTTTATCATGGAGAAAATATAGAACCACTTGAAAATTAAGGATGGTATATGAGGGTAGATGCTACTACACAATGTTGAGTCCATCTATTTCACTCTAGTCTACGCTACCTGTGGGGAAACATTCTGAGTGAGTAAAGGGGGTGGAGGTACAGAGTATACTCAAATGTTAGACAACTACTTGGTCAAGAAAGATTTTCCTCTGTATTCCCCAAATTCCATGAATTATAGATTCCTTTGGTTGAAACATTTCCACATTTAAAATATATGTTCTATCTTCATACTATGATTTCTTACTATGAGAACTTGTTCTTAGATGATCCATTCTCCCAAGAATGATTATAAAGATTGGTCAAAACCCTCACTGAACTCTGCTTCCCTGTCCTCCATAACAGAACACAAGAGACACATGAGATATTGTAAAATGATCTGCTGTAACTGGAATCACAGAATAGAAGTCAGACACCAATATAATTACATCTTAAAATGTTGAAGTAAAATGATTTCTTTCAGTTAAAATATTCTTTTAAAAATGAAGGCGAAATAAAGATAGATCAGACAAACAAAAACTGAGAGAATTGATCGCCAGCTGACACACAGTAAGAGAAATACTAAAGATAGTTTTTCAGTCAGAAGAAATAATATTGCAGATGAAAGCATCTGAAAACAAAAAAAACATTAGAAGTTAGAAAAGGGTAAATATGGAGAATAAGTCAAAATGAATATTGATGATTTAAAACAATAACAACCATGTAAATAATTATAATAATAATACTACTGTGTGAGATGGAAAATATATGTAAAACTAAATACATGACATCAATAACACAAAAGATGAGAGGTGCCTGGAAAATGACAGAAGTACCAATTAAAGGTAGATTTTTACATTTTCTAGTTTCTAGTATAACTACTAAAAGAATCATAAAATCAACTATAATTAACAAGGGGATGGGAAGTTATAATAATAGAAGACTCTTTATTAATCTAAGGGAAGATAAATAAAAAGGGAGAAACTAAGAAGAAAATAGAAAATAGTAAGATGATTTGATACTCAAATATACGAGTAATTATGTTAACTTAAATGGAATAAACACTCCATTTTAAAGATAAACATTGTTGGATTGAATAATAATAACAGGAATAAATGATGCTTACAAAAAAATAAGAAAAGATTGAAAGTAAAAAGGATAGAAAAGCACATATGCAAACACTAACCAAAAAGAAGCTCTAGTAGCTATACGAATCTGAGAGAAAGTAGGCTATAGGGGAAGAAGAATTACTAGAGATGCAGAAGACATTGCATGCTAAGAAAAGTGTCAATTCACTAGGAAAATATAATATTTTTATTTTTTTATTTTTAATTGAAGTATAGTTGATGTATAATATTTTATGTTACAGGCATACAATATAGTGATTCACAATTTTAAAGGTTATACTCCATTTATAGTTACTATAAAATATTTGCTATATTCCCCATGTTGTACAATATATCCTTGTAACTTATTTTATACCTAATAGTTTATACCTCTTATTCCCCTACACATATTTTTCCCCTTCCCCTTCCCTCTCCCCACTGGTAACCACTAGTTTGTTCTCTATATCTGTGAGTCTGCTTCTTTTTTGTTATATTCATTGGTTTGTTGTATTTTTTAGATTCCACATATAAGCGATATCATACAGTATTTGTCTTTCTCTGATTTATTTTACTATGTCCATCCATGTTGCTACAAATGGAAATATTTCATTCTTTTTTATGGTTGAGTAGTATTCCATTATGTATATATACCACATCTTCTTTATTCATTCATCTGTTGATGGACACTTGGGTTGCTTCAATATCTTGGCAACTGCAAATAATGCTGCTATCAATATTGGTGTGCATGTATCTTTTCAAATAAGTATTTTTGGGTTTTTTGGATATATATCCAGGAGTGGAATTGCTGGAGGCATCAGACTTCCTGATTTCAAACCATGTTACAAAGCTATGGCAATCAAAATAATATGGTATGGGCATAAAAACAAACACATAGATCAATGAAACAGAATAGAGAGCCTGGAAATGAGCCCACACTTATATGGTCAATTATTCTATGACACAGGAGGCAAGAATATACAATGGGGAAAACACAGTCTCTTAAATAAATGGTGTTAGGAAAACTGGACAGCTACATGCAAAAGAATGAAAGTGGACCCTTATCTTACCCCATGCACAAAAATCAACTGAAAATGGATAAAGACTTGCACATAAGACCTGAAACCATAAAACTCTCAGAAGAGAGCATAGAGTGTGAGCTCCTTGACATCAGCTTTGGCAATGATTTTTTTTGTTGTTTTGGATTTGACTCCGAAAGCAAAAGGAACAAAAGCAAAAATAAACAAGTGGGACTACATCGAACTAAAAATCTTCTGCACAGCAGAGGAAATCACCAATTAAATGAAAAGACAATTACGGAATTAAAAATATTTGCAAACCACATATCTAATAAGTAGTTAATACTCAAAATGTATAAATAACTCATACAACTCAATAGCAAAAAACAATCAGATTAAAAAATGGGCAGAGGAATTTAACAGACATTTTTCTAAAGAAGACATTACAAGTGACCAACAGGTACATGAAAATGTGTTCAACGTCACTACTCATCAGGAAAATGCAAATCAAAACTACAATGAGATATCACCTCACACCTGTTAGAATAGCTACCATCAAAAGACAAGTGACAAGTGTTGACTAGGATGTGGAGAAAAGGGAACCACTACACACTATTGGTAGGAATATAAATTGGTGCTGCCATTATGGAAAACAGTATGGAGGTTCTTCAAAAATTTTAAATAAAACTACCATACTTCTGGTTACATATACAAAGGAAATGAAAACAGGATATTGAATAGATAACTGCACTCCCACGTTCACTGCAGCATTATTCACAATAGCTAAGTTATGGAAATAACCTAAGTGTCTGTCAAAAGATGGATGGATAAAGATGTAGTTTATATAAGCAAAGGAATATTATTCAGCCATGAGACAGAAGGAAATCCTGCCATTTGCAACAGTATGGATGGACCCTGAGGGCATTATTCTAAGTGAAATAAGCCAGACAGAGAAAGACAAATACTTCAAACACTTTGTAGTATCATTTATGTGGAATCTCAAAAACAAAACAAAACCATAAAACATGTCAAGTTCATAGAGAGAGTAGAAAACTGATTGCCAGGGGCTGGAGATTGGGGGATATGGGAAGAGTTTGGTAAAATGGTAAAAGTTTTCAATTATAAGAGGAATAAGATCTGAATATCTGATGTAAAACATAGTGACTATAGTTGATAAACTGTATTGTATAATTGAAATTTGCTGAGAGTAAAACAAATGTTTTCATCAAAAAATTTTTTTAAAATATGTGAGGTAATGGATGTGTTAATTAACTAGAAGAGGGGAATCTGTTCACAATGTGCACATGTATGACCAAGAGGTACACTTTGAATATTTTAACAATTTTGTATATCAATTATATCTCAATAAAGCTGAGTTTTGTTTTTAAAGTAGAGGTAGGATTTGAACAGCTAGTTCTTGTTGATCCAGGAAAATTTCAAGCTCAGCTGTTCATGGATTGCCTCTCCAGAACAGCAAACTACTGTCCATGGGTCAACACCAAGAACTCTGCCTTTTTTGTAAAGTTTTTTTTTGTCAATAAAGTTTTATTGAAACATAGACACACCCATTCATTTAAGTATTGTTTATGGCTGCTTTTGCACTATAAGGGCAGAGTTGAGTAGCTGTGACAGAGGCCATATGGTCCTCAAACACTGAAGTATTTACTATATCCTCCTGTCTTTCTCAGGAGAGAAAATTATTTGGTCTAACTTAAATCATGGGCTAAGGTTTAAGGATGGTGTTGGAATGGAGTTCTCTGATTGGCTGGTCTATCAGAAATACATGGTATGGAGGAAAGTCTGTTTCCCAGAGGAAGGGCATAACTATCACCAGAAGAGTGGGAATGGTATATTAGGCAAACACAAATAATACATGGTCCTTAACCCATGCAATCCAATCTACAAGCATGCCATCAATACCATGTTGATGTACCCCTGAAAAGAGAAAGGTAAGCAGAGCTTGAATACTTAGACTCTGTGACATAAGTGGAAAACAGTGTTACTGTTATATGTTACAGACTGTTTTACTATTGTAGCCCACAGATTAAACCAATAATTCATTTAAATTTTGTAATTATATATCTGACATTTACCAGTTTACAGAAAATACAGAGTGTGGAATAATAAGTTAATTATACTACAAGGACATATTTAGACCAATTCAGGAAAGTAGATGTTTTATGGGACAACTGACCTGGTCTCTTCAAAAAGTCAATATCGTAGGGAAGATAACTCTATGTTAGAGACATAATAGCCAAAAGCACCATATGAATATTGACTGACTACTGGTTCTGAAAATAGCCATCAGACATTTTGGGGGCAGTTGGGAAAAATTGAATATTGACTGGTTATAGATGATATTAGAGAATTAATATTATGAGAGAATTAATGACTTCTGTAGATGTCATAATAATAATGTGGTTATGTAGGAGAAAATCCTTATTCTTAGGAAGTGATGCTGAAATATTTAGGGGTGATATCTCAATGTCTACATTTTATTTTCAAATGGTTCATCAGAGAATTAACAGAAAAAAAAACCAGGAAAAGAAGAAGGAGAGGAAGATGGGATAGGAAGGAAGAAAAGAAGGAAGGACAGAGGGTAGAAGGAAAGGGGGAGAGGGAGAGTGAGGAAATACAGAATATCGTAGAATAAGAGGGAAGTTATAGGAGTATATTGTATATTCTTTCATATTTTTTTGAACGTTTGAAATTTTTCATAATGAAAATTTGAGAAAAAATCCTTTTAAATCTGGGCCAGGAAAATAAATTGCTACCTTCAGAAAGATATTGCCCTTGTCTACAACAGATGGTACGTTAATGAAATAAGTCCAAATCAAGAGAGAGTCAGTTCCTCACAGTATCATTTTCAGAATGTCCCTAAGTATACAAACACCACAGACAACTATGTACTCCCTGGAGACAGAGCGCTAGCTTTCCCTCAGGTGACATTAGTGCAGCAGAATGAGAATGGAAGTTAGCTTATCTTTTTTATTCATTTTGTGAAACAGCTTTATAAACTTGACTCCAAAAAATTATTTCTTTTTCAATCACAAGCTTCTAGGAGTCCAATAAATAGATATGGTTACATATAAAGATGTTCTCTAGAGTTTTTAAAACTTTAAAAAGTAGCATTTCCTCTTACAATTAATGTGCTTTTTATAAAATCACCTGTCTCCTTATTTCAATCATTATTATATGAACAAAGGATTGTATGGCAAATATATCACAATCTTACTTTCTATCATTAGAGTGCTTTTATAGATACATACTGTAAGATTTCAACTGGTTGATAAAACTACTCGATTCCAGAAATTATGATTTATTATAAATCTTAGCCTTTAATTATTTTTTTCCAAAGAAAATGTTCAGATGAGTTTCAATTCCTAAGGACCAAATTTAGCTGTCAGTTATCCAAGCATGGTTCCCATCTATTTCAATGATTCTCATTGATTACCATGGAAGAAAGCCAAATTCCACTCCAGGATGTGTGCGTGCAACTCTATTTGAAGTTAGTGGGGGTCACATACATATCCTAGGGCAGAACTTGGCTCAAGGCTTCTGTACTAATCAATTGCTGTTTTAGCATGCAAAACAATGGAAAAAATATTGCCACTGCAAAAGTAAACCAAATGTTAAAGACAGCTCTCCAAGAGAAATCTAGAAGACTTCTTTAAGAAATATAAAAACATTGTCATGCCATTACTGCTCTGCTGGAGACTGAAAACAATTAGGATTCTAATAAGATATATGTTGCAATAAAAAATTTTCTTGGATGATACAGCATTCTCACACAGATCTGGCCCAGTCAAAGATCTGGCCCATTTAAAGCTTTAGTTTTCCCTCCTGTGTTTGTGTTAATCTTTTGACCTTTCTCTATTCTGGTTTCCACAACTATTTTAAATGACATTCATGTCTTTTATATAAATGCAACACTAAAAACGTATAGTCAGTTTAGTGCATTCTTTTTTTTTTTTTTTCCAGTTAGTTCTTCAACACTGGGTACTCTCTAGCTGAAAGCATCAAGTAAGCATAATGCAATTACTATGGTAGGGAGAAATATAACAATAGTTTTCTTTAAATTTTCATCTTTTTTCAAACTCTTTTCCCTGTCCAGATGACAAATCAGGCCAAATACACTTTACTTATTTGTATAAACAAAAGATATGGTGAAATGTCCTTCTTTGTTACTACCTTAGCAATACTTCACCTTTTTAAGATGAGATGCTGATTTTTCCATTTTTTCCAAAGTTAACATACACACAGAAGAGGATGCATATCACAAATGTATTTATGAATTTTTACAAAATGAACATGGTAATGTAAGTACTACAGATCAAGAAATTATCATTGCTAGTACTCCAAAAATCTTCTTGGCTCCCCTTGCCAGTCATTACTTTCTCAAAGATTATTACTTTTTTGACTTTTATCCTCATAGATTAGTGAAAGCCTGGAGTGTTTACCAAGGTCTCTCCTCTTTGTGTCTCCTACCTGTTAAGGCTGAAAAATCTCAGCTTTGATTTTTAGCCTTTTACCCGTTCCTTTCAATGTGACTGTCTTGGCCTTTGAAATAAGCAAATTCCTCAAAATAACAGGAGTGCATAACGTCACACTCATGTATCTGTGTTCCCTTATTTCTGGAATTTTGGTCTCTCAAGTCCTGGCTGCCTTGATAGCCCTGAACTCCAACTGTGTGTTCTTGACCCTGTGAGACAGTTGAAATGTTTGAATTACCACTTTAGGTTTGAGTTCTTGGATCACTGCTTCTGAACCACAAACACCTGAAGGGGAAAAGCGATTGTAAATGCTGGGCTCATCTCAATGTGCTTGCTTTCTCTCCAAAACCAGGTTGCCTTGATTGCTCTCCATGACTTTAAAGAGATTTCAAAATGATTATTTATTCATTTTTGTAGGTATTTTCAGTGGGAAGGTTGATTTGTTATAAACTAATCTATCATATTCAAAAATGCAAGTCTCTTTTTCAACTCTGTTCATCTGTTTCTTTATCAACTTCTTCAACTCTTTCCTCCTTGGGATAAAAAAAAAAAGGTACATAGTACCTTCTCTGTGTACTTCTGTTGCTTGATCTGTTTTACTCCTTTCTATATTATTTTCTACATTCATGCCTCCTCTATTAGCACTAGTGGTATTAAATTTTTTTATTATCATCTATATAAGTACAGTTGATATATAAACCCAGTATAGACATATACACCTATATAGAACTAAGAATTTTACCATACGTAATTTGCCCTGCTGTATGTGATACACCCTGATCTATACTATTCCATCATAGTCTATTTTATTTCATTTTTAAAAAAGCTGTTTGCAATCAACTGAATTGATTTCAATAGCTATCAATTTGTTATTATCTAAAAACTATGAGCTCCCTGAGGCTAAGCTAGTTACTTGTTTTAATCATAGCCATGTGTCACCTGGGCTCCAATTTATGCTAGGCATATTGTAGGTGATTAATAAATATTTGGGGGCTCCCAAACCTTATAAGCATACCCCGCAGGTTCCTGGTGGGTCTAGTGAAGGCACTGTTAGAAATAAGTTGCTAATTGAACCAGAGCTACTTGGGGTCATCATAATATAATTCCTATGGAAATGTATTCCTAAAATATTATAATAGTAATTTTTTGTCATTCTTGCACAAAGACTCTGGAAATATCTCTGCACTTTTAATCTTATAACATTATTGAGTTATAAGTGGCATGCAGTTAAATGCACACATTTGGTGAGTTTTAACACGTGCAAACGGTTAAACCATCATCATGATCAAAATAATGCACATTTCCATTACCCCCCAAATTTCCTTGTGCTCCTTGTAATTCATACCTCCCTCCACTCCCATCCTCAGGCAAAAACTTATTTGATTTCTGTCACTACTGATTAGTTTGCATTTTCTGGAGTGATGAAACCATTATTTTGAGATTTATCTGTATCATTACATACATAAATAGCTCATTCCTGTTTACTGTTGAGTACTATTCTATTATACGGACTTGTTACGATTTGTTTATCCATTCACCAGTTGATAGACATTTGGGTTGTCTCCAGTTTGGGATTGTTACAGACAAAGCTGCTATGAACATTTGTGTACAGTCTTTGCTTAAATATATGCTTTCATTATAAAAAGAAGTAGAATAGCTGGACCATACAGGAGGTTTACATATACCTTTTTAAGAAACTGCAAAATAGCTGAAATGATAGTACTGTTTTACATTCGTACCAACATATATGAGTGTTCCAGTGCGTTTGTGTCCTCATTAACAATTGGCTATTCTTTTCTTTTATATATAAATTTGTTTATTTTATTTATTTGTTTTTGGCTGTGCTGGGTCTTCGTTGCTGCATGTCGGTTTTCTCTAGTTGTGGCGAGCAGGGGCTACTCTTTGTTGCGGTGTGTGGGCTTCTCTTGTTGCAGAGCACGGGCTCTAGGCACAGGAGCTTCAGTGTTTGCAGCACGTGGGCTTAGTAGTTGTGGCTCGCGGGCTCTAGAGCACAGCCTCAGTAGTTGCGGCACGCGGGCTTAGTTGCTCTGAGACATGTGGTATCTTCCTAGACCAGGGCTTGAACCCGTGTCCCCTTCATTGGCAGGCGGATACTTAACCACTGCACCACCACCAGGGAAGCCCTTGGCTATTCTTTTAATTTAGCTGCTTTAATGGGATGTGGAGTTTTTAGGTAGTTAGTGCAAGCATTCCCCTCCACCATTACAGATACCTGTTGAACAGCATATTGATTAAGAGCCTGGCTCTGCAGTTATAGAGATTGATTTCATCATGCTTCTTTCTATCTATATGAACTTGGAGGAATTACTTAACATTTCAGAGTCTCAGTGTATACATATTTAAAGGAAGATACTTATAGTATCCAATTTCTAGAGATGCTGTAACCTTAAAAAGGAATATTTTATGTCTTCATTCCTCTCTCCTTTTCTCTTTCTTCCATTTATATATATATATATATCCAAAATCACAACAAAATTATAAAAAGTATATTACTTTCACTCCCTATTAAACAAAAACTAATTAGTCATACATACTGTTCAAGTTAGCAGTAACCAGGGTTGACTTAAACCACATTTTAAAAAAATACAGTTTGAGTGACATCAAATAAAATAAATTCTTATTTTCTCTTTCCTTCTTATCAGTTCTTTCTTTATACTTCTCTCAAAACTCAGTGATTTGTTTTTTAAGAGGTTTTGGTCACACACTAATTAAGTTAAGTTCTTATGTATCAAAAATTTTTGGCATGTCATGTTTTCTTCTCTCTAAATAATGCCTTCCTGGGAATATCTACAACAGAAGTAATTTATTTCAGATTGAAAAGAAAAATCTTATACTGTGTGTTTCAAAGGAGTATTAAAATTATGAAAGCATTAAAATTGAAAAATTATGAATAAAGCAATATTTACAAAACTGATATTTTGTTAATTAACATTTCTTCTTTGACTGCAGTTAATTAATTTTTATTACGTTTAAAGTTTAATGAATTATTATAAACAACATGAGATGGAAGTTAATGACAAAAAGAAGGTACAACCTTTACATTACAATTTTCAACAATTCTAAAAGAACAGACAGTTCTTGGCGACCAAGAACTCACTGCTCACTGCTCTAAGAACCCCAGGAATTCTGACAATTTTCAAATTAATTCTATTTTAAGAAATAATAGGGCATAATGGAACAGAGATGCTTGATTACCATTATTGATTGTCATTGGTTGTCATCTCTTTTCAAATAATTCCAAGTTTTCAAATTAAGAGTGTACTATTTCAATCTTTCTTTTTCTTTTGTCACTTTCATTACATATGATATATTTTTAAATTCTTCATTTACCTTTAACATGAATGGTTCCATATAATAATTTGTTCTTAATACAAGATTTCCAATTAATGTCTATGTGAGGAGGGTTTCACTGTTGGAGTCTATCTTTCCTGACATTTTGTCTCCACCTCCAAAAATATAAAGCATTTGTTGATAGTGCAAGGTCAGCAAGCAAAGAAAGGATCTTCAAACTATAAACTGATACTATAATATCTTCTGTTCCTAACCATCTTTCACTTGACCCTCTTGATTAAGGTTAATTCACATTCACTATCTGCTAAGATGTTAATTCACCTATAAGTGTTTGCTTGTGAATAGCACTTGATTTGTGGAGAGATGCAAAAGAAGTACCATATTTCCTCAAATTTAAGATATCGTCTCTCATAAGATGCACTGACATATGTACCACTAAAAGAGGAAAAATGTTGCCAGTTAAATTATGGCACAACTAAAAATACTACTGATTATAATATTCATCGCAAATTTAGAGATGAAAAGTGTATTGGAAAGTGTTCATGTTAAAACTCAGTGAAATATGGTAGTTCATGATAGGGCTTCTGTGCAAAATTAACATGTTTCTGTGTGAAGTTGAATGAGCTATTTCACTCCCCTGTGCTTCAGCTGCCTCACCTATAAGGTGAAGATAATAATTGTTTCTCAGTTGAAGTGATGAAAGGAAATACGTGCATGTAAAACTATTGGGGTTGTGCTTAGCATATAAGAAGTCGAACATTACTGCTATTAGCTCTTTTTAAAATTGAGCTCACATAGCCAAAAAATGGAAATGAATTGAAAATATTTCTATTTATATAAATTATATTATTCATATAATCAAGAAATTGTAAAATAGGTAATAGGTACATTAAGCAGTTGTCAAAGCAGACACAGGGTAAACTAGAAGGTTGGGCAAAAGAGTTCGGTTTTGCTTAAGCAAAACAGAAAGAGAATGAGAAGTCCTGGTGGTGAGAACAGAGTGAGCAAAGGCATCCAAGTGGGAGTAAGTGTGATACCCAGGTTGAGTTCAGTGAAAAGAACCTTAGATGTGATACGTGTAAGTTGAGTTTTACTCCAGATTCTCATCAATAGACGTGAGTCTTTAGACAAGTAATTCCTCCTCTCTTGGTCTCATTTTTCTCATATTTACAATGCTGGCTTTAGACTAAATCATTTTTATGATTTCTTCTAACTCTTGTTAATGCATGTACAGAGGAAGGAAAAAAAGTGAAACCTTTTTTGGAGAGGAGAATTTGCATTGAGGAGAAGTAAGAAGACAGGTTGAATATTATACTACAGATAAGACAACTTTTAACCAGCATGAAAGTGCAGACTTGATTCAGTTTATTCCATTCATTTTAAACTATTCCACTGTTTCCAATAATATTATTAGTGAGAGAACATAAATACACACACACACACACACACACATATATATATATACACACATGTATTCACATATGCTGGTAGATAGATAATAGATAAATAAAGCAAATTACGAAAACTATAATAATACAGAGAATACTTTTCTAGCAGAATCTTAAAATGAGGTATTCTCTTTAATCTAATATTCTGCTTGAATTACTACAAATATTATACACAAATTTAAATTTTTATTTACTTTAAATAAAATCAATAAAAATAATACAATAAAAAGCATTTAGTAATAAAATTCTATTAAAATAATTTACATTTTATTAGATGAATAAAAACCAATTTAGGAACTTTCAGGATAATTTTAATAGTATAATTATTGTTTTCCAGGGATGTGTGGAATTACCATTTTATGAACTTGCCAATGAACTTTCCATATACAGATCAGGACATATAAAAATAGGAATTATTTCTTTTCTAATGTAGGTGTTTTTAAAAATATTTATTTATTTATTTTTGGCTGCATTGGGTCTTAGTTGTGGCATGTGCCCCGTGGCATGTGGGATCTTAGTTCCCCGACCAGGGAAAGAACCCACGTCCCCTGAATTGGAAGGCAGATTCTTAATCACTGGACCATCAGGGAAGTCCCTCAAATGTTATGCTGATACACTTAAAAGAACATATAATTTTATATCCAAAAAATTAGTTTTCAAAAATGGTGTTTTATTATACAAAGAGAAGAAATCTTAACAAGAAATTATGCACAGTATGGGAGTGGAAAACAAGGAAGCATAATCCAAAGAACTATCTCATTGTAGAGAGATAGCTTTGCAGACTATGAGACACAGAAAAATATTCTTTTTTCCCTGTTTGAGTTTAACTTTACTATCCATGAGAATGAATATTTGTCCTTGGGAAAATGTGTGTGTGTGTGTGTGTGTGTGTGTGTCGTGTGTGGATGAGTGTATGTATGTTTAAGTTGACAGTTGCCCATCAGCAACTAATTTAAATAAAGACTGTAAATTGATTTTTTTTTTTTTTTTTTTTTTTTTTTTTGGGTACGCGGGCCTCTCACTGTTGTGGCCTCTCCCGTTGCGGAGCACAGGCTCCGGACGCGCAGGCTCAGTGGCCATGGCTCACGGGCCCAGCTGCTCCGCGGCATGTGGGATCTTCCCCGACCGGGGCACGAACCCGTGTCCCCTGCATCGGCAGGCGGACTCTCAACCACTGCGCCACCAGGGAAGCCCTGTAAATTGATTTTAATTAGTGTTATTTATAACATGAAATGTATTAACAATGTTGACTAGTAAAGCTACTCAATCCATATGTCAAAGAAATATAAATTAAAAATGTAATGAGACAATTTAATAGACATATATGAATAAAAAGTGTTGTACGTCTTTATGTGAAAGTTGTGCTACACAAACACTCAATTTTTTATCGAATTTGAGGTGGGCACACAAATATCTCACTTCCAACTGAAATAAGAGGACTTCTGTCCTGGCTCATCTTTAAAAATTGCCTTATTGGACCAGCAAACAAAACACAATCGTTAATAAAATATAGGGCATCATAAATAAATGAGATAGGCATAAAGAAATGTTAAATTATAAAATACAAACATTTTACAATAAAATCCTCTTCTACAAATTCCACATTTTGCAACAGTAGCAATAGTAGCAAAGAGTCAGGGAAGCAGCCAAGTCACTGCATATACACTTGTCTTATTTAGAATGAGAATTGTCCGTGAATTTTTTTACACCAGAAGAGCCTGCTTGTCTCTGAATATTCACTGGCAGCACATTAAGAGGATGATGGAGGCAGTAAACCAGGATAAAGGAACCTACATTATCAGCAATTGCATGCTTACCAATTATTAATGGCCTCTTCCATGTCACACCAAAAGTTAAATACTCAACTATTTGAACATGTTCCTCCCATGCATTGCCATATGGTGCTGATGACCACTAACAAAATTGCTAGTGGTATGCTTAGTAAATGCACATCACCCTTAGTGCTCCTATCATGTAAAATGCAGGACCTAAAAACAAGACGATTTTTGCTTTCAGTCACAATCTTGTAGAATCCTGACATATCTTGGAACCCTAGAGTTCTGCAGAATCCCTGTTGAGAAACTCTGGTCTAACTTTATATGTCAAACTTGGGCAATTGCTGGTGGAGGAAGGTGGATTTTTGGAAGGAGCCACGCATTATAACCAGGAGATTGAATTTTGTGAGAGGTGGTGGAGAGCTGCATAAAGGTGATTTGGAAGAAGGATGTGCCTTTCAAAAGGAAGCAAGGACCTGAGAACAGGGGGTACAAGATTAGAAATTTAGGATTCTCACAAGGGAATCCCCTATGAAGAACTTAACTTCTTGTGACTTTGCCTTTGAACAGTAAGAATAGTCATTAAAAAAATAATAATGTTCCCTTTTAGTTATCCAACAAGTCAGTAAATATGATATACTTGTAGAGCCTTATGTGATGGTATGGTGGAGAATAAGGTCATGATGTAATTATAAGAGTGGCTTACCCCACTTTCACTCTTTTATTGGTTCCTGGATAGAGAAAAGAGAATCTAATCTATCAGGGGGACAAGGTGCAACCAGCAGCAAAGCGTGAGTTGGTTCAAAGCACAAAGAAAGGGCAATTACCAAGTCCATAGCTCATGAAGAACTATTGTAAGCCCTCTATTTTTTTCAATCTATATTGGAGTGATAGGGAGGAAGTAACAATTAAGTTACATAGACTTTCTCCTTCTACTACCTCACCTCTCATTTACATCTTAATATCCTCTGTAATCTACTGAAACAGTTCTTATAAAGTCATTTACTGTCTTCTAATTGACAAATTAAGGGGATATTTTTCAAGCAATATTTGATTGGAGCCCCCTCTTTATTTGGCACTATTGATTATCTCCTTAAAATTTTCTACTCCTTTCACTTCCTGGTACGACACTTTCCTTGTTCTCTTAGTTCTGTAGGGATTCATTCTCTGCTTCCCTTCCAAATTTCCCTTTCTGAAATTCCTCAGAAAAAAATAAACACACTCAGGTAACCAACTCCCAGAACAAAAAATAAGTAATGCATAGCATCCTGGAACCCTTCTCATGTCTCCTCCCTATGCCTAAACTCCACCCCATGCACCCCTCACTGGCCTGCACCCATGGCAACCGGTGTCCTGAGTTCCAACTATATAAATTAGTTTTTTGTCACACTTTGAACTGTACATAAATAAAAAATAAAATGTTTACGGTAATTATTAATAGTGTGTGTGTTTATAGATCACTCATTTTCATTGCTACATAAAATTCAATTGTATGGATATATCAAAACTTTTTTGCACTTTATCCATGGACAAGTAGGCAGTTTTCAGTTTTTGACTATTATGACTAGTGTTACTATGAGTATTCTTGCATACATATCATGTGTTAAATATATGTGCATGTTTATGCTAGGCCTATACACAGGAACAGTATTGTACTTTCTAACATTTTTTGCTACACATTTTTTATTCCCATTAAGAACTGTACCTTAGAAATACACATTGCATCATGTTCCAGTACAACACAAAAATATAACTGAAAGTTAAAAAAAACTTAATAAATGTGATTCATTCTGGTATTTTCCATTCTATTTTGAATGCATTCTATTTTTTTAAACCCTGGGCTACAGGATAAAGGCCAGAGGTATTAGAGTGGTGCTCAGTATTCTTCTGTTCCTCTTCATATTGACAGCTCATATCTTACCTCTTCTTACCTCTAGCAGTATCAACGCTTGTAATTTCCTGCTTCTCTCCTCCCTATCCTCACTCATTCTGTCCCTTCTGCCCTCTGTTTACCATTTCTCATTCCCATTTTATCCAAATAACTTCTACTTGTCCTTTGAAGCTTCATCTGACTCCTTTATACCCTTAAGTCTTCCTATAGGTGCCACCTTCTTGAAGACATGCTCCCAGACCAAGCCTCCTTATCCCAAGGCAATCTGAGGTGCCCTCATGAGTATGCTATCATGCGCTTTGAATATCTGCATTATTTTACCAACTATACTGTATTTTACTTATTTGGGCATCTGTGAGTTCCTTAAGGGCAGAAACTATTTTATTTATTACCATAGATGTACAATTTAGCAGAAAGCCTGCAAAAAGCATATAAATATTAATTATAGGGACATCCCTGGTTGCACAATGGTTAAGAATCTTCCTGCCAATGCAGGGGACATGGGTTCAATCCCTGGTCTGGGAAGATCCCACGTGCCACAGAGCAACTAAGCTCGTGCACCACAGCTACTGAACCTGCACTCTAGGGCCTGCAAGCCACAATTACTGAGCCCACGTGCCACAACTACTGATTCCCACGTGCTTAGAGCCCATGCTTCACAAGAGAAGCCACCACAGTGAGAAGTCTGCACACGGCAACGAACAGTAGCCTCTGCTTGCTGCAACCAGAGAAAGCCCGCGTGCAGCAATGAAGACCCAAGCAGCCAAAAATAAATAAATAAAATAAATAAATTTATCTTAAAAATATTAATAGTAAAAATGAATTAACTTAAATTCAGAAACCTGGGTTGCAGTTCCAGATTTAGGTGTTATCTACTTGAATTTTGGCAAATTGCTTAAGTGAGCCTCCGTTTTCTTAAGAGCTAAAGGGAGATGATAATACTCACCTAACCATGGTTGTTAAGACCCAATGACACAATGCAATCACAAGCCCCTTATTAGTATTATATATTTATATAACTATGCTAAAAGATTAGATTAGAAAATTAGGTTCATGTCTTTTAAAATCTTGTATGTTCTAAAATTTTGTTTCAGTTGGATTGAATCTGCTTTGAAAATCCTAAAATTCCCATGTTATTAAATATCAGAAGTGGTACTTAAATATACAGTTAGGGGAGTCATGTAGTCAAGTATTTCATCAACCAGTTGAATCTAAACTAAGACCATTTCTAACTTAAAATATATGTATATTTTTGAGTTGATATGGCTTATCCAAACCAAATCCTTGGCTTTCATTGTGTGTGGCAAGCAGTAATATATCTTGGAAGAAATTAGGATTCTTGTAACATGATCCTTCTGAAAAGGTTCACACTGTGTAAAAAGTCCATTTGTGCCCATACACTACCTGATATGTAATCCCAGTCCCATTTTGCATTTTTAATACAGGCAAAATACCCATTAAGACAAATACATTTAAAACATAAAAGCTATTGTTTACCCTATAGGTTCTTTGAATAGTAATAGCAAATATAACTTCATTTTACTGGAAAGAGTCTGTCAGAAACAGGATAAAGTCATCAGAGATAAATGCAAGGTAGTAAATTGAAGAATGATAAAAGGATGAAAAAAATTCAGATAAAACTAGAAAAATTTAGACTAGAGCTATAAAATAAAATGCCTCATGTAACCAGGCAGGTATTTTGCAAACGTGTGAAGCCTGCAGGCCATAAGGTCTGGGTTTGCAGCCCCCTAAGTGCTGATGATTATGGCAAATTAGCTCATCCCCAGCTTGAAGAGGTCAGGTTCCATCAGTGCCTGCCCATCTGGCCATGCAGGAATGTACATCCAACATTGCCAACATTTTTGACTTTTCACAAGAAATTATAAATTCCTATTTTACGTGAATTTTCTAGGTTTTAAATGGTATTTCCTTTTGTTTGAGCTGTGCAGGCCAAAAAACACAGCTTTGAATGAAATCAGGCTTCATGTCTACACATTTGTAAATGTAGACACAAACAACAGGATAAATGAGGATACAGTTGAATATAAGTATCTGCCAACAATACAGTGAGTTTTAAATAATGAGAATTCTCACTGTAATGTCTAATAAGCATGGTACTGTAATTAGTATTAGTCATATCATTAAGGTTGTTGGGTACACTTTTTAATCTTCTCATTTTCAGAGGAATATATAGCAATTCGAATATTTCCAGGAAAAATACATTTAAGACAGCATTTTGGAAAGATTTGGAAAAGGTTACTCCAAGAACTACCAAGAGAGTTACAGTGGTTTACCCAACCTCACATGACAATTAAGTATCGTGTCTCAATTCCCCACATTTGGGCTTTTACATATTCTGCTTCTTCTGTGTGAAATTTCCTTCTCTCTAGTCTTTACATGGTTAATTCTGCCTCCAATTAATTCCTCCAATGTTTTTCATGACATCTGTGCATTTCTTTTTATCATAGTACATCCCCTTGTATGACTTTATTTCTCTTCTTCCTCTGGATCATGTACTCCTTGACATATAGCAGATAATTAAATGTTAATGAATACAAAACTGAATCAACTAATAAACTGATCAATGAACAGATGACTCCCTCATCTGACATAATTATACACAGGGTACTACTGTCTTTCATTCCTCACTAATTTCCATTCTACCCAGGTAACATACTTGGCCTTGCTAACATTTATCACACGTTGGCAAACTTTACTTGCAGAAGTGATAGGAAATTATGGATACTAGCACTTATTGATTCCAACTATGTGCCATATTTCAATATGTCAACCTCACAATAACTCCAAAAAGTAGGCATTATTATTCTCGTTTCACAAACAAAGAAAGAGAGATCTAGAGATTGAGAAACTTGTCTAAGATCACACATCGAATGAGTGAAGGAGGAATGATTCTAAAGGAAATTCCTTTTGGCTTCATAATTCATGGTCTTTCCCTGATGGGAATGCTGCCTTTCTATGAGCTCTGATGAAAAGGGCAGTTTAATTGATAGAGTAGTATTGACTTTCACAGGATATTCCCAAGAGTAATTTTTTCCTAAAGATCCATAACTAGGTACATGGCAAGTTGGATATATATATACATGTCCTCTGTTAGAAAGGGGCTGTTATTTAATATCTCATTTAAAATGTGCCAGAATATCTTTATCTCTGAAAATTTGCTTGTTCTACTCGAAACACTTATGTGATCTCTTTATTTTCAGTGTCATAGAGCTGACTGTTTTTCAAAAATTCAAGGCTATAGTCCTTGAAGACTAGGGCTTGCCCCATGTAACTGAATCTGGATGGATAGTCAGTTGGACCTAACCCCTGCACATTATAGCCAAAAGTAATATGAGATTTTAGTCATTCCTTTCCATCTCGTCAGTCTATAAATATACTGTCATGCCTCAAGCTATTTCATAATAGGCAGTGCAAATTTTATGCCCAAGCATAACTAAAATACTTCCTTAGTATGAGGGAAAAGATAACCACAGGTTTTCATGTTAATCTTTCATATTATCTTATTGAAAAATCATGGGATCTTGTTATAAAATACTTTCCTTCTTTTAAATAAAAAAGAAAATAGGAGATCACAGCAGGAGAATAAAGTTGTATTAATTACGGAACGCACTTGCTACTTTCTTATTATGAAGAGATATTCTTTAAAGTCTTTTGGTGCCAAATATTCCTGCAGCTCAGATGTTTCTGAAGTGAAGCGTGACTTTTTTACAGAAGGGCTTGTGAATTGAGCAGTGTTTCTCAAACTATGTTCCATAGTACATAAGCAATGAGAGGGCTTAGCAAGCTATTACATGAAAAGATAATTCTGTGGTCAAATAAATTTAGGAAATGATGGATTAAATAAGAATAAACAAAGGTCTTTACTGGAGAAATTCCTATAGTCTTTAATATGTTAGTGTACTTTGAATCTTCAAGAAAGGAAAAGAGAATCAGTTTAGCAGAACACTGTACAATGTGAGAAATTCTATAAAACAAGGAAATACAATTTATTGTAAGGTAGAGAAAACAACTATTCAAGCATTCATTTTTATTGTTTAAGTAAATGAATAGACAACAGTAATGAATAGAAGTCACAAATTGATTAGAAAAAATGTTATATATTTTAAAATTCTTTAGTGCTTCTTTTGGAATGAGATTTTTCAAATTAGGATTATTTAGTGTTTGTGCTTGATTAAAATAATAAACTCTCTCTTACAGGAAAAAGTCCCATTGGATGGAAAGCGATGTTATTGCATTTGATTTTCTTATCCACATCTGTAACCTCTGACTGTGTGATTGTATGAAAAGCATCATCCTTCATCAGGCAAGAGTATAGCATAATATGAATATGTCAGGAAGATGTAAAAAGTTTCTGATGTGTCAGATTTGTGTCTTCACATTTACAAAATAATCATAGCTGTTGCATTTACCATAGTGAAAAATGAAGTATGATAATAAAAGTCACTCATTCATTCATTCAACAAATATTTTATTTCCCATTATGTACCAGGCATAAGTAGTTATAAACCCTTACCTTTTTAAAATAATGATTAATATATGTGTAAAATTTACAGTTTCTACAGATAAATTATCTAGTTACTGGAGATCAGTCCCTCAAATTGTTTACTTACTTTTGTATTTTATCTGTTTATTTTGAATACTAATCTCAGAAAAAGTTTTCTGTGTGTATTGTTTATATTTCTAGAGGAATGGATGAGTTATGAAACTAGTCTTCTATAGCTAACTAGATTTAATTTTAGCAACATTTCTTTTATATATATGTATTTTCTAAAATCGTGAGATGTTAATTATAGTATGCTTTTTTTTTTTTTTTTTTTTTTTTGCGGCATGCGGGCGCCTCACTCTTGTGGCCTCTCCCGTTGCGGAGCACTGGCTCCAGGCGCGCAGGCTCAGCGGCCATGGCTCACGGGCCCAGCCGCTCCGCGGCATGTGGGATCTTCCCGGACCGGGGCACGAACCCGTGTCCCCTGCATCGGCAGGCGGACTCTCAACCACTGCGCCACCAGGGAAGCCCCTATGCTTTTTTGGTATATGTGATTATAACTACTGTCTATTCTTTTTAATTGTACTTTTTAAAAAACAAAATGTTGAGAAGTTTGAAAAGTTTGCTTTTGAAAAGTTTGGTTGAATCAAAAGGGTGGCTTCTAGTCAACATTACAGTAGTAATTTGGTTATAAACTGTCCCCAAGCCCCTTTAAAAATGTAAAGAAGAAATATAAGAGCAAAACAAAATTCCACAGCCAATGTCTTGAATAAAATGAGACGATAATATATTCATAAGAAATCCAGAATATGGACAAATAGGACTAAATTGGCAATGATAGCAAATGTAAATTATAAAATATTTACATATATGTATTCTGAGACCTGTCAATCCCATTCCTAGGTATATATTATATTTGAAAACTTAAAAAAATACATATGTTCATAGAAACATTGTTTGCAATGGCAAAAAATTAGCAACAACCTAAATGTCTCTCAATGAAAGAATGGATAGATGAACTGTTATATATTCATACAGTGAAATACAGTAGATAAAGATAATGAATTAAAGGAACATGGACAAATATGTAAGGTTCTCACAAAAAATATTGAGCAAAAAGTTTTTAAAAAACAGGTTGCAGAAGAATATTAAGGAATAATTACTTTATGTATAGTTTAAAATTTTTGCAATGAATATTATATATTTAAGAATAGGCCCTTAAGAATTATTTAAGAAGACACATATACTATATATGTATATTTATGTGTGTATATATGTATGTGAATATATAATACATACGATATATTATATATATTTTATTCACATGAAATTCATGAAACAACAATCACCAAGTGTAGGATATTGGTTTCTCTGGGAGCTTGGAAAAGAATGCTTAGGAAGGCTTCCACATCTTTTTTAAGTACATTAGTAATATCTCAGTTCTGAAATAGGTGGTGGCTCCATGACTAATTATTGTATTATTCTTTACATTTTTTAGTGCCTTAAACATTTTATAATAAATTCAAAAAGTCAAGCTAAACTACCTTCCTCCCTGACTCTATGAGATAGACCTCTCCAGTCATACCTGTGACCTATAACAAGTATCTGTACAGTCTCTTTTGGTACCAATCTCCAGTGTATTTACTTCTCTGTGAAACACACCTATAGATATCTACCCTTTCCCCATTCTCATCAGGGGAAGTTCATCATTATTATTTAATAACATTTGCCAAGTAGGTATAAATAACATGCTACTCAGAGCCATCATAGGGCATGATCCTTTTCAAGAAGGCTCATTTTTGCCCTGAATAGTAGCCTGGCATCAGTCATTTACATCAAATAAAGCTTTTTCTGCTCAGGATGGCAGAAAAAGAGTCCAGGAATGACCTTTTGGTTCCCAGGTCTTTTGCCCAACAAGACACAGTGCCTAGTGTACCCCCTTAAAGGTCCCCAAACTATCAGCACTTCACATGAAGATTTGTAGCTGCCTCTTCTTTCAATTTTAAAATAAAATGACTAAAATATACAACATTTTCAAATGTGGTTGCTCCATACTCTCCTTAGACTTGTGGCTATCATCATATTCCCTAAAACACTGTCTCTGATGACCATTCCTCCTTTGTGGAACAAAAAACTGTTTTATATAGCATGACCCTGACCTATCTTCGTTATTTCCAGTATAACCAGACTTTTTCATTCCAACATGTTTGCAACTCTGGGAGACAGTGTATACTGACATGGAGATTTATCACCAGAAGCTTCCCAGTGGAGTCAGTGGCAAGAGATGAAATTTAGTCACAATTCACATGTATTTGAAATGAGCATTCAAAAAGAAAATGATTAATTTCTACTTAAAACCCAAAGGATAAAATACCATACTCACAAGCATTACTACTTCTGCATTTTCTCAGTCTCTCCTTTGCTCAATTGCTTTTGTGTACCTTTTCCTCACTTTTGTTGTTTTTTTCCCAAGCAATGAACTGTCAAAGTTTTGTTATTCTCATGAAGAAAATTATAAATGTGTAAAAGAATTTTATTATGTCATTGATGCCTTCAGAAAACAATGAAATAAAGTAGAGAAGAAAAGGTAAAACTGAAGTAGGTAAAACTCTAGTACTAAAAAGTACATTAACTACCACTCCCTTCAATATCCTCATTTTGAAAATGTGGAAACTGAAACCTAGAAAGGTTAAGTACCTTCTCCCAAGTCATTTCACCTGTGTTTAGGATTTAGGAGGCCTGGGGATCCAGATCTTCCAGTTTCAAGGGTTGGAAATCTCTACCCCTTAGGATAATGCCAGAAGTTTTATTATCAGGACTTAATGCTTTTAGCTTAAAACTTTGATCAATATTAAAATGCTTGTCTGTCTCCCTCCAAAAAGTCCCAAAGTTTCTGTCTACTATACCATGCCACAAAGGAGCTATAGATGAGGAAAGAAAGAGAACAATTTACGTAATAAATATTTCAACCATCAGAATATCAAAGGAAGTGATATAAATGTCAGATTGCAGAAGTACTTGAGATACGTTAAAAAATATATATATATGCTTGTCCCATATGTGCAAAGTAATGCACAAGGGTCAATTAATGGTATATGTGGCAAGGTTTCTACCTATGTATTAACTATCACTGCTATATTATTTAGTATTTACACTTTACTTGCTATCAAAAAATATTTTCTTGCCCTAGTAACATGCAGCATCACTAAACAGCAAACTAGCAAAACCATTTACACAAGAATTTAAAAGAAAAAAGTCGAAACACTAAAATACTTCCATTCAGATCTACATTCCCAAGCTTCAGGCATGGTCTTCATTACTGAGGATACAAAGGTGAATAAGATCTGGTCGTTATCACAGAAGATCTCATATCCTAATGGGCCATTATTGTAAAGCAGGCAAAGTGTAGGAGGAACTTGATAATGCCCTCATCAGAGCATCTGCAAAAGACACAGGCAGTCCGGAAATAGAAAAGAGCTTTTCTTTAAAGTTCTAAATAATTTTAGAGAGCCCAATAATTTCACAATTAGAAACGATCTTAAAAGGTCAGGTATTCCTACACTCTACATAGTTTTCTATCTAATACATCTCCACTAAGTGCCTCTTCAGGCTCTGCTTGACCAAATCATTACTGATGCTATATTCCATTTTGAAACCTCTTTAATAACTAAAGTCTCTCTTAAAATAAACGGAATTGCCCCAGAGCATACATACCAGTCTATGGATTCAAATGGGGTTCCATTTAAAGCAATTTCCATATTCCACTGGCATACATCCCACACTGGCTCACATAGAAACCCTACTCCTTAGAAAATGCCTCCCCCAATCCCTTGTATTTCTGATTATTCCAGAAAATGTCTCACAAGTAATACTTATCAAAGGTTCAGATCAACTATCCAGTAAATGTCATGTAGAACCTGACACATCTGCTAGGCACACTTACCTCACACAGGGACCTTGCCACCATGCACCCTGTTCACTGGGACTGGTAGTGGCTGGAGCAACCCTGAGCTGTGCAGAGAGATTTTGTCTCTCTCATTTTTGTGGTGTACTCTGTTGTTGGTTTTCTTGGCCCATACCAGCCCTTCCCAACCCAGTGCTTTCCTGAGTTTTTAATTAATTGCCTAGCCTCATCTCCCTTCATAGGACAAATTTGACTACAGAGGTAGCTGAGTGCCAAGATTAGTGCAAATGACAGATACAATACTGCACTCAGAAATCCTCCTCCCCTACAATTTTCTAAAGCTTTGATACTTAAATCTTCTGAGTTATTCCTGCAAATGGACTTCTGGGATCATCACACCAATTGATCAATCAGATCTAAATCCCACTGCTAGGCACAGCTTAGACTCAAGATTGAACCTGTGATAGACTTGAATTGATTAAGGCTTTGTGTCTTGTTCATTCTAATATTCCCTACAGGTTAGCACAGTGCCTCACATGTAGAAAAATGATAATAAAGGCATATACTGAATATTACAGCCTTGTAAGTAATATATTTATTTAATCCTCATGGCAATTCTATGAAGTAGATATTGTTATTATTCCCATTTTATAGATGAGTAAACTGAGTCATGAAAGGACTAATTAATGTGTTTGTGATCACAAGGATAAGTGGTGAGTTAGGGATTTGAACCCAGGCAGTCTAACTGCAGAGCCGGTAGGCTTAACCACCACATGTACTGCCTTCCCAAGCACACACAGAAGAGGCTCAAGAAAAGTTTTGAGGAAATGACTGTAACTGTCTCATGTAACATGAACACACTAATTCTTGACTTTCCTCTGGGGACATAGATCAAACACGATAGGCATTCACAAAGGAGGCAATCACATATTTAAAGACAATTCTCATATCCTTCAGCCATCATAGAGATTTTGCTTTTTCAGTCCTAATGAGAGCTTAGATATTGGGTACCCAAGAATAGCTGTAACACTCCAGGAATCTGAAAATGTCTCCATTTCCTTTGGGAGAGTGGGTTTGCTTGAATCCTTATTCAACTATTTTTGGAGAGAACTGTTTTCAAACACTTTGTTTCTTCTGTCCTTCCCTACATCCCTATTTCCCTCCAGGGTCTTTATATCTCCACTCCACTGGCAATATGTAGAGCTGCCCCCCTGCACAACAATCTGTGCTCTTCAACTTTCCCATCCTCTTCTCCACTCTGTCTGTCCTGTGTCTAGCCACTGTCTCTTCATGGCTCCAGAGTACATGCTATTCTGGCTCTTCCAACCTTAGAAATATTTAAAGTAGATTTATTTACACAAAGATTGTGATTTATTGAAACAATGTATTGAGTCATCAAGAGACTTTGCTTTTAATAAAAGATTGATAACTAGAGAAGAAAATGCTTAATTATAAAAAATTAATCCCTAACAATGGACTTTAAGGAGCGTTGAAGCCTAGATAGGACTGTAATAGTTTTCAGGATAACTTCTTAAATCCCAAAAGAGTAATAACTGCAATGAATTATCGTATGTCTGGAAATTCCTTTACCTTATTCAAGACTTATAACACCTTCAGATTTAAGTATTATTATCCACATTGGGAGAAGACAAGAAGATTTCACAATTTGCACAGCTAATAAGCATAATTGAGACTTGAACTCTGACCTTTGCCATTGCTTTATTGCTTAGTAGTTGACATTTCATAAATTCAGTTCTATGGTGAATTCCCAGGGTAATATCCAGTTAACCTGGAAAACTATTTTGAGTTATGATGAAAATAATTTAAGGACACCTAACATATCTTCACTTTAGCGACAGTCTTTAAGGCATTAACCGCAGAGAGATTTGGTGGCCCAGATGAAGGGCTTATGGTGGACATGTTTAAGGATGAGTGAGACTTCCTCTCAAAGCACACTGTGTGACAAAAGAGCTTTTTGATGATGAATGAACTAAGCTCTGATCTGGAAATCTGTCAGAGAAGATGATCTCTACCTGAATGTGGAAATGGACATAAGAAACTTGGCTACATCAAAATTTCCTTCTGTCATAAGCATGTTGTTTGATTTTCCTTGTCTGTCCTTCCACTTCCTTAGCTGTTAACTGAAGCTGTCCAAGTGGATCAGAGCACCTCAAACCTGCAAGCTCATTAGAACTAACTGGGGAGTCTTCTTTCAAAATATCTATACCCATTTCCCTTTACTCTCTTCTAAAACTCACAAAGACTCTATGCATTCATATTTACAGTTCTTACATAAATTTTTTAATAAGCTTTTAAAATTTTTTTATTTATTTATTTATTTTTGGCTGAGTTGGGTCTTCATTGCTGCGTGTGCGCTTTCCCTAGTTGTGGTGAGCTGGGGCTACACTTCGTTGCAGTGCATGGGCTTATCATTGTGGTGACTTCTCTTGTTGCAGAGCATGGGCTCTAGGCAGGCGGGATCAGTAGTTGTGGCTCGTGGACTCTTGAGCACAGGCTCAGTAGTTGTGGCACACGGGCTTAGTTGCTCTGTGGCATGTGGGATCTTCCAGACCAGGGCTCGAACTCGTGTCTCCTGCATTGGCAGACGAATTCTTTTTTTTTTTTTTTTTTTTGCAGTGCGTGGGCCTTCTCACTGTTGTGGCCTCTCCCGTTGCGGAGCACAGGCTCCGGACGCAGCGCAGGCTCAGCGGCCATGGCTCACGGGCCCAGCTGCTCTGCTGGCATGTGGGATCTTCCCGAACCGGGGCACGAACCTGTGTCCCTGCTTCGGCAGGCGGACTCTCAACCGCTGCGCCACCAGGGAAGCCCCGGGCAGACGGATTCTTAACTTCTTAACCACTGCACCACCCGGGAAAACCCTTACATAACTTTTGACCTTACCATGTTATGCTTAAACTTTTGGAAGGTATTGTCATCTTGAGTATAATAGGGGAAATGAAATCAACCAAAGCATGTCAGAATAAATTTGTAATATCATGACTTTCAAGGACTATAATTATTTTAACTAGAGAGTGGAACAAATAGATAAAAGGTTAACAAAATGCAAATAATATCAGAAGTTTAGCTGGCTTTATTTCATTTTACTAAAGATATAAGTTGATATACCATTGTGGCTTAAATCACCTCAAGTTAGTTTTGTCTTCTTTTCTTATAAAAGGTTGTAATCATACAGCTGAATGCTTTTTAGTTGAATTCAATAGAAATACTTAAAAATTCAGATAATTTCTATATTATACACATGACATCAAACATGTTTGATTAAATTTTAACTAGTTGCTTCAGCACTATTTCTTTTTTATTTTTATTCCATTTTGTCAATATTTTAAATCCCTTAATTACTGATACCATATGTTTCATTGGGTAGGCAAGAGAGAAAATTTTCACCATGACCTGACCTCTCACCAGTTTTATGCATCAGAAGAAAAATCTTTCTAAAAGATCAAGATGAGCAACAACCAAGACACACTTTCAAATGGTACTGTTGATTGAGAGCACAGTGGACAGTACCAAACTGTTTACAGATGTTACACTTGGCCTCTTTCCCAGTGCCAAATATTTGCATAAGAGATAAAGAGCATAATCTATTCACATATAGTGACTTTCCTCTCTAAAATCTTTTGAGGTTGGTTACACTTTAATAACCATTTGCTCTTGAAAATTGATTTCTTTCTTGAAGACCATCTGCAGCTATGTAGCTAGGCATTCATTCATTCCTTTTCGTCAGTACCAGATATTGGCTTCTTTCCATCAAGTACACTCTTGCCACACTGCCAGAGACCAAGTAGGCTGCATCCCTGAAACAGTGAAGGAAAAGGAAACCCTGAGAGATGTAGTGTAGTATTCAATGCTTTCTTCAGGGCATTATATAACCATGTGGTGCAGAGGATAAGAGGACAGATTGGGAAGTTCAATGATCTGTCTGCTAGTCTAGCTTCACCAGTTGTGTGATCTTGAATACATTACTAAACCTTTCCAGACCCCTCTTAACTCCTCTTCAAAATGAGGATGATGCTCCATATCTTCTTTGAGTTGTTAGGATGATTAAATGAGAGACTGATCATGAAGATTAAATGCTCAATGAAAGGTAGCTGTTGTATTCCTGCAGTGTGTCAAGAGTACAAGAAGTGCTGATATGGAAGGAAAAGTGGCTGTCAAATCTATTGAGAGGTAGCAGCTAATTTGTGTTCTGGGAATTAAAGAATTTATGTCATTTCTACCTTAAAATCTAAGGTGCAAAAACATACAAGCAGCACATGCAGCTCAATATCAAAAAAAACAAACAACCTAATCCAAATATGGGCAGAAGACCTAAAGAGATATTTCTCCAAAGAAGACATACAGATGGCCAACAAACACATGAAAAGATGCTCAACCTCACCAGTCATTAGAGAAATACAAATCAAAACCACAATGAGGTATCACCTCACACCTGTCAGAATGGCCATCATCAAAAATCTGCAAACAATAAATGCTAGAGAGAGTGTGGAGAAAAGGGAACCCTCCTGCAATGTTGGTGGGAATATAAATTGATACAGCCACTATGGAGAACAGTATGGAGGTTCCTTAAAAAACTAAAAGTAGAACTACCATATGACCCAGCAATCCCACTACTGGGCATATACCCTGAGAAAACCATAATTCAAAATGAGTCATGCACCCCAATGTTCACTGCAGCACTATTTACAATGGCCAGGACATGGAAGCAACCTAAATGTCCATCGACAGATGAATGGATAAAGAAGATGTGGTACATATATACAATGGAATATTACTCAGCCATAAAAAGGAACGAAATTGAGTCATTCGTAGTGACGTGGATGAACCTAGAGTCTGTCATACAGAGTGAAGTAAGTCAGAAAGAGAAAAACAAATACTCTATATTAACACATATATATGGAATCTAGAAGAATGGTACTGATGAATCTAATGGCAGGGCAGGAACAGCGATGCAAACGTAGAGAATGGACTTGTGGATACAGTGGGGGAAGGGGAGGGTGGTACAAACTGAGAGAGTAGCATTGACGTATATACACTACCATGTATAAAATAGATAGCTACTGCGAAGCTGCTGTATAGCACGGGTAGATCAGCTCGGTGCTTTGTGACGACCTAGAGGGGTGGGATGGGGAGGTGGGAGGGAGGTCTAAGAGGGAGGGGATATATATATACATATAGCTGATTCACTTTGTTGTACAGTAGAAACTAACACAACATTGTAAAGCAATTATAATCCAATAAAGATGTAAAAAATCTAAGGTGCATAAAACTTATTTTTTAAATTTTTATTCATTTACTTATTTACTTTTTGGCTGCACGGGGTCTTCGTTGCTGCACACGGGCTTTCTCTAGTTGCGGCAAGTGGGGGTTACTCTTCGTTGCGGTGCGCGGGCTTCTCATTGCCGTAGCTTCTCTTGTTGCGGAGCATTGGCTCTAGGCACACGGGCTTCAGTAGTTGTGGCACATGGGCTCAGTAGTTGTGGCTCGGGGGCTCTAGAGTGTAGGCTCAGTAGTTGTGGTGCACAGGTTTAGTTGCTCCGCAGCATGTGATATTTTCCCAGACCAGGGATCAAACCCATGTCCCCTGCATTGGCAGGCAGATTCTTAACCACCGCACCACCAGGGAAGTCCCATAAAACTTTTTTGAAGGGTTACATACAAGATAGAGATGGGAGGATATAGTTTTCCAAGTGCATCTCTTCTGTGAAGAGCTTAATGTTTTTTAGTTTAGTGGTTTTCAAACCTACCTAATTATGAGTGTCCTCTGTGGAGATTTAGAAACAAACAAAACAAACACAAAATATGACTGGGTCCAGCTATAGACCTATTCTATCAGGAGGTCAGTGGGTAGGGCATAGAAAATAATAAGAGCTCTCCATTTAATTCAGATGTGCAGTCAGAAATTGCTTGGATTTCTGAATTCTTCTTGTGTTCACAGAGCTGGATGCTAATTATTACCCTGAGAACTCTTAAGGAAGTCACATTCTTAATTTAATTCATCTATAGAAATGAAAAAAACCATAAGATGAAAAAACCCAGATAGCTTTGGGTTTTTAATAAAGTAGTATTTCTATGAAGAAAGAAGAGCACTAATGAAAATATGTCAGGAAGTAATTAATTTTTAACTGGTTGACATGGAGTTTGAACTAAAGTGAAAAACATTTTTAAGTTTAAAAGAAGATAATAAAAGTATCAGCATGTTAACAGAAATACAAAGTTAACTGAAGGCAATAAAAAATAAAATTTTGGAAGTAGAAAACTGAATCAAAAATATTGAAGCCAATTTGAGAAAACTTTCCATAATATAAAGATTACATCAAAAATAATGAAAAGAAATGAAAGGATAAAAGGATAGAGTATATATAATTTAGGATGAACATCTTGAATTTGAGAAATAATAGAAGCAAACAAAATTGAAAAACAATTAAATATATAATTCATGAAATGTTCTGAATTGAAAAGAGAGCTCGTTTCCACCCCAGGCAAAAAAACTCTTTTAAATAACAAGTTACTAAAAAATTTAGGATTAAATTATTTAAAATACCTAGACAGGTAAAAGAATAGGTCATTAAGCTGATTTCAAAATTCCCCATAACACTAAATATCAGAATTAAATGGAATGATTTTATGAAGCTTATATTTAAACAATTTAATACACATTCAGTATGTGGAAGTCACAGGAAAAATAACCTCGGATACACAAGAATGAAGAAAATGAGCCACCCATAAGTGTTTCTGGAAAAATTTCTTAAGAATATATTCTAGTAACACTAAGGAGCAAAGCACTCATGACATTTTAAAAATGCAATAAATACAGTCATCACTTAGGTAAAGGAAGATGGAATAATTACTATACCTACAATTAAAATCTCAAGTTCAAATGCCAAAAATAATGTAAACATTAACACTTCACAATATTTGTGGAAATCTGTAATTCTTGATTAAATTTATAAAAATTATAAACGGGTATAAGAGGGAAAGAGAGTAAAAAGTCCCAAATTTCAAATCTTATAAAAACAAGTGACATATTTTCTTTCCTGCTTGGATTTTGTTTTTTAAAGAAATTTTGAATTGATTTGAGTTGATTTGAGTTTCAATATTTATTTGAGTTGATTTGAAAGACTTAAACACTCAGAGAATTTTAATGAAAGCTAAAAACAAAGAAAACATCAATCATATCATAAAACAGCACAAGGAAACTAGAAAAAAATATTTACAAAACAAGAGGAAAGTACTCCATTAAGATGGCAGAAAAACAAACCTCACCAATAACAACCAATATAAATTATTTAATCTCCTTTAGTAAAGAACAAGGCAATTTGTTTAATAAACAACTATATTCTGCTTACAAGAGATGTATGGAAACCAAAATGGTACAAAAAGTTGATAGTTTTAACATTTGATAATAAGGACATAGTAGGCAAATATAAATTAGTATCAGAATATGGTTATATTAAAATCCAACAAGGTAAAATTAATGGCAAAACAAACTAAAAGGACAAGAAGGATCATACTATCTTGATAAAAGGAAGTTCACAATGAAAACAAATAGTGATACATGCAAGAATAAATTCACCCAAAACACCTGTAGTGCTATAAATTAATATTGTTATCTATAAGTTTGAGTTAAATGTGATAAAAAATAATGGCATAAAGGATTTGACTAACATCATGCTAATAAAATAAGAAGTATAAAGCATTGACTTCTCCAAACAAATATATCACATTTACATACAGCCATGAAACATACTGAAAATTCTCAGCAAATTCTAAATAATAGAAGCTTTTGGATAACACCCAGCCATTCTGCAGACATATCTAAATTTAGAGCAAAGTCATAAACATAAACATTCTATTAGCTTGATATGTGCTTAAATGTCTTTTCCTACAACTGGGACAATAAAAGGAAAAAAGATAAATGCAATCTAAGTTCAATAAAAATAAAGATACTAATATCATGCTATATAGGATGTAACCAGAATTATATTCAGAACTAATAGTGTAGGCTTATGGGATTGTGTTATTTAAAAAGAAGCAAATAAGCATTCAACCAAAAAGTTAAAAAATTTTTTAAATCTATTTTCAGAGAAAATTAATAGGAACCTCAGCCAATTACTAAGAAAGTAGAAAAAAGGAAAGAAAAATATAATTAATGGTTCTGATAACTGATTCTTGAGGATAAGTAAAATAAAACAAACTAAAATGAACAAAATTTTGTTTAAATTCTAGTCTAGAAATTCAAATAATTTAGAAATCAAAAATGGAACATAATAAAAACTGAATTTACAGTAAGCTGCTTAATTTTCATGGCTTTGTCTTATTCACTGTATTCTTCTATAACTCAGCATAGCTATAACCTAACATCTCATAGGTGTAGCAGGCTCTCATAAACTCTCTAAACTCTATAAATATATAGAGTGGATGAATATGGAAGATATTCAAATAGTGTAACAAGGCAATTTGCACAGCTGTGTACACATTAACTCCAAGAAAAATTTCCAGGTTCAGAGAATTTTATGCTTAATTTTTCAATCTTTAAAAAATTTTTTTCTTTTTTTTTTTTTTTTTTTTTTTTTTTTCCTTCTTGCAGGTACACAGGCCTCTCACTGTTGTGGCCTCTCCCGTTGCGGAGCACAGGCTCCAGACGCGGAGGCTCAGCGGCCATGGCTCACGGCCCCAGCCGCTCCACAGCATGTGGGATCTTCCCGGACCGGGGCACGAACCCACGTCCCCTGCATCGGCAGGCAGACTCTCAACCACTGCGCCACCAGGGAAGCCCTTACATGTTCTTTTATTTGTCCTAGGACATAGAAAATATGGGAAGCTTCCTAGTTATCTTATGAAAGTAGTAAAACAATAAAATCTGACTAAAATAGAGAATAAAAAAGGAAACAAATTATCATATACAGGCACAAACACAAAACAAGCAGAACACAAATGAGAACACTGTCTCATGTACAATGGAACAACAATGATAAAGTTCTAGTGAAGTTAATTAAAATTTTAAAATGAGAGTTCACCATATTGAAGTAAGGTTCCTTCCAGGGATGCAAACCTGATGTAATACAAGGCTATATAGACTATGGTTATGAGTATGACCTTTGGATCCAGGCAGCTTGATTTCCCTGTTTTCTCACTTAGTAGTTGTGTGATCTTGAGCAAATGACTTAACTTCTCTGTGCCTTTGTTTCATAATCCTTAAAATTGGGACAATTATAGTATTTATCTTAAAGAATCAGTTGTGAAAATTAAATGATATGTAAAATACTGAACATAGTGCCTGGTATCTATCAGTGTTACCATTATTATTATTACTGTTATTTATCATTGTAATTATTATTTCAATTTATAATCCCAGGAGCCATCATTGTCAGATTTTTATTACAGGGCAGTAACATGTACAGTTGCTGCAATGAGTTGTTTTATATTATTTTGTTTAGCAATATGAGTAAAGAAAATCAAAGGAGAAGAGTGATCATGGCTATTATAAGTGAAAATATGTCTAATTCCAATGTTCTTTTCACAGGCCCAAGAAGCCTTCCTTCAATGGTAGGTGTGTGTCTCATTCGTGTCCCATGGTTGAGTCAAGTCTGGGAAAAACTGAAGCTCTGGGGTACATCTATGTCTTTGGCCCAATGACATAGTGCAATCATGATATACTTAGACTGGGGTGGGAAGATTTTGTCGGCTAATACCCGTGACTAGTCAGGAGTAAAGCCGGAAATAAAGTGGTGGGTAAGCTACCTTCCAAAATCTAATGGTAGGTTTGGAGAGGCATTGTCACTGAGATTTTAAAGGGGGATTGTGTTTACTGAGGAAACGTGGCAAGTGGAGATGAGAGATAACCTAGTATATGTCCTGCTTTATCCCACCAGGCACAGCGAAGGGCTGTTTGCCTCTTTTAAGTCCTAAATGCAGATATCAGAGCCTGTACTTGCTCTTTACTGTACAAAATTAATTTGCCTCCTTCCTAACTTTAAAATATGAAATGAGGATCAAATTATTGTCTCAGTTATTACAAACTGTTGTGCTAGTGAAAAGATTGTCTTCGTCTGGGAACCCCACAAGCCCAACAAGGAATAAATAGTCTTTCAATTCTATGAAGTGATTTGTAATCTGATACAGTTAGAAAAAATCTCAGACTTTGATTCATCACCACTGTGCTCACTACTATGTCACTGCCCAACAGTGTCATAATTTCACTGCCACTCAAAACTGTGCTGCAGTCATAGAAAAGCAGCAGCTGGAACACCGGTGACCTATCCTAAAAAAAAAATTGAACAGGAAGTGAAGAAATACCACCTCATAAATTTCATCCAACCATATATAACTGTCTTAGTTTGTACGATGACTGCACCTCTATTACAATGTTGAGGCCAATTAATTTTTCATGGGCTAAAACTTGGCTTAAGATGGTCAGCTCTTCTCCCTGGGAGCTTCAGAAACTCTACCATGGTCACAATACTCCCTTAATGGAGATTAATATGAAAGTTAGATTTACGTTAAGTACCAGCATCTCTAAGAACAAAAGTTTTAGCTTTTGCTCAGTCTTCGGAAGCTGATCTGGATGCCTGAAACAAGGATGACCATAAAATTTATGGAAGAGGTTTGAGAGTGAAAGGGAGCACTAAAATAAGTTTATATCATTTTGGAAGGTTTATTTATTGTTCAAAATATTATTTATTATCTAAAATTTTATTGCATTATGTTCATGGACCTACACAGCAATTCTATTCAAAAATTACATTCAAAACTGAAGTTTTGGAACTTCCCTGGTGGCACAGTAGTTAAGACTCTGTGCTCCCAATGCGGGGGTCGGGGGTCCCAGGTTCAATCCCTGGTTGGGGAGCTGGATCCCACATGCATGCTGCAACTAACAGCTCGCATGTCACAACTAAAGAACCGGCAAGCTGCAGCTAAGGAGCCCACCTGCTGCAACTGGGGAGCCCACATGCTGCAATTAAGGAGCTGACGAGCCGCAACTAAGGAGCCCGCCTGCTGCAACTAAGACCTGGTGCAACCAAATAAGTAAATAAATAAATAAAATGTAACCAAGTAAATAAATAATTTTTTTAAAAAAACTGAAGTTTTTTTCTTAAAGATAAAGCTAATACATATTTGTATATATATATTAGAAAGAAAATTAAAAGATTGTATTGATTATATAAACTATTAGGAAAAAAATATTCTTGGCACATATTTACATATTTTAATCAGCTTCTTAGCTGAATCTCTCTAATTCCATGTCCATAACCAGAAGAATGTGTTTTGTAAGATATGGACTTACTATTCTTATTTTTTCCATGAGATAGTCTGAAACATTTTTTTTTTTTTTTGCGGTACGTGGGCCTCTCACTGTTGCGGCCTCTCCAGTTGCAGAGCAGAGGCTCTGGACGCGCAGGCTCAGTGGCCATGGCTCACGGGCCCAGCCGCTCCGAGGCATGTGGGATCTTCCCGGACCGGGGCACGAACCCGTGTCCCCTGCATCAGCAGGCGGACTCTCAACCACTGTGCCACCAGGGAAGCCCTCTGCAACATTTTTGAATTAGAATTCTATGTTAAAAAAGAAGGGTTGAAATCATTGACAGCTTAATTAACTATTTCTTTGTAAAAGAAGTAAGAAAGTAGTCTTTCTAAATGTGCTGAGGAAGCTGGTAATCTCCAAATAAATTCCGCTAGGTAAAATATATTCTCAATTCCAATTTAATTTATACTGAAATGGGTAAATATTTCAGCCCAAATATTTTCACAGACACTGCCTTTTTGCTTCCATTTAAAGTAGCGTCCTTCAACAAATATTTTTGTAAGACAACATTTGTCAAATAACTTGCCTCTGTTTACAATTTTCTTGAAAGTTTACCAAATTTAAAAGCTGCAAAATTGTAGGCTTTCTCAATTTTCTTTTATTCCAATACAGGACATAAATTTATTCAATTACAAATAGGAGATCTATCAACTAATTCTTCCCACAAGTCAGATGTTCCAAAGCTGTTATGTAATTTCAAAACTAAATTTTATACTGTCTGTAATCTCATTCTTTGATTTATTTATCTCTTTATTGCATTTGTAGAGATAAATGCCTTCCTGTTTGCAAGATACTGTCTTCGAAAATTTCAATTTGCTGAAAGCTTCAAACTGAGGTTACTTTTCTTGCCACACCATTTGTTGAATACTTTGCTTAAAAATTCCAGCTTACTTTGAACAAAATTCAATCAAAATTTAGAGAAATAATTTACAAAAATATTAATATCATTGTTGGACATTAGGGATGATTTATAAAGTAATTATTTGAAGGCTCAAACATTCCTGGAATTTTTTGCGGTACGCGGGCCTCTCACTGTTGTGGCTTCTCCCGTTGTGGAGCACGGGCTCCGGACGCGCAGGCTCAGCAGCCATGGCTCACGGGCCTAGCTGCTCCCGCAGCACGTGGGATCCTCCCGGGCCGGGGCACTGAACCCGTGTCCCCTGCATCGGCAGGCAGACTCTCAACCACTGCGCCACCAGGGAAGCCCACATTCCTGGAATCATTGATAAAATGTTGCAAAGAAAGAAAGAATATAGTCCCATGCTGAAGATTTTTTTTTATTCAATATTAGTTTTATTACAAAAGTTTAGTTATTCCAACCGTGTACACATAAAAATATTTGTACATTTTGACAACTGTAGCTTCAATTTCAACTGGTAGAATGTTACAGCTTATTTAGATGAAATTATGAATTATGTGTACATCCCAAGCAATTCCAAATACATTTCTCTTCCATAGGTTTCTTAATTTAGTGAGAACATTGTTGTTACCATGGTGATATGCTCCACAAAATTTCCTACTCATACTATCACGACAAAAACAAATACTATAGGGCTTCCCTGGTGGCGCAGTGGTTGAGAGTCCGCTTGCCGATGCAGGGGACACGGGTTCGTTCCCGGTCCGCGAAGATCCCACGTGCGGCAGAGCGGTTGGGCCCGTGAGCCATGGCTGCTGAGCCTGCGCGTCCGGAGCCCGTGCTCCGCAACGGGAGAGGCCACAACAGTGAGAGGCTCACGTACCGCATAAAAAAAAAAACAAAAAACGAATACTATAACTTCACTGTTAACACTTTTAACATTCACAACAATATCAGATGTTTCACCTTTGGAAGAATACATTCCAAAAGCTTTACTTTGATTCCAGCAACCATGTGAAAATAAAAAAAGAACTGTTATTGGAATTAACTAATTTTCAATTTGAAGCATCTGCTGATACAAAACTGACATCCTTCACACTTGAGAAGTTCTACTAATGGAGCCACAGAATTTTCTGCTATTACTTCCCGCTTCATGCATGCTCCAAATCTTGGAATTGAAAATGAGCAACATGAACTTAAGCCAACAGTCAGTTGATTTAAATGAAAACTCATGCTTCAAAGAGTGATAAGTGGACACACTTTTTGTGGTTGCCTATGTAAAATTTTCCTTTTGGACACAATCTTCCTAAAATAACAAATTTTGGTTGATGCTGCTGACTTCCTAGCAGATTTCATTTGTCCTCTAGTTTTCATCTGGTCAGTGATATCACTATGGCCTTTGTGATGAATGGAAGATTTAGTAAGTATTTTTAAAATTAAACATGCACTTTCATGTTTGAGGTCATTGATGACAGAAGGATTAATTGCAAAATTCAAAGAGTATTGCTAAACAATATGATAAATAGCTATAGAACTACAATTGGTAGATGGCATCACTGTAGGAAGAACATTCAAACTACTTGCTATACATTTTAAGACAAGACTGCTCAGTCTCTGTTTCTATGCATATGTGAGATTATATATATATATCAATGGCCCTTCCTTCTGGGATACTGGTGGACTTATGACTACTGCAGGTCGCATAGGCTTTAACACAACTGGTTATTACACCAAGTGGCTGGCAGGACAGCAACATCTAATTCTTCTTCTGCCACCACGAGGACAAAATGAGTTAGCTTTTGCACTGCACATTCTCTTTGAATCTGGAAAAGATTCTTTAAAAATTAAAGAGAGGCTATTGCTGGTCATCTTTCAGTGTATATGAATTTAATACCTACTGCCAGTAAGAAAATGACAGGAGCTGGAAATAAAATAGATATCTACCAGACCTATCCTGGCTTATTTTCATACAACTATTAAAATGATACTTGGGAAAAATTAAAATACTTGGACATATGCAACTGAACAGGACCTTAGGACAAATAAAAGGTAAACCAAGACTCTCCTCTACAAACTGGGATCACCATCCTTCACAAACACAAGCTCCTAATGGCACCACATATTTAGGAAGCATTTACTAAGGGCTAAGAGTTGTGGTATTTTGGAGCTAAAATGGTGACCAAAATATAATACATACTCTTCAGGGTGGCCCAGTTTGCAAAGTTCATTTTGTAAAGCAAGCAGCTTCAGAGGCCATTTTCGTGGTTGACTCCTTTGACTTAGACCTGCCTCGAGAAGCACATCATTCCCTCTGCCTCTGTTAGCTTTGAGAACTTTCCCAGTCCTCACCCCAAGGGCCCTCAACACCGTGAAGCACAACGGACAGCATCTATGTTTGTGCCGTTTTGAGGATATTATCCCTTCTCAGCACTGAAAGGACATGCTGTTGCTGTAGGTAGGCTTTCTCACTCAGCCTCTTCTCTCAGTGCCACTCAGCAGCTTCGAGAGCAGCCAAAGCCACAGGAATGTCAGGGTGATTATTGGCCAATGTCAAACTTACTTTGGAGCAGAGGCCCTTTAAGTTCAGGAGACAGATTTACCTTTCCTACAGGCTTAATAGAATTAAACAAATCAGCACTTCCTGCTGAAGGCGGGCTGCACAGCCACCAAGCTAGCAGTGTCATTAAGAAAGCACATGTGTTTAAAATAAAATTGTTTCTCACAGTAAGTCTCAAATACCTGCTATTCTGGCATAATTTTTGATTTTTAAGATTCTGTCAAGCTGTGATGACTTTAACCTTATTCTTTGAAACACTCTCCTTTTCCCTCTCTTCCTCTATTCATCTAATAAATTGAATTTCTTCTACTGAGAAGAGAAATAGAATATAATCAAAATATACTTGAGGATCAAGCTGGGGTCATTCTTTTCCTTCCTCATAAGATATTTGCACCCCATTTCAATCAGTGGCCCCACTGATTATTCTCACTGCCAAACAAGAAACACTGGCTTCCTCACTGCTCTTAGTTTATGTAAGTTGCCAGTCTCCAGGTTTTGTCATATTTTTCTAAGAACTGATCTTTGCATTTGCTGTTTACTCTTTATTCCCATGCTATTTGTCCAATCTGAATCTAATAACCTCTTCTCTGTGAGAATGAACCCAAATTTCTACCTTTACTATTCCGATGTTGGAAGCAGATAGAGCCAGAATGGTTGACTCTCTCTACAGCTCTCTATCTACTAAGTAAATTTGAGCAAATTATTTAATCTCTATGTGCCTCAGTTTTTCATCTGTAAAATGGGGTTTATAATAGTACTTGTTTTCATAGGTGTTGTGAGGATTAAATAAGTTATATTTAGAGAAGTTAGAGAGGTGTTTGGCTGTTATTTCTTGCCCTATCTCCTCATCTTTAGGGAATCAAGTAGGACAGAGACATCATTTATTGATAGTCAAAGTAGAGAAGCTTTGAAAAGTGCTTAAGGCAACTCTCACAGCATAAGACCAAGGTTTATTTTAATTGAAATAGGATCAAAGTAATTTTACTAGAAGGAATATGAATTTGTCATGCAGAAAAGATGGTGGCATTTAGAAGGAAATCAGTCCTCAGGGTTTGAGGACGTATGTGGGATTTTAGATACTTCAGAAAAAATGACCCCAGTCTAGAATGCACACCATGCACCAACAATCAGAACTTTTCTCCATAATTCATTCAAATAATTTATTCTGCCATGATCAATGTGTTTTTTTGAATACTTCAACCATAGATGTCCAAATTACTCTAAAAAGATGTTACCAAATACACATCTATCCGTAATTTTTTCCTTAAATTATTCACATATATATATAACAAATTTGACGAAAAAAATCCTTTATATTAACTCAAGCCTAGACCTCAGAAACAGAGCAATCTTTCTAGACAAATAGGAAAGTCAAGCTTCCACTCATCGACTTGAGAATGCCAGAGGCTCAAGTTCTGTACCACTGACCGGAAGGCCTGGAAGCCACCCTTCTTTTACAAGATGTCCATGGTCATTGCTTCCCTTCTCACACATACATCTATCCGAATGTTTTAAACCTCAGGCATTGCTTTTTTTACAACTCACGTTTTTGCTCATCTTACATTGACCAAAAGGTGTATCTTCTCTTTCACAAAGTGTCATCTTTCATCAACTGGCTGATGAATGACAACTTTTGAGCCATCGTCTGGTAATTCTGCTAGTTGCCTGACAGAAAAGGTCAGGCTTTTGCCAAAGCAGTAGTGGAAAATATCTAGAAGTAATAACAGGCCCTTGCTAGGGAGAGTACACATGTGGCTCTTTGCTGTAATGCTAAAAAAATAAAAAATTAAAACAACAGCTTTATTGATATATAATTGATATACCATAATGTTTACCCTTTAAAGTGTATAATGCGATCAATGGTTTTAATACATCTATACAGTTTTGTGATCGTCACCATAATCTAATTTTAGAACAGTTTTATCACCCCCCAAATATATATTGTACCCTTTAGCAGTCACTCCCTATTTCTGCCTCCTATTCTGAGTCCTACACAACCACTAATCTACTTCCTTTCTCTATATAGTTCCCTATTCTGAACATTCCATATACATGGAGCTATATACAATTCGTGCTCACTTGTGACTGGCATCTTTCATCCCTGGTATTGTATGTACCAGTACTTCTTTCCTTTGTATTGCTGAATAATATTCTATTGTATGGATATACTGTATTGTGTTTATCTATTTATCATCTGATGGACATTTTCATTTTTTGTCTACTATGAATAGTGTAGATATGAACATTTATATACATATTTTTAAAAATTAATTAATTCATCTTTGGCTGCGTTGGGTCTTCGTTGCTGTGCACAGGTTTTCTCTAGTTGTAACAAGCAAGGGTTACTCTTCCTTGCAGTGCACAGGCTTCTCATTGTGGTGGCTTCTCTTGCTGCAGAGAATGGGCTCTAAGAGCATGGGTTTCAGTAGTTGTGGCTCATGGGCTCTAGAGAGCAAGCTCAGTAGTTGTGGTGCCCGGGCTTAGTGGCTCTGCGGCATGTGGGATCTTCTCAGACCAGGGATCGAACCTGTGTCCCCTGCATTGGCAGGCGGATTCCTAACCACTGCGCCACCAGGGAAGTCCTGTGTACACATTTTTTGTGTTAACATATGTTTTCATTTCTTTTGGGTAGATATCTGAGCAGAATTGCTGGGTCAAATGGTAACTTTATGTTTAATGTTTTGAGTCACTGCCAAACTGTTTTTCAAAGTGGCTGCATCATTTTACATTTTCAGTTGTATTAGATTTCAGTTTCTCTGCATCCTCACCAACATTTATTACTATTGTCTTTTTTTTTTTTTCTCTAAATCACAGCCATTCTGGTGGTTGTGAAGTGATTGATAGCTCATTTGGCTTTTGCTTTGCATTGTGCATTTGGTTTGTATGATTGTATGAATTTGAGCAACTTTTCATTTGCTTATTGGATATTTGTATATAGTTTTTGAAGACTTAGCTATTCAACTCCCTGTTAATTGGGTTATTTGTCTTTTATTATTGAGTTTTAATAGCTCCTTAGATATTCAGGATACAGATCCCTTATCAGATATGATTTGCAAATAGCTCCTCCCAGTCTCTGGGTTTTCCATTTTTCTTCATGACATCCTTTGAAGCACAAAATTTTTTAATATTGATGAAGTGCATCAATCCATTATCGTTTGTGTCCTTGGCATCAAAGCATTGCCAAATCCAAGGTCACAATGCCAAGATTTTATTTGATCCTTGTTAAAAAGGGAAAGGGACCCAGTTGTTAGGATCGACTTTTGCTTAGTCTTAATAGATGTCCTTAAGCTGTCCTGGCCTGGTCTCTCTTCCCACTGCATTGCCACCCAAAAGTCCCCAGGCACAGAGGAGCAAGGCAGGAGGAGATGAGTTGACGTAGACATTCGGAAGAGAAGCCTCACTAAGAGGAGATCTAACAGGCAATGAAGGGTGAATTATGATGAGCAATGAGAGGATGCTGCGGTGACTGTAAAATGATGTCCCCTTCCCATATTTACCTTGATAAGGAGATATTTTCTCTGACTCGTGCAGCTGGAATTGCAGAAGGGAAGGCGATGGATACTGGTAAGGAGATATATATGGGATGACTTTATAACAGAGACACACAATTAATAATTCTATAGTAAAAGTCTCTGGCAAGGAATTCTGATTTAGAAAAGTAATTTCAGCCTGCAGAAAACCACTGCTGACTTCACAGCTGCTTCATGGCTCTAATACAGGTGAATGGCAGGAGAAAGTGAACATTGCAAAAATTCTTATTTGCCAAAGCCAGTGTATGTTACCAGTTCCCAAGGAAGCAGAATGACTTCTACCTTTCAAATGTCATGTGAATGCCCCTCATCAATAAAACTTGACCTGTATCTAGACTCCTTTTAGTAGGGGGTTTTGGAAAATTCAGTTCCCAGGCTTTTAGGCCTGTGATACAGGGGGGCCAGAGGCAAGGTAGAATGGATGCTATCTGCCATATACAATATCCATCACAGAAACGTTAAAGAGAGGAATTAGCATTATTGAAATAAAGTGTGAAATATAAAGAACAAGTTAAAGTAAGTCTCTGAGACTGTAGAGGAAAAGAGCAAATTGAAAAGGATAAGGGGACATATAGCAGAAGTAAATGGCCTAGCAATCAAGTATATACATATTTGACATTCCTGAGGGGTAAGAAACAATACTGAAGAACATAATAAAGGTAAATTTTCCTGATGTGAAAAATTTCCTTATTTTCCTTATCCAAGTGTGGATTGAAGTTCATAAAAAAAACACAAAAAATTCACACCTAGATGGGGTCTAGCAAAATTTGATAATTTCAAGGATTATTTTTTAAAAAGATCAATAAACATGCTCAAGCAGAATTTTAAAATGTAAGTTACTAATGCAAGAAATTTACACAGTACAAGTGAATGTGTAAATTTATACACTAAAACTTTCTATAACTGTCATTATCTTTTTTTTTTTTTTTTTTAACTGTCATTATCTTGATATGAAACTTCTATGTTACTTATGGTTAAAAATGGGAGAGTGCTTAAACTAATTTTAATTTTATCTGATGTACACAGTTCTTTTAGGCGAAATCTTCAAGTATTTTTCTATCAGGCACTATTTCCCCCTTTTCAAGGCTTCTTTGTTCCCTCCTTTTTCCCTCAATAACCTGTATGCCCAGAGGAAAGCATCCATGTCCTCATGATAGGCTTCTCTGCAGCCTCTGATCTGCATAGACCCTCACTTGCTCCACTGGAAAGTAAGTCCTTTATTTCACCTGGTTATTAGGCATGTTGTTTAGAGAGTAACTGTCCTCAACTGTTTTTTTTAGGGTATAGTGTAGACAAACCCAGCTGGTCTCTGGCAGGTTAAAAGAAAAAAAGTGTGTGAAAATATAGTCTACTTTCTTTCCCCACATTCCTGAATAAACTTCGAATAACTACTAGCAGTTCCTTCTTGTCTTTATTTATTTTCTAATTATTTTGCTTTTTAATTTTATAAAAAGATAGGCTATAGGTTCATTTCTTGGTAATTAAAACAGAATTAAAAATCAATGTTCATAAATTTTTAAGTGTTGTAATGAACTTTCTTATATATGGAAAAGAAAAACAAATAAGGCATAGCTCACATAGCAAAGGGAAAAATAAATGTTAAAGCATGAAAAATAACGACAGAGAAAAAGGCCAAGCATCATCTGTGACTCTCAATATGAACTAGTTAAATCCTCATATTTAAAACTTTTCAGATCAGGGTAGAAAAATTCACCTCTTTGCTACTTACAATAGCTGCAGTGACATAGAATAAAAATAAAAATAAAAGGATGATCAAAGACTTATTTGGCAAAAACAAAATAATAGAAAGCAGTCCTGGAGGAATAGATGGCAAAAGTTTACATTCACTGGAAATTTCACAACTTTAAACATACACATTTTTAAACAAGAATTAGCAAAACAATGAAATAAAATAACTAAGAATAAAAGAAAAAATAATATTTTGAAAGCAAAGTATAATGAATTAAAATCAGGAAACAATAGATAGATGAGCCCATGGATTATTGGCAATAAAATTAGAGAAGACAGGTTTCTAGAAAATCTGATTAAGAAAAAGGAGAAAATAATTGAATTAGAAAGAAAAGGGTACAAAAATCAAATAGAGTAAAATGTATGCAATTACAATCAAAACCCTATGTATGCACTAAATATGTAAAACTGTGAAATGGGTGCTTTTCATGAAAGATATAAACTAAAAATAAAAATTTATAAAAATTAGAAGAATCTGAATTGAATAATACCCAGAGGCATAATGAAAAACATTTCCAAAACTTACTCCAAATTCTCCAGGGATTGTTTTACTAGCGAATTATTTGAAACTTTAAAGGAACTAGTAAACTCAATTCTGTATAATTTGTTCCAGAACATAGGAAAAAATATGGAAAGCAATCAAATCTATTTTATGAAGCCAGGATAATTCTGACATCAAAACCTGACAAACATTATACAAAAAAATGAAACTAAAGACAGATCTCTCTTATGAATATAGATTCATGAATGAAGCGATATTAGGAAATATATGTGCCTGGCATTTATTAGCCACTCAGTAAATGCATCCTACATCAGTAAGTAAGCAAGGCTATCCAGAACGAATTTCCTTCACTTCTTAGCCCCACATCTACACATTTAATTCACGTATGAACCCATCATCTCCTCATTTCGTTCTATTTCAGAGGAGGGAAAAAAAGTCTTTTGTTAAACATAAAAGCTTCCAACTACATTCTGGATCCCATTTATAAGCAAATCAGACTCACTGCTTTGTCAGTTACTTCTTTGTCAGTTACATGTAGCCTCTTTCTCTCTATTAACTGTTTCCATTCAGCTCATAAAAATGCTTCCTCAGTTCTGCATCCTCCTTCATTCATCACATATTTACTGAGCAATTACAAGTACAAGGTGTCAAATGCACTCAAAAGTCATGACCAGATTATACGCAACCCTTGCCTTCAAGGAGCTTTCCATCTGGTCAGGGGCCAGCTAAGCCAGCAGTTGCAAGGCAACTGCTAACATGTGGCCATGCACAGGTACTGCTAGAGCTCATTGGAGAGGGGTCTAGGAACTCTTCTTCTCTAGTCAGGGCCATGTGGTTATCATTTCCCTCACTGATGATCTTCTAAAAAAAAGGGTATCTTCCACTTGTCATCCCAATGCTTCCCTTCCCATTAATACCTCCTATAGATCACTCCCTCCTTGAATGTCCCATGACTGTATGCTCTTCTGCTTTTACTTTTTCTTCTTTAGCCTTTATTTTCTATTCTCTTTTGTAAACTCCCATTCTTCCATCCAATTCTTTTTTTTTTTTTTTTTTTTTTTTTTTTTGCGGTATGCGGGCCTCTCACTGTTGGGGCCTCTCCCGTTGCGGGGCACAGGCTCCGGACGCGCAGGCTCAGCGGCCATAGCTCGTGGGCCTAGCCGCTCCGTGGCATGTGGGATCTTCCCGGACCGGGGCACGAACCCATGTCCCCTGCATCGGCAGGCGGGCTCTCAACCACTGCGCCACCAGGGAAGCCCCTCCATCCAATTCTTTATTATACATAAGCTGTGTTTCAAGGGAACATGGTTGCTTTTATCTTCTAGATTGACAGCTCTTTCTCAATGCACACTCCCTCTCATCTAGTTCCATGGTTCAACTACTACCAAAAAAAAAATAGATGTTGGGTCTCAATCTCTACCCACAACATATATCTCTCTCTTCTGAGGTCCAGATTCAAAACTCTAACTCTCTACCTAATCTTTCCAAATGAATGCCTAACTGGTACCTCAAATACATGTCCAAAATGAATGTAGTATCTTTTCAAATCTACACAGTCTGCAACACATTCTACATACTCTATTCTACCCATTCTATGACAATGAAAAGCATCTTCGTTTCCTTCTCTACTCCTCCCCAATCAACTTTGGACATCAGGTCCTACTAGAATCTTTCAAATTTGTCTCTTTTCTTCTATGACCACTGTCTCAAGATCAGACCATCAATATTTATTACTTGGATTACTACAAAATCCGTTTAAATTGACTACTTGCCTTCATTCTTGCACCTCTCTAATATACTTCTCCTTTTTAAAAAACATCTTTATTGGAGTATAATTGCTTTACAGTGTTGTGTTATAGTTTCTGCTGTATGACAAAATGAATCAGCTATATGCTTACGTATATACCCATATCCCCTCCCTTTTGTTTTTATATCTTTATTGGAGTATAATTGCTTTACGATGGTGTGTTAGTTTCTGCTTTATAACAAAGTGAATCAGTTATACATATACATATGTTCCCATATCTCTTCCCTCTTGCGTCTCCCTCCCTCCCACCCTCCCTATCTATACTTCTCTTTTAAGATGGCACTAGAGGTATCTTTTAAGAGACAAATTTACTAAGGTCATCAATTTCTTTAATGATACCCCACACTTTATAACACGTCATACAAGCCCTCATGACCTGACTCCTACCTGTCCATTCTGCCTCATCTCCCTACTATTAATAGTTTTACAACGATGGCTTTTTTCTCTTAGCTCACAGGAGATGTATATTTTGACCAGTCAAAAAAAATCAATGCTCATATGCAAATGAATGCTCTCAGCTAACTTTCACCTTATTCTCTTCACTCTCCCTGTGACTAATCACTTTTTCACTCAAAATCTTGCATTTCCCACCTCCTCCTCAAAATGCCTACAAAGTTATGACCTATCTTATTAGCAAGACATAAATGGCCCTTGATCAGCCAGTTATGTCCATCTTTACACTCTCAATAAACACCATTGCACCCTAAGCATAATTTGCTCCAGGTGTACTGAACGCTCCTTATTCCTAAAACGCTGAAAATTAGTTTTCCATTAAGTATTCAAGTATAGAATCAATATAAAATGGATTTTAAAAGACATGTACAAAATCAGTGTGAAACCAGAAATCTGCTATATTGTAACTCCACTAAATGAGTTAATATATCTGAGTCGGCCAGGCAGAAGAATCTGGTGAGATGGGGTAGGGAGCTATTTGGAAGAGGTGAGGTAAAAGGAGACAAACTTAGAAATAAACCCCCAGGTGCATGTTGTGTAAGAGTGTGTCCTGTGAGCTAGGATATCTCTGACACAAAGACAGTTTCATCTTGCTGTCAAAATGTAAGTCTCATACGCATTCCAGTTTCCTTGCTCTGATCCAAACCTCAGTAAGTAATTTTTGTTAATTCTAGTCTTCTACATCTATAGAGACTTCTCTGTTCAGGATGGCACAAGGATAGCTTCTAATTGAATTAGACCTATCATAGTGAGTGAATAAACTGACATTCCAGTCCTTTATACCATGTTCTGTGAGGTTTGCCTTTTGAGTTTACACGCCCCATTCTTCCAAGTCTGGAACACTAAAGAGACTGAATTATGAAGTCAGTAGGACCGACTGTAGACTCTGAAATGTGATGAATTCATCAGTACAAAGATGATAAAATATTATGAGGGATCAAGATGGTCTTTACAGGTGACACTTCCTTTGTCTCACTCTGAGCATCTTTATGCATTGCCCTCTGTCAGCAGAAATGTCATCCTCTCTGTGCAGCATTGCTCACTGTTCTATGGAGGGTTAACCCCTCTCTTGGGTGCTCTCACAGGTTTTGTTCTTGTCTCTTCTCACGTTTTCTTAAAGTTACTTGTTTAAGTGTCTGTGAGGTCCTAGGCCTGGCACATACTAGATGCTCATAAATGTTCATTTAATCAACTAGTTCATCTCCTTGTATTCTAATTCTTTTCCCTCATTTCCCCTTAATTATTAGACTGCACACAAAATAGGATACCTTCTCAAGAACCAAGGCTGATCTTTTTAGCAAATAAGACGTTTATGATTCGGTTAGGAAGTTATTCTAATTCCATCCAGAGCTAAGTATTTTAGAAAGTTTTTACTGAGTCCATTCACTTATCTTCTAATTATTTTCGACTTCAATTAAACATATCAGCTCCACGGCATGTTTAACTGACTCCTTTTGCCACGGGACCGAAATGTGATTATTTTTGTCTGGCTTGGTTTGATTTGGTTTGGGTTTGAGTTGTTGCCATTAATGCCACTGAGCTGAGCCCCATGCTCCACTTTTTCTCTCAGCAAAGTAGCCATTTAACAAATAATAGAGGAAGCCTTTGAGTTCTAAAAATTCTTGACTGTGTAAAATACACTTGTAACCTGCAGCTGATAGAATCAATGCATATCCTAATGGCTTTTCAGTAGTTTAAGAGGTGTTTGAATTATTAGGTGAGAGAAGTCACTATAGCAGTTAAGCAAAATAACTAAATACATCTGAAGCCATATAATTTAATGTATTAGGAGCAGATCTTTTGAAAATTTCCAGAAAGTTATACAATATCCTATTGACCAGCATTTTAAGACACATTTTATAGCTCAACCCTCAACTTAAGTGCCTATCATTGACTAAGGGAGAAAGAAATGGCATGAGGTAACCCTAGCGTGGAAAAAATGCCTGCTTCTTTAGTACACCAGTATTTCCCAGCAAGTATGTAATTGAGAAGAAACGTCCCTTAAATGTGCTAAATCAATAATACCCCCACACACACACACTTGCTTTAACGTCCTGCACTATTGAAACAACTTCCAGATGTCACATTTGCTGATAATTCTTTGATCGTCATGTTTTTCAGGGAGTTGTGGGCTGTATCACCCCAGCTATGAACACCGAACTGCAGAGTCGCAGTTGCCCCATATAAGAATCACTGTGGTGATGAGCTGGATCTTGGCATGGCCCACGAAACTCATTTGTTTTCTTGTGTAAATAATTTGATTATTTTACATCTTCACTTCCTCATCTGTGAAAATGAGAGTAGTGGCTGGTGGTGCTCAGGAAACATTAATAACAAAAATGAATATAGGCCATTCCGTGTTTTTCAAAGAACAATGTGTGTGTTTAGTAGTAATCATACTTGATGTTCACCATGTTCTTTGCAAAAGAATGATCTCATTAACTCATCTTCCCATTGAGAAAGTGTGTATGGCAACATTACACTCTGCTGTTAAAAGCAGTCTTTTTTCATGTAGAGTCTAATACTTGTTTTATTTTAGCACATTTAAAAAGAAATGTTAATCTAACATACCCAACAAATTATATTTCTGAAGTCCGCTGTTGTGGAGAATCTGAATAGCATTGTGTTTACCCTAACAGTAAGTTTTATTCATTAAATGTCATTTTACAAGATGATGAGGTACATTTGGAATTGCTTTGCTGCCTCTAGATTTTCTAGAGCCTTTAAAAACCACATCACCATTAGTTGAACTTCTTCTCAAGTTTTGTACATTCTACTAACATAAAAACATGTGGCAAATTTGCTTTTAATATATTTTCTAGCTTTGTGCTTTATTAGAAATAACTCATTTACAGAAAACCTTTTATTGAATTCGTGAAATAAACACAGTTCTCCAGTGACTTTTATTATTTATTATAAAGTAATTTGGCAGGGTGTTGTGTAGGCAACTAAACAAAATAAAAGATTAATCAGAACTACCAATCTTTTTCTGATTTGCAGAGTAACAGAAAACAGCAGCCCAGCCCTGTTTCACTCCCTGAAGGTTTAGTTCAGTATGTGCCAGTGATGGAAAACATCGTCCGCCTATAAAGCAACAGTTAGGGCTGCTTTCCATTGACTCCATCAGTCAAATGTAAAAATACAAAAGACCAATATAAAATAAGCCCTCTTCTGCGGGCCTTCACATGGCAGTAACATGAACACCCTCCGGTATGTGTTACTTCTGCTATTTACCAATGTTCCACTGGAATTTTTCATATTTTAATTGCAAAATTGAAAATAGAAGGATAAAAATCAGTAATTTTTCTCTACGTTACAGCAGGGTTTGGGGAAAAAGACTTAGCTGGAAGGAAACAGGTTCAAATTTACCTTTTGGATCAGGCTGTAGTAAAGGTGGTGGATAAATTAGCCTCTTGGTATATTCATTTTCTTATATGTGCCTTCTATTAATTGATATAAAATATTAGAAAAACTAAACCCACTTAAAGTCATCAATATTCTTGTAAGTAAGCATACTACTCAGGATTTTTTTAACACTTTTATTGCAGTATAATTGCTTTACATTGTGTGTTAGTTTCTGCTATACAACAAAGTGAATCAGCTATAAGTATACATATATCACCATATAACCTCCCTCTTGTGTCTCCCTCCCACCCTCCCTATCCCACGCCTCTAGGTGGTCACAAAGCACCGAGCTGATCTCCCTCTGCTATGCGGCTGCTTCCCACTAGCTATTTTACATTTGGTAGTGTATATATGTCCATGCCACTCTCTCACTTCGTCCCAGCTTACCCTTCCCCCTCTCCGTGTCCTCAAGTCCATTGTCTACATCTGCATCTTTATTCCTGTCCTGCCTCTAGGTATTTCAGAACCTTTTTTTTTTAGATTCCATATACATGTGTTAGCATACGGTATTTGTTTTTCTTTTTCTGACTTACTTCACTCTGTATGACAGACTCTAGGTCCATCCACCTCATTACAGATAACGCAGTTTTGTTTCTTTATATGTCTGAGTAATATTCCATTGTACATATGTGCCACATCCTCTTTATCCATTCATCTCTCAATGGACATTTAGGTTGCTTCCATGTCCTGGCTGTTGTAAATAGAGCTGTAATGAACATTTTGGTACATGACACTTTTTGAATTATGGTTTTCTCAGGGTATATGCCCAGTAGTGGGATTGCTGGGTCATATGTTAGTTCTATTTTTAGTTAGTTTTTTTTTTTTTTTTTTTGCGGTACACAGGCCTCTCACTGCTGTGGCCCCGCAATCCCGTTGCGGAGCACAGGCTCCGGACGCGCAGGCCCAGCGGCCATGGCTCACCGGCCCAGCCGCTCTGCGGTATGTGGTATCTTCCCTGACGGGGGCACGAACCCGTGTCCCTGCATTGGCAGGTGGACTCTCAACCACTGTGCCACCAGGGAAGACCTATTTTTAGTTTTTTAAGGAACCTCCATACTGTTCTCCATAGTGGCTGTATCAATTTATATTCCCACCAACAGTGCAAGAGGGTTCCCTTTTCTCCACATCCTCTCCAGCATTTATTGTTTGTAGATTTTTTGTTGATGGTCATTCTTACCGGTGTGAGGTGATACCTCACTGTGGTTTTGGTTTGCATTTCTCTAATGATTAGTGATGTTGAGCATATTTTCATGTGTTAGTTGGCAATCTGTATATCTTTTGAGAAATGTCTGTTTCTCAAAAGAAACAGACATTTTCTTTTAGTTCTTTTGCCCTTTTTTGGATTGGGTTGTTTGTTTTTTTGATATTGAGCTGCATGAGCTGCTTGTAAATTTTGGAGATTAATCCTTTGTTAGTTGCTTCGTTTGCAAATATTTTCTCCTATTCTGAGGGTTGTCTTTTGGTCTTGTTTATGGGTTCCTTTGCTGTGAAAAAGCTTTTAAGTTTCATTAGGTCCCATTTGTTTATTTTTGTTTTTATTTCCATTTCTCTAAGAGGTGGGTCCAAAAGGATCTTGCTGTGGTTTATGTCATAGAGTGTTCTGCCTATGTTTTCCTTTAAGAGTTTTATAGTGTCTGGCCTTACATTTAGGTCTTTAATCCACTTTGAGTTTATTTTTGTATAAGGTGTTAGGGAGTGTTCTAATTTCATTCTTTTACGTGTACCTGTCCAGTTTTCCCAGCACCACTTATTGAAGAGGCTGTCTTTTCTCCATTGTATATTCTTGCCTTCTTTATCAAAGATAAGATGACCATATGTGTGTGCGTTTATCTCTGGGCTTTCGATCCTGTTTCATTGATCTATATTTCTATTTTTGTGCCAGTACCATACTGTCTTGATTACTGTAGCTTTGTAGTATAGTCTGAAGTCTGGAAGCCTGATTCCTCCAGCTCCGTTTTTCCTTCTCAAGATTGATTTGGCTACTCGGGGTCTTTGTGTTTCCATGCAAATTGTGAAATTTTTTGTTCTAGTTCTGTGAAAAATGCCATTGGTAGTTTGATAGGGATTGCATTGAATCTGTAGATTGCTTTGGGTACTAGAGTCATTTTCACAATATTTATTCTTCCAATGCAAGAACATGGTATATCTCTCCATCTGTTTGTATCATCTTTAATTTCTTTCATCAGTGTCTTACAGTTTTCTGCATACAGGTCTTTTGTCTCCTTAGGTAGGTTTACTCCTAGGTATTTTAATCTTTTTGTTGCAATGGTAAATGGGAGTGTTTCCTTAATTTCTCTTTCAGATTTTTCATCATTAGTGTATAGGAATGCAATATATTTCTGTGCATTAATTTTGTATACTGCTACTTTACCAAATTCATTGATTAGCTTTAGGAGTTTTCTGGTAGCATCTTTAGGGTACTCTATATATAGTATCATGTCATCTGCAAACAGTGACAGTTTTACTTCTTCTCTTCCGATTTGGATTCCTTTTATTTCTTTTTCTTCTCTGTTTGCTGTGGCTAAAACTTCCAAAGCTATGTTGAATGATAGTGGTGAGAGTGGGCAACCTTGTCTTGTTCCTGACCTTAGTGGAAATGGTTTCAGTTTTTCACCATTGAGAATGATGTTGGCTGTGGGTTTGTCATATGTGGCCTTTACTATGTTGAGGTAAGTTCCCCTTATGCCTACTTTCTGGAGAGTTTTTTTTATCATAAATGAGTGTTGAATTTTGTTGAAAGCTTTTTCTGCATCTATTGAGATGATCATATGTTTTTTATCCTTCAGTTTGTTAATATGGTGTATCATATTGATTGATTTGTGTATTGCATTCCTGGGATAACCTCACTTGATCATGGTGTATGATCCTTTTAATGTGCTGCTAGATTTTGTCTGCTAGTATTCTTGTTGAGGATTTTTGCATCTATGTTCATCAGTGATATTGGTCTTAGATTTCTTTGTTTCTGACATCATTGTCTGGTTTTGGTATCAGGGTGATGGTGGCCTCATAGAATGAGTGTGGGAGTGTTCCTCACTCTGCTATATTTTGGAAGAGTTCTAGAAGTATAGGTGTTAGCTCTTCTCTAAATGTTTCATTGAATTTGCCTGTGAATCTATCTGGTCCTAGGCTTTTGTTTCTTGGAAGATTTTTAATCACAGTCTCAATTTCAGTGCTTGTGATTGGTCTGTTTATATTTTCTGTTTCTTCCTGGTTCAGTCTTGGAAGGTTGAGCTTTTCTAAGAATTTGTCCATTTCTTCCAGGTTGTCCATTTTATTGGCATAGAGTTGCTTGTATAATCTCTCATGATCCTTTGTATTTCTGCAGTGTCAGTTGTTACTTCTCCTTTTTCATTTCTAATTCTGTTCATTTGAGTCTTCTCCCTTTTTTTTCTTGATGAGTCGGGCTGATGGTTTATCAGTTTTGTTTATTTTCTCAAAAAACCAGCTCTTAGTTTTATTGATCTTTGCTATCATTTCCTTCATTTCTTTTTCATTTATTTCTGATCTGATCTTTGTTTCTTTCCTTCTGCTAACTTTGGGGTTTTTTTGTTCTTCTTTCTCTAATTGCTTTAGGTGTAAGGTTAGGTTGTTTATTTGAGATTTTTCTTGTTTCTTGAGATAGGATTGTACTGCTATAAACGTCCCTCTTAGAACTGCTTTTGCTTCATCCTATAGGTTTTGGGTCATCATGTTTTCATTGTCATTTGTTTCTAGGTATTTTGTGATTTCCTGTTTGATTTCTTCAGTGTTCTCTTGGATATTTAGTAGTGTATTGTTTAGCTTCCATTTGTTTGTACTTTTTACAGTTTTTTTTCCTGTAATTGACATCTAGTCTCATAGCATTGTGGTCGGAAAAGATACTTGATATGATTTCAATTTTCTTAAATTTACCAAGGCTTGATTTGTGACCCAAAATATGATCTATCCTGGAGAATATTCCATAAACACTTGAGAAGAAAGTGTATTCTGTTGTTTTTGGATAGAATGTCCTATAAATATCAATTAAGTCCATCTTGTTTAATGTATCATTTAAAGTTTGTGTTTCATTATTTATTTTCATTTTGGATGATCTGTCCATTTGTGAAAGTGGGGTGTTAAAGTCCCCTACTATGACTGTGTTACTGTTGATTTCCCCTTTTATGGCTGTTAGTATTTGCCTTATGTATTGAGTTGCTCCTATGTTGGGTGCATAAATATTTACAATTGTTATATCTTCTTCTTGGACTGATCTCTTGATCATTATGTAGTGTCCTTCTTTGTCTCTTGTAATAGTCTTTATTTTAAAGTCTATTTTGTGTGATATGAGAATTGCTACTCCAACTTTCTTTTGGTTTCCATTTGCATGGAATATCTTTTTCCATCCCCTCACTTTTTGTCCTTATGTGTCCCTATGTCTGAAGTGGGTCTCTTGTAGTCAGCATATATATGGGTCTTGTTATGGTATCCATTCAGCCAGTCTATGCCTTTTGGTTGGAGCATTTATTCCATTTACATTTAAGGTGGTTATTGATATGTATGTTCCTATTACCATTTTCATAATTGTTTTTGGTTTGTTATAGTAGGCCTTTTCCTTCTCTTGTGTTTCCTGCCTAGAGAAGTTCCTTTAGGATTTGTAGTAAAGCTGGTTTGGTGGTGCTGATTCTCTTAGCTTTGCTTGTCTATAAAGTTTTTAATTTCTCGGTCGAATCTGAATGAGATCCTTGATGGTAGAGTAATCTTGGTGTAGGTGTTTCCCTTTCAACACTTTAAATATGTCCTGCCAGTCCCTTCTGGCTTGCAGGGTTTCTGCTGATAGATCAGCTGTTATCCTTCTGGATATTCCCTTGTTTATTATTTGTTGCTTTTCCCTTGCTGCTTTCAATATTTTTTCTTTGTATTAAATTTTTGATAGTTTGATTAATATGTGTTGTGGCGTGTTTCTCCTTGGATTTATCCTGTATGGTACTCTGTGCTTCTTGGACTTGATTGACTATTTCTTTTCCAATATTAGGGAAGTTTTCAACTATAATCTCTTCAAATATTTTCTTAGTCCCTTTCTTTTTCTCTTGTTCTTCTGGGTTACCTATAGTTCGAATTTTGGTGCGTTTAATGTTGTCCCTGAGGTCTCTGAGACTGTCCCCAATTCTTTTCATTCTTTTTTCTTTATTCTGCTCTGCAGTAGTTATTTCCACTATTTTTTCTTCCAGGTCACTTATCTGTTCTTCTGCCTCTGTTATTCTGCTATTGATTCCTTCTGGAGAATTTTAAATTTCATTCATTGTGTTGTTCATCATTGTATGGTTGCTCTTTAGTTCTTTTAGGTCCTTGTTAAACATTTCTTGTATTTTCTCCATTCTGTTTCCAAGATTTTGTATCATCTTTACTATCATTACATTGAATTCTTTTTCAGGTAGACTGCTTATTTCCTTTTCATTTGTTTGGTGTGGTGGTTTTTTTTTACCTTGCTCCTTCATCTGCTGTGTATTTCTGTGTCTTCTCATTTTGCTTAACTTACTGAGTTTGGGGTTTCCTTTTCACAGGCTGCAGGTTTGTAGTTCCCGATGTTTTTGGTGCCTGCCTCCAGTGGGTAAGATTGATTCAGTGGGTTGTGTAGGTTTCCTGGTGAATGGGACTGGTGCCTGTGTTCTGGTGGATGAAGATGGATCTTGTTTTTCTGTGGGCAGGACTGCATATGGTGGTGTGTTTTGGGGTGTCTGTGACCTTATTATGATTTTAGGCAGCCTCTCTGCTAATGGGTAGGGTTGTGTTCCTGCCTTGCTACTTGTTTGGCATGGGGTGTCCAGCACTGGGGTTTGATGGTCATTGAGTAGAGCTGGGTCTTAGCGTTTACTTAGAGATCTCTGGGAGAGCTCTCGACAATTGATATTAGGTGGAGCCAGGAGGTCTCTGGTGGTCCAATGTCCTGAACTCGGCTCTCCCGCCTCTGAGGCTCAGGCCTGACACCTGGTCAGAGCACCAAAACCCTGTAAGCCACACGGTTTCTTATTTCAAAGATGCAATATAAATGAGAAATAAATTTTTTGTAGTGGTTCTCAAACATGTTGGTCTCAGAACTCCTTTCCTCTCCTTTGAGCCTGGAGCCTATGGAGTGGCAGGTAAATCCCTATTGTGTCCTGGATTCTTAGCGCCCAAGATTATTTTTTTAAAGGCCAGTAAACATGGATTGATATATTCTTCTATTTTGAGGGCAGGGCCACAGAAAGCGATTTGTATTAATAACAGTCAATGCAAGAAGGGTTTCTTAAAATCAACTATGAAGAAATGTTAGAGAAAGATAACATGGATTTATAGGAAATAGATGAAAGACTTTTCTGGAAAAAAGAAGTTAAGGTAATAATAACAGTAATAGGTCATGAAATGCTATTATACATTCACTAATAATCAAATATTCATTATTTTCATACACACATAAAATGTGTTTGAGTTATATAGAATGAATTTAAGGTAGATATGGGAAAGATCTGCCTGACGTTGACAATGGGGAACAAATATAATTATTCATATCCCTGTCTTCCGTTGCCACCCACACCATTCTGCTTGAAAGCAAGGAAGGTAATTAGGTGATGCTTAAAGAGCTTTCCAATTTAACTCTTGTTTAAGAGTGTACTTAGAAGTTGTTACATTAATAAGGGGTGTTTTTTTTTTGGTGATCTTATTAATGACTTTTCAGTCAGTTGAAATAGTCAAAAATCAAACATTTTTGTTACTACTTTAGAGGATGTTAGAAGCATTCCATCCTTATATCCTTCTTCTGCCTAGCATTTTGCAAAACATGGTATATTATTTATGCTTATAAACTTAAATGAGCACAATTCAGCATCCATTGCTGCCTGGTAATATAGGGCCTTTGCTTCAGGTTGGTAGGAATATGTACAGTTTTTGCTCTTTTTTTGGTGGCTTGGAAGGAATAACAATTTTATGTTCCTGGGTTCTCTGCCACTAGGCCTGGTGTCATGAGAATGTGTCCAAATCTCTTCCAAAACAAGAAATTAAAATTGAAAGAGAGGAAATTCCTATTCTTGTTAGAATGAGGAGGGGATGAAACTGAGAACTACCAGACTTTGTGGTAAATCTCCATAATTTGTGAAGAAAAGTTAACACTTCTTAATGAGCTGCTGACTACCAGACCTTTAGCCAGCTGGCTTCTGCTGATCTCTCTCACTCCATCTTTTGTCCCTTACCTGGTAGTTTCTACCCTGTTCACATACCAAACTACTTTAAATATTTTTAATGTGACATCCTCTTACACTTCTGAGTCTTTTAAGATTCTCCTTTTTGGAACATGCTTTCCCCTATTCATTCAAAAGTCTGGAAGTATCTAAACTTAACATTGTTTCCTTCTAAGAATCCTGGGTTAGCTGGCTTTGTTTTTTTATATTCTCAAAATGGTAGATGCTATACATTGGTGTGTTGAAATTCAACTCACCCTTCTGTAATGTGCATTCTTGCAATGCAGCATCTTTTTCTAGAGTTCCTTTCACCTAAGATTCTGAATAAGATTTAGCTTCCCTAAATCTTAGATGCGTATATGTAAGATGTGGAAGAGAAAGGTAAATGGGGGCCATCTTTCCGGGTTTTTAGCTATTTCTACTGGCTCACAAGGTAATAGGAACATAAAATTTTTTTTGCAGTAGCACTCCAGTTGCAAGGGCAGCGATGATACATTTCTATAGATCACAGCTACTACAGAGTGTTTTTGTGTTCAGTAGTTACTCTGCCAGTACCTGACTTAGGAACCAAGGTAGTCATTGAGGCCTTTGGGGCCTTATCTCTAACTCAAGTCCTCTTGTAACACCTGACTGTTATCCATATATTGATATAATATAATACCCACAAAAATGTATAGGAAGTGAGCAAGAATATGGCAGCTAAAGGAAACCACAGAACTAGAGATTTATCTCCTTATTTTGTACTTACAGAAATTGTGTCCTCAGAAATTCCTTTGTATGACACAAGAATCTGAAAACAACTTGCCATTAAATATGTTACTTGAGCTGTAAAACTCTAGCTAAAAATGTCCCAAGAACTCTAAAGAGATATAGAAACCAAAAGGAAAGATCAGTTTAATGGGATGTAAACTGATGCTAGAAAAGGGTTAGTGATACACAATTTCCTTTAGTGAACATGTTGTGTCTTATCACAAGGTGTCACTTCACCAAAAAAAAAAAAAAAAGAGGCTGAAATCTACTTCTTCTGTTAAAAGTAGCTGATTATGATTTTCACATAAAAATAGATATATGTCCAGGAACACACCCTTATTTTAATAATATGCAAGGTGTGATGTCAAAATTACCAGTATCTTGATAACCCCTACCTAAAACTGGACTTGAATTATATATATAATTAATATAGATTTTTTAGAGTATTTATTTATATACATGCACTTACACTAATGATCTCCAACTTACAATGGCTGGACTTATAATTTTTTGACTTTGGTGCAAAAGTGATAAGCATACAGTAAAACTGTACTTACAATTTTGGTCTTTTCCTGGGCCACTGGTATGTGGAACAATACTCTCCCAAGACGCCGGGCAGTGGCAGTGAGCCATAACACCCAGTTGACCACACGATCATGAGGGTAAACAGCCATACACTTACAACCATTCTGTTTTTCACTTTCAGTACAGTATTCAATAAATTACATGAGATATTCAACACTTTATTATAAAATACTCTTTTGTTAGATGATTTTGCCCAACTGTGGGCTAATATAAGTGTTCTGAGCATGTTTAAGTTAGGCAAGGCTAAGCTATCATGTTTAGAAGTTTAAGTGTATTAAATGCATTTTCAACTTAAACATGTTTTCAATTTACCATGGGTATATCAGGATGTAACCCCATCAAAAGTTGAGGAAGACTGTAGTTTCTTTTTCACCTTACAGTGGTAAGACAATGGTATAATATAATTACAAGTTGTATTGAGATTTTTTTAAAAAACTATATGATTATCAAAACCTAGAAACAATATATTCTGAGTCCTCACTTCCCTTCACCAGCAGGAATCATCTGTAGAATGTTGTATATGTTGCTATAGATCAGAATATGTCCCCATAATCTTATAGCTGAAAATTAAAGTCAAAATATGACTTTTACCATCATATCAGGCCAACTATGCTCCTTATGGAATCTTTTAGATAAATTTTGAGCTGTTTTTTAAGGCCGTCAGCCTTATTAACTCCAGAGAGTATAGTTTTGACCAGGTACTGGAAGTTGTATCCAGTGTACAGAAATAAAGAAGTGAATGTCTTCAGAATACCAAGGTATAGACAAAGGTGGTTACTCTGGAGATAAAGTAAGATAGATTTTTAAAGACAAAGTTAATATGTGGTGATTCATTTATTTTCCTCCTAAAAGACTATTATTTTCTCCACTACGGGCAAACTGAAGTATGGGGAAACTAAACTATTTCACCAATATAACAGTCTAATTTCATCCTTCTCAAACTCCAAAATAGGAGTAAAATAATGCCAAGAATAATGGCTTTGAAGGCATAACAAGTCACCAAGTCACACGTAGCACTTACTTACCAAGTAGTGCAAATGGTGTGTGTGTGTGTGTGTGTGTGTGTGTGTATGTGTGGGGTGGGGTGTGTGAGAGAGAGAGAGAAAATGGAGTACTATTAGGCAATAAAAGGATCAAATATTGATACACTGCAAACCTGGATGAATCTGAAAGGCATTTTATATATTCTATGTCTTGTTTTTGTTGGTAAAATTCCCAGGTGTATGTAATTAGTCAGCTTGGCCAATATAACAAAATGCTATATATAGGGTGGCTATAGGCAATAGGGGACAATATAAGTATTTATTTCTCAAAGTTCTGGATGCTTAGAAAGTCCAAGATCAGGACACCAGTCAATTCAGTTCTTGGTTTCTGTGAGAGCCCTTTTCCTGTCTTGTAGATGGCCACTTTCTGGCTATGTTCTCACATGCATGGCAGAGAGAGAGGACTTATGTCTCTTCCTCTTCTTATAAGGGCACTTATTGCAGCATGAGGGCCCCACCCTCATGCCCTCATCTAAACCTAATTACCTCCTAAAGGCCTCATCTCCAAATACTATCAGTTTGGGGTTAGAGCTTTAACACATGAATTTGAGGAGGACACATTCAGTCCACAGCAGTAACTGTCAAAAATAATTGAACTAAACATTAATAATTTCTGAAATTTATTTTATGTAAATTATATATCAGTAAAAAACAATGTGACAAAAATAAGGCTGAATTTTTTGAAATATTTTGTAACTCTGACAGTCTATGTTATTGCTAAAATGTAGTCTGTGGTTTGGTGCTAATCTTCAAACTGTTTATTGCTGGTCTTACTGGTCTGTCATACGTAAAGAAATTAAGAGCAAGTATTTAGAAACTTTTATAGCAGTTTGACATTACCCTGGCTTATTTTCCCCTTTTTTCTTTTTCTTTCTTTAAATTTTACAAAAGTATTAGACTACAATGGACTGAGAAAATGTCTGGTCCTCTATCAGATGGTTGAGAAGACTATACAACAATAAAAAGTATAATAAATCCCATTCATTCAATAACAAAATTAACTTCTTGAAAAGAGAATAAAATTTAGCATTTATGTTACTGGTATTGGTCAATAGTAGATTGTTTAACATTTTAATATCTTAAAAATCTTTTAAAACACAATTACATCTTGATGTCTTTGTTGCAATGTGGGCAAGGAACACTTTTAGGAAGATCAAAATATCACATCTATTCAGAGCAACTGTCATAGATATCTTTTCTAGACTATTTTGCATTATTATAAAACATTAATTTCACCATATTTTTCTTGAATTAATGGAGAGCTTCAGTGACCCCTGCATACTGGATATTTTATGTGAGTTTTTCTTGGAAGAACAAAATCTTTCAGTAAGACCAAGTCACAACTTAAACTTTGGAGATGCTAATGAGTAGCAGAAAGAAACTGCATTTGTTGTCAGGAGACCAGTCTCAATTCTAGATAGGTGGGCAAACCTGGTAGTCCACTTTCTTTCTCTGGACTTAGATGTCATCATATGAAAAACAGAGAGATATTAAACAGCATAATATGTAGTCCCGTGACCAGCAGGTAATCCCTGATTCTCTTATACATGTTTTATATTGTGATATCTTTCTTCAACAAATCTAATATCTTTCCTGTCTTTCAGGAATTTCCCAGTGTCTGATCCACCAGGAATTCCCCTCTTTTCTCCTAAAACAACTACAGATAAAACTATTGTTCTTCCTAAAATTTCTAAGAACTTGAGAGGGAAGAGAGAAGTGCAGTTTGTGATCAAACTTTGCTTGAACAAAAATTCACTAATGCTCGTTCTATTATTCTAACGCTGAATTTCTTGTGACTCAGGGCAATTTCTAACACGTTAGGTGACAGAAATAATGAGAAGATCACAATTCTTTGACCTAAGTTTTCATGAAGTCAGTAGTTCCAAGAAAACTTCTGAACAGAGACTAAAAAATGCTCCTGGAATTAAGAGTCCAGTGATTTAGGGACGGCCAGACTCTAAGCTTGATCAGCAAGCGTCACACAAACTCTCCAGCTGTGATTGAAATGACCTCTAGTGCAGTCTTTCCAGAGAAGTCTGCCTCATAGCATTCTGCCCATAAGGAGGGTGACATACAACCAATTTACCTGGGATTGGCTCAGTTTATGCATGTTGTCTCAGCATGAATATTAATAGCACTCCCTTTCACTCTGAAAATTTCCCACACGGACCTTAGATTATATGTTGCCTTCCTTTGAGGCATCTAAACTCAACTTTTGACTGATAAGCCTGGGAAATTCTTTCCCTTCTCCAAATCCTAGTATTCACTAACACCAAATTGGTTGCTATGCCACACTCTTCCTTACCCATAAAGCTTAGTAATTTGTGACATAAACAAGTGATTCTAGTACTGGCTTAAACAGTATCCTAATAAGATGGCTCATTTCCACACTCAATATTAATTCCCACAACCGATATTTATAAATGCGGAAAAGTAAACCAGTCCCTTTTCCATTTAATTTAGACTTCTATTTTTTATTAATGCCCTGAATTGCCATATTTTTTCCTATATTCCCCCAACAAAATCTTCTTAGACATTTATGAGCTTCATGCATCAAACAACATATTCTTTCTTCTATCATCACCCCACTCTCAAACTTTACTATCTTAAATATTTAAGTTTATCATAACAGTAATGATCCTCTATCTCTTTGATCACCTCTTAGGGGTATCTGCCTTAGATTTAGAAATAAGCTGTGAATGAATACCCTGGGGTATAATTTGGAAAATCGCATTTTTATGTTTGGATTTTGTTTAAAAACAAAAAGGCGGAAAGAGAGAGAGGAAGAGAGAAAAAAAAGAAGAGAGAAGAGAAAGAAAGTTTCTACATCAAGTTCAATGAATTGTGAAGCTATAATTTCAGCAACAGTAAAAGCTGACAGACTTTTCATTGAAAGTTACCAGACACTCCTTTGTTTAACAACAACACATACCACGTGTTCAAGAGCAAAAGTGTGCCGTTCGATTCAGAAGAGAAAAAAGCTGATTGTATGCTTTTTTTTTTTTTTTTTTTTACTTAATAGGGGAAGGAATAAAAATAAAGATTCTTTATTCCCATTTTGTTCTGTGACTTTTCACAGCTTAAGCTGGATGCTGCTGCTGCTGCTGCTGCTGACGACACATCATATACAATATGAGACTATTGTAAATACCTTCTGCCAATAAGAGATGAGCAAGGTGAAAAAATTACAGAATTTCCTACTGCAACTCAAAGATGAAGCAACAGTAAGAGGCAGAGATAGGTTCTTGTATATACACATGGATATTCACATACATTTATTTGGCCTATGAGTGACATGTGGTTTTAACTCTATTGAGGGCCTCTAATAAGCCTAGATAGTGAGTCAGAGCCAACGGTACAACCAGCTGATTTAGTAAGTTCACCCAAACTGCTAATCAAGTCCAATAAAACCGAGACAAAATAATTAGCCAACTGAGCTATTTGGCTGAAATGGTTGATTGATTGAGCAGAATAATACACTCAACAGTGCCAGGCAGACTAAGAACACAGCCCCTCATAGGCAATTAAAGGAAGGTAGCCTTTTATGACTGGGTAAGTAATGGATCTTTCCTCATCTCCTCAGTCTATCTTGGGAGAGACCCAAGACAACTCCTGAGTTGAGAGGTTTATACTTTTAAAAAGGATCTAGAATAATAAAACATTTTATTGTACTTAGATTTTCACTGATGCCAAATCTCATCACTCTTCTCTCTGGCTGGCTGTAACTTTCAAGATTTATCTGAATGTTAAGTGCCATCAACAGTTCAAATTTTCAGTTGGGTTCACTGCAGCCAAAAACATTATGATATTAGAACATTAAAGATATAGATTAAATTGCACAGCAATGGTTGCCTTCCATCTTAACAATATGGAGGCATGCGTTTTTCAGAGCATCAGCCATTGTTTATTTTTGTGCATGAATAGGAAACATTGGTAAAATTTGTACTGTGAATGACAAGAGTAGGAATGAAAAAGTAGCATTGAATGGTTTTCTATACTGATGAAGAATGAAAAATTTATCACTTTCAGCTTTGCTCTTACATCTGTTTTCTGGAAAGAAAGAATTTAGTGCCAGTAACAAATATGTTAATTACAATTTGGGCTATAGCTTCAAGATCTTTAAGTAAATGCCGAATACTTTAGTTCAGTCAGGAAATTTGCTAGGACACATTTCTTCTGACAGCTGCCAAGGAGAATGTCCTGTTTTTAATACTTGAAAGATATACCAGATTTGTACTTTAAATAAACCACAGTTTTACAGCTCCTATTGGAGGCTTTATTGAGCTCTTGACTAGGTTTTCAACGCTGAATGTCGGAAGGTAGCCTTCTTCAGATAGTTTTTTGTGCCAACCATACAACTACTTTAGACAGCATTTATCTCAGAGTCAAGAGAGCTAATTGTTTTGCTTTTTATTTTATGTAAACTCAATATCATTGAAAAATTGACGGATATAAATGTCCAACCCACTGGTACCCAGAAAGCCTAGGTTTATGAGCCCAAGGGAGTGCAGCCCAGCCAGGCCATTCAACTTGGCCAACCTCAGGGGCAATGCTGGTCTTCATACTCAGATTTATTGTGTGGTGGTCCTCATTATTTTTAGACAGGCAGAAAAATCAGCTTTGCTATATAATGATCTTTTATTTCCCTCACCTAAAACTGGCATAGTACTCCAACGAAGCAACCAAAATTAGTGACAATAGTAGAAAAGATTTCCAATTCTAGTTTTTCCTACACAATATTTTTATTTAGAAAAAACTAGTAAAGGCAAAAGTAGACTTCATTTCAAGGACCTAGTGCATTACATGTATTCAAAGACTTGTTGTAAATATTTTTTGTAAACTCCTTTTATAGCTCCCACCTCTTCTTCCCCAGTGATGATAAAGAAACCTAACTCCTGTCCATAAAGAAACATTGAATTTATTTACAACTGGATGGACTTACGTTTTCCTTAGCATGACTTTGGTGTCCTTTCACTCTGGGCTTACTCAGTATAAGATTCAATATAGTTGAAACTAATGCTGACTTTCCTACAAAGGCAATAGTCTGAATGTCTTGACATTTCATAAGCAAAGGACATAATTTTATGCTTGTTTAACTACTTCATAAAACCTCATGAAAAATACTAAAAATAGTCCATGCCTTGAAATTATTTTTTGCATCTATACTACCACTTGGAATCTGATCTTCATCAGAGAAGGAAAAGAAACACACAGGTATTCAGTCATCCTTATCAACATCATCAGCATTGCCTTCATGATTTCTAGGTCTAGTATATGCAAGAATTATAGTAGACACTTAGGTCCAATATCTCATTTTATATCCATAAAAATCTTTTATGAGGTAAATACTATTATCCAATTTCATGGATGAGGAAACAAGTTTCAGAAAGTAAAGTGACTTGCCTGAGGTCTTGTAGCTTTTAAGTGGCAGAGCTGAAATTCATATCCAGATTTCTTGAGACTTTCTTTGAGGAATGAAAGTAGTAGAGGACAAGGCAATTTTCTCATAGGGAGCATGAAGTAGCAAAATACATGCCCCATTATTTGTTCTATCTAGCCACCCAATGACATCTGGGCTTAAAATACTATTAAAATATATTATGAACTGTGTAAGTCAGGAATCTGGACTTTTATGTCTCACCTCACCAGAACACACAGGTATGGGTTTCAGATGAAAAGTTCTAGGAATACTTAGAATTGGCTGCAGAGTATGTGCAAGTGAAAGTGTGGTCAAGAACAACAACAACAACAAACAAAAAGGTAAAGACATGTGATTGGTAGAAGAAGGGAGATTTACTTAAAGACGAATCCCTGATTTTCGGGTTGAAGGAATTTTAACAATTATTTAGACCCATCTAATGTATGAACTATTCTACCACATTTGACCATTCACTTGACTATCTCCTGTGACTTAAACAAACAGCCTATTTCCTCTTTTGAGTCATTTATTTGTTTACTCATTAAACACAACCACAAGTACTTTTTGAAATTACATTGTGCCATGAACTGTTCCAGGCACTGACAGGATACACAAGCCAATGAAGCTTTTTCTCAAGTTCTTTCTTATATTAGCCAAAGTCTCTTTCACCACTAGTTCCAAACTTGGGTACAAAGTTTACCCAAAGAACTATTTAGAATGTTTTTTTTCCAAGTGATATCATTTCAAATATCTCAAGTCATCTAACATGCCACTTCGTCTGAGAGGGGGCCCTTCCTCCACTGTTGTTCTACTTTTTCCTTTCACTTTTAAAGAAATGAAAGTGGGAAAACTTTCTCCCATAAGGTATCTTTGGTTTTGGAGAATGAGAGGGGCCATCAGGAGAACAATGGGTAAGGAACACAAAACTGGTTGTTTAGTGTGGCTCCAGTTTGACTTTTAGGGATCACTGTAAAGGGCATACTTGATGTAGTTTAACATTAACCAGCCCAGGTTTCTAGGGTTAGGAAGCAAACAGAGGTTTGAAGGAAAATAATGAATGTGTATTTGGCTGGAATAATGCTTGTCTTGTACCTCTTGAAAATCTAATTGCAAGCATGGGTGACTAGATGAGGTAGAAATGCAGCAAAGGAAAGGATACAGTAAACATATTTCTTCATGTGACACAGTTTTTAGTTCTATAACTCTCCTAATAACTACCCTCTGAGCTTGTTCTAGTTTATTTATATTCATTATAAAATATGACTCCAAAAAGTAAACTCAATATTATATTTCCAATGTGAATAGTGGAACTAAATCAGAACAAATGATTATCATGTTCTAAATATTATATATTCTTTTCTTTTCTTTTTTTTTTTTTTTTTTTTTTTTTTGCGGTACGCGGGCCTCTCACGTTGCGGAGCACAGGCTCCGGACGCGCAGGCTCAGCGGCCATGGATCACGGGCCCCGCCGCTCCGCGGCACGTGGCATCTTCCCGGACTGGGGCACGAACCCGTGTTCCCTGCATCGGCAGGCGGACTCTCAACCACTGTGCCACCAGGGAAGCCCTAAATATTATATTTTTAACTAATATAACCAAACCTTGCTTTGACTATTTTTTGTCTCGCCATCAACTCATACAGAAGTTTTTTTCTACAACTTCATATTTTTTATAACATATACTACTATACCAAACTTCTATCACCTTTTATATGTGCAATTGCTGTTCAAACTCATTTTATTAGAATCAGGTTTTCACTCCAAATTTTCAGCGCTAATTATATTATTAACCAGAACAATCACACTTTCTCCCTAATTTATTATGCATAAATTTGATGAGCATACCCTACATAGCTTTATCCACATCTTGCTTAAGAATGGAAAACGAAGCCAAAGACAAAGGTGTGGCACTCTAATGTCCACCTACTCTAGAGGGACAGAAACCTTATAATCAATTACATTGGCCATTCAGTTCTTACTGACCTCACATCTGGTAAGCTTCTTCATTTCCTCCATAAGGAGATATAAAAGTAGATGTCAACTCTCTACTTAAATTTATTTTAAAAAATTTTAAAAAGTTTATTTAAACTAAAAAAAACCCAGCAAAACAAAAAACACTTCACCCATTTCTCCCACTCCCCACCCCCTGCCTTTGGTAATCACCAATCTGTTCTCTGTATCTGTGAGCCTGTGTTTCTATTTGTAAACCCACTCAAACAAGGAAATGGGATATCTTGTTTTTAGAGAAGCCATGATGGGTTCAATAGATCCCAATTTTTCTTATGGTACTCAAAAAAAAAAAAGAGTTACTAATAAATAATCACATACCGTTACTCATGAATAACCCAAAAGTAGGAGCATTTTTGCTATGCTGTTGATGGAAGTAGATTTCTCTCTCTTTTTTTGAGAATCAGAGCACATGCCAATTTCCTACTTCCAACTCATTTCGCTCATTGAAATTCTTCAGAGACCACTATACTTATCAATTTAATATTTTATTTTGTCAGTGTTCTAAAAGACAACTATTCCAGATTAGGAGATTTGCACAAATTTCGAGATTCTAGAGCTCTTTGATAATGTCTTTGCAATTTCTCCTACTTTGACCAACATGGAATCCACCTTTTTCATGTAGTGATCTATGGCCATAAAGTCGGTATTCAAATAGAAATTAAGGACATATGAAGTTATGCTTACCTTTTCTTTGAAAAAAAAGGAAAGCTTTCTTACTGGAATCTATGGAGTTCAGGAGAAATGAGTCAAAAGGAGGAAATGTCAGGGAATCCAGAAACAGCTTTCTGGAAGCTAATGGCAAATGGATTTTTTGATTCTTCTACCTCACCATCCCTCTTTGTCTAAACCAGTGCAGCTCAGAAGCGTAGTCTATGGACCAGCATCATCAGCATCTCCTTAGAGCTTATTAGTAATACAAATAATGGGACTTCCCTGGCAATCCAGTTATGAAGACTCCATGCTTCCACTGCAGGGGGTGCAGATTCAATCCCTGGTAGGGGGACTAAGATCCAGCATGCCACACAACGCGGCCAAAAAAAAGAAAAAAAGAAATACAAATTATCAGGTCTCCTCAGATCTACTGAATGAGACTTTCTGGAGGTAGGATCCAGGAATTTGTGTTTTATTAGCTTTCTAGATGATTCTCATCCATGCTAAAGAGTAGGAAACACTCTTCTATATGCCAGGTTCTGTGAAAATCTGTCCCCATTGCTACATTCTCTGTGAGGTTGTAAGGCCATATGGATAAGATAAGGAGTAAAGAAGGTAGTTTTTGAAAAGCCAGTAAAAAATTACTTAATATTGTTTACGTAATGCTGTTTGTTGAGTTCCTCTTTTCATTTAGTTGTTTGGAATAGCAAATTTCCTAAGTGAGTTTAAGGTGCACTGGTGAATTAAATGCAAAACCTGGATTAAGGCTGAGATTTTCTTACTCCTTGTTCAGACGCAATCCATTCCTTTTATTTTCCTCCACAAGGTTCCCATTTGCCTCTTGAGTAATCCAGTGGAACTGTTTTTTCCTTACTAAACTTCAGGATGTACCAGGAGTCAGGTCCAGGAAAACATCTTCAAAACAATTCTCTCCTTGGTATCTTTTCTGATATAACATCTTGCCAAGAGCTTGTTCTTCACTGCAAAATCATATGGTGATTCACTGTCTACCAAAAGTTTGATTGAGCCAAACCAGGGATGTGATTTAGGAGACAGCAAAGTACGGTAGAAAGTGCATCAATTTTAGTGGCAAAGAGTTCTAGGTGTGATTCATGGTCTGCCACTTACTAGCTGTGCAATTAATGTCTCTGAATTTCAATTTCCTTAGCCATTGAATGTGCTGTGTGTTAAGTAATTCTTAACTCACTTGTTTTTCAGTCAGTCTATGGGTTTATTTGTATATGCCTATCTCACTACAAACAGCTGATGAAGTTAATGAAATAATTCACATCAAGTGTCTAGTCCTTTGCCTGGAACCTACAAGGTATTTAATAAAAGTTAACTTTCTTTTGTGTTTTCTTTCTTTCTTATTTCTTCTGCTGCTGAGAATTCTTTTTAGAAAGAATCAAAGAATTTGTCTGCAGAGCTGACCAAAGTGTGCGGTAATAGACAACCTGAATATTATAATCCACATATGAGGGCAAAAATGTGAGGCTTGCCACTCTAACCGTTAGACCTGTGCTAACCAAGGAAAAAATGGTGGTCGCCTGTGGTTCTTGAAGACTCGAAATGCGCTTAAATTGATACATACTGCATATTTATATAAAAATACCAGATTTCATAGAATTGGTATAAAAAAGAATATAAAATACTTCATGAATACATTTTATGTTGATTATGTGTTGAAATGGTAATATTTCAGATATGTCAGCTTAAATAAATATATTACTAATTTCACCTGTTTCCTTTTCTCAATGTGGCTATGAGAAAGTTTTAAATTATATATGCAGCTCACATTTGTGGCTGTCTTTATATTTCTATTGGATAGCACTGCCCTAAGTCATGGACCTTTAGACCACATTTGCCCACCAAATAAATAGTTTTATATTTTAACTCTATTTGGCTACTTTAAATATAGCAATGGCAATGATCCCACATTAATGCATTTTCAAATTGTTTTTAATAACTATAAAGAGGAAAACAAACCCTCACTGAACTTGATCGCATAACTGTTCAGGAAATCAGAAGCATAGGCTGTGCAAAGCTAATCCATTCAGAGCTACTCTACCCATCTGGTTTTTCCTAAGAGAACCCACACTTCTTGGCCAGTTTAGTAAACTTTTTTCCATAGGTGCAAGGTAGTAAGGCCAAAAACAGAAATGATACACCTGAATGGATATGTACTGGTAAGCTGTCATTCTTTTAATAGCAAACACAATGGGCAAGTATCTGCTTAGGTAGCATCATTTTTCAAGGTATATATTACATTTAAACTATGAATAAAATTGCTTTTCCCTTCACTTCTGCACCTAAATCAGAAATGCCTTTCTATATTATCTTCCCCTGTTTATATCTTATCAAGACCAATATCAAGTCCCATTTTGTACATGAAGCCTTCCCTAGTCTAGTTCTATCTCTCAGTTATTTGCAATCCTATAGTACTTGTTATTTTTTATTTTTATTTTTATTTTTTGCTGTACGCAGGCCTCTCACTGTTGTGGCCTCTCCCGTTGCGGAGCACAGGCTCCGGACGCGCAGGCTCAGTGGCCATGGCTCACGGGCCCAGCCGCTCCGCGGCATGTGGGATCTTCCCGGACCCGGGCACGAACCCGCGTCCCCTGCATCAGCAGGCAGACTCTCAACCACTGCGCCACCAGGGAAGCCCAGTACTTGTTATTTTTAATATATACATACAGTCAGTCCTTGGTATACACAGATGTGGAACAGGCAGATTCAGGGGGCCAACTATACTATGACATTTCATATAAAGGAACTGAGCATTGTGGTATCCACAGGGATCCTGGAACCAAACCCAGAGAGACAGCTGTATCAGCTTTTCAGTATACATGATTCTTTGTGTTTTCTAATTGTTTTTACTATAGGTCTTATTGACCAATCCATGCCCTGATCTCCTCAAGGGAAGAAGTGTATCCTATGTGCCTTTGTGTTCCTCACAGCCTTTATTTAAGCAGAGTAGGTAATGTTGGCTATAATAATAATAATGAAGTTCATAAAGGGCAATATAAAACCCAACCACTATGAAAATATGCAATATGATTACAAGTTCATTATGAACAAGGAGTATCTGTTGAGCATTTTGACCTGAATGCCCTTTCTGCACGTCAAATTCGTGAGGGCTAAAATCAAATTCATTAATTTCCCTTGCCTAAATTCCTCCTGCTTTGATTCCTATTTCAGTGAGTTGTGCTACTGGCCCAAGTCAGAAACATATACACCCTTGACTCGCTCTCCACCACCAAACCCAAGTCCCGTTGATGTCCCTCCAATCCATTCACTGATCTCAGTCTTTATTGTTAATATCCTATCTCTGTGCCTCCTGTCTTACCCTCGCCCCCAGTCCAGTCATTCTGGGCTGCTAAAAGCACAAATCTGTGCATGCCATTTCCTCTGCTTAAAAACTTCATTCTTTTCCATGGGGTAAAGTCTCAAATCCCTAATAGGATTTATGCAGTCTTTTATAATAGTGTGCTCCATTTATACCACTTCAACATCTCATCTCTCTTGATCTTCACCCCAACTTCCACACCAACATTATTCTGACTCCCCTAATCAGCTTCCTTCCCTTACCTCTATACCTTTGTACATGTTATTCTCTCCACAAAAAGCACTCATTCCCTCCTACTTGGTTAACTCTCTCTACTATCTCCAGTCAGTTGGCCCTGGATTATATGTTCTTATGACAGAGTGCATAGACCTGATAATAACACTACTTGTCTGTCTCCTCCACTGAAACGCAAGCAGAGTCAGGTGTATCTCTTTTGCCATTATATTTCTTCCCTCTAGCACTGTATCTAGCCCATGACAGGACTCATGGTGTTTTTGAAGAAAGGAAAAAACAGTTAGACGGGTTGAAGGAAGCAGGGAGATAGAAAGGAAGAAAAAAAATTTTTAATTTTATTACTCTACTTGCTCTCAGTATTTAATTTGTGAGGGTCATCCCTGAACCACCATTTTGGGGCATAACCTTAGGCTAGTGGCTTTTACTATTGATTCAGTTACCATCTGTTTCTTGCAAATAGGCTCATACTTTTGTGAGGTCGTGGGTTGAATACAGTGGTCAACATTCATAATTCAAATTGATCTATCTAGGGACCTTCACCTACCCACCCCCAATGGACAACAACAGTATGCTGTTACAAACCGGACTATTCAGCCCACTCTAAAATCCCTGTTTATTACTTTCATGGAGTCAGCCAATAGCCAAGTCAACTCAGTCAACTGAGAAGTTAATGAATGTTTGCTCTACATTCAGCACTGCACTAAGCACTCAAATAACACTAAATGAATATGTCTTAAGAACTTGGAACATGCTCTTAAGAATGTTTGTCTAGCTAGGAAAATAAAGCTAAATAAAGTACAAGAATTAGAGAAATGTGCTACAAAGATGCTTCTGAATTCACACATTAGAGTAGTTTAGAAATAAATATCAACTTGATATTTGATCAACAATATCAAAGAAATAGCCATATCAACTACAACATCAATATGAGAAGGTAAAAGCCATCAACCCACAAAAAATCCCATGGGAGTTAACCATGAGGTGGATATTTACTCACCAAAATCTCTCGGTTGGTAAAGGTACAATCATGAAGGCCTTCTCTGTTCTCCCTACTATTTACATGAAAAGTAGAATGCCAAATACAGGGCATTCAGCAATCACTGGCTCAAGCCATCGTCCTCAGCCAAAAACATCTCCCAAATGCGTGGGAGCGGCAGCCAAGGTGTTTTGGTCAGGCACTGTGAAATTGCCTTGGCTGACTAGGCTTCATGTGATTCCAGCAAGGAAATAATACCCTGTCTTCTTGCTCCACTACATGTGCTCAAAAGAAAGAAAGGGTGTCAAGGCTTCCAAAGTATCCTATCACATGTTGTGCTCCAACTGTCAAACAGTACAAGGTAAAGAAATGTAAATGCTTTTGGCCACTTTCTTTTGCCAACCAATAAAAGACAATATTTGTTAAAATGTTGAAAGAAAACATGGCAGCTTATATAATAGGTTTAAGCAAGTGAAAAATCTCTTGGATGGGACCATTTCACTCCATAAACACTGAGTTTGTTTAGAAGCCACAGCTAATTCTGCTACCCATAGGGATTGCTAACGGTGGGGGCTGGGTGTGTGATGGAATGATACCACAGTGAACAAAAGTAGATAGAAAAGGGCAAGAGCAGGGTATGTGTCCTGACCATACACTATGTTAGCTTAATCATTAAGGTTATTTCTTGACTGGGCTGAAACATTTCAAAACCCTTGAGCTCTTCCTTTAATAGTGTAGGTAGGGGCTTCCCTGGTGGCGCAGTGGTTGAGAGTCCGCCTGTCGATGCAGGGAACATGGGTTCGTGCCCCGGTCCGGGAAGATCCCACGTGCCACGGAGCGGCTGGGCCTGTGAGCCATGGCCGCTGAGCCTGCGCGTCCGGAGCCTTTGCTCCGCAACGGGAGAGGCCACAACAGTGAGAGGCCCGCATACCACAAAAAAATTTTAAAAAATACTGTAAGTAAAGTATATAATGAGACCATTATGACTCAAACCAAAAGTACTTACGTCTAGTTAATAAGCAAAAATACTTCGAGGTCCCTCTTTGCTATTAAATGAAATGATACAGGCGAGTATGGTAAAGACATAAAGGGAGTAAATCTAGAGTCAGCTTTGCACTCTGGCTCTGCCAGTATTTAGTCTTAGACAATTTAGCTGAGGCTCTCTTAGTCTTAGTTTCCCCATTAGTAAAATGGGGCTGATAATACAGTCATTAGGAGAATTAAATGAGAATAAATCTGTACAGCACAATGGTTGGTACATGATAAGCTTTACTATATGTTAGCTATTTATTAATATGTTTATACCTCCTTGTTCCTAATTCTTTGACATTATCTGTAGTCTGAAATGTGGATTAATGTCAAGAATCTGGGGCCTTTGGGCTTCCCTTAGACCACAGGGGATGTTCTCAGCATCTCTTCCTGAGGACAGAGAGACTCCTCTTCAAATAAGCCCACCTTCAGTGTACCCAAGATCTCATATCACATAAATAACATACATGTGTAAATACACAAAAGTGATAATTATTCATTCTGATGTCCTTCTTTTCTAAATCTAGAGTTTCTTGCAGATGATATCCAAACTTCTTAATTCAGTTTCCTAATGTTTCTAATAGTAGCAAATAGGGAGGAAATGTGTTTTTTGGGGGAAGGAGATATTGGAGGGGCTGGCATTGGTGACTCTGGAGAAAAAAAGTAATTAAGCATTGAAATATATGTGTAACTCCAAATGCTGGGTATAAGAATTTGTAAATATTTAGTGCTGGGATAGATCCTGGAGATCATGTAGTTCTATTCCCCTTACTAACCCCACACCCCAGGGAAATGAGACTCAACAAAGTTAAGTGATCTGTCCAGATTCACACAGTAAGGTCTGGGCCAGAACAGAAGGAAACTCCAGCAACTTCTGGTGTGTGTTCTACTGCAGTGTCTCTAAGAGCTGAAAAACTGTTTTCTTAAATAGCTCAAAGTGAGCATTTACAACAAAACTAGTTTTTTTTAAAGCATATTTAAGAAGCAGAGTCAATATTCTTTCCCTTGATTTCTAATTAACTGAAAAGTGTTTTTTTCTGAACATTATAAATGTGAGTGTCTTAGTCCATTGGGCTGCTATAGCAAAATACCACAGATCTGCTTATAAACAACAGAAATTTATTTCTCACCAATCTAGAGGCTGGGAAGTCAAGATCAAGGCACTGGCAGATTTCGTGTCTGGAGAATTCTTCCTTCCTGATTCATAAACAGTGTCTTTTCAAAAAGCAGAAAAAGAAAAAGACCTCTGTGGTGTCTCTTTTATAAGGGCACTAATCCCATTCATGAGGGCTCCACTCTCATGACCTATTCACCTCCCAAAAGCCCTACCTCTTAATACCATCACATTGAAGGTTAGGATTTCTTTCTTTTTTATTTATTTATTTTATTTATTTCTTTGGTTGCATTGGGTCTTAATTGCAGCAGGCAGACTCCTTAGTTGTGGCTCATGGGCTCTTTAGTTGTCACTTGCTGGCTCCTTTAGTTGTGGCACATGTGCTCCTTAGCTGTGGCATACGAACTCTTAGTTGCAGCATGCATGTGGGATCTAGTTCCCTGACCATGGAGTGAACCCCAGCCCCCTGCATTGGGAGCACGGGGTCCTAATCACTGCGCCACCAGGGAAGTCCCTAGGATTTCAACATATGAAGTTTGTGAGGACATAAATATTCAGACCCTAATAGTGAGTGATCGGTAAATTTAAAAACAGGTGTTCTTGCCTCTTTTTGAAATTTGAGTGAACATGGGTGCAACTGCTTGTTGTTTCTTATGTATTCTTTTGCCTTTGCCTCTTCTATGCATTTGCTTCTAATATTCTCCCTACCTGGCATGTTCTCTCTTTCTTCCTCAAGTATCTGAAGCCTCTTTCCTTTACAGATCAGTTCAAGCATCTTTGAATCAACCGCTGATCCTCCCAATTTTCTGAAACAGACTCCTCTCTTTTGAACTCCCATTTCTCTTTATTGGTGTTTCTCTCAAGGAACTTTTCACTTGTAACATTATTTAAATATTTTAATACCCCTATAGTATCAAGCACAGTATCTCACACATAGTAGGTGTTCAATATTTTTAAAAAAGCAACCAAGTCTATATCTCAGTTTAAAATACCCTAGCCCAACTAGAAATGGCCATTGCCAATAACACAGATCCTTTCATACCCAGGTTCTTGAACCTGAAACACTGTCTCTCAACAAAATAGTTTATGCAAACAAAATAATATGTTTTAAAACTAACTTATTTTCTTATTTTTCTACTAAAACTCCATGTTGTCATTTAATATCAAGATATCATTAGGAAATATTATGCAACTTAACTTTAGTATAGTATTCATAGAAACCCAGTTAAGCTTATTCTAATTTGGCTTAGAATTGTGAACCTTTTTCTTGCATTACCAAGAGTGAGAACAGAGAGTAGGAGAGAAGTGGCATTCAGGAAAGCCAGAGACTCAAAGCCCTAGTGCAAGAGGCTTAATTCCATTACATAGCTTACCTTGTGGATTTGCAGGAAAAGAAATGTGTGTGTGTGTGTGTGTGTGTGTGTGTATAAACTAATAACTTATATACAACACACTCTTTAAAATGTAAAGAGTTTTACTATACATCTATCTACCTTTGTAATAAGTCTTTAAGATAGAAAGAAAAAGTATTTTAACTCCATCTTACAAAAGCCTGGGACAACAGAAGGATTAATTTATTTACTTAAGGTCTAGAATTCCAGCCTTGAGACTAGAAGCTATGTCACTTGACTCACAGTCCTTGAATCTTTCTACTACTCTATTTGACTTAAGAAAAAATTGTACAATAGTACATTTCTGCATTTTAGCGCCAAAAAACACCTCTAGAGTAGCAGTAGTAGCAGCAGCAGCAGTCAGTAGTACTAGTTGTTGCTGTGAGAAAATTGTTATCATCTTAAAATATCTTTAAATCCCTCATTAGATTTTTTAAAGGTGAATTGACTTTTAAAGAGCCCCAGTAATTTCCCTTGAGCCTAATTTAGAGACTATTTCTTTCCTCTTGAAATATACTGAACATACTCTATCACTTTAGAGAAATTAAAGAATGCTGAGGATTGAATTTTGACCAGAGTAGATATGAGAGGGCTTCAAGAGCAACAACAAGATGTCTTTCATATAACATGTGTTTAATGCATTCTGCTTTCATAAATGAAGCCACTAAAAAACTAATTTCTACCATTAGCGGGGATCGTAGGCAAAAATCACTGGCTCCCTCCTACTTAAAGTTTTCTGTTTCAAAAACAGTTTTCCTGAAAGTGAAGAAATTAAAGCATTGGGAAGATATCCGTGACCACAGCTTCTAATAGCAACTGCCCCTTTCCTTGATTTATCCAGTATTTACAGTCTATACTACTGCTTTTGCACAGGTATCTTGGAATAGTTTTTTTTCCCCTCTATTATCTCCCAATAAAATTTTATTTTTTGCGGGTAGATTCACACATTAAACTAATTCAGATTAAGATATGAATAATCTATGAAGTATACATTCTTCTTGATATGTGGGAAGAGGACTGAGCGATAGCATTTTGTTACTGACGTTTTTCTCATAGTATAATCTTTAGACCATCTGAGTCAAAAGCACCTGGGGTGTTCGTTAAAATGTAGCACAGACACCTGAATAAGAATCTCTCTGTGGATGAGGCTCTGGAATCTGAGTCTGATACACACTAGAGCTTGAAAATCAGTAAACTAGAGGATTAGGGAGGGGGCACAAGAAGTTACAGATACAGACACAAAATATGGCTTATGGTTAAGGAAGGATAAGTAAAAGCCATGCACCAAAACCAAATGGCTCATCTCTAAACTTTGCCTGACTGCTTCTCAATTTCCTGCTCTGCAGGTTCATAGCACAAATCATTTCTCACCAAAGGTTATTAACTTTCCTTATGTGAAGAGATTTCACTAGAAATGTGAAATTGTTCTGCCAGAAACATCACTGGTAGGTTCTGAAGAAACCAGCTCCAGGCAGCCTTCTGGCTGCACGACCCAGTGGACATCTATAACTGAGTTCCTCATGGGCTCAAGAAAGTGCTGTAAGTTGGGTGGTCTCTGTGAACAGTAGTTCAAGAAGTAGAACAGAAAACACTGAATGTAATTTAATATAGCACATACTCTCAACTCTGACAAGGCCCAGGTCTGATCGGTGTGAAGATCGAATTACCTCTCTGTCCACAGAGGGACACCCCTCCCCAAGCCCCGCCACTGGCAGCGTCTGTGGGAAAACTTCCTAGCAGCTGTGCTACCTTATCTAGTCAAAGGAAAGAAGAGGTCATCAGATTTCAGGGCTGCCAGTTGTTAAACCTTTATAAGACCCACAAGAAGGGAGGTGGGGGGAAATGGGGAAGGCCTAGAGGGTTTTAAGGACAGATACACAAAAATAGTTCCAATTCCTTTGAGAACATAATCTAGGATTTATTTTCTGAAATAAAAACCTGGAAGGAAAAAAATAAACACACGTTAAACTTTTAATGACCAAATATCACTTAGGGATTTGACTATATTTTCCTTCCTACATTAATGTTAGGGAGCCAAAACCAGAATACTCAGAAAGACTAATTGCAAATGAAATTGAGACTGATAAGCATTTAATTAACTTTTGTCATATTTATTTAGTGTAGTATACTGGGCTACATTAGTAAAAAATAAAAGAAAATTTAAAAATCAACCTTTTAACCTAAGAAAGAAGTATTGAACATTAAACAGACCAATGACAAAGTCTTGGCATCACAAAACAATCAACCCATAAGATTTTCAAAACCAAATTAGAGGTCAGCCTAGCTAAGATAGTGATAAATCTCATCTATACAATGTTAACTGAAGCTGAAACAAGCCACACTTTGACTTGATCAGTTTTTTTGTCAACTTTCCTCATGAAAGCCAGAAACTAAAACCTTGAATTCTACACTATTCTTGGGTCCCAAAGTTACTAGCGTTTTCTAGAAGTGAGTTTGTTTCATGAGGCACTAGAGGTGAATAATGTCACTCTGCTTCCCCACAGCCTCCCAGGCTGATCCCTCTACAGCCTTGAGACTAACTCTGTTTTACTGTTATCTTACTTTTGTTTACCCCTATCTTAAAGCTTAAGCTTCTTAGGTCAAGGACCCTGTCTTTGGTGGTTTATACTTTCTGGAGCAATATACTTCTCTGTAAATAATTATATTTGGTCATCACAAGACACTTCAATTGGATTTTCCCATAAAAGAGAAAGTTCTTTAAAGAGTGCTTTATAGTTAAAGCACAACAGAACCCTTTTGGAGTCTTTTTCTATGAGACCTATCAATACATATACACGATGGAAAAGTCTGAGGCACAGCAAAGCTAAGGTCACAGTCAAAGGCGGTTCAAGTGTTTCTCAGAGTCTGGACTACAGTTACAGTACTAGGTGTGACTATGGTCACACAACAGAACTCTGGTTCTGTTGGCAGAACCCTCCAAATCAGGTAAAAAGTGATGAATCTGGGACTTCCCTGGCAGTCCAGTGGTTAAGACTCCGTGCTTCCAATGCAGGGGGCGTGGGTTTGATCCCTGGTCGGGAAACTAACATCCCACATGCACACTGCACAGCCTAAAAAAATAAAAATTATTTTAAAAAAGTGATGAATCTACTAAGTATTGTTATTTTGGGAGAATTTGAGACCAAATAGTTTATTGGTTTCAGTGAAATGACTCTAATTTGGAATATTAAAGGTACAACTAGACCTTTGTTTACCGGTAAAGGCATCATCATAGTACGTATGTGATGAATTTCATTTTCTATTTCTCCAGCATGGATTTATGTTGTGATTTCAAACTCGGTGGGGCATCAGAATTATTAAGAAACATTTTAAAAGAATTAAAATCACAGCCAGGTATCAGAGCCTTGCCTATCTCCTGTTGGACCTGGGAATCTGTGCAAAACATCAGAGGTAGATTGGTTTCTGATATTCAGCTGGGTAGGAGACTCCTACATATGCCGCAAAACTTGAGTGAATCTTCAGAAGGTGCTGTCCTATACCTGTTTGAAGCACCTGGTATGCACAAGGAAGGTCTGGAGCCCCAGACTCAGAATTCAGGTGCGTCCTCAATTCATCAGCACCCAGTCACTTCATATGAAAAGTTTAAAGCAGCCCCAAGACTTAATGACACAAATGACTAAAAAGTTCTAATAATTTTGGAACAGTTGGAAAGTTGATGGGGATGTATGTGGAACTGGCTCACCCTTGACAGTCCAATAAAGTCACCTGGGAAGCTTTATAAAAATACTCATGCCTGGTCTCTATCACAAGAGATTTTGGTTTAATTGGTCTGGATGGGGCCCTGGAGGGGCCTCCTCAAGACTTAATGACACAAATGACTAAAATTTTCTAATAACTTTGTTTTAAAATCTCCCCAGAGGATTTTAACATGTAGCCAAGCTTGAGACCTGCTGGAAAGGATGAGACATGTCCTTTGTATAATTATTGTTTCGTCCTTTGTATAATTATTGTTTCATCATTTCCAGGGCATCAATGAAGTACTTATATAACCAGATACATTGACTAGATTTTTGACATCTAAGTCTCACAACAGTATTTTGGGGTAAGTACTAAAATTCTCACTAAGCAGATGAAGAAATAGAAAATATGCTTGTCTTCCTACTCAAAGTATGGTCCACATATTAGCAGCAAAAGCATCACCTAGGAGCTTGTTAGGAACGCAGAATACCAGTATCCAAGCCAGGTTTTCTGCATCAGAATCTAGTATTTTAACAAGATTCCCCAGTGAGTTGTCTACATGTTAAAGTTTGAAAGGCACACTGCTCTAGGGAGGATTCATACCCATGAGGCTTCTCCTGGGAGTGAATGAGCCTTCCCTGTACACTGCCTGTCTTGCATATGAAACTGTTTGGTATCAGTTCCCTCCAATATAAAGAATTTCCTCACTTGAAAGGGTAACTCACTTGAAAGCATAACTCACTTGAAAGAGTAAAGTGGGGCTATATCACCCGATCTCCTCACTTTGGCTTTTTCAGTCAAAGAACTATATATTACTCAATAAAGAAGATGTATTTTTAGAGAATCTAAAACAAGAATGGAATAATCTATAGGAGAGCAACGTTTGTGAGATGTCCTGAACTAATGGTTTGTGTTACCTACTTTGACCTTTGGTTGTGTCCCCAACACTTGTTTGAACCTTCAACTCCTGGCCCTGACCCTGTCTCACCCTAAATCTCAGCAGAGCAAATAATAAAAAGGATCTTAAATTCTACATACTGATGAAGTACTTGTGTTAGGTAGTGTTCATTCATTCATTGTTCACTAACATTTCACTGGATGTTATGATTCAAAGATGAATAGGACAGCATTTCTGATTGTAACTAATTAATGAATTATTGCAAGAGACAGACAATAACAGATCATTACAATATGTGTGACAAATGAGAATACCATATGTTTGTGAGGGCATGATAAGATACATATAGTTTATACACTGCTTTTTGGAGTATGCATTATGGCAACCTTCTTGCAAGCAGTTTGGTAATACATATTAAAAGTCTTAAAATGTTCTTGAATTTAGATGGTTTATACATGACCCATTAAGATGACATTGTATGAAGTTTAGTAGGGAGGACGGGACCAGATTTATATTTTGGAAAGTTTATTTTGGCTCAATGTAGGGAATGGATTGGAGGGGCGTGCTGGACTGGAAGCAGGGAGATTAATTAATAGGCTGTCATAGCAACCCAACATTTTTCTAATCTAAGAAAAGATGAGAGCCTGGAATGGGGCCATGACAATGTCTGGCTTCTTTGAGCCTAATATGTTTCTAGTCTTACCTCAAAAGTGCCTCTTCTAGGAAATAATCAGAGATGGACTGTCACAAGCAAAGATTTGCAAAGATGTTTACTGCTGCAATGTTTATAATAGTAAAAATTTTGAAGAAAACTCCCAGAATATCCAAGTTATCCTTAAACAAATCATAATATCTCAGTTTGATAGAATGTATAGTCATTAAAATAGTATAAAAATTTTAATGAAGTGGGGCTAATATAGTATAGTATTAGACAAAATCCTGTGATCAAAATTACCCAAACATTTTAGTGTGGTCTACAAATTCACTCAAGCTCTAATCTCTTCCTAACTCGCTTGTCTTATGCCTATGTCACCTCAGCTGTACTTAAATGATAGTTATTCTCTAAACATAGCAAGTTCTCTCGAAATCCCATGCTATTGAATATGCTAGGATTTTTTTCTGTGGTTTTTTTTTTTTTTTTTACACAAAATCCTTTTTTTCTTTATAGCTCAGAGAAAAGTCATAGCTACCCCACCCCCAGGACAGCTCAGGTCCCTGGAGTCATCTGTTCAATTAATTAATTATCTATTTAATCGTCCCCTATCATTTTATGAGTATGAACTGTAACTTACTTCCCCTCAGCTTAGTTCTGGTAGGTAGGATCTACTGTAGAGTTTGGAACTGTATCCTCCCCAAGTTCATCTCCATTTCTCATTCAGAGCCTCTTCCTCATGGAGATTAATTACCTTACTGGAATTAAAGTCTCCTTAGAGGAGCCATATCCTTTTCCTACTGAATATTTGAAAGCCACCAAATAGTGAAGAATATATCTTAACTGCTGTTCTGACTTCTTGAGAGATTGATTTAAAATGTTTAGAAATAAGTTGATTAGTAAATTTGCTGATAAAATAGAGGAAAACTTGTGCAAACAGCTTTATGTAGGTAAAGATTTAATTATTAAAGACACAAGACAAAAGAAAATGTCTTTCTTCTTGGAGGATTTTAGAAGGGCCTGTAAGAAGAGATTGGACTTCAGAGAAAACAACTTGAGCAAAATTCTGAAGGTGGGATATCGCCAAGTATGTTTGCAGTAAAATGAGTGCATGGCCTGAGGCCACGGCTCCATGGAAAGCCAGTGGTGGAAAATTAAATGGAAGAGTCTAGGGGGCTTCCCTGGTGGCGCAGTGGTTGAGAGTCCGCCTGCCGATGCAGGGAACATGGGTTCGTGCCCCGGTCCGGGAAGATCCACGTGCTGCGGAGCAACTAGGCCTTTGAGCCACGGCCGCTGAGCCTGCGCGTCCGAAGCCTGTGCTCCGCAACGGGAGAGGCCACAACAGCGCGAGGCCTGCGTACAGCAAAAAAAAAAAAAAAAAAAAAAGAAAGAAAAGTCTAGAAAGAGCCAAGCTTTGGTATTTGAATGCTTATGTTGAAGTATTGATATTTAAACTTTATTTTTCATATTCTAGGGATTCATTGAAGATTTTTTATGTAGACAATGACCTGCTTATATCTGTGTATTGTAAAATTAACTGAAAGTATGTGAGAAGGATGGCAGAGAGAAGAACCTGGAGGTTGGTAGCTCCTAAATTGGTTGCTTCTACCCAGACCTTCATCTGACCTCTGGACCTGCCAACCAGTCTAGAAACTGATCTGCCTACAGGGCCGTCTCACATACTTACACCAAACTCATCATGTCTGAAAGAGAGTTTATCAAAGTTATTTGTTTATCCCATGAATTAAATTGTGCATGGATAGGTAAACATACCCACGTAATAAAAAAAATCTTAAGATGTTGGTTTCCCAAAATAACTAGAATTGGGGAGATCCAGAGTACTCCACTGGGGCCCTTGTGTTCTGTAAGTTTAGAGCAGATGAAGGTAAGTGTATCACTTGCCAGCAGGCTGCAGTGCTTGAACGTAAGGAGAAAAACGCAGAGGGCCATGTCTTAGGGTGAACCTCTTCAATCCAGACAGACTTCCAATTGAGACAACTTTGTGAATGTTGACTCAGGCTAATCACAAGGGGATAATCTGGAAAAGGAGGGGAATCAGATGAAGGGAATCAGACAACCACATATATAATTAAAATATCGTGTAACAGATACAATATATAAGCATACTGCATTAATGTTTTTTAAAAAGTTGTATCATGAATTGAGTTCTCCGTCTTGCACACCAGCAGTCACTTCCTCCTAGGCTGGCCACAACTGTCACACAGTGTGCGACAAGGCAGTGCCTCAGTGCATATGTATATACATTTACATACCAACAGTGACCTAATTCATATTCACCTTAAGCATTTTCATTTGGTGAGTAAATTAGAGCTCTGTTATACTGGTAATGGCTGCATACACTGGACTGTAAATTTTCCATCAGTTTCTATTTTTTTGGTCTCTTGGTTTTCACCAATTATTGAATTCACACACTTAAGGATATGGGAGGCGAAATTATTTTCCTATTAGAGGAAAAAATGCTAAAATGAAGAAAACTTCGAGAAATCTGTATAAAATGGCTGGTTGCAAGACACTGTGATTTTGATGCCTTCATTAGCAGTTCCTCACTCCACACCAAAGACATTACATGAGGTTAGACCTTCTGTGGTTCCACTGACATTGGGTAGGAAGATGTTGGTTCTTTCCTTCCTTTGTGATATGAGAATGTTTAAGGCTGTGTGCATCTAGGGCAGTGTGCATCTAGGGCAACTATGGGTCTTCCAAAACCAGTTCTTCACATTCAGTGTAAAATGAAACATGTATTATGACCATGTTATTACCAGTGCCTAAGTCATCTTTATATAGTGCTTGGTAAATAACTAACTGCTTCTCTAATAGTATATTATTTGGTCATCACAATAGCTCTGCAAAGTGAATAGAGATGATGTTTTATGTTCATTTTTCTTGTAAGAAAGTCTGGCTTGCTCAAGGCCACACAGTAGTAAAATCCAGATCCAGTATTTCAATACAAATATACTAATAGTCATATTTGGAAGTCTGAAAACTCTTGTATTGCTCAAGAGCATTTTTCCCATTTGAGGGGCACAAGTCTTCTCCAAGTTCCACATGTCTTTTATTTCCGAGGTTTGCAAAAGGGACAATAACCTACATGCTGAGGTATTCTTAAAGAAATATTATTTCAATGTATTGTAAGGAGCTCTTGTCTGATTCTTAGAGAAATAAAACATGCCTTATTTTTACTTTCTTAATAAATTACTTGCAGGAAAAGAGAAAACAGACAAAACAAAAACTTATCCAAAATAAAGAAAACCCCTGTATTTTTTCTGAAATATTATATCCTGACAGACAACATAGGTTTATGGATGAAGCTTGAGTTTGGACGTCAGTTACACTGGCAGCCCCTGTTCCTCTTGCCTTGTTCCAATTTTCCTTTTATCACTAGCAATTATCACCTTCTCACATACCACATAACTTATACTTTAATTATTTTGATTTACTATCTCTCTCCTCCAACCTGAATATAAGTTCCAAGTGGGCAGGGATCTCTCCTTTATTCTCTGAAGTATCCCAGCACCAGCACAGTGTCCGGCTAGTATAGTAGGAACACAATAAAGTTTGCTGATTGAATGAATGAATTCCCACCTGGGTGGGAATTTTCACTTTACCACTTAACAATAGCAGAACTTAGGAATGTTATTTAACCCTTCTAATGCTTTTTTTTTTTTGCTATACACGGGCCTCTCACTGCTGTGGCCTCTCCCATTGTGGAGCTCAGGCTCCGGACACGCAGGCTCAGCAGCCATGGCTCACGGGCCCAGTCGCTCCGCGGCATGTGGGATCTTCCCGGACCGGGGCACAAACCCATGTCCCTTGCATTGGCAAGCGGACTCTCAACCACTGCGCCACCAGGGAAGTCCCTTGTAATTTTTTTTTTTAACGCTTTTTTTTTTTTTGTATGTGTGTTAAAATGTAAATAACATGAGTTACCATTTTAACCATTTTTAGGTGTGCAGATCTGTGACATTAAGTACATTCTCATTGTTCTGCAGCCATCTATCTCCAGAATTTCTTCATCTTCCGCCAACTGAAATTCTATACCTATTAAAGAGTTCTTCATTCCCTCCTGCCCTCAGTCCCTGGCAAACGTCCTTTTATTTTTTGTCTCTATAAAGTTTGTCTCTATAGGTACCTCATATAAACAGAATCAGACAGGACTTGTCTTTTGTGACTGGCTTATCTCGGTACAGTGCCTCAGGATTCATCCATGTTGTGGCATGTGTCAGAATTTCTTTTCTTTTTAAGGATGAATAATATTCCATGTTATGTGTATTCCACAATTTGCTTATCCATCCATTTGCTGATAGATAACTTGGGTTGCATCTACCTTCTGGCTATTGTGAATAACGCTGCTGAGAACATGAGTGTACAAATATCTGCTTGAGTCCCTGTTTTCAATTCTTTGGGGCATACACCTAGAAGCAGAATTGCTGGATCATATAATAATTCTAATTTTAACTTTTTGAGGAGCCACTATACCAGTTTTCACAGTGGCGGCACCATTTTACAGTCTGACCAGCAAAGCACAAGAATTCTTTCTTCTCCACATCCTTGCCAGAACTTGTTATTTTCTTTTTGTTTATTTGTTTTGTTTTCTTGTTTTTGCACTAACCATCCTAATAAGTGTGAAGGCAATCTTTCTGAGTTTTAATAGCTTTATCCCCACATAGTGGGGATAAACACAGAGATTTCGTGACCAGCACAGTTCTAGCACAGAGTGGGTGTTTACTAAAAGAAGAATTTCCTTTGTTTATTGTTATATTTGGGAAGAAAATTTCCACATAAATGTTAAGAGAGTCACTTCCACTTTTCCTGTTATTATCTAAAATTCACTCATACTGGTAGAGACATAAATCAGACATAACGTATAGGAGAGGATAGAAAGCTTCATTTTTATTTTTCTCTTTTTACCCAAAAGAGACTATTACTGACTGGATCCAATGGTAAGAGTCCAAGTGATTATAAACTGAGACATAATTTTAATGATTTATATTTTCTTTTAATGAGAAAGAACTGTGAGGAAAATTAAAGAAATCAGGACAATCTGATTCATGTATTAATAGTGCTCTCATTGAACTAAAGCAGGAGATTATTTCAGCTGAACAAATTGCTGATTTACACATCTAAAAAAATCACTGAAATTAGATACTAGATTCAAGTGAACAATTATTTGACTGATTTCATCATTCTATCATTTAATAAGTCACAATTCTTCTTTCTACCCCTGTGGAGATTCATACTTAGTCTAGACTTAATAAACAAAAATGTTGGTGCTTAGGGAATTTTAACTTTAATATTCAGTTTAACTGGCTTCAATTCCGCAACAGTTTACCAAACAGACATCATGTGTAAAGCATGCATGGAATACAAAGGATAAGATTCAGTATATACTTTTAAGAGTAAATTTGATAATCATTATTTTAACGGTTACAAAATACTGAGAGGATTAGATCAAGACAGCAGAATGAACATACAGCTCTGCGTCTTTTTATGCCTCAGGTATCATATCCTCTATACCAATATCTATTTACAAATATAGTAAGAGAGAAAATATAATAATCTTTATTTAAACAATTCAAATTAGTTAAAAGAGGATTGGATCAATATAAAGAAAGGAACATACATGTCCCATTGCTCTTCCGTCTAAAATATCATGAAATAAAAAACATATTTATATTTAAAATAATATAACCTGTAATAGCTCTTGAAAATAGAAAAGACGCCTGTAAGTAATCTACATAATTTGAAGTATTTTTATCTTTCATTCATAATCACCAAAGAGTTTATGATAAACATAACCAGAAGCTATATTTAGGTGGGCAGGGATACTTAAATACAAAATTTTCAGAAAACAAACGAATTACCAATAATTTCAGAAAAAATAATAAAGAAATTTTATACAAGCAAATAAACAAATATAATTATAAAAAAGAATAACAAAAAAGATGCAATAAAGAAAACAAACTTTATAATTATTCTCAGCTTTTTAAGAATTCTATATCCATAAAGAAAGAAATAGATTTTGTGGAAACAAAAGCTAAAGTAGTTGAATTGTTAGAAACAAACAAATAAGTAAAAAAAAAAACCTTGAGGGATGGATTGAGTAGAAAAATGTGCACAGCTAGATAGTAAATCCATGAGCTGAGGTTGGAGCCAAGGAAATGTCCCAGAACACAGCACAAAGGAACAAAGAAATGGAAAAAATGAGAGAAAAGTTAATAGACAAGGAAAGAAAATTCCAGCATCGATTTAATAAGAGTCCCAGAAAGAACAAACAGACTGGAGTGGGAGAAATGACAAAGAAATCACATAAATCCAGAAGAAATTTTCGATCTAATGGCACAATTGAAAGAGCTTATGTAGTACCAAACAAGATGAATAAGAAGAGACATGTACCTTGGCCACTATGCTGCAGGTTCAGAATTCCAAAGATGAAAAGAAAAATCCTGTAAGATTTTACAGTGGAAAAAAAATAGGTTACCTACAAAACCACCCCAAACACAAATCAGATGAACAAGAATCATCTCCTTGGCAGCACTGAGAGCCAGAAAATGATGAAGCTATATCTTTAATGTTGTCACCAAAAAACTGGTTTTAAACCTAAAATACTATACTTAAACTAATATTCAAATTGGAGGGCAAAATAATGACATTTTCAGATGTGCAATGAATCAGAAAATTTACCACCCACAGTTGTTCTCTGAAAAAAATTACTCTTCAGTATAAAACAGGAAAAAGGATCCCAAGAAGTGGGAAGAAGTAGGCCAACAGAAAAAGTAGTGAGCAAAGAAACCTATAATCCTAGTTACGTTTAAATAGTTGTGGAGCATAATGTAAAAAATCAAGTAACAATCAAATTTCTGGAACTAAAATCTCAGATGATTTCAACAGAGGAAGTTGGTAGAGGGCTGGGGGTATGATCATTGGGGAAGGAGTCAATTTATAATGTCCTAAGGTTCTTACCTTTTCACAGAGAGCATTTAAATTCAACTAAATGAATATATATATGTGTGTTTGTATATATATATAGTATAATTATGTTAAACGATAAAGTTATACATTAGATCTAAGCAAAAACAGAAAGAAGTTCAACAGAAGTTAAAATTTTATGAATACTAATATTATATACAAATTAGTTGTGTAAATTGGCAAAACCACTAGAGAAGAAAAATGCACGTGGCAAAAACATGTGATCTATTTAATAAAAGAGAAAGCATGGTAATTCGACAAATAAGTTCAAACACATCATTAATCACACACAAAAAAACATGTTAAAGGTTAAAGTCTTCCATTAAAATACAGAGGTCTGATGGAGTTTCTAAAAATCAAGCTATATACTATTCACAGTGAGGTAGAAAAAGTACATAGAAGGCAAACACAAACAAAAGTTAAGTATTGTTGTAAAATTAATTTAAGACAAAACAAATTTTAGACTAAGTATTTAACATGTCAGAGTGACATTTTATATTCTTGAAAGCTACAATCTATTAAAATATACAATAATAAACATTTATCTACAAGATAGCTAGCCTAGACTATATATTAAAACTGGTATAAATATAAGAAAATATTTTAAAATCCTGTATTATAATTAAAGACTATAGTATGCCTATAAGAAATCAACAGTAGGGCTTCCCTGGTGGCGCAGTGGTTGAGAGTCCGCCTGCCGACGCAGGGGACACGGGTTCATGCCCCGGTCCGGGAAGATCCCACATGCTGCGGAGCGGCTGGGCCCGTGAGCCATGGCCGCTGAGCCTGCGCGCCCGGAGCCTGTGCTCCACAACAGGAGAGGCCACAACAGTGAGAGGCCCGCGTACCGGAAAAAAAAAAAGAAATCAACAGTAGACAAAATATTAAAAATATGGAGGCTTTAAACAACACAATTAACAATTCTTATTTAATAGATAATAAAGAAATGTTTACTAAAATCAAAGAATTCACACTTCTAAAGAACATAAATTCAAAAATTCACAATTTAGGGCTTCCCTGGTGGCGCAGTGGTTGAGAGTCCGCCTGCCGACGCAGGGGACACGGGTTCGTGCCCCGGTCCGGGAAGATCCCGCGTGCCGCGGAGCGGCTAGGCCCATGAGCCATGGCCGCTGAGCCTGCGCATCCAGAGCCTGTGCTCTGCAACGTGAGAGGCCACAACAGTGAGAGGCCCGCGTACCGCAAAAAAAAAAAAAAAAAAAAAAATTCACGATTTAAAAGGCCCCAAAGAACAGAGGAAGTAGCAATTACCCCTTCCCAAAAGGAAGAATATTCAAGATAGACCAGAGTATTCCAGGCAGAAGGAATAGTATGTGAAAAGCTTATCCTTCAGTTTCTGCCCAGCCCAAGTCTCTAAGCACACTGTATCTGCCACACCAGCCTTTATGGTTCTTCAGTTACCTCCATGAAATGTGTTAGATGTTGGAAAAACTAAGTTTGCAGTATTAAAATTGTACTAATGGAAGGAGGATGGACAAAAGGTAAGCATTCATATTTAACTTTTCTATCTCAGCTATCGCCAGCGCCCTGCAATACTCATTAAACACTTTCATTTTGACTTTTTTTTTTAATTTATTTTTGGCTGTGTTGGGTCTTCAGTGCTTCATGCAGGCTTTCTCTAGTTGCAGTGAGTGGGGACTACTCTTCGTTGTGGTGCGCAGGCTTCTCATTGCAGTGGCTTCTCTTGTTGGGGAGCACGGGCTCTAGGCACGCGAGCTTCAGTGGTTGCAGCACGCAGGCTCAGTAGTTGCGGCACACAGGCTTAGTTGCTCCACAGCATGTGGGATCTTCCCGGACCAAGGCTTAAACCCGTGTTCCCTGCATTGGCAGGTGGATTCTTAACCACTGCACCACTAGGGAAGTCCTTGACTCTTTTTTTTAAAAAAACACCTTTAGTGTTCTCTCTGTCTCTCTCTCACCAAGGAAAGGTCATGTGAGCATACAAGGGGATGACCGTCTCCAAGGCAGGGAGAGTTCTCTCATCAGAACCCAGCCAGACTGACACCCTGATTCTCAGACTTCCAGCTGCCTGAACAGTGAGAAAAAAAATTTCTGTTGTTTAAGCCACCCTATCTATGGTATTTTGTTATGGCATCCTGAGTTGACTAAGACAGGTGGTATCATAAATCTGTCAAGAATGAGAAAAATATTCTGGGTTAGCTGCTTTCCTTATATGAGGATGAACGCACCTAGATGTACATTATTCTACCAAATATATTTTATAACTCATCAGATACCAATAAAAGCCCCAATATGATAGAGTCATATAACACCAGTAGAGGTCTTTAAATGTTAAGCTCTTCGGTAACCTCCTGGATTGCTCTAATCAAGTGGAATAGCATAGGTCCTGTGTCATATACTGGAGCCTCATAAACTCTTCTCTTGGCCAAATTCCCAGCAGCTCCTTTCACCCAGTTTTCTGTGTAAGACCCCAGAACCAGCTCTCTTAACCTACACAAACCCATAGGAAGCACACGTCTCTAAGAAGTTGCTGCCCAAATTTTTTTTCATTTTCTAGCTTTTGCACAGATATGAAAGAGACAAAGTATGTCCAGAGGTGCAGCAAGCCTACTAATTCTGCTTCTGTGGCCAACTAAATAGAATGGAATAGAATGGAATCTTCCTAACAGGGTGTCAGTTATCACCAAGTCCACAGTCATCCAGCTCTCTTGCACCCACAGAAACAAACTTTTAAACCTAGATGCTTATGACTGAAAATATGCCCTTTCTACCTGAATCTTTTGTGCTGCACTTCTTATCCTCTCTTCCATCTCTTCTCACGTTTCCATGGTTCTACATTTAATCATCTTGTAGTATTTCTCCCCTGTTACCCGTGATCCATCTGTTCATTTTTTTCTTTTAAAATCCATTTTAACTAACCCACTTTGTTGGCTTAACATTTTTTTTGCTTTCCACTCACCCACTGATTTCAAAACATCCTACATTGTTAGTTGAAAAAAATGTAAGTGGTTACATCTCATTCTTAGTAAAAATGGCATACTTCTCTATCTATCTCACGAAGAATGCCCATTTCGTCTTTATGATGCCATGACCCACAAAGGTCCAATTGTTTTCTTGGACTTTGACTAACAGAGATGACTTGCCTTACCCAGATAGAACAAGATTAAGGACCAGAAGTGAAGTGGGATGAATAACCCGATGAAGTTGAAAGAGGAAGTAAGAAGGAAGGGGGAGATACTCTTCATTCCAGACAGGGTGGCTACTCCTTGGGTACCAGACAAGACTTGACAAACGGTGCTGGTCCACTCCCACTGTCACTCTGCTAAAGCCCACATCCCTTGGGTTCCAAAATTAAAGATGTGTGACTTAGACTATTCTTCATAGGAATATTTGGTTTAAGGATGTTTCCTAAATATGGACAGTACCATAGAGTGCTTAGCTGTAATAACATTAAAGAAAACATAGCTCAGAAAAAAAAAAAAAGCAGAACACCTGTAGTCTCTTGATCTGTGGTTCACTCTAAAAGAAAGGAAAAAAATAGACTCTTTAAACTCTTATTCTTACCAAAACTCAAAGCTTTGTGTTTTAGCATCTAGAATCTCCTGGAAGATTGTATAAACTTTGGTTGCTTGCCATTGTGATACTAGGACCTTGGCAGTTACTCTAGAGAATAAAGAGGCCCAGATTCTGAGATATCACTTTGGTCATTTGTCTAATGAATTAAATCTCAATTAAATTTCCCATTGGCTAAATTTTTCTGACTACAAAAAGTTGATAATCTAGCATAATGAAGCAGTGTGTATAGTGACTGGAGCAAAGCCTGTCCTATTCCAGTCTTGGTCCTGACTTCTCCATTTATTTGCTATGTGACTTTGAGCAAAATACTCATCTTAGCCTTAGTTTCCTCATCTGTAAAATGAGGATAACACTTGTAGGTACTTAGAATTTTCAGAAAATTTAAGGAGTTAATGCATAAAAAACACTTAGAACAGTTCCTGGTATATAAGAAGCACTCAATATAATTGAGCTACTATTCTTAAGAATACTTTAGTCATCTCCCTTAAAACTACACTGGGTCCCTCAGGCATCATTCTATAACTCTGCTCAGTCACTTGAAGTTACAAAATTCTTCAGTATTTACATTAAAGATCTTAGCACCTGTACAGATGTCAAACAACATTAAAGCAAAAGTCCTGAAATACACTTTTGTGACTGCGAAGAAAGAGAAATCTAGAATCAGAAATTCTGCTGTTTATTTCAACGTTTTTTTTTAACGAAACCAAGTTGTGCCCATTAATCAAGCACTTTTGTTCCTTAATTTCAACACTTATAAAATATGAAACATAGTAGTTGGCCAAGTTCAGAAATTATGTAGCATAAACTTTAAATTATGAGCACTGGTTATATATACATAGATTGTTATTCTAGAAAACCAAAATCACAGTAGCTTATTTAGTACCTACACAATGATGTGTTAGTTATGATAGGTAGTTATGCTGCTAGGTATTTATGCTGCTAGGTACTCATGCATAAGTAATAAATTAATCTGTTAACATTGTTTGTATAAAATCATATCAAAATTTAGCTTTTTATTAACATTTGGAAAGAAATGCATGGATTTAAGATGGCAGACTCTGGAGCCAGACTGCTAGCTTTTGGAACCCATCTCTACCGCCTGCCAACTAGCATAAGCTTGAGCAACTTACTTAACCCTTCTTTCTACCTCAGTTTCCCCATTGCAAAATGGAGAAATAACTAATCTTCTTCATAAGATTGTGATGAGAACTAAATTATGTAGTATACGCAAAGCACCTAGAATAGTGCACACCGTAGTAAACACTCAAAACTTGTTAGCTTGAAATAAAATTTTTCTATTTCCCACTTATTTTTTCTGGTCAACATTCAATATCAGTTATCAAAGGTTTATTCTAAAACTGCATGGCATTTGGTCATCTTTGCATCACCATCACATCCTTTACATAGAAAATCCATGCCTGCATTTCCTGGTCACCATTTCTGTCCACCTTGTCTTCTCAGTGAGATTCACTGAGTTCATACTCTGGGCTCACTATTCTAGAGTCAAGTATTTGGGGTTAAGAGGGCTCGGGGTACCAGATTCTTAGATTCACAGAACTCGGAGTCTATCAATTTTCTTCCATGGGCTATCTGCAAATTTAAACATGCTGAGAAGACAGAAGAAAGAGTCCAGAGATCTGAGACAAGGAAAAAAAAGGATAGACACTGGGACCAGGAAAAGAGAGAAATGGTTACCAGGATGAAAATAGACATGATTCCTGACTTCAAAGCGTTTGTAATCTGGTGGAAGAAACTGATAAAGGCACAGAATCACCGCAGTAGAGCCCTGAGTTAATGTATATAAGTACTAGTGGCACACAGAGAGAAGAATGACAAGTCTGCCTGAGGAATTAGGGATGTTTTCACAGAGGATTTAACACTTGAGTAAGTCCCTAAGGATAACTAGGTATTCCCTGGCTTGAGACAAACCATATTTTGCAGAGCATGAGGCCTGCAGAAGCATGATGTGTTCGGGTAGTCACTCACTGTGGCTATAATAGAGAGAGTGTGGGTGGAAGCAGAAGACGTAGAGGAAGAGGTGGGGGAGTTGAGAAATCATGTGCCCAAATAGGTTTAATATGTCTCTTTCATCTTTCTTCTCCTCCTCCCACCATCCTCCCTAGTGTGACTAAATGAGAGACGCTTGGAAGTTCCTGTTTCTGGTTCTGGGGAAGGCAGTGAATCCATGCAACTCTGAGAAGAGTGGCCCGGGGTGACCTGAGCATCTGGAAGGACCATTTTCAGTCTTTAAGCTGGGACAGCTGAGTGGCTAGTGGTGTCACCAAGTGACTCAGCAGGATTGGGGACTGTTACTGAATTTTATCATGTCACAGCTAATAGTGTCAGCAAAACATAAAGCATTACTTGAAAATTATTGTCAGATGGAATTTCTTTGGTTGCTTTGTTGAAAATTACATGCATGCTGTGTTGGTATAGATAGCCAGCCCTGTGTGTGTGTGCGTGCGTGTGTGTGTGTGTGTGTGTGTTGTGTGTGTGTGTGTGTGTTGGTTTTTATAGCGTGTAGTCCCCAGGAATCCTGAATAACAAACATGTCCTTTTAATATTGTTTGTACACATATCTGTGTATTCAGGTCAAGGGTACAATGGAGGCTTTTTATGCCTGTGGAAGTGTCCGAGCAGGGATGAGAGGACAGAGAGTTGCTAAGAATCTAACAAGACACGACCAGTTTTTTCTCTTCTAGTGACAGAGTGTCAGCTTTCCTCTGACCAATCCTCTTCCCAGCTCAGGCCTTTATGGATGGTGAAACAAATACTCCTTTTTCTTGTATGTTCTAGTCTGGATGGTGCAAAGTCCTTCAATCTGTCATAAAAAGGCAGTTCAACCCAGAAAATACTTTGCCTATGTTTTCCTGGGACACTCCTCAGTAACATTCTCTGCAAATTCTGCCTGCCAAGGCAGTATGAGAACACAGAATAGCTTTACTGAGAAGAAAACTGATATGAAAAGTGGACAAGAAGTTGACAAAAGAGGTCTCTTTAGAGTATAAGCATAAAAATGCAAAAAAACACAATTCGTTAACCAGTTGTGTAACATTAGGAAATAACTCAATCTCTGGCTACCTGAAATTGCATTAAATTAGGAGAAAAAAAGTCAACACGTTCATTTGCATAATATGAGGTGCTTATTAAGTCTACTGGATGGTGATGCTGCACAAAATATACTTTCCATATTTCATGTGATTTGCTCTTAAGGTATCAGAAACTAAAACTGGATACACTTTCTCTTGGCACCTCATAAAAATGTTCTTACAGAGTCAGTCTAATAGTTCAGCACCGGCAGCACCAATCTTGTGCAGTTCTCCTGAAAGTTTTCAGCAGTAAATCTCTAGAAATGTCCACTTAAGCAGTAGGGGTCATAAATACTTCACGAGAGCAATAAAATAGAACAGAATTTTGGAAGTTATAATTTTAGTCGATATAACTGCACTATAAAAGGAAGTCCTCTGGGACCCAGAATAAATGCAAAACTCCATCCAAGTGAAGTGCAGTGCTAACCCATCTGCAAGTGGTAAATTATCCCCAGTCCCAGGTGTGGTGCATTATCCTAAGGGTGTCCAGTGATTAAAGGTAAGAACTTGGCTAAAATTCAAGGGAGCAGTGAACGTTAATGATGGCTGGAAATTGTCAACAGTTTCTCTGGAAGTTTGATTCGTTCCTATTTGCTCACATTAGCCATGTCCAAAGTTCAGTGGATTGTCTATGACCAGTATAGGTACTCTGGTGAGAGAGGCCCAGAGGGTGAAAAAGAGACTTTGGCTCTTCATTTGCCCCGAAAGGAGCTCATACCGGATGAAAGTAGAGCCATAATCCTATTATCTGTAAGCCCTTCAGGTTTCCACAAAGAACAGACACTTACTGTGGTCTTTGTCCTAAAATTCAACTGATGATTGCAAAGCAACAGAAAAGTTGCATTACATTTGTGCTCTCTCTGGTACATCACTTATCCCATTTAGTACAGATTTGCATAGCTGTTATTTTTCATTTAAATCTGTGTTGGGGTCTTAGAAACTACCAAAGGGTCAAGGATATGTTTAATTGGTTTCCTAAGCTCTTCCCCCACTCCTCACACCCATACACGTGTAAAGAACACTATGCATTGTTGAATGCGAGTGATTATTATTTCATGATTACATCCATAACTTTTATGTAGTGTTTGGGGTCAAAAAGTTCCCATCTTTATTCTTTTTCGCCAAGTTCTTGAATTGTCCCCTATGCCCCAATCTAATTTTGATTGGTGCCATCTAGAAAACTGATGAGAACAATATTGAATGAAGGTGGCAGGGATAAGAAAGTTACATCTGAAGAGCAGATGAAGAAAATTTTTATGCAAGGAAGCCCAAGCTTCCAATTTTTAATCACCATTTGAATGTGGCCTATTAAAATGCCAAATCACTTTGCAATATTTTGTTATGTCTTCAGAGCTTAAAATAGTCACTGTGAAATAGTCATTCCACTCCAGTTTTCCCATCTGAAAATAATAACGTATTGTACCTTTTGCTGTTGCTTCTAATTTTTTGGTTTTTATTATTGTGTAACTGAAATGTCAGCCTCCTGCATCTAAGGGTCACCATCTAGTTTATTTGGAAAATAAAGGAACAAAAGGATTTCTCTCATGTCAACTCTTGAGTCACTGACCTAGCAGCTATTGTCTATGTCATGTGCTCCTCTTAGCTTTGCTTTCTGCATGGCCTTTGGTCACTGTTCTGTTCACTGCTGTTCACCACCTGAAACTTGGGTCTTCTAGGTGATATAGGGCCAATTCAAGAGGTTCACACTTTCCATCACTAACCTGTCACTTTGCTCCTATTAATACCCAACCACAAAGTTTATGGGTGTTGCAGCTTTTGACGTAGCTTGGGGATCATTCCAAGTAAAACCCTCTAGTTTCCTCCCAGAAAAAAATTGCCTGATACTTTATGTGGATTGGTTTTACGCACGGCCTTTTCTCAATCTGGACACTCCTGGGATGCAGTAATCATCACCTGGGGCATTTCCCTAAGACTAAGGTAGCAAGTCCAAAATAAATTCATGACAACAGTGGGTGAGACTTGGATGTGGGAGGAGAGCCTCCAGAAAATAGTCTATAATGGGTTCTGCAGTTTAAAGATTGGTTACCACTCAGGTTTGTCAGTCAGTGTGAAGTGAAGCCAGCCTATGTTGCTCGGTGGACACGTGTTGTTTCATAGCCAGTATCCTTCCCCTTATTCCTTTAATAGCATCTTTACTTTCCTTGCGGATCAACTCTACCCACTTTCATTCCATGTGGTTTAGGTGGGGCTAGCCCAACCTCTGGAATCAGAGGTGAGATCATGATCCAGATCTGGACAATCAGCATCGTGGTATGGCCATGGTGATTGGTTAATCACTCTTTGCTCTAATCAAAGTAATCCCAGGAATTTTTCTGGGGCAACTAGGAAAGACAAGTTTTTTGTTTTTGTTCCTAAGGCTTCTAGCAGAGAGGATGAAGTAAATCTGACTTTCCATCAGGCACCATAAAAGCATAAAAATAAGGCCAACCAAGAGGAAAACAGGGCTGACGTGTAAAGAGAAATTGGCTCTGATGAAGACACTTGAGACTCTTAGATCCAGCCATGATAAAATCTGGTACGGCTGGAATTTTCAGTATGGAAACTAAGATTTTTTTTTTTTTTTTTTTTTTGTGGTATGCGGGCCTCTCACTGTTGTGGTCTCTCCCGTTGTGGAGCACAGGCTCCGGACACGCAGGCTCAGCAGCCATGTCTCACGGGCCTAGCTGCTCCGCGGCACGTGGGATCCTCCCGGACCGTGGCATGAACACGCGTCCCCTGCATCGACAGGCGGACTCTCAACCACTGCGCCATCAGGGAAGCCCGATTTTTTTTTTTTTTTAACTTAAGCCATTTTGGTTTGATTTCCTGTCACCATCTGAAGTTCCTTGAATAATATATTCTTGAACTTATCCTATGGCACCACATGTTTCATGGATTCCAGCAAAACATACACACACCTATACACTCTTCCCTGGGATAAACGATAATCTCAAAAACATTGCCGTCTAAATCCATATTGAGAGAGAGAAGCACTTTTTTGTGAATATAATATAATCTGCACAGATAGCTGTCTGAACAATGACTATAGTGCTTTATATTATTATGTAAGAAGTTTTCGTTTCCATCTATTGTTTCTAGACAATAATCTTAAATCTTAGTGATGCAAAAGAAATGAACTCCATCAGATTTTCATGATAAATAACAGAACTACGTATTTCTTTAGTTACGCAAACAATTAGCTGGAATTGAAACTAACATGTTTAAAATTCAAGGTCAAATTTTAGGCGTGCATTCCCCCACCTCATTATATCTCTATAAACAGGTTATAACAGTATAGAATTTATTTCCCTGTTCAAATTCCTGAATTAAAGGAATGAAGGAGAGGCAGGGCAGAGGCTGGTTCTAGTAACATTTGAATTTAGGCAACTTTAGTCAATGTTTATAAAGAACACAAAATCTATTTACGTTTTTCCAAATTCATTTATGGTCTTTCTCAACATGCATATATTCATTTTCATTTATGAGAAGAGAGTAGTTTATATCAGATAGGAATAGGGCAATGGAAGGAAGAAAAGTCGAGGGATCACTATACTCCCCTAGAACAAATGGCATGCATTTGTTGGGAAGTCTTTATCACTGGGTTCAAGGCATGACTTAATTAATTATGCTCAACTTGAAGAACAAAGAGTTCTAAATGTCTTTACTTTATGGAGAGAATATTCATCCAAAGGCTAAATATTTCAGTAAACCAGAGTTTAGATACCCATACTTCTATTAACTTGTTCCTGATGTATTGTGTTGTGTGTGTGAAGGCAGAGGAGAGACAAGACCATTCTATTATCTTTCCATTTATCCTCGCAAAAATGAATGAGGTTGTTGAATAAGAGATGGAATCCTAGTTTAAGTATCAGAATGTTTTTTTAATTTTTTTAAAGAAATTATTCCCATTCAAAAAGACTCCAGTCTATTTTTCACATTTATATGATACCAAATGGCATGGAGTTTATTTCATGGTCAGTGACAATTAAGTACACCACCTCCCCTCCAGCATCCTGGTATCAATATGAAAATTTGCTTGCCTAATCAATAGTTAGTTAGCTCTCAGTCCAGTGCGTATTCTGATTCAGCATATATATTTAGTTTTTCTTAAGTATATCAAAGTTTTGAGGTATCAGGAACAATAAATTTTGTGTTTTCTTAAATATCCCTTCTGCTCTCTGACACCCCATTTCAGCAATTCTTTCAGCCAGTCTAAAGCGAATACAAGACATTGAATTTGTTAGCAGTAGAATACAAAGTTATTTACTTATTTTGACTTTTTTTTACTGCCTAGATCTTTTTTTTTTTAACATCTTTATTGGAGTATAATTGCTTTACAATGGTGTGTTAGTTTCTGCTTTATACAAATTGAATCAGTTATACATATACAAATGTTCCCATATCTCTTCCCTCTTGCATCTCCCTCCCTCCAACCCTCCCTATCCCACCCCTCTAAGTAGTCACAAAGCACCGAGCTGATCTCCCTGTGATATGCGGCTGCTTCCCACTAGCTAGCTATTTTACGTTTTGTAGTGTATATATGCCCATGCCACTCTCTCACTTTGTCCCAGCTTACCCTTCCCCCTCCCCGTATCCTCAAGTCCATTCTCTAGTAGGTCTGTGTCTTTATTCCCATCTTGCCCCTAGTTTCTTCATGACCAATTTTTTTTAGATTCCATATATATGTGTTAGCATATGTTATGTGTTTTTCTCTTTCTCACTTACTTCACTCTGAATGACAGTCTCTAGGTCCATTCACCTCACTACAAATAACTCAGTTTCGTTCCTCTTTATAGCTGAGTAACATTCCATTGTATATATGTGCCACATCTTCTTTATCCATTCATCTGTCGATGGACACTTAGGTTGCTTCCATGTACTGGCTATTGTAAATAGAGCTGCAATGAACATTTTGGTACATGACTCTTTTTGAATTATGGTTTTCTCAGGGTATATAGCCAGTAGTGGGATTGCTGGGTCGTACAGTAGTTCTATTTTTAGTTTTTTCAGGAACCTCCATACTGTTCTCCATAGTGGCTGTATCAATTTACATTCCCACCAACAGTGCAAGTGGGTTCCCTTTTCTCCACACCCTCTCCAGCATTAATTGTTTGTAGATTTTTTGATGATGGCCATTCTGACTGGTATGAGGTGATACCTCATTGTAGTTTTGATTTGCATTTCTCTAATGATTAATGATATTAAGCATTCTTTCATGTGTTTGTTTGGCAATCTGTATATCTTCTTTGGAGAAATGTCTATTTAGGTCTTCTGCCCATTTTTGGACTGGATTGTTTGTTTTTTTGATATTGAGCTGCATGAGCTGCTTGTAAATTTTGGAGATTAAACCTTTGTCAGTTGCTTCATTTGCAAATATTTTCTCCCATTCTGAGGGTTGTCTTTTCATTTTGTTTATGGTTTCCTTTGCTGTGCAAAAGCTTTTAAGTTTCATTAGGTCCCATTTGTTTATTTTTGTTTTATTTCCATTTCTCTAGGAGGTGGGTCAAAAAGGATCTTGCTGTGATTTATGTCATACAGTGTTCTGCCAATGTTTTCCTCTAAGAGTTTGATGGTATCTGGCCTTACATTTAGATCTTTAATCCATTTTGAGTTTATTTTTGTGTATGGTGTTAAGGATTGTTTTAATTTCATTCTTTTACATGTAGCTGTCCAGTTTTCCCAGCACCATTTACTGAAGAGGCTGTCTTTTCTTCACTGTATATTCTTGCCTCCTTTATCAAAGATAATGTGACCATATGTGCATGGGATTATCTCTGGGCTTTCTATCCTGTTCCATTGATCTATCTTTCTGTTTTTGTGCCAGTACCATACTGTCTTGATTACTGTAGCTTTGTAGTAGAGTCTGAAGTCTGGGAGCCTGATTCCTCCAGCTCCGTTTTTCTTTCTCAAGATTGCTTTGGCTATTCGGGGTCTTTTGTGTATCCATGCAAATTGTGAAATTTTTTGTTCTAGTTTTGTGAAAAATGCCATTGGTAGTTTGATAGGGATTGCATTGAATCTGTACATTGCTTTGGGTAGTAGAGTCATTTTCACAATGTTGATTCTTCCCAACCAAGAACATGCTATATGTCTCCATCTATTTATATCATCTTTAATTTCTTTCATCAATGTCTTATAATTTTCTGCATACAGGTCTTTTGTCTCCTTAGGTAGGTTTATTCCTAGATATTTTGTTCTTTTTGTTGCAATGGTAAGTGGGAGTGTTTTCTTAATTTAATTTTCAGATTGTTCATTATTAGTGTATAGATATACAAGAGATTTCTGTGCATTAATTTTGTATCCTGCTACTTTACAAATTCATTGATTAGCTCTAGTAGTTTTCTGGTAGCATCTTTAGGATTCTCTATGTACAGTATCATGTCATCTGCAAGCAGTGACAGTTTTACTTCTTCTTTTCCAATTTGGATTCCTTTTATTTCTTTTTCTTCTCTAACTGCTGTGGCTAAAACTTCCAAAACTATGTTGAATAATAGTGGTAAGAGTGGGCAACCTTGTCTTGTTCCTGACCTTAGTGGAAATGGTTTCAATTTTTCACCATTGAGGACAATTTTGGCTGTGGGTTTGTCATATATGGCCTTTATTATGTTGGGGAAAGTTCCCTCTATGCCTACTTTCTGGAGGGTTTTTATCATAAATCAGTGTTGAATTTTGTCAAAAGCTTTCTCTGCATATATTGAGATGATCATATGGTTTTTCTCCTTCAGTTTGTTGGTATGGTGTATCACATTGATTGATTTGCGTATATTGAAGAATCCTTGCATTCCTGGGATAAACCCCACTTGATCATAATGCATGATCCTTTTAATGTGCTGTTGGATTCTGTTTGCTAGTATTTTGTTGAGGATTTTTGCATCTATGTTCATCAGTGATATCGGCCTATAGTTTTCTTTCTTTGTGACATCTTTGTCTGGTTTTGGTATCAGAATGATGGTGGCCTCATAGAATGAGTTTGGGAGTGTTCCTCCCTCTGCTATATTTTGGAAGAGTTTGAGAAGGATAGGTGTTAGCTCTTCTCTAATTGTTTGATAGAATTCACCTGTGAAGCCATCTGGTCCTGGGCTTTTGTTTGTTGGAAGATTTTTAATCACAGTTTCAACTTCAGTGCTTGTGATTGGTCTGTTCATATTTTCTATTTCTTCCTAGTTCAGTCTCAGAAGGTTGTGCATTTCTAAGAATTTGTCCATTTCTTCCAGGTTGTCCATTTTATTGGCGTATAGTTGCTTGTAGTAATCTCTCATGATCCTTTGTATTTCTGAACTGCCTAGATCTTAATCTCTAGAAGGTTGTTGACTTTAGCCTAAGCTATTATACCATTCTGTGTGATAAAAACCCTCCCCCTGGGACTTCCCTGGTGGCACAGTGGTTAAGAATCCGCCTGCCAATGCTGGGGACACGGGTTTGATCCCTGGTCCTGGAACATCCCACATGCTGTGGAACAGCTAAGCCTGTGCGCCACAACTACTGAGCCTGTGCTCTAGAGCCCACAAGCCACAACTACTGAAGCCCGCGCACCTAGAGCCTGCGCTCCACAACAAGAGAAGCCACCGCAGTGAGAAGCCCATACAGTGCAATGAAGAGTAGCCCCCACTCGCCACAACTAGAGAAAGCCCACAGGTAGCAAAGAAGCCCCAAAGTAGCCAAAAATAAATAAATTAATTAATTGTAAAAAATCCTTCCCCCTTCCCAGCTAAGCAGGTCTGTTCCTGTCCCATGACTGTTCAGTTTGAATGCTCACTGAGAACTATTCCTTCTTCCTTTAGGCCTCCCTCCCTGCTTATAATTAGAGCCCCCCTTTATCTCCGAGAGAAAAATCCAAAGTCTTTAGCATAGCATTTGAGAACTTCCATAGCATGAACTCCCAATTTTTTTTTTTTGCGGTACGCGGGCCTCTCACTGCTGTGGCCTCTCCCGTTGCGGAGCACAGGCTCCGGACGTGCAGGCTCAGCGGCCATGGCTCACGTGCCTAGTTGCTCCACGGCACGTGGGATTGGGGCATGAACCCGTGTGCCCTGCATCGGCAGGCGGACTCTCAACCACTGCGCCACCAGGGAAGCCCTGAATTCTCCATTTTTATTAGATTGAACCATCTACATTTCCCACCCATGCAGACTTCTGTCTCCCTGGCTTTAAAAGTTGAGGAAATTCTCTATTTATATAATATCACATACAAATATGTGATCATCTTAGCTTTTTAATCAATAATTGTTGTCTAATAACATGTTTATTATTTTTCCTGCTAATGCATTGGATTCTGCTATTTTTTCTCATGTTATACGTGTTTGCCTGTTAGGAAAAAAAAACACCTATGGTCACAATGGATAATTATTTCAATGTGATATATTCTGTTTTAAAATCTTATATAGGGCTTCCCTAGTGGCGCAGTGGTTGAGAGTCCGCCTGCCGGTGCAGAGGACATGGGTTCATGCCCCGGTCCGGAAAGATCCCACATGCCGCGGAGCGGCTAGGCCCGTGAGCCATGGCCGCTGAGCCTGCGCATCCGGAGTCTGTGCTCCGCAATGGGAGAGGCCATAACAGTGAGAGGCCCGCGTACCACACACACACAAAAAAAAACTTATATAGAGTTTTCATTAAAATATCTGTAAGTAAACTTAAATTATATAATTTTTGGCCATTTTGAGTTTTGGTGCTAAAACTAAATACAAACTGTGATGTTTCAACTTACGATTTTTTGACTTTACGATGGTGAGAAAGAGAAATGCATTCAGTAGAAGAAATACTTTGAATTTTGATCTTTTCCTGGGCCTGCAATATGCAGCAGGACACTCTCTTATGATCTGGGCACCCGCAGCGAGTTGCAGCTCCCAGTCAGCTGCAGGATCACAAGGGTGAACAACTGATACACTTATAATTATTCTGTACCCATGCAACCATTCTGTTCTTCACTTTCAGTACAGTTTTCAAATTACATGAGATAGTCAATAATTTATTATAAAATAGGTTTGTGTTAGATGAGTTTGCCCAACTGTAGGCTAATGTAAGTGTTCTGAGCATGTTTAAGGTAGGCTAGGTTAAATTATGATACTCGATAGTTTAGGTGAATTAAAAGAATTTTGACTTAACAATATTTTCAAATTACAATGGGTTTATCAGGATGTAACCCCATCATAAGTCAAGGAAGATCTGTATGTTTCATAATGTGAATGGAATAGTAACACATTTTACTTTTCTATATTTTTCAAGTCCATATAACATAAAAGCATTGATTCCGTAACAGTTTTTGGAGAAAAGGCTTTAGGGAATCAGGTTCAGATAATAATTTTAGGAATAATTCAAATTTTTAAATAATGAATCACTTTGGTAATTTTACATTTTTGCTAGAGGATTGCTTCTGTCTATAAAATTGTCACTTTTGTTAGCCTATTTTCTAATAAAAAGAATAGCATTTCCCTTTCCCCAATGCCTGGTTGGCATATTCATCTGAAAGGAAATAAGTCACAGTGTTTAAAAGTGCAGACTCCCGAAACCAGACCTCTCGCCACTTATTATTGACTCCTTAGGTAAGTATTAAACTTTACATTAGTATTAAACTTTAAAATGAGGATGATGATAATAATAATACTTCTATTGCAAAGTCGATGTGAAGATTGAGTTACTATATAGAGAACACTTAAAAATGCCTAGGGTGTAGAAAATGTTAGCGATTTCTTTATCTATTGGTTGTTTAATAAGCATCTCAAGCTTAAGAGGTCCAAAACAAAATTTTGATCTACCCCTGATCCCCAAATCTGCCCCTTTCTTCTATAATCTCCTAAATAAAATGTACCATACTTTCACCAATTTACTTAATCCAAAAAACTACTACCTATCACTGGTTCCTCTGTCTCTCTCATCTCTCACATCTAATTCATCAGTCTTATCTTCTCAATTGGACTTTTCACTATTTCCATCACTGCTGTCCAAGTCTATAACACTGTCACGTGACTACTGCCATGGCCTCTTAAATGATCTCCCTGCCTCCCCTCCCATTCCACTTGATTCTCTTCTCTACACAGCAGCCAGCATCTCCTCCTTAAAAGACAAATCAGATCCAATTATCTCCCAGCTAAAAATTGCTCGGGTCTTCCTATAACACTTAGAATAAAATCCAAACACTTTATCCTGACCTAAAAGACCTGCATACACTGGCCCCTTGTCTCTCTGACCTCATCCCCTATAAGATCCTGTTTGCTCCATGCGTAGAATCTTCCAGCCAGTGGGTATCTTCAAACACAACAAGTGCTTCCTATCTTGGAAGTGGTACTTCCAAGTGAACTTTACTCATGCTTCTCAGGTTTTCTTTTCTCCCCTTAAGTGAGACAGGATGACTAGAGGGGCCTGGGGTTGTGTATTTCCCGTTTCCCACATGGAAGGCTGGAGAGAGCTGGTGTTCGGTATTTCCCTTCTCCCATGTGGAAGGCTATTGCTGACTAGAGTTAGATATTTCTCTTCCCCCAAGTAAGTTAGGCTCCAGTAAAACCCCAGCATGTTTTAGGCTTTGGCAAAATAGTTTCTCCCGAGGGAATGTCTTGTTAAGAAGAGCAGAGTGCTCTGGCACATTTCAAAATGGTTTCTTTTTCTCTCTTTCTGCTGGAAGCATGAGGAGATTTTTCTTGACACTCACTGTGAGGACCTGGTGGAGCACCTGGAGGTAAAAGTAAAAATAAGTGTGGGACCCCTCAGATGACTGGGTCCCCCTGGAGTTCTCAACCCTCAAGCTTGTCCACATTGAGCCTCCGGCAATTTGTCAGTTATTTTGGGTGGGCCAAAATGTTCTTTCGCTTTTTTCCATAAGATGGCCCTAGTAGCACTTAGTTGTCTTTAGCTTCATTCGAAGCAATTTTGTTAGATTATTTGTGACAGCTGTCACATCAGCGTGCGTTTAAAAAAAGACTTATGGGCTTCCCTGGTGGCGCAGTGGTTGAGAGTCTGCCTGCCGATGCAGGGGACACGGGTTCGTGCCCCGGTCCAGGAAGATCCCACATGCCGCGGAGTGGCTGGGCCCGTGAGCCATGGCCGCTGAGCCTGTGCGTCCGGAGCCTGGGCTCCGCAACGGGAGAGGCCACAACAGTGAGAGGCCTGCGTACTGCAAAAACATAATAATAATAAAATAAAATAAAAAAAGGCTTACTAAAATTGGTGAATTTTTGTGTAGCCATTTTAATATTGAAGATGGAAGGGAAAAAAGCAGCATTTTCGGCTTATTGTGCTTTATTATTTCAAGAAAGGTAAAAACAGAACTGAAACGCACAAAAAGATTTGTGCAGTGTATGGAGAATGTGCTGCGAATGATCGAACGTGTCAAAAGTGGTTTGCGAAGTTTTGTGCTGGAGATTTCTCACTGGACAATGCTCCACAGTCGGGTAGACCAGTTTAAGTTGATAGAGATCAAATCGAAACAATAACTGACCACAATCAACGTTATAGCAGATGGGAGATAGCCGACATATTCAGAATATCCAAACCAAGCATTGAAAATCATTTGCACCAGCTTGGTTATGTGAATCGCTTTGATGTTTGGGTTCCACATAAGTTAAGCAAAAAAAAACCTTCTTTACCATATTTCAGCATGCGATTCTCTACTGAAACGTAATGAAAACAAATTCCGTTTTTAAAACAAATTGTGATGGGCAATGAAAAGTGGATACTGTACAATAATGTGGAACAGAAGAGATTGTGGGGCAAGTGAAATGAACCACCACCAACCACACCAAAGGCCAGTCTTCATCCAAAGAAGGTGATGCTGTGTATATGGTGGGGTTGGAAGGGACTCCTCTATTATGAGCTCCTTCTGGAAAACCAAACGCTTAATTCCAACAAGAACTGCTCCCAATTAGACCAACTGAAAGCAGCACTCGTTGAAAAGCATCCGGAATTAGTCAACAGAAAACACATAATCTTCCATCAGGATAATGCAAGACCGCATGTTTCTTTGATGACCAGGCAAAAACTGTTACAGCTTGGATGGGAGTTCTGATTCATCCACTGTATTCACCAGACATTGCACCTTTGGATTTCCATTTATTTCAGTCTTTACAAAATTCTCTTAATGGAAAAAATTTCAGTTCCCTGGAAGACTGTAAGAGGCACCTGGAAGAGTTCTTTGCTCAAAAAGATAAAAAGTTTTCGGAAGATGGAATTATGAAGTTGCCTGGAAAATGGAAGAAGGTAGTGAAACAAAAGGGTGAATACGTTGTTCAATAAAGTTCTTGGTGAAAATGAAAAATGTGTCTTTTATTTTTAGGTAAAAAACCAAAAGCACTTCAGTTTTGGCCCACCCAATAGTTCAGGTTTTCAAACCTGACACTGGTTTCCATGGAGGTTTCTGCCTGTAGGTTTCTACACTGGTAAGTTGAGATTCTTTGTATCTTTCTGTCTGTCTCTCCAACTTAGGGGGCAGCAGTTTGCCCTGTGATCTCAATTATCTGACAGATCTAAGAAAAGTTGCTGATTTTGCAGTTTGTTCAAATTCTACTTGTTTAAGATAAATGGACTCTTTTACACTATTTTACATGCTGGACTGGAAACTGGAAGTTCCCCTTCATTGGGTGTGTGGGGGGCGCTTTTTCCAAATCAGAATTTCTTTCATGTTCTTTGTTCAACTTATAAAATGGGGGAAAGGGTTGGGGTAGAAAATGTTATTAATCATTAAAAATAAATAAAAGCATTTAAAGAATTGCACTGAGTTGATGCTTAACTCCAGCTGTAGAAATATTGGGCACAGAGAAGATCTTCTAGAGGTTTAAATTCTATAATAGTATATATAAGCAGTGGACTTACAAAATATTCCAACTAATATTTGCGTAGCATTTGTCCCTGGTTTAAGCGAGAGATTTATTGATCATAAACACAGGCTATTTGTTATCCCTATAATATGGATGAGAAACCCTGGGCATAGGAAAATTTAGTAACCATCCAAGGTCACCCTCTGATCACCTGGTGTACACTATAATAAGTCTGAAAATCTAAATTTATCAATATTTTTGGCTCCTCCATGAAAATGGGCTTAGAAATATTCCTTTTTGATTGCTTCCCCACAGAATTTATCTCCTATTGATAGGTACAAGATGAGTTAGGGAGCATGGAGGTAAAGTTAATTTTCTTGCATCTCAGGCATATTACTCATATATTTCTAGATTCATAAACACAACCAACACTGGCAATCCCCCAACTACCATATTTATCAACATACTCATTCAGGGGATGCAAATAAAGGTGTCGAATACGTAACTAAGTTCCATAATATAGGGCAAATTATTGTAATTATTTCATAAAAAGTAATTTGAATGAATAAACATATATCTATATCTATGTCTGTATCTATCTATATCCATTCTAAAACTTCACATTAAAACATTAAATATCACATTAAAACATGCCCTAAAGGAGGGCAAAGATCCAAAGCATTCTGAGAACCTGATAATTCTTCTATTGAATTATGAAGGAGAAACAGGCCCCATAAGTGACATTTCTCATTGATAATTTTTAAAAAAGAGTACACAAAATTGAGCCTCCTCCTTTTGTTGCTAAGTGTTTTATTTAACTCGCTCCTCCTCCTATCATGAAAATAGAATCAGTTCATAACACAGGGAAGAGAAGAGGTGGTGAGAGTCAATCATTTTGCTTGTTGCCAAAATATAAAGGCACCACTGGGAGAAATATGATTCCTTACTCAAAAATGCCTGCTTTACACCACATTAAATATTCTCTAATCGTTGACATTGCACAGATATCAATCTTGAAAATGCTATGGGAGAATACCAATGGACCTAGATACTATAGTGGAAAGACAAGCCAAGAGCTCCAAAAAGATGGTTTAACATAAGAATATCTGACTTTAAAGGGACAGACATAACCTTAACATACATACAGTTTTTACGTACTCATCTTCCTTTATTGCAATTGCCTTTGCGTCAATGTGTCTTTCTCCCTGTGGGCATTGTTCATGGTTTGGATCATGGCTTGTTTATCTTTGACCCCCCAATTCCAACAAATTGTTTGCCTTCAAATTTGTAATCACAAAAAATGTACTAAATGAGTAAATGAAGGAATACCTGCATTTGTAAGTCTAAGAAGTCTTTTTTCTTCTTTCTCTGGTAAAAATGGTTAAACATTTCTTAATAGTTTTCAGAATTTCTTATTCTTTTATTGTATATAGAAGAGTTGCTATCCTCATTTATAAATGGAAATATCATACATAATTCATAAAATGTAACCGCTTAAACTTATTTTAGACAAATAAAATGTGCTAGAAAGCATTGGTGTTGGAGAAAAAGGAAAAAATATTGTTGAGGTTTGATATAGAAGTTGCTTTTTTCCCCCAAGCACAGTTACACGAATCCATGAATTTACTATTGCTTTCTACTCTCAAGGAAACACAAATTAGTTAAGGATAATAAAACCGACACTCAGCTTCATGTTTGTGGGTTGACTTGCTACATGAAATCAGAATGTATTTTCTGTGGCATAATATTTTTATAGTGAAGTAGCCAAAATACCACAAATGCATAGCACGAGCAAGGAGCATTCTGGTCCTTCCAGGCATTTCTGTGGCTTGGTGTTGATAAATGCAGGTGAGATATGGGTTGCAGTCAGGATCAACTCACAACAAACAGTGACTTTTCCAAAAATATGAGTTGCTAAAACAGCTTCCCTATTACATTGGGAGAGGATGCCTATCCATCAGCAAGCTGGGACTTCAGAGCAAGTTCTCACAATTGGATGTTTTGAGTGAGCAAAAATTCAGGCCCAGAAAAATAAAAACAATAATAAAAGACACTTCGCTCATGTTTCCACAATAGCCTTGTGTGGCAAACACCAATGTAGAGCGTGACTTCCTTTTCTCTTTCCTTCTTTCCTAACTGTATATTTTTGCCTGCTATTGAATTTAAAAGGGTAAGGTGATTGATTTCTTAATTTGAGAAATGATCAAAAAGTAATGAGTCTAGTTTATGTATTTATCTCATAGAATCATTCTCACTACCTTTCTTGGCCCACCTAAAAATTATGTTTATCACTTAGTTGATTCCCTAATATATAAATCATCATTTATAAGCATGCAACTTGTCCACAAGCGTTCTTTCCTTTGTATTTTTTCCCACTAATTTCTTCTTAATTTGGTCACATCAGATAACAGCATAATGTACCTTGGAAAACACAGTGTGTGGCACATAAGATATGCTCAGTACCTTGTGGTTATTAATAGGCCATCTAAAGTAAGATACTTCTCAGCCACATAGCACAGGGAGATCAACTCGGTGCTTTGTGACCACCTAGAGGGGTGGGATAGGGAGGGTGAGAGGGAGGGAGATGCAAGAGGGAAGAGATATGGGAACATATGTATATTTATAACTGCTTCACTTTGTTATAAAGCAGAAACTAACACACCATTGTAAAGCAATTATACTCCAATAAAGATGTTTAAAAATTTTTTTTAATTACAAAAAAATAAAGTAAGATACTTCTAAAGATTAAGAAAAAGCAGAGCCTCTGATTTTTTATACTCACATGATTTTAATTTGTTATTCTATAATAAATGTGAAATATATTCTATAGTTATCTAATGCTATTACTATATTCACACTACATTTTCACTTATTCTTTGTGATTGATAGTCTAAGGTAAAATCTGTGTTTTGAGATAATGTGGCTTTTCTGAAGTTGATAAGCCTTAACGCCATTTCTCATGTGGATCAATTTCTCAGTATTCTCAAGAATATATCTTGAGAATAAGTATTTATGTGGCTCTTGACATAACAACTATGGCTCTCGTTTCATTTCAGTCAACCAAGTAGTATGGGGTCCACACATCTGGATCCACACAAATTTAAACAGTGTTGTACCATAGTTCTACTTTATATGAAAACCACTTTAACACAGTGCTGAAAACAATACTAAAACTTTTAGATTATTCTCACAGAATGAAGCTCTCAACACATCATCAATCATTTTCCTTTGTTTCACTTCCCTGTGACGTCCCTTCATACTACTCTCAACAAACTCCCTGTGGATATTTTGACCTTAAGACAACTGTCACCATTCCTATAGCTACACAAAAAGACATTTATTACAGTCAGATCAATGCAAAACTGATGCAGTTAAACCATTTTCAAATTAGTTCCCTCTCCAATTAATCTCTGATGAGTGCTTTCCACTACCTCAAAGGTTCCAACCAACTGATGTTTTGTTCTTTTGTTTTTATTTTGACAAGGACAAATTGAATTTCTCATTGCCCAGGAATACACTTGCAATGATTACAACTATTCATACTTGCATTGGTAAATATTTCATTCCTCCAGAACATTTAGTAATAGAGAACCACTCATGTTAGAAACACTCATGTTAGAAGGGCAGTTACCACGTAATCTAATTTCAGCCTTTGTATTATTTCCATTAGCAATGTAGAAAATAGTATAAGTTGATTGTAATCAAGGTGAAAATGTGAATCAAATGGGACAGGATAGATATTAGGCAATGAAACAGCTTTCAAACTTCTACACAACTTACATGGCCCTGTGAAGTCTGATAGATACTAATGATTCATTGCCCCCAATAATGGAACCAAGCACTTGGGTTCTGAAGTTAGGAAGGACTCTGGGTGGCTCAGACATAGTTGTGACAATGCCAAAACAAGCTTGGACAGGGAAACAGTAAGTCTAACCATTGATCTGGCAGAGTAAAAACCCAACGAATATGTTAATAGATGTTTGTTTTCATATTGAATATAGTCAAATCCTTTTTATGTAAATCCAACCCATTAAAGGAGACACCCTCTGAAGGAGAACAGTTGAGCAGTAGAGGTCAAGTGTGAACTGAGCCATTCTTCCTTAGAAGGAACAAGAGGCTGAACTTTTTTGATGAGTTTTCAAAATGAAATGGAAGGGAGAAGTGTATGAAAACTATGCTTCTCTTTAGGTTGTATATGCCAGCATTATTTAGCATTTGCAGAGCAAGAAAAATTTTCCTCACAAAATTTTGGTGCTCAAAGGCTGTAAAATATGAAGGTTATTAGCTAAGCATTTGCAAAAGACCTTTGAAATATTAAAATCTTAACATTTTATTTCAACAATGAGGATCCATGTAGTTGTGAAGTGTTAGGCACTGAGATTCCAATCTTTGGTTTTGGGAATTTGTCTGTGTTAAAATATATTTCGAGTGAATTTTATCTTAAAACTTTCTCTGGGTTATAGTTGCTAACATGTTGCAAGATGTATAAATTCAGTTGATATAACAAAGATGTGTATAGGTACCCTGCTAATTCCTAAGCATATCCTTCATGCTCAAAAGAAACAAAAACACATTATGCTTGATACCCAACAGGGCATAGCTCGTTGTACTGTGAGTTCTACTAATCAATGTCTCCTGATAAAACAAGATGAAAGTCATATATTGGAAAATACAAGTCAAGGCTAATAGTGCTTTCACTTAACTAGGAATGAAGTGGAACATAATTATGATAATAATAATGATAATAACAACTTTATATTGAGAACACACATAGTACCTGGTTCACAATATGGCAGTTTGGATATTCTCTTTTATTTAATCATTAAACAGATCGTAAGGTCAGTATTATCATTCCCATTTTATAGATAAGGCAACTTAACTAGCCCATCCTAAAATAATCACATAGGTGGTTAATGTGAAACTGAAACTCAAATCCAGATCTGACTGTACTAAAAGTCTATTCTCTTTTCACTCAGCAACCTTGCCTAAAAAACTAATAATAAAGTGAAACACCAGGGCTAAGGAGAGAATATGATATCTCACGTCAAGCCTATGTGCTTTCATGCTTTGAGGTCATACTCCCCCATCCCCATCGCACTGAAAACCCAGCAGTTATAAAAAAAAAGATTTCAGAGAAAACAATTAAATGATAGAGCCAAATTAAAGAAAATTGAGACAGAGCTCTCTGTGGACCTGAAGTGGAAGAGAAACCACTGTGGACTGTGTGTATGTGTGTGTGTGTGTGTGTGTGTGTGTGTGTGTGTGTGTGTACAGGGCAGAATGGCAGGGGGAGGCATGGCTGTCATTTGTCTGTTTGCACTCAAATCCATTCCCTGCTGTCTCCTGTCTATACTGCAGGTAGCTTCATTTCCCAGGCCCCCTTGACAGCTGGCTTTGGCAAGGTTGGGTCAATGAGAAGCAATGGCAAGAAATTAAAGAGCAGGAGAAAAGAACATCTATGTTACCTTAGTTCAATCTGCACCATCAGAAAGCCTTAAACACCAGGGTACACTATTATCATAGCTCTCTAGAGACCTATTTTTACTGAATTGTACTTTGGTATTGGATCCTAGACTTGTACTGAGAGCTGCAATAAGATAAACAAAAAAAAAATAAACTCTTCAGTTAGGTAGGCTAAACTGCTTTAACAAATAGACCCAAACATCTATATGTACCTCAAACATAATAGTTCATTTCTCATTCATATAACAGTCTAATATGGGTGCTCCCTGTAGGTGCACAATTCTTATCCATGTGATGATTTGGGAATATTTTGATGAAGCCCTAGGCCTTCATCATCATGTGTGTCTAATGGTAGAGGATGATGGAGATCCTGGAGATCCACACCCCTTCTTAAAAGGCTTAGCCAGAAAATAGCATTCACATCTTATGCTCACTTTCCATTCACAGGAATTCCATTCACACATGAATGGTCACATCTCACTGAAAGGAGTATTGCGGTATATGTGGCCCCTAACTAGGCAGCATCTTCCCATTGATGATTCTGGAAAGCAGAACAGAATTCTGTGGACAGGGGCACACTCTCTGCCACACTGTACTTGCTACGTGTAGAGGACATTGATTATGACTTGGAAAAGATAAAGGTGTAAAATTTCTTTCAAATATAAGCCAGAGTAAGCTTTTCTTTTCTTAAGAAATTGATATACCTTTCGTTTTGAATAATGTAAATCATGTAAATGTACATGACTTGGTTGGTTGGTTGTTCAATTACTATTTTCTTAATTTTTCTCTTTTGCTTTGACCAAAGGGAATCTTAAATCAAATTGTGAATGAAATTTAATAACTGGGCAGGATCTTAAGACTTGTATAAAATAAAAATTATATATTTATTGTATATGAACAAGATAAAGCATTCAAAAGGACAAAATGATGTCAACATTTTGACTCCTCTTTCTAGATTCAACAACTTTTATAAGACTTTTCAGTACACTTCCAGAGCTATTCCATGCATATACAAGCATATGCATTTTTTCATTTTCCTAAAATGTGGTTTTCTCTGTCTATATACATATTTCTTACATGTTTGTTTTTAACTTTATACTTCTAATTATTTTACTTTTTTTTTTTTTTTGCGATAGGTGGGCCTCTCACTGTTGTGGCCTCTCCCGTTGTGGAGCACAGGCTCCGGACGCTCAGGCTCAGCGGCCATAGCTCACGGGCCCAGCCGCTCCGCGGCATGTGGGATCTTCCTGGACCGGGGCACGAACCCGCGTCCCCTGCATCGGCAGGCGGACTCTCAACCACTGTGCCACCAGAGAAGCCCTAATTATTTTATCTTTTTATTGCTGCTGTAAATAGGGTCATGGGGCCTTTCCTTTATAACATATTCCAATTGTTTATTATATAATATGTGAATGCTACTAGTTTTTTAGCTGCTTCTTTTAGATTTTACAAGTATACTGTACCATCAAATCTTCTATAATAATTACAATGTTACTCCAACCTCAACAATGTTATTCCTATTATTTATTTACCTTATTTAGCTAATACTTCTAGAACAATCTTAAATAATAGCTATGATAGCATATTTGTCTTGTCCTAACATTACTGCGAGTGTTCCTAAAGTTCCCCTTTTAGCATTTTCCTCTTAAAATATTTTTTTTTCTCTTGTATGGTAGAATTTATTTAATTTATACTCAATGAATTTAAATTTATTTTTAGTGCTATTTGTTGTCAGGTTTGGTTATAAAAGTTATGCTAAGCTGAGTAAAACAATTCAGAAATTTATTTTCTTTTTCTATGCCATAGTGCACTTAAATAAATGAGTTTTCCACTCCATACACTAAAACATACTCTTGGCCTAATGCTTTAGCGTGGAGAGGGAAGACATTAACACAATACAAATTCTTTCCTTGTTTTTATGACATTAGAACTATTTACTTGGGGGTGTGGGTTGTTTTGGAAATTTATCTTTCCTAGAAAATCTCCCATTTTGTCAAGATGTGCTAAGTTTTTGAATGAGGTTAAAAGACATTACGTGGACCTTTTAGATTCCTCCCAATCTATAGTTACTTCCCCCTTCTCAATTCTTATCTGTGTATTTGTGATTTCTCCTCTTGTTTTTCCTTGAGTAGGTTATTTGCTTACCTAATTTTTAAGGAACTTGGTCTTGGATTTATTCAGTAGCTCTAATTTTTTTTCCATTTTCTAATTTATTAATTTCTGCTTTTCTCTTGCTACTATATTCTTTCTCCTTTCCTTTAGACTATTTGTTGTTCCTTTCTACCTTCCTGGAAATGCTCAATCCACTTCTTTTTATTATTTCTTCTTTATGAATATAAATATTTAGGCTGAGAATTTTCCTAGATTCTGATATGGGTGTTTTAATTTCATTTTCTAAGTATTTTTTTATTTTGATTTTCTTTTGTTGTTTAAGGAAGAAGTTTTGTTTGGTTTTAATTTCTAAATGGAAGCATCTGTTACTTTCTTATTTTGTCATTATTTCTGCTGGTATTACATTGTGATCAGAGAATGTTGTTTGTATTATTTCTCCCATTTTACATGTATTTAGATATTTTTAATGTCTTGTATGTAATTAAATTTTGTGAATGGTCATTGAACTTGTAAATAAGCCACATATTTTGTTTCCAAGTTACAGACAACGTTTGTCATATCAGTTAGCACTATCATATCTTTTCTTTTGTTTTGTCTGTGTCTTCAGTACCCTTAAAAATCTTTATCCACTAAATCTATCAAGGGCTAAGAGAGTGAATAAAAATCAGGTACCAATGTTGTCTCTCTATTTTTGTGTGCGTTTGAGTTTGTTTTTGCTCTAAGAATGGCAATGCTACATTTTTGGCAAATAGTTATTCACGTATGTCATATTTTCATTGCAGAGTATACTCTTTATCATCACTGAGGACTCTTCTAGGTCTTTTAGTGTTTGTGCCTGGTTTTCAACCATTTTTGATATAATAATATGTGTCCCTTTATTTTATTTTCTTTTGTCTGGTATGTTGTTATCTATCATTTAATTTTCAATATTCCTGAGTCACTTTGAGTTAAATAAATCTCTTTTTTTTGCTGGTTTTGCTTTGTGATCCAATTTGAGAATTCTATTCTACTAATAGATGAGTCCAGTTCATTTGTATTTATTAATATGGCTTGTACGTTTATTCTCAGTCATGTCACCACACTTTATATTATGTTTTCTGTTTTATAGTATATTTTAACCTTCCCAATGTTTTATTGTTCTGATCAAACTGTATTTTCTTTGGCTCTGGTATTTTATTTATTTCTACTTTATTAGATGCACTGTTAAACAATGCTTAAAAATGTATTGTTGGGCTTCCCTGGTGGCGCAGTGGTTGAGAGTCCGCCTGCCGATGCAGGGGACATGGGCTCGTGCCCTGGTCCGGGAAGATCCCACATGCCACAGAGCAGCTGGGCCTGTGAGCCATGGCCGCTGAGCCTGTGCGTCCAGAGCCTGTGCTCCGCAACTGGAGAGGCCACAACAGTGAGTGGTCCGCGTACCACACACACACACAAAATGTATTGTTTTACAAGATGGAGGAAAATACTTATGTGGATAAATGTGTGCATGTAGAATATATACTTATTTATGTACATGTGTCCATTTATAAATTTCTAGGTCGATCAAAAAATTTTACATTGTTCATATCACATATGGCCAGAGAGGCAATTCTACAAGAGAAAGAACACTGGAATAAGACTCAAAAGACCTGGATTCTTGTTCTGGTTCCAAATTGTACTAGCCAGAATACTCTGGGGATATAATTAATCTTCTCTATAATATTGATAATATTTCTTTTATGGTAAAAGTTCTTTAAAAGGTAAAGTCTTTTAAAGTGTTCTTCTAGAAATACCAGCTCTCGGTCTATTTTTTAAATTTCTCGTATAATCACCCAAACAATAAAATTAAAAGTCAAAACTTTAACCTTAACATTATGAACGAATCTGACTTGGAAATCCTCATGTACACAGATTCAGAAACAAAAATAGTTTGTAACCCCATTGAATTTGATCAGATCAGTAACCCTCTGCAATGATTTTGACATTTGTCCATTCAGAGGTCACCCTGACAGGGCATATAATCGGCATAAGCACTTCTGGTGACTTTTAAGTACGAGGGACAGAAGGCACCTGATGATGACCACAATGAGAACACGTCCCTGTGTCTGTTATCAATGGCAGCAGGTATCTTTGGGCCTGGAAAGTAATAGGGTGGGAGTCCCTCAGTCATTTAGAATTAATCATGAGGCGGCTACATATTCACAACATGAAAATAAAATAACAAAACTCCTCACACAAAAAAGAGATCAGAAGATGAACCAGGGTGTGAAATGTAATGTGAGCTTAGCTGGTGTCTGGGCTACTACATCATCCCTCTGTCCTTTGTTGCGCCTCAAATGTTGTGCCTCAAAATAGAAAACAAAGGCCACTGGCACCTCCTGTGTGACAATCTAAATCTACATTAATTTACAATCTCAGTTCCCGTGTCACCTAGGAACCTCACGGACATAAATCATGGCTGTAATGTTACTGTAAATAACGGCTCATCGGGCTGTTGTTGATTCATTAACGTCTCACTGTTTCTAACAACACTTCATTTCATGACACAGGGGATCTCTACAGGCATAAAGAAAAAGACTCTAAGGATCTTTCGCAGCACACATCACTGTACGTTACATGAAAGGCTGTTCTTTTAGAAAAGAATAGCACACTATGGCTTTTAGAGGTAAATTAAACTAATTGGCTATTATAACCGGAAAAGTGGTTATATCTTGTAAATTAGTATGTGTACAAGACAAACATATACCTTAAAAGTCACAAGATACTTCTATAGAATTAAAAATTGAAATTCTACTAAAGAGTAGAAAGAAAGTTGCAACTAATTACTGCCTTCTAAGTGCACTTAGATATGCTCTCTTTTGGGATCCTTACAGAAAATCTGTACGGTGTATGTTAATGTTCTTATTTCACAGGTGAGAAAACTGAGGTACAGAGAGGTTAAGTATGTTTTCTAAATCCATTCAGCTTAGGGAATAGTAAATACAGGTATCAAACCCTGGTGTGTCTGATTCCTAAGTCCTCTTTCTTTCCAGTACACCACACTATTTCCTCTAGGGCCTATTAAATAAGAGGTACCCATCTATGCAACACAGGATATTTAAAACAGATAATGCAGAGTCTGTAACACTAATTATTTTAAAAGTTAACTGATTAGAGTTCATGAATAAGTACAAGACAGAAGTATGAGGAGAGGTTTAAGATAGTAGTAAGGGATTTAAATAAAATTGATTTACAAAATTCACAAAAGATTTCATTAAAAATGGCATTTCAAACAGTTTTTAAAGAACTGGGAGAATTTTGTAAGGAGAATCTATATTATTAAACATACCTTATAAACTGTGAAATTGGATGCGCTGTTTACTTGCTTTTTGTAGACACGTGGCAAACAATTTCCATTTTACCTGGTGTGTTTGTGAAAGAAGTTAAGCCTTTGGCAGATAAGAGATTCTTGAAGGTAAGATTTACTAAATCTACACTGAGGATGTGCCTGGAAAAAATTTGCAGGCATTTTTCTAAAAATCTAGATTATCATATTTGTACCTTAGCCAAATTTAAAGTAATGAATCTGTTCTTGTTTATAAATGAACACTCCAAAAGTTTCAACAAACCACCGTCCACAAAGAAGAATTTAGCATCAAGGTATGCCAATTAAAGCTCTGAGGTATATATTACAACATGTATATATTTAACACCTGGATAACTTGTTGACATGTGCTGTTGGGAAATGTCTCCAGCAGTCTGAAATTCAGCTGTGTCAAGGTTCTGGGGTTAAAATTGGACTCAAAAGACCTCAACAAACCTGGTGATCTTTAGGACAGTGGGCCAAATTCTTACATACAACTGCTACTGACATCAGGGAAAGGGATCAGACTTCAGTGAAAGATGACCTTGAGTGATTTGGAGTAGCACTTGTCTTCAAATCTACTATTTAATTCATTTAAAGCTAACTGAGCCCATGTAAGAAGGCAAAAGTTGTGTTTCAGCATCACGAATGAATAATATTTTTTGCATCTATAGAAATCCCCCAACAAAAACATGCATAAATGGAGTCATCTGCTTGATTTTTTCTCATGACAATGACCATGGCACTCTCCAAGGAAGTCCATAACAAGGTGGGATACTTCTGCTTGCTGGAGAATGATTTCTTCTTTTTAACTTTTTTTAAAATCAAAATTTCTTACCTGCTTTAGGTTTAGGCTAAACTATATTTTCACTTTTTCTCAGAGTAGCTTTGTTTTTTGTTCCGTTTGTAATTTATGTTCCTCATGTGTTACATGTTTTTATAAATCTCTTTTTCATTGATGTAACAGTGACATGTCCTCTTTCTCAACTGCAAAAGAAGATAGCCAGTTTTTCAAAGGGATAGGAAAACATTTACTTACTGCTTGTTTCTTTGTTTCTCTATTTCAATCACTTTCACATATGCTGGAAGCTAAACACAATGGTAGCTGGAAGCTAAACACAATGGTAGCTGAAAGTGACATTTAATGTTTCAAAGCACACTGGAAAGGTGATGTCCATCTCTGTAGGAATCAGGAAGCTCCACTATGAGAGTCTAGGAGCAGTGGGTGTGCATCGGAAGTTCCTGGCCAAGTTCACATCTACAATCATCCTGCTTCCTTTAGCAATCTTCACTCTTGTTCTTCTCTCCCCATCCTTGATGCTCCAAACAGAACTGCCCTCACTTCCTATCTATCACATCCATACTCACTTTTAATCCTTTTTATGTGCATTTACTCAGATACCATCTATTGTGAATGACTAACAAGGCTCAGTTAGAAGACCTTTATATCATTATAGATCATTTCCTATCCTTACTGAGCACTTACATTGCAAATGCCTGCTTACTGGTCTGAATCTCATCCCTTATTGAAAGCTCACTGAGAAGGACATACTTTGTTGGTCTTGTTCACAATTATATATCTCACAGTGTCTGGCACATGGTAGGCATTCAGTAAATATCTACTAAATGAATAAATGAGTGAATGAATGAATGAATGACTTTCATACCTGTACGAGGAACACTAGAGTAATACTTGCTGACTTTATACATAATTGGTATTATTGATCAAATCTAATGTTATTGTAGTAAAAGATCAGAGAAAGAAAATATAACAGTATTACAACTTTTCAATAAGCTAGATAATAGATCTAAGCAATTTGGGCATAGGTGGAATTTCCTATACATCCAGAATTTTAAAAATCAGCTTTCTTGGGCTTCCCTGGTGGCGCAGTGGTTGGGAGTCCGCCTGCCGATGCAGGGGACGCGGGTTCGTGCCCCGGTCCGGGAAGATCCCACGTGCCGCGGAGCGGCTGGGCCCGTGAGCCATGGCCGCTGGGCCTGCGCGTCCGGAGCCTGTGCTCTGCAGCGGGAGAGGCCACAACAGTGAGAGGCCCGCGTACCGCAAAAAAAAAAAAAAAAAAAAAAAAAAAAAAACAGCTTTCTTGATATTTCTGGATTTATCTAATTATTCTAGCGTCCATCTGGTCTAGTCTTTCTTAAGTTATTAAACATTCCAGAGAAGTTCAACAGGAGATAAAGTCCACTGAGCATTCATGCTGATTCCTTACCCTGGCCTGAAGAGCTGGATAGAAAAGTGACAGCTTTAGGACCACACACCTGAGATAGTATTCTTTCTCAATACTCACCTGTAACTACACCTAGCCAGAATGTGTGTGACTGCTTCTCATTGATAGAGTTATGTCAGGCATCCAGCCATATAGATCACTTTTAGAAGCTCCAGTGCACTCCTTGCTAAATACTGATGGATTGAATGAGACATCTTTAACCTTTACTCTGCTTTCTACTTTCTGACATCTGTTAATGACACATTCACAAATTTAATGCAATTTCAACTCTGAGATAGACTGGAATGTAGAATATTTTGGGATCTTGGGGCTAGGGAAGGGAAAGAAACAAAATGTTGGAGTTTAAAAAAAAAAAAGGACTGTGAATGGAAAGGGACCAGGACAGCAGGGGAGTAAGGTTGTCACGTATAATGAAGATTTAGTGCTTCAGCAATAAATCTAATTCAGCTAGAAGAGCACACTGCCAAAACACCGTGCAAGAAATACCCCCAAGGTATCCAAAGGGGTCTCTTTAAACCCTGTTCACTTCACATTGCATATTTGAACACAGACAGTTGGAGTTCAGAGAGCCCACATCTGGGTCACTGTGCAAATCCCCACTCTCCTTTAAAAAAATAAAATACACGCATTCCACCCACTCTAGACTTTTTCTACTGCTCAATCTGCCAAGGAAAACTAATTCATTTTGGATTACAAAAGCCAAAACACAAAGTGGAACGAACCCGCACAGAGTCATGCTCTGCTACTTTATGTATCCAAAGAAAGAAAAGTATTCAAAGCCCCAGTTCTCAGATTACTACTCCATCAGGCAACTGTACCTAAGACTTTTTTTATTATCCTTGTTTTCTGCGATGAGGACCAGAACTCTCCAAGAAATCATGAGCTTTAACAAAGCAATATCCAGCACCATTCACTTCTCTTGCATTTAATGTAGAATTAAGCGCCATACTCACAGTCTGACATGGTATGATTTTTGTACATTTTTGGTTCATCATGATAATTTAAGGAGAAAGGCTTTGTAAACTTTAAAATGCTATCTCTAAAGAGAAAGGTTTTATAATTATAAATCGCTCTCTTCTCATTTTTATTTTACACCTTGATGTTTTAGTATAGGAAAGCAAATATGTGTAATTGTCTCGTTATTTGGATTCTGTAGACCAATTCTTTATATTGAAGTTGCTGTATGGAAAAAATGTTCTCTGAGTTTTCCAAAATCATTCAATTGAAAAAGAAATAATATCTAAGTAGGTGCTTACTAAGAGAGTTCCATCACAATCATTATAGTAATAGAGAAAACCAAGGTGAAACAACTCAATTTTTGCTTCTAGTAGGGGTGATCCAGGCAAACTTCAATAAACTATTCTCCCTTCAACCTTTATTTCAGATGGCTAATACAAACATCAAAACAATAGGCTAAGAAGAGAAAAGGCCCCCTACCCTCATTTATCTTATTTTTATTTTATTTAAGATCATGTTTTCTTTTAGTGAGAGGTCAAGATAATCAAGAAGTCTAAATTATGGTCCCCACCCTCAAGTTGCTTTCTATCTAGTTGGGAGACAGGTATAAGCACTTGATGAGTTAAATAGCAATACATCTTAGATGTAGCAGCCAACAATGTAGCGATACCACAACAGAAATTCAGACAATAATTACTGAAATGGTAGATCATTGTAAACCACAGTGGTTTACACAGTTTCTCTGTGAAATACTGCTGATGCTACAACTTGCACAGAACTGTTCAAACTATTTGATTGATGCAGTTGATGTGAAAAAATGTCCTAAACAATTCTATAATGACTCAACAAATATTTATATATGTAATGAGAACTTGAATCAATAGAAGTGTTGTTGATAGTAACAATACTATCACTAAAAAAATGGAGTTTACAAAATATTTTTTACCTACTTTATTGCATCTTATCCCTCCTTATAAAGCATCAAGTATCCTTATCTGATGAAAGCTAAGGTTGGGAGAAAATGAAGAGACTGCCCAAATTTACATTAGTTCATGGTGGTTTTGATTCAATTTTTATCTTTTGATTACTAGTTAAATGTCATTTCCACTATAGAATTATCATAAGGAAAACAATATTTATATGACTCAATGACATTTTAAGCTTGATGATAACTAAGGACTGACCACATAATTTCTGAATTGTAATAATTAACATTTACAGGATACTAAGTTAGAGCTAAGAATATTTACATATACTACCTCATTAAATCCTTATAGTAATTTGCTGTTTGGGACACTTTTATTATTCCCATTTAGCATATGGAAAAACCGAGTAAGAGTCAAAATTCTAACCCTGGCCTATGCAGGGTCCAGAGGTTTCCTCCATGGTCACCTATGCACAATCTTGGCATGTTGGTTTATATTAATAGGAAAAGGCTCTTCATAGCAAAATTTTTTCTTTAGCACCTGTACATTAGATTGAATTTGAACCCACAACATCATAATTATGCTGAATAATTTGATGGCTTACCACACTTCGGAAGTTAGCCTATAATCACTTTACATTCAACCTCAGAATAAAAGAAATCATGTTAATATAAAATATTGGAAAAGTTTTAGAAGAAAAGATCTCAGTTATGCATAGAGTTCACAGGTATATTCAATCTCTAAGTTAGGTGAAGCAAAGCTAGAATGGCATCTAGTAAGATAAAACAAAATAAGCCTCTAGGTATTAAACAATTTTATGACTGTTGGAGAATACTTTCTAATTCTATCAGCTGTGAATTTCTAGTATCAATCCAAATGTTTTTAAAACGTCAGGAACCATATTTAAAATTCTTCTCAGTTCAATTAAAATGAAATTAACTATGGAAAACATTGTGCTATTTTCCTATACTTCTAACAAATATTACTATGTTTAATTAATGATTATCAGATTTACAGCTGGTAAAATAAGAAAGCAATCAACGTACACCTGAAAGAGAATTCTGGTCCCAGATTCCATATATTCTAAACCATAGCTTTCTGTGCCCTAGAGAGTTTTCAATTAGCTTCAAAATAACTAAAAATATTCCTTAGTTATGAGAGGTCTATGAGCCAAAAGTTCTTTGAAACCACACAGATCCTTAGTTGTACTAGTAGAAATACTTATTCAGTAGTTTTGGGGTGGCCCTGGAGTATTCAGATTTTTAAAATTTTTCTCTTATTTAATAATCCAGCATCAATGAGGGGATCTGCATCTGGAAACTCCTGGGATAGAACATTTCATTACCTGACCATACTGATGCACCAGGTGTTATATTTATAGTGAAATTTTATTTATAGTGAAATTTATAGTGAAAATAAATTTAATATGAACAGTTTAGAGATAGCATTTTATGGTGGGTTAGTTTATGGAAAAAGTGGCATAAATCAGATCTAATCTTAATATGGTAAATTTTGGGATTATTATTATATTCCTGATCTTCCGCTCAGTATTAACAGAATTGACCACAAACACCACATTAATTCAACTACAATGTAATTGTCTCTATACTGTAAAAAATATTTTTTGCCTCACTTTTAGTTATTTTACTAATAATCAATATAGCATAACAGGCACAGATAAAAACATAAATGAATCAAAGTAATATATAAAGAGAGAAAATTAGACAGGCCTTAAATAACTAAACCAAGATGTTTAGACTTAAATGTAACTAGTAAAGATTCAATGCAATATATATTTTTAAGCCTATAGCACCCCGTATTCCCAGGCAGTCTCCCATCCAAGTACTAACCAGTCATTGCAATATTTTAAACAGGGAACTAATATGATTGAACTTGCATTTTAGAAAAGCACTCAAGAAGCAATTGTGGAGGATGGACTTGAGGAGGAAGAGATTCGCAGCAATAGGAACAGTTAAGAGAACATAGAGAAGCCAAGAATAATAATAACTAACATTTAAATAATGCTTACTCTGTGCCAGACCACATTCTAAGCAATTTACACATATTACCTCATTTAATCTTCACTACAACCCTTTGAAATAGTGCTATCAATTGGCCTTTTTGGGGTAATAACCCAAAACATAGTGCCTTAAAATAACAACAATTTGTTTAGCACAAGAGTCCATAGGCTGGCAGTTCTTCTGATCTTGGCCAGCATCACACATTCTCTGTGGTCAATGTCTAGGTTGGCTGAGGTCTGGCTGGTCTAAGATGGCTTCAGTTGGGAAGGTTTCTCTCTGAACCACGTGGTCACTCCTTCCCCAGAAAGTTGGGTCAAGTTTTGAGAGAACATAAGTATTCAAAGACTTTTAAGACCTAGGTTTAGAATTTACACACTATCATACCTTCTTCATTCTATTGATCAAAGCAGTTCACAGTACGGCCCTGATTCAAAGGTGGAAAAATTAACTACCTTTTAAAATTTTTTATATTAAATGTAGTTGGCATACAACATTATGTTAGTTTCAGGTTTACTACTCAATGATTTGACATTTGTATACATTATGAAATGATTACTACAATAAGTCTAGTAACCATCTGCCTCAAATAATAAGTTTCCTTTGCTGTGCAAAAACTCTGTAGTTTGATGTATCCCATTTTTGCTTTTGTTTCCCTTGTCTGAGGAGACATATCCGAAAACAATTGCTAAGACTGATGTCAAAGAGCATACTGCCTATGTTTTCTCCTAGGAGTTTTATGGTTTATTTAAGTCTTTAATCTATTTTGACTCAATTTTTGTATACAATGTGAGAAAGTAGTCCTGTCTGATACTTTTGCATGTAGCTGTCCAGTTTTCCCAACACCATTTATTGAAGAGACTGTCTTTTCTCCATTGTATATTCCTGCCACTTTTGTCATAGATTAATTGACCATATAAGTGTGGGTTTCTTTCTGGGTTCTCTATTCTGTTTCATGGATCTATGTGTATACTATGTGTATAGTACTGGCACACAGTACTATACTGTTTCAAACACTGTGGCTTTGTAATATAGTCTGAAACCAGGCTGTGTGATATATATATACCTCTGTTCTTCTTTCTCAAACTTATTTTGACTATTTGGGATCTTTTGTGTTTCACAAATTTTACTTATTTTTTAATTAATTTTTATAGAAGTGTAGTTGATTTACAATGCTGTGTTATTTTCTGCTGTACAGCAAAGTGAATCAGTTATACATATACATATATCCACTCTTTTGTAGATTCTTTTCCCATGTAGGATATTAGAGTATTGAGTAGAGTTCCCTGTGTTATACAGTAGATTCTTATTAGTTATCTATTTTATATATAGTAATGTGTATATGTCAATCCCAATCTCCCAATTTATCCCTCCCCCCCTTCCCCCTTGGTAAACATAAGTTTGTTTTCTACATCTGTGACTCTATTTCTGTCTTGTAAATAGGTTCTTTTGTACCATTTTTTTAGATTCCACATATAAGTGATTATCATATGATATCTGTCTTTGTCTGACCCTTCACTCAGTATGACAATCTCTAGGTCCATCCATGTCACTGCAAATAGCATTATTTGATTCTTTTTTATGGCTGAGTAATATTCTATTGTATATAAATTTTAGAATTATTTGTTCTAGGTCTGTGAAAAATTCCATTGGTATTTTGATAGGGATTGCATTGAATCTGTAGATTGCCTTGGGTAGTATGGTCATTTTAACAATATAAATTCTTCCAATCTATGAGCATTGTATATCTTTTCATTTGTTTGTGTTGTCTTCAATTTCTTTCATCATTGTCTTGTAATTTTACAAGTACAAGTCTTTTACCTCATTGGTTAGGTTTATTCTGAGGTATTTTATTCTATTTGATGCAGGTATATATGTGATTATTTCTTAATTTCTCTTTCTGATAGTATGTTAGTGTATAGAAATGCAACAAATATCTGCATACTAACTTTGTATCCTGCAACTTTACTGAATTCATTTATTAGTTCTAATAGTTTTTTGGTGGTGTCTTTTGGATTTTCTATATACAGTGTCATGTCATATGCAAAAATGACAGTTTTACTTCTTCTTTTCCAATTTGGATTCCTTTCATTTTCTTTTTCTTGTCTGATTGCTGTTGCTAAGACTTCCAATACTATGTTGAATAAAAGTGGTGAGAGTGGGCATCCTTGTCTTATTCCTGATCTTAGAGGAAATTTTTTCAGCTCTTCACCATTGAGTATGATGCTGACTGTAGGTTTATCATTTATGGCCTTTATTATGTTGAGGTATGTTCCCTCTATATCACTTTGTTGAGAATTTTAATCATAAACGAATGTTGAATTTTGTCAAAAGCTTTTTTTGCACTTATTGAGACATTCATTATTTTTATTCTTCAATTTGTTAATGTAATATATAGCATTGGTTGATCTGTGAATACTGAACCATCCTTGCATCTCTGGGATAAATTACTCTTGATTATGGTGTATGACTTTTTAATGCATTGTTGAATTTGGTTTGCTAACATATTGCTGAGGATTTTTGCATCTATGTTCATCAGTGATACAGTGATATTGGCTTGTAATCTTTTTTCCTGTGGCATCCTTATCTGGTTTTGTTATCAGGGTAAGGCTGGCTTTGTAGAATGAGTTTGGAAGCATTCCCCCCTCTTCATTTTTTTTTGTATGGGGGGAATAGTTTGAGACGAATTTTTCTTTAAATGTTTTGTAGAATTCACCTGTGAAACCTCTGGTCCTGAACTTTATTTGTTGGGAGTTTTTTATTATTATTACTGATTCAAATTCATTGCTGATTATCAGTCTGTTCATATTTTCTATTTCTTACTGATTCAATCATAGGAAACTGTACATTGCTAAGAAATTATGCATTTTTTCTAGGTTGTCCATTTTATTGCCATATAATCATTCGTAGCAATCTCTTATGATCCTTTGTATTTCTGTGGTGTCAGTTGTAATTTCTCCTCTTTTATTTGTAACTTTATTTATTTGGGCCCTCTTTTTTTTTTTTTTTTTTTTTTTTTTGATGAGTCTGGCTAAAGGTTTATCAATTTTGTTTATCTTTTCAATGAACCAGCTCTTAGTTTCACTGATCTTTTCTATTATTTTTTAGTCTCTATTTCATTTACTTCTGCTTTGATCTTTATTATTTCTTTCCTCTTACTAATACTGCTCTTCTTTTTCTAGTTCCTTTAAGTGTAATATTAGATTGTTTATTTGACATTTTTCTTGTTTCCTAAGGTAGGCTTGTATCACTATAAACTTCCCTCCTAGAATACTTTTGCTGTGTCTCATGGATTTGGGGCTGTTGTGTTTCCATTTTCATTCGTCCAGGTATTTTTTATTTCCTCTTTGATTTCTTCAGTGAGCCATTGGTTGTTTAGTAGCATATTGCTTAGCTTCCATGTGTTAGTATTTTTACAATTTTTTTCGTGTAGTTGATTTCTAGTCTCATACATTTGTAATTGGAAAAGATGCTTGATATGATTTCAGTCTTCTTAAATTTATTGAGACTTCTTTTGTGGCCTAGCATGTGATCTATTCTGGAGAATATTCCTTGTTCACTTGAAAAGAATATGTATTCTGGGCTTTTGTAAGGAATGTTCCATATATATATATGTTAAGTACATCTGGTCTAATGTGTCATTTATGGCTTTTGTTGCCTTATTTTCTGTCTGAATGAGCTGTCCATTGAGGCAAGTGGGGTGTTAATGTCCTCCACTATTATTGTGTTATTCTCAATTTCTCCCTTTATGCTTGTCAAGACTTGCTTTATGTGTAAGTGCTCCTATGTCAGGTGCTTATATATTTACAATTGTTATATCTTCTTGTTGAATTGATCCCTTTATCATTATGTAATGTACAATTTTGTATCTTGTTACATTCTTTGTTTTAAAATCTATTTTGTCTGATGTAAGTATTGCTACCCCAGCTTTCTTTTATTTCCATTTACATGGATATTTTTTCCATCTCCTCACTTTCAATCTATTTGTGTCTTTAGATCTGAAGTGAGTCTCTTATAGGCAGCATACATACGGGTCATGTTTTTTAATCCATTCAGCCACTCTATGTCTTTCAATTGGAGAATTTGGTCTATTTACATTTGAAGTAATAATGGATTGGTGTATACTTATTGCCATCTTGTTAACTATTTTCAGGTTGTTTTTGTATTTCTTTTTTTCACCTTTTTTCTTCTTTTGAATTGATGCCTATCTTTAGTGATGTTTTAATTTCTGTCTTTTTTGTGTGTATCTATTATAGGTTTTTGGTTTGTGGTTACCGTAAAGTTTGTATATAAAGTTGATAATCTATTAATTTTGAATGCATTATAGCAACACTGCAGTTTACTCCCCCTACCCATGTTTAATGTTCTTTTCACACCATATTTTACATCGTTTTGTTTTCTGTATCCCTTAACTTCTTATTGTGGGTATAGATGATTTTCTTTACTTTTGCCTTTTAACGCTCCTACCAGCTTTTTATGTGGTTGATCTCTTACCTTTACTGTATGTTTTCCTTTAGCAATGAGAATTTTTCCTTCTGTAATTTTCATATTTCTGGTTGTGGGCTTTTCTTTTTTTTTTTTTTTTTTTGCGGTATGTGGGCCTCTCACTGTTGTGGCCTCTCCCATTGCGGAGCACAGGCTCCGGATGCACAGGCTCAGTGGCCATGGCTCACAGGTCTAGCTGCTCCACAGCATGTGGGATCTTCCCGGACCGGGGCACGAACCCATGTCCCCTGCATTGGCAGGTGGACTCTCAACCACTGCACCACCAGGGAAGCCCTGCGGTCTTTTCTTTTCTGATTAGAGAAGTGCCTTTAACATTTCTTGTAAAGCTGGTTTAGTACTGACGAACTCTTTTAGCTTTTGTGTGTTTGTAAAATTCTTTCTCTTTCCTTCAAATCTGAATGATAGTCATGGGGGTAGAGTATTCTTGGTTGTAGGTTTTTTCCCTTTCATCACTTGGAATATATCATGCCACTTCCTTCTGGCCTGAAATATTTCTGCTGAAAAGTCAGCTGATGTTCTCATGAAGTTCCCAGATATGTAACTAGTTGCTTTTCTCTTCTCTTTTAATATTCTCTCTTTACCTTTAATTTTTGCCATTTTAATTAAAATGTGTCTTGGTGAGGACATCTTTGGGTCCATCTTGTTTGGGGCTCTCTGTCCTTTCTGAAGCTGAATATCTGTTTCCTTGCCCAGGTTAGGAAAGTTTCCAGCTATTATTTCTTCAAAAAAATGCTTTCTCCCCTTTCTCTCCCTTTTCTCCTTCTGGAACTCCTATAATGTGAGTGTTAGTGTGCTTGATGTTGTCCCAAAGTTCTCTTAAACTGTCCTCATTGTTTCAATTCTTTTTTTCTGTTCAGCTTGGATGATTTTGACTACTCTCTCTTCCACTTTCTAGATTTATCCCTCTGTATCATCTAATCTACTGTTGATTCCTTCTAGTGTATTTTCAATCCAGTTATTGTATTCTTCAGCTCAATTCAGTTCTTCTTTATATTTTCTAACTTAAAATTCTCACTGTGTTCATCACTGTGTTCATCTATTCTTCTCCCAAGTTTGTTGAGCATCTTTATAATAATCACTGTTCATCTCTACTTTGTTTAGTTCTTTTTCTGAAGTTTTGTCTTGTTCCTTCATTCAGAATATATTTCTCCATCTAATCATTTTGCCTAAATTTCTGTTTATTTCTATGTATTAGGTAGGTCAGTTAAATTTCCAGATTTTGAAAAAGTGGCCTTATGTAGGACACATCCTATAGGACATAGCAGCACACTCTCCTCTGGTCACCAGAGCTATATACTCTAGGGGTGCCCCTACATGAGCTGTGAGGACCCTTCCTATGGTAGGGCCAACACTAGAGGTATGCTGGTAGGTGGGCTGGCCCCAAGCCCACAGTGGCTGCCAGCCTGGTGGTAGGCAGGGCATAGTCCCAGTGCAACTGGCTGCAAAGCTTGAGGTGGGGAAGTGTTGGCTGGCACTGGCCCACTGGCAAGTGGGGTTGGGTACTAGGGTAGCTGGCTGTGGAATCAAGGGGGCCCAGGGCTGGTGCCATCAACTTCAACTCTTGATCATAGGAGCTTCAAAATCACATTGCCAGGGGAAGAGTAGAGAGAGGAGGAAAAGATTGTGGTGATGGTTGATGTCTACCTTTGGTAGGTATTATTACCATGCCTCTTTTGCAGATGGGGAAACAGAAACACAGATTTGTTAGCTAATTTACCTTGTTATTCCCCAAACAGTATAGCTTCAGTGTCTGTTGTCAAAGGAGTTTTCTTATATGTCTCTACATTTTTAATGAATGGAAGATGGTTAGGAAAGTATTAGCAAGAAAAATCAATATAATTTAATGAGTGATTAGATTTGGGAACAGTCAGAGAAGGAATAAGAGGATTCAAATCTGGAAAAGTGACACTATTAAGAGGAGTCAGCATTTATTGATTACATTAACCATGAATTAAGTAATATAGAAGTATAAAACATTCAAGACTGAGCTACCCTCAGGTTATTCAAGTGGATATGTTTATTGGGCTGCTGGACGTGGAGTGTTTCACTCAAAAGAAAGAGATCTGGATAGAAATACAGATTTCAGCTTCACATAGTTGGTTTGGTAATTGAAAACATGAGACAGGATGAAGAGACCCAGAAAGAGCTTAAATAAGGCCAAGGACAAAATCTAAAGAAGTATAGAGGCAATGCAGAAGAAGAGGAGCCTTCCAAGGAACTTTCAGATGATAAAAACAGTGCACAAGCTCCTGGCAGAAACACATGTAAATTTAAATCCATTTGTGATATAACATCATACTAAGATTCAAATTATTTCTATAAAATATTTAAATATGAGATCCTACACATAATCAGTATACTAGAAGACAAGGCAACATGAGCAAAAGCAAACCAGCGACAACAATAAAAATTAGACGATAGAAAAAAGACCAGTAGGGGCTTCAGATATTGTCATTCACTGATCGACATTTTTAAATAACTGCAAATGCTGTGCAAGGAAATAAAAGACAAAATAGAAATTGACAAAAGAACTGGAAAATACTAAAAACATCCAGATGGAAATTCTGAAACTCAAAAGTACAATAAACAAAATTAAAAATTCAATCAGTGGGTTTAAAAACAGGTTAACACAATTAAAGAGACAATTAGTAACCTGAAAGAAAAATCAGGAAAAAAACGTAGCCAGAATAAGAACATAAAGTGTGTAAAATACAAAAGAGTACAGAGGACACAGTGAAAAGGACTACCTATAAAGTTTTGTAATATCAGACAGAGAAAACAGAGAAAGATACTTGAACAGGTACTTGAAAAAGATAATATCCAAGTGGCCAATAGACATTGTAAAAATGTGTTTACTTTGTTATAAAGCAGAAACTAACACAGCGTTGTAAAGCAATTATACTCCAATAAAGATGTTAAAAAAAATGTGTTTAACTTCATTAGTATTCAGGGAAATGCAAAATGCAATTTGAAAACACATTGAGATACCACCACATACAAAAACAACTAAAATTTTAAAAGACAAAAGTTGCCAAGTTTGGCAAGCATATGAAGTCAGAGGAATTCACATGCACATCTAGCCATGTAGGAAAAATAGGAAGCCAATGATGAACAAGACCTAGGAATGGGAAAGAAGCAAGTATACAGCTGGAAGTTTACCTTTACAGAGATGAAACCTACTTTTCTTTGAGAGGACGGAATGATGAATGGATAGATTTGTTTGAGGCTAAAATTTTGAGGAAGCTTTATCTGAGGAAGTTCTGAGTGTGCTCTATGATTTTGTCCATGAGAGTGAGGCCCCTGATGAAGGGGAGGAAAGCAGGGCTGGATAGTTGAATTTCCCAATGTTGAGAAAATTTTGGAATAGCTGTTGTGAAGAATGGAAGTGAGACCTGACTAGGCATGTGTAGAAGGGTGGCTGAGAATACTGTTAATGAAAATGATAGGCGAGTCCTATGGTACTGTTTTAGTGATTTCTCTGGTCTTAGTGGTACAGTAAACATTTTGATTTATGAAGTATGTCATAGGTCTTATTCCAGTTGTCTCTGAGGCCCAATTCATTCATTTACTAAGAAGTGTTTCTACACAATACTCACTGTAAAAGGGCATTATATATCTGTTCAGAAACAATTATACTTAGTTATATACAAAAATGTGCAAAGGAAGTGAAGACAAAGCACTTACGTTGAATCTAGAATACAGTGGTGAGCTTGACCATGGAAAGCCATTTAATCCACCTTCTTGGCTAGAGACAGTCAGCATTGAAAGTATCTTAGGCACTCTAGCATCTGTGTCCCTGAAGCCATTTCAAGCAAAATGGTGTAGGCCCTCAAATGTCACTAAACCTCAGCAAGAGATTCAGCCAACTTCTTTTGTAGACCATTCTAGTTTCTCCCAATTCTCACGGCCCAGACATACTTTCTTATATATTTCATGGTCTATTTAACTTTCCCTGAAATCTGGAAAACCTCAAAAGCCTGTTGACAGCAAGGATTTTTAAAAGTCTTTCCTAAGACAGCCAAAACTGTAGTTCATGGCCTGCATAGAAACCTTGATTTTTACAAGCAGACCAGTGATATAGGTTTTCCCCCCTACACTCAATTATTATATATTCCCTCATTTCAGTTCCGCTTTGCATATGAGTTTTACAAAGCTGAGTGTGATGAGATGAAATGTTGTTAGGAACTAAAAAGCAAGTTCATGGCAACACTCCACCAGAAATATATTTAATTAAAATGACTCACCGTAACATAGCAAAAGAGCAGGTAATTTTGTAAATTGTCCCCCAAATTTTCTCCTTGCCTTACCATCAAAACTCATGTGGTCTTTAAAAAAAAGTCTTAAAAAAAGGTCCATAGTAGATAGAATCTGGAAGGGAATACATGTTTGCTTGGTACGCTTTTGCAGTTCGTTATCCCACCAAACATCAGAACAGTCAGGACCAAGTTTGAAAACCCAGGAGAGACTTTCAACAGCAACCTTATCTTGTTTGAAAGTTTGCTCTGAGGTCACATGGGGCGAGCCAGAACCCAGCTGACACTGTGTCAAAAGGCCTCGAGCTCGCAAAAGAAAGCATCGTGAGTGCACAAAGGTCGAACATCTTTGGAAGTGGGTAAATTGGAACAATATGATATGCCATGTCTAAAAACATATCCCATTCTCTAACATTGCAAAAGCAGTTTGTGGCCTAGATTCTTGGAAGCAAAGGAAATGAAAATGAATAAAGGTAAGTTAATGTCAGAAGTGCTGGACTTCTTGTTGCTATTGGTGGTAGTGGTGTAAAAAATAAAAATAACACCAATACATGCCTAAATATATAGACAGCAATTCCTTCAAAAGCCTGATAATTTGGGGCAAGCCCAAACAGCACACACCTATCGTCCAATTCGAGGGAATCAGGACAGCATTGGATTTCACAGATAGCACCACAGACAGCTATTAAGGCCTAATCCAGTGTCACCTTTCTGCCCAATGCTGACTAACTACCAGCCCAATTTGCTGGCTTCACTCTCTCTGTGTTTTTTCATTGTTTCAAGCTGGGGGAGACTTATCTTAATAATGGGTCAATCCTCAGCCAAATGTGTTCAATTGAAGGCCACCATGGGAGAATGGCAGGATATTGTCTTTCCAACAGCAAGTGAATTGCAGGCAGCTTAAGGCAATATCCATTTCACTATAATGCTGGTTTATGTTACAGCTCTTTTCAAACTTCTAATTGCCCTGTATTGCTGACATTTATAGACATGCCCTATTTTAAATGAAAACACAACACTGAGGTCAGGAGGAGGTGCTGGGACAGCAGAGACCCCAGGTGAAGCCAAAGGGGGAAATTACTTTAAAACTTCTAAATGCCAAACATGTTTGAGAAAAGGAAGAAAAAAAATAAAGTCTTAGGGCAGAAAAAACATTAATCACGGCCCCATGGTATAAATTAATAATAACTATATTTAATTCTCCTATGTAAACATTCTATGGTTGGATTATATAATTTTTAAATGAAAGTAAATATTATTCATTTGGCTTGGTAAGTCTGGTAAGTCTCAGCTTATATGGAATAACTTTGAATATGATTTTTTTTCTTTCAATTTCACTTTTATTTTTTAAAAGCAAACATACCAAGCTAACCAGGTTTGTCAGCTGCTTTTGGCAATCATGGTATGTTATGAGTCTTTCAGATCATTCTAAAAGTCACAATGAATAAAATAATATTTCACATTTATGTAGGGCTTTTCACCTAGTATCTTATATGATTTTATAAGCAATAAATCATTCATTCCAGAATTGAAACTAAAGAGCCTCGAGTGCAGTTCTAGTAAGTAAATTTTCCTAGGTAGCTCCAGAAGAATATAGACTATAATCATTTTCATTTGTTTACTCATGCATTCATTCACTGAGTTACTGAGTCATTGATCCATATACTGAACATATATTTATGTCATGTTCATATGTGTCTAAAACTGTGTAGATTTCAGGTTATATAAAGAAGTATTAAAGAGCTTACACTTTAGTTGAGTTCTGGTTAGGAAATTAATTGTTTAAGATCCTATTCTGAATAGCCAGAACAAACTCTTTTCAACGCTATATTCTCTTAATCTCCCTGTGAATGTCTAATTGAGGAATAAGAAATTATTAAGGAATAGTCAACACTCGTGTTTTACTTTTTATACGTCATATATATTCATAGAAAAATTTTGGAGAAAAAGAAGAAGTCACCATTTAAAATTTTAAAATCACCATTAATTCCACTACAGGAAGATAAACATTGTTAACAATTTGGCATACAAATTTCTTGTTTTTAGTTTTTCTTTGTGTGTATAAAATATCCACTTTTTATGTAAATAAGATACATAGATATGTATGTTGATTTATAACTGATATTTCAGTTATTAATATATTATGAATATTTCCCATATGATTAAATTTGAGCTTTGAGTATTATGAAGTCACACGTAATGACCAAATGATTTTTGTTTTTAATTCCACTTCAAGTTGTGAAAGGACACTGGACCACAACTCAAATTCACATGAAGAAATAAAGAACACAAGTAAAGTTAACTACAGAACCCGGCAACAACTAAAAAGGATTATGCAATATGACCAAGTTGGATTTAGCCTAGGGATGCAACGCTAGTTCATATAATGAAAATTAATCAATGTAATATGCCATGTTAATAGAATTAAAAGTAGAAAACGCATAATCATCTCAATAGATAGTTTGACAAGACCCAATACTCTATAATGATTTACAAAATTGCTCAACAACCTATAAATGGTGTATAAATTTTGAATTCCTTTTGTTAAACTTATTCATATAAAAACTATAAAACATTATTGAAAGAAATTAAAGAAGATCTAAATAAATAGAACAACATTCTGTGCTCTTAAATTGGAAGACAATATTGTTAAGACCACAATACTCCCCAAATTGGTCTTTAGATTCACAGAGATCCCTTTCAAAATTTCAATTGTTTTTCTTAAAGAAATGGACAAGCTGATCCTAGAATTCATACAGAAGTGCAAGGGACCGGGATAGTCAAAATAATCTTGGAAACAAACAAAACTGAAGAACTCACAATTCCTAATTTCAAACTATTATAAAGCTACAGTAATCAAGAAAGTGTGATACTGGCTGAAGGCTAGACGATAGGTGAGTGTTATAGAACTGAGAGAACAGAAATAAACCTAGTGTCTGTGGCCAACTAATTTTCAGTGAGGATGCCAAGACTATTCAATGTAGGGGGGGGCGGGTGGGAATCATCTTTTTAACAAATGGTACTGTGAAAACTGCATGTCTCCATGCAAAAGGATAAATTTAGACCCTTAATTCATATCATATGCAAAAATTAACTCAAAATCAATCAAAGACCTAAATGTAAGAGTTAAAGCTATAAAACTCTTAGAAGGCACAGGTATAAATCTTTGCAATCTTGGATTAGGGAATGAATTCTTAGATATGACATCAATAAAACTTTCCAAACATAAAATAGATAAGTTAGACTTCATCAAAATTAAAAAAACTCTGCGTTAAAGGATACTACAAAGAAAGTAAAAATACAACCCACAAATTAGGAGGTTACTAAATAGTGGTGATGGTTGCACAACTTTGTAAATATTCTGAAAACCAAAGCATTGTATACTTTAAAGTGGTGAATTTTTGTTGTAATGAATTAAATCTAACTTATTAAAAATTGAGACTACAAGAGATTGGCAAACACGTTAGAAGTACATGGCTTATTGAAATGAGAAGGTAAAATGTGGGAAAATGTGTGGAAATAACAGAAAAACAGGAAAATAAAATGCATAAAATAATACATTTTCCTAAGGAAAAGATATCACAGATAATAATGAGGTAACACAATCAAGTCAACAGGGAAAAAAAAAATCCATTGTATTTTCAGTGCATTTTGTCCACTGAAAGAATAGACCTGCTAGGGTATCCATTTGTGTGTGTCTGAGTATTAGCAAAACATGAGGCATGAATTGCCACCTTTTTTTTTTTTTTTTTGGTGACTTTCACTTTTTATAGGTAGAGAAACTGAGGCATCAAAAGGTTAATGTTGATGTCACACACCTAGTAAGTGATGGAGTGAGGCTGAACCCAGGTAGGTCTGGCTCTAGAGCCCCTCCTCTGAACTCCACACACCACCACCATTCCCATCTATTTTTTTAAAAAGTTTTTTGGAGTATAGTTGATTTACAATGTTGTGTTAGTTTCAGGTGTACAGCAAAGTGAATCATATACGTATATCCACTCTTTTTTAGATTCTTTTCTCATATAGGCCATTACAGAGTATTGACTAGCATTTCTGTATTTTTGAAACCCAGGTAATCCTAGAAATACAATCCACTCACTGAATTTTTACCTTCTGATTATGCTTACAATTCTTCTCTTTATAAGTAACAAAGTGATATCTTGGGAATATCAAGGGACCATTTGCTTAATTAATAAAATGAACTACTGTGTATTTATTAAGAAAATGCTACAGGCACAGCATTCTGTATAGTTTTTAAATTTCCTCCTCAACCTAGTCTGCTAAAGTCACTGATCAGGGTAAGGAACTCTACTATGTGTACATGATTTTACCATAGGACACAGAATAGTTTCCCTATTTTGGAAAATTAAGGATAGCTATACCCATAGTTATTAAATATTAGACACATACAATACTAATTAAATATTGGATGCATCTTATATCTTCACCTTTCTCCTCTTGAAATGTGTTTAAGTCCTTGAACTATGACATATACAACGTGTCCATTAGATTTAAGGTTCTCTGTTGCCAGCAATATGTATTATTCACTTCTGTTGCATTTCAGTAACTTGTGGTAAAATTTAATACACAGCAGTTTTATAGTACACATTAAATATAAGAAGAAGAAAGGAAGGAGGAAGGAAGGGAGAGGTGGGAAGGAAAGGGAAGAAAGACGGAAAAAAGGAAAGGAAGCTTAGTTGGCTTATAGACTGAGTAGTATATTGAGGTCTCTACTCTCTGGAGAGCTTAGGGCAGTCGTCCTCAAACCTATGAGACCTTATGACCCCTTTAAGAAGTAAATGTTTAACAGTATCCTCCTTTCTATCCTGAACAGTAAATCTGAGGTAATATAACATTTAAACAAATATGTTCAGGAAAATATAATATGAAATCTTATTTTTAACATAATGGAGAAATAAAAGAAATTTTAGCAAATGAATATAGGGTTCAATATACAAATGCTCAGGTGTGACTATACCACAAGACACAATGAGTTCATCAGATGCTTCACCTACTTGTAATGAATAAGTCCTTATTTAAAAGAACAAGGGAGATCAGAAGTCAGTCTATAAAAGAAGTAAAGGAAAATGAAATGTTGATGGTATTGGTGACATTACAATAAAAATTAGAGTTACGAAAAGTATTGACAAACCCTACTTTTGTACTTATGATAAGAAAAAGGAGGAATTACTAAATAGGTAAGACCAAATTACATCTTGTCAAAATGGAGAGAAAAAGTAAGTACAACATACCTTTGTTAACTTGCTACTGTCTATCTGTAAAATGTTCATTTGGTTTCTTGGTTTCTCTACTTGCTTCATTATTTAAAAAAGAATGTTATCCCAGAACATTGATAACTTTTCAACTGTGAGCAGAATTATAAAACTCAGTTGCAAATGTTCAGCTGAATGTTCTCAGCATTTCTGTGTTCATCATTAAAGAAAACCTCAAAGTATCAAAGTAAATGTGTGTGTGTGTGTGTGTGTGTGTGTGTGTGTGTGTGGATACATGCACATGTGTGTATTAGAATTACCATGATTATGAGAGGAACTGGTAAGGGATGTGTTGTATTGGCAACTCAAATACTAAAATGACACTGCCACTGGTGATTTGATTTTCCAAAATGATAAATTTTTTAAAATCGTATTTCAATTTAAATCTTATGATTTCTGAAAAATTCAGTGCATGTAAAAATGTTCCAAAATTCTTGTGTTTATGTATTAAATGATTGTATTAAGGCTCAGATGTTTACAAATTGGTTTTCCACTTATGTGTTTGTCTGATAGAGTGTTCAAAAGCCACACAGGATGGGAGCCAATTCCCTTTTGTGTGGGATTGCCCCACTCATTGCAGGACATCAAACATCCCTGTCTCCTGTCAAATAAATGTAAATAGCAATAAATATAAAGATGTGGTTTGTATTTGTTTGCCTGCTTCTTGAGAAGATCAATGAAATATGACTCTGGAGACACGGTTTCTCGTATAAATTGATTTGGAACATTTCAAGGGCTGCTCATGTCTCAGTTAAAATCTCATTAATTAAAGATAAAAGCTTAAATACAGGATTTTAAAATTAATAGTGCACTGTTATTAAGGAGGAGTAGCTGAAGAATAACAGCTAATTACCAATATTGACTTAATTAGAGGTTATTATAATCAATTCTGGCACTAGCAGCTTATAAAACCTTCTATTGACAACTTTTAAGAAGAACAATGAAAATCCTGAAGGGTTATATTTCTCCTTAAATCAAATTGTCCAAGGTAAATATTGACTAAAGTAAAATGTACTTAATATGTAAATGTTTTATTTCTTCCCACAACTACTATACTGTTTTTTTCCAAATTATTTGAAAGGTAAATAAAAGTCTGTAGCCTACATTCATTGTTAGCTTGGAGGAGATTGGAGCCCAGTAATGTAATTTACCATATATTAATTTTAGGAAAGAATGTTTCTTGTTATTTGGAAAAGACAATGTTATTAGTTCTGTTCTTAACATTGACAAAAAGGTCTCAATTTTTTTGGTGTCAGCATCTTAATAGAAAAATCTTGCAAAAACTCATGAGTGAAATAATTCATTGATTTATAGCAAGATCTACCATTTTTAAATCAACAATACAAGAAATACCAGAAGGACTTATATCTAATTGATTTCTATTCAAACTGTGACATAATAAGAAGAGCAAGATTGTGAAGGGAATCTGATTATCAGGACAAAATAATGGTTCAGTGCAGGGATTCAGCCTAAAGCAGATGGCCCAGAGACTTTTTTGGGGATGATGGAAATGTTCTAAATCTTTATTGTAGTGATGCTTACGTGACTATACACATCTGGAAAAATCATAGAACTATACATCTAAAAAGGGTCAGTTTTACTTTATACAATTTTAGCTTTATAAAAAAAGCAATTTGGGGGGAAGGGTGTAGTTGCTGGTGTTAGCTCAGTAACTCAGCCTTATCAGGGCCAGTGTTGTTTTATGATTTATTTTTGTTATCATTCAATAAAAGTCTCATACAACTTATGAGATGCAGCTAAAGCACTGCTTCGGGAGAAATACACAGCCCCAAATGTGTCCTTTAAAGAAGAAGAAATACTGAAAATTAATAAGTCAATTATCTCTCTCAAGGGATTAGCAAAATAAATGCAAAAATAGTAGAAGTAAATAATAAAGAAGAGATTAATCAAAAGAATCAGCAAAGCCAAAATTGGTTACTTGAAAACAAACATAAAATTGATAAATTTCTACTGAGATTAAATTTTTTTACAAAGAAAAGGTGCAAATACCTAACATCAGATTCTCCAAACATTATAAACAACTTTAGGCCAACAATTTTGAAAATTTAGAAGAAATGGAAAAATTCCTAAATAATACAACCTATCAAAACTGATAGAAGAAGAAATAGAAAAATTGAAAAGGCTTAAAGCAATCTTTAGGATTTATTAGTAAATCTTTAGTACAATTCTAGTCAAGTAATTGAATATTTAAATTAAAACATTCCCACAAGGAGAACTCTCAGCCCATACAGGTAAAATTCCATCAAACAAAGAAGAATTAATGTCAACATTATACAAATTCTTGTAGAGATTAATGTAATTGAGAATACTAGGTCTATCAATCAGGGGAGGCTAGTTCTTGGCTAAGTTGTTGGCGACAAACAACCTCAGAAATCTCAATAAAATATATAGCATTATTTTATATATATACACACACACATGTATTTATATATAGATAGATGCTATATATGCTACATATAGATAATATATATATTATACTATGATATAATAAAATGCAAACCACAGAAATCTCAATATACAATACCATCAATGCTATATATAATATATGCATACTATACAAATAGTATTATATTATAGTATAATATAAAATATATATTAAGTATTCTTCTTGGTCTTAATATTTTTATATTTAGGCAATACAAGTAAGTGAAAATTATAAGAATTGAGATGTACTAGAATATTCAACAAAAATTCCTTGTATAAAATATGTGTTAGACCGTGTTATTGTTCGTCAATATTTTTTTTCCTCATTGGGGAAAGATTATATTTCCCTGCATAATCGAAGTTAGGCTTTACTTCAATTCAAAAGTGATTTGTTTTGGCTAATAAAAAATGGGTTATAATGTTCTCTGTGACTTCCAGGCTGCAGCCTTAAGAAACCATTCTTTCTGTACTGTACTCTTTTCCCTCTACCACTGTGATAGGCAGTCCTCTAGCCAGGAGCTACTTTTTCAGCCTGGGTTCTAGACTGAGGACAATGACAATGCAAGTTGCAATGGACATGTAACATGAACAAGAAATAAACCTTAGGGCTTCCCTGGTGGCGCAGTGGTTGAGAGTCCACCTGCCAATGCAGGGGACATGGGTTCGTGCCCCAGTTCGGGAGGATCCCACATGCCGCGGAGCAGCTGGACCCGTGAGCCATGGCCACTGAGCCTGCAAGTCCGGAGCCTGTGCTCCGCAGCGGGAGGGGCCGCTGCAGTGAGAGGCCCGCGTACCGCAAAAAAAAAGAAATAAACCTTTGGTGTTTTAACCCACTGAAACTGTGGTTGTTATTACAGCATTACTCAGCTTGTTCTGCCACAGCAGATTGGAAAGATGGGGAGACTACCCAAATCTTTGGCTATTCAGAGGGACAAACAGGTATTAGATTTAGGAGGAGATATACCTCCTCATAGTTTAACTATCCAACTGCTCTTTCCTTTCATCCTTTCAGAACTCTATACAGACTGCTATCAAAGAGCTTATATTTCATTTCTTACATTGGTTTCTGCGACTGGGTCATGAGCTTCCTGAGGTCAAGGATTCTAACTCTTCCATCTTTGTATCCCCAATGTCTGTTACCTGGTAGGCCTTCAATTATCAGGTAGTGAATAGTCATGCATGAATGGATGAGTGGATGGATAGAAGGGTAGATGTGTGGAGAAACAAGTATTTAAGTGCTAAGACAATCTGGGTGCATAATTTTCCCTCTAAATTTGGGTAAATAAATTTCTTAAGTAAGTAACTGAAATTAAAATTTCTCTTTTGACAGTAAATACACATTTCCTAAAATTATTTACCTTATTACTGACACACGACATTAACTAGGTCTTGATTTGGTAAGAGTTAAATTTTGCCGTTAACCTCAAAGTTCAGGTAAAGAGAGTCTTAAAGTAATATAAATGGAAAACAGAGGCTGAACCACATTAATCCATCCTCCCTTCAGGAAGGAGGAGCTGGGGTGAGAATAAAAACTGTTGGGTGGAGAAATCCATGGAAAACATCTGCAGGAGTGTTTCAAAGAGTGAGGAAGACACTTATTGTGTGTGCTATTGCCAAAGCCCCTCAAAACACATCAATGAGTGCTGTTTGTTTTTTCTATAGTCAGTAGATCAAAAGCCTGAGAGGCAGTGCGATCTGCTCTTTGTAAGGAGAAAAGTTCTATGCAGAGAAATGGGGGAACACATCTGGAAATATCTGTCTATGAAACTGCTTGAAAAATTACCATGTAGCAGCAATAGGAGAAACATCTGTGCAGTGTGCAGCAGCCCAGCAGAGGAAGGGAGCTGCTGGGAAGAGAACCACATAATCAAGACAAAGATTGGGGTGGAGACAGGCACCCCTTGAATGACAAAGCTTTCCAGATTTCATTTTTAGCCACATGTAATCAATAAGAACAGTTTTCCCTTCTAAAGAATTTAGATTAGCAGCACCTGCTCCAAACGTAGCAGGGCAAAGGCAGAATGCAATATGTTAAGGTAATTTCTCAAAGACGTTGTCAAATGTCAATAAAGAGCAGAATCTGTGAGTTAAGTGTTCACTGTGAAGTTCTAAACACTAATGCATTATTTTAGAATAAAGTATTGAAGCAGCTCATAGGCATACATTTTAAACCCAAAATACCTTCAACACAGTTTCTTACACAACTTATGTGCATGAGTTCTTAAACAAAGGTATTTTGAAAATATTATTTTTCATCAAAACTAACACAAATTCAATAATTTTCTTAGAGACCTTCAAGACGGCAGAGGACTAAGACATGGAGATCACCCCCCTCCTGCCAAATACATCAGAAATACATCTACATGTGGAACAACTCCTACAGAGCACCTACTGAACGCTGGCAGAAGACCTCAGACTTCCCAAAAGGTAAGAAACTCCCCACGTACCTGGGTAGGGCAAATGAAAAAACAGAGACAAAAGAATAGGGACGGGACCTGCACCAGTGGAAGGGAGCTGTGAAGGAGGAAAGGTTTCCGTACACTAGGAAGGCCCTTCGTGGGCGGAGACTGCGGGTGGCGGAGCGGGAAAGCTTCAGAGCCACAGAGGAGAGCGCAGTCACAGAGGTGTGGAGGGCAAAGCAGAGAGATTCCCGCACAGAGGATGGGTGCCGACCAGCACTCACCAGCCTGAGAGGTTTGTCTGCTCACCCGCCAGGATGAGCGGGGCCTGGGAGCTGAGGCTTGGGCTTCGGAGGTCAGATCCCAGGGAGAGGACTGGGGTTGGCTGTGTGAACAGAGCCTGAAGGGCCTAGTGTGCCACAGGTAGCCGGGAGGGAGTCCTGGAAAAAGTCTGGAACTGCCAAAGAGGCAAGAGACAACTGTTTTGGGGTGAGGGTATTCAGAGCACCACCTAAACAAGCTATCAGCGCAGACCCCAGAGACGGGCATGAAATGCTAAGGCTGCTGCTGCAGCCACTAAGAAGCCTGTGTGCAAGCATAGGTCACTCTCCACACCTCCCCTCTCAGGAGCCTGTGCAGTCCGCCACTGCCAGGGTCCCGTGATGCAGGGACAGCTTCCTCGGGACAACACACGGTGCGCCTCAGGCTGTTGCAACGTCACGCTGGCCTCTGTCACCGCAGGCTCTCCCCGCATTCCGTACCTCTCTCTCCCCCTGGCCTGAGTGAGCCAGAGCCCCCTAATCAGCTGCTACTTTAACCCCATCCTGCCCAGACGCCCTCAGGTGACCTACATGCAGAGGCCGGGCCAATCCAAAGCTGAACCCTGGGAGCTGGTGCAAACAAAGAAGAGAGGGAAATCTCTCCCAGCAGCCTCAGGAGCAGCGGATTAAATCTCCACGATCAACTTGATGTACACTGCATCTCTGGAACACCTGAATAGGCAATGAATCATCCCCAAATTGAGGCGGTGGTCTTTGGGAGCAACTGTAGACTTGGGGTTTGACTTCTGCATCTAATTTGTCTCTGGTCTTATGTTTATCTTAGTTTAGTATTTAGAGTTCATTATCATTGGTAGATTTGTCTATTGATTTGGTTGCTCTCTTCCTTTTATTTTTTATATGTATAGATATATATTTTTTTCCTTTTCTCTTTTTCTGAGTGTGTATGTATATTCTTCTTTGTGTGATTTTGTCTGTATAGCTTCACTTTCACCATTTGTCCGAGGGTTCTGTCTATTCGTTTTTTTGTTTTTTATTTTAGTATAGTTTTTAGCGCTTGTTATCATTGGTGGATTTGTTTTTAGGTTTGGTTGCTCTCTTCTTTCTTTCTTTCTTTTATTTTCTATTTTTCATTACTTTTTATTTTTTTATTTTGAATAATTATTATTTTAATAAATTTATTTTATTTTATTTATTCTTTTTTTCTCCCTTTTCTTCTGAGCTGTGTGGCTGACAGGGTTGTGGTGCTCCGGGAAGGTGTCAGGCCTGTGCCTCTGAGGCAGGAGAGCCAAGTTCAGGACACTGGCCAACCAGAAACCTCCTGACTCCACATAATATCATATAGCAAAAGATGTCCCAGAGATCTCCATCTAAATGCTAAGACCCAGCTCCATTCCACAATCAGCAAGCTACAGTGCTGGACAACCTATGCCAAACAGCTAGCAAGAAGGGAACACAACCCCACCCATTAGCAGAGAGACTGCCTAAAATAATAATAAGATCACAGGCACCCCAACACACACCACCAGACACAGTACTGCCCACCAAAAAGACAAGGTCCAGCCTCATCCACCAGAACACAGGCACCAGTCCCCTCCACTAGGAAGCCTACACAACCCACTGAACCAATCTTAGCCACTGGGGGCAGACACCAAAAACAATGGGAACTATGAACCTGCAGCCTGAGAAAACAAGACTTTAAACACAGTAAGCTAAGCAAAATGAGAAGACAGAGAAACACACAGCAGATGAAGGAGCAAGGTGAAAACCCAGCAGACCAAACAAATGAAGAGGAAATAGGCAGTCTTCCTGAAAAAGAATTCAGAGTAATGATAGTAAGGATGATTCAAAATCTTGGAAACAGAACAGCGAAAATACAAGAAATGTTTAACAAGGACCTAGAAGAACTAAAGAGCAAACAATGATGAACAACACAATGAATGAAATTAAAAATTCTCTAGAAGGAATCAATAGCAGAATAACTGAGGCAGAAGAATGGATAAGTGACCTGGAAGATAAAATAGTAGAAATAACTACCACAGAGAAGAATAAAGAAAAATGAATCAAAAGAATTGAGGGCAGTCTCAGAGACCTCTGGGACAACATTAAATGCACCAAAATTCGAATTATAGGTGTCCCAGAAGAAGAAGAGAAAAAGAAAGGGACTGAGAAAATATTTGAAGAGATTATAGTTGAAAATTTCCCTAAAGTGGGAAAGGAAATAGTCAATCAAGTCAAGGAAGCACAGAGGGTCCCATACAGGATAAACACAAGAAGAAACATGCCAATACACATATTAATCAAACTATCAAAAATTAAATACAAAGAAAAAGTATTAAAAGCAGCACGGGAAAACCAAGAAATAACATACAAGGGAATCCCCATACGGTTAACAGCTGATCTTTCAGCAGAAACTCTGCAAGCCAGAAGGGAATGTCAGGACATATTTAAAGTGATGAAAGGGAAAAAACTACAACCAAGATTACTCTACGCAGCAAGGATCTCATTCAGACTCAACAGAGAGATTAAAACCTTTACAGACAAGCAAAAGCTAAGAGAATTCAGCACCACCACACCAGCTTTACAACAAATGCTAAAGGCAATCTTCTATGCAGGAAACAAAAGAAAATGAAAAGGCCTACAATAACAAACTGAAAACAATTAGAATATGGTAATAGGAACATACATATTGATAATTACCTTAAATGTAAATGGATTAAATGCTCCAACCAAAAGTCATAGACTGGCTAAATGGATACAAAAACAAGACCCATATATATGCTGTGTACAAGAGAACCACTTCAGACCTAGGGACGCATACAGACTGAAAGTGAGGGGATGCAAAAAGATATTCCATGCAAATGGAAATCAAAAGAAAGCTGGAGTAGCAATTCTCCTATCAGACAAAATAGACTTTAAAATAAAGACTCTTACAAGAGACAAAGAAGGACACTACATAATGATCAAGGGATAAATCCAAGAAGAAGATATAACAATTGTATATATTTATGCACCCAACATAGAAGCACCTCAGTACATAAGGCAAATGCTAACAGCCATAAAAGGGGAAATCTATGGTAACATAATCATAGTAAGGGACTTTACATCCCACTTTCATGAATGGACAGATCATCCAAAATGAAAATAAATAAGGAAACACAAGCTTTAAATGATACTTTAAACAAGATGGACTTAATTGATATTTATAGGACATTCCATCCAAAAACAACAGAATACACTTTCTTCCCAACTGCTCATGGAACATTCCCCAGGATAGATTATATCTTGGGGCACAAATCAACCCTTGATAAATTTATGAAAACTGAAATCGTATTAAGTATCTTTTCCAACAACAATACTATGAGACTAGATATTAATTACAGGAAAATATCGATAAAAAATACAAACACATGGAGGCTAAACAATACACTACTAAATAACCAAGAGATCACTGAAGAAATCAAGGAGGAAATAAAAAAATACCTAGAAACAAATGACAATGAAAAAATGATGAGCGAAAACCTATGGGATGCAGCAAAAGCAGTTCTAAAAGGGAAGTTTATAGCAATAGGGTCCTACCTCAAGAAACAAGAAACATCTGAAATAAACAACCTAAACTTACACCTAAAGGAATTAGAGAAAGAAGAACAAAAAACCTCAAAGTTAGCAGAAGGAAAGAAATAAAGATCAGATCAGAAATAAATGAAAAAGAAATGAAGGAAACAATAGCAAAGGTCAATAAAACTAAGAGCTGCTTCTTTGAGAAGATAAACACAATCGATAAACCATTAGCTAGATTCATCAGAAAAACAAGGTAGAAGACTCAAATCAATAGAATAAGAAATGAAAAAGGAGCAATAACAACTGACACGGCAGAAATATAAAGGATCATGAGAGATTGCTACAAGCAACTATATGCCAATAAAATGGTCAACCTGGAAGAAAAGGACAAATTCTTACAAAAGCACAACCTTCCAAGCCTGAACCAGGAAGAAATAGAAAATATAAACAGACCAATCACAAGCACTGAAATTGAGACTTTGATTAAAAATCTTTCAACAAACAAAAGCCCAGTACCAGATATCTTTACAGGTGAATTCTATCAAACATTTAGAGAAAAGCTAACACCTATCATCCTCAAACTCTTCCAAAATATAGCAGAGGGAGGAACACTCCCAAATTCATTCTATGAGGCCAATATCACCTTGATACCAAAACCAGAGAAAGATGTAACAAAGAAACAAAACTACAGGCCAATATCACTGATGAACATAGATGCAAAAATCCTCAACAAAATGCTAGCAAACAGAATCCAACAGCAAATTAAAAGGATCACACAATATGATCAAGGAGGTTTATCCCAGGAATGCAAAGATTCTTTAATATATGCAAATCAATCAATGTGATACACCATATTAACACATTGAAGGAGAAAAGCCATATGATCATCTCAATACATGCAGAAAAAGCTTTTGACAAAATTCAACACCCATTTATGATAAAAACCCTCCAGAAAGTAGGCATAGAGGGAACTTACCTCAACAGAATAAAGGCCGTATATGACAAACCTACAGCCAACATCATTCTCAATGGTGAAAAAAGGAAACCATATCCTCTAAGATCAGGAAAAAGACAAGGATGCCCACTCTCACCATTATTATTCAACATAGTTTTGGAAGTTTTAGCCACAGCAATCAGAGAAGAAAAAGAAATAAAAGGAATCCAAATCAGAAAAGAAGAAGTAAAACTGTCACTGTTTGCAGATGACATGATACTATGCATAGAGAATCCTATAGATACTTCCAGAAAACTACTAGAGCTAATCAATGAATTTAGTAAAGTAGCAGGATACAAAATTAATGCACAGAAATCTCTTGCATTCCTATATACTAATGATGAAAAATCTGAACAAGAATTTAAGGAAACACTCCCATTTACCATTGCAACAAAAAGAATAAAAGATCTAGGAATAAACCTACCCAAGGAGACAAAAAACCTGTATGCAGAAAACTATAAGACACTGATGAAAGAAATTAAAGGTGATACAAATAGAGGAGAGATATACCATGTTCTTGGATTGGAAGAATCAACATTGTGAAAATGACTCTACTACCCAAAGCAATCTACAGGTTCAATGCAATCCCTATCAAACTACCAGTGGCATTTTTCACAGAACTAGAACAAAAAATTACACAATTTTTATGGAAATACAAAAGACCCCGAATAGGCAAGCCAACCTTGAGAAAGAAAAACGGAACTGGCGGAATCAGGCTCCCAGATTTCAGACTATAATACAAATCTACAGTAATCAAGATAGTATGGTACTGGCACAAAAACAGAAATATAGATCAATGGAACAGGATAGAAAGCCCAGAGATAAACCCATGCACATATGGTCACCTTATTTTTGATAAAGGAGGCAAGAACATGGAAGGGAGAAAAGACAGCATCTTCAATAAGTGGTGCTGAGAAAAATGGACAGCTACTAGTAAAAGAATGAAATTAGAACACTTCCTAACACCATACACAAAAATAAACTCAAAATGGATTAAAGGTCTAAATGTAAGACCAGGAAAACTTAGGCAGAACACTCTATGACATAAATCATAGCAAGATCCTTTTGGACCCACCTCCTAGAGTAAGGGAAATAAAAACTAAAAGAAACAAATGGGGCCTAATGAAACTTAAAAGGTTTTACACAACAAAGGTAACCTTAAACAAGATGAAAAAACAACCCTCAGAGTGGGAGAAAATATTTGCAAATGAAGCAACTGACAAAGGATTAATCTCCAAAATATACAAGCAGCTCATGCAGCTCAATATCAAAAAAAAAAAAAAAAAGCTAAATCCAAAAATGGGCAGAAGAACTAAACAGACATTTCTCCAAAGAAGATATACAGATTGCCAACACATGAAAGGATGCTCAACATCACTAATCATTAGAGAAATGCAAATCTAAACTTCAATGAGGTATAACCTCACACCAGTCAGAATGGCCATCATCAAAAAATCTACTAACAGTAAATTTTGGAGAGGGTGTGGAGAAAAGGGAACCCTCTTGCACTGTTGGTGGGAATGTAAGTTGATACAGGAAATTCATTACAGGATGTAGCATTTTTTTTGTCTCTTCACATACCCCTCAGTTGGCACCAAGTACTTTAAATTACTTCTTCATAGGGTTTTTCATTTTAAAAATTTTCTATGTCCACTGACTTGGTTTTAGTCTAAATCATCATTAGATCATGCCTAAATGCTTACAACAACCTTCCTATCCTCTATCTATAATTCCTTACTTTTCAAAACCACCCTGTACCCCACTGCCAGCTTATCTTACCAAACACCACATTCCCTAGGCTATCTTCTAGATCAAACTCCTCAGTGACTCCCAGGTACTTAATTAAGATGGAGCCTTTAGCCACAAGACTTGGTTCTTTCACAACCTAGTCAGTACTTAGTTTTTGCCACTTAGCTTCTGCCTGCCATGCTAAATGTTACCAAGAATATGGAGTAAGCAGGACTCTCATACATTTTTAATGGAAATTGGGAAGAGATATGGAAATTTCTCATAAAACTAAACACACAACTCCCTTATGACACAGCAGTTCCACTATTAGGTATTTTTCCAAGGAAAGAAAACTGTACACAGGAATATTAATAGCATCTTTTATTCATAATAGCCTCAAAATTAAAACAGCCCAGGTGTTCATCAGTAGACAAAAGGACAAACTATTCATACAAGGAAAGTTACTCAGCAGTAAAAATGAATTAACTACTGATACAATAAAATGAATGAATCTCAAAAACAGTATGCTAAGTGAAAAAAAAAAAGGCAAAACAAATTTAAGGTCAACAACTCTCAGAATATTGGTTGCCTCTGAGGCAGCAGTTACAAAAACTAACCAACAACAGAAACAAGATAATTTTTTGGAGTGACGATAAAATTCTGTATTTTGATAGAGGTTTGTTTTATAAATGTATGTGAGTAGTCAAACTCATTGAATGGTACATTTAAGTTATGTGTATTCATTGTATACACATTCTACTTAAAAAAATAACTGTAAACAAATACTGAACCCACTTACTCATATACATGATGAAGTATTTAGCAGTGAAGTGTACTGATGTTTGCAACTTAATTTGAAATGAATTAATAAGTAAGATGGATTGACTTATAGAAAGATGGATATGTAGATGAACAGATGTGTGATAAAGTAAATATACTAAAAATAAGTGTAGAATTTAGGTGGTGGTATATGAATGTTCACTGCACAATTCTTTTAATTTCTGTGCATTTGGAAAGATTTATAATAAAATGTTGGCGGGGAGGGACCTAGCTTTCCATTACTTCCCCATGTATATGTATACACTCTGATCTACTTGACCATCCTCACTCTTTCTCACCTCTGTACCTTTAACCTACAAACACCTCCTTCACCTTCTTTCATACTCAAACCCAAGCTTATCCATGTCATAGGCTAACCTCTTTAACAAAACTTTTGGTGACTGATTCCATCTTAAATGAATCTCCCTCTTAAAATGAAGCTTAATTAACTCGACGCTTCTCACTGTACTTAATTATAAACTGTAATGAGGAGCATTCTAGCAGAGTGATATATTAGCCAGGCTCTAGAGAAGAAGTACCTAGTCTTAATGCCAGTTCCACAATTTACTAAACCATGGAGTCTTAGGCTTGAGATATCTCACTCATAAAACCAGAAAATTTTTATCTCTCTTAGATATTATTGTAAGGAAAAGATACTTTATTGTTAATATCTTCTGCCTGACACATAGAGCTCAATACCTGTTAATAATTATTGTCTTTGTGGTACTTATACTAATATCTACACTGCACCTTAATCCTATAAATTCCTTAACAGCAGAGGTTGACATAGACACACTGTTTCACTGCATTCTTCTGCAAAAATGTACCATATTATCAAACACAAAGTAGTCACTAAGAAAAATATTTCATTAATGAATGAATGAGGAAATTTAAAAATTTAGTATGTCTTACTAGGGTGTTATGCTGTCTCTGACCCTCTTTTCCAGAAATAACAGCTTTAACTAATCTCTTCCAAGCAGCATGTAACAAAATTACTAACAAATGAAAGACTTAATCTAATGCATACTCTTCACTGTTGTTTTAGAAGCACAAATATGTTTTGACTGCTTTTAGAATCATGAAAAGAAATATTTGGTATGTACTGCTATTTTGCTAGTATTTTCTTACATACTAGGATCCAATTAGCCATTCATCTTCTAGAGTGGGGAATTTTGGAGTTCCAGAGATGCTGAACTTTGAAAGCCTGTCGTACAGAGAAGAATCAAACAAACATGAGTTTTATGTCTTTGCTGTTTCTTTAGAGAAATATTAAAACATTGCTGGAAACTGTAATTTTATGAACTTCAAAAGCTAGAGGAAATCAAACATCTTACAGGATCATAGTAAGACTAAGCTTTACTCATCAGCACCACAGTGATGACAACACAATTATTTTTCTGGAATATAGAAGTATAAAAAACTTATGATCAACTGAGAAAATTAGAAAGTTACATGGCAAGTTGGAGGGTCCTACCTTACCACAAACGCGGAGCAGCCCTATAGCAATTATAAGCAAATGTAAAGATTTTGCCAAGTCTCTCACATGATTAGTTTCCAACTTAAAAACTTTTCTCAGAATTCCAGAACTATGGAGTAATTAGAAATCATAAGTGCCTATGTGTGAACACTCTCCTTTTTATATGACATAATGAGAATTTAAAGCTTATGCACAGATGGCTTTAAAATGTCAAGATAACTATTATGTACTTTCTACTACCCAGAATGTTTAGAGGAGCTTTCACATCTATAATTTATACAGAAAGCCTGGCTAGAATAGGATTCTAAAGAAAGCCCAATGTCTTTGTTCTGCTTTAAGACTAAAGATGCTTTACTGATGCTTTACTCCAGCCTGGCCTCCTAGAAAGAAGGTTCTGAGTCATGAAAAAACTCATGAGAATGTAGATGTACCCATGAACACACCACTGGAATAGCTCAAGTTAAAGAGACCATAAAGGCCTGTGGGCGAGTCAAAGGGTGCATTTGGTGGGAAGGGGTCATCTGTTCCTGCCCACAGGCTAACTGGGCACATTTAGCAAGCAGCAGAAATTGCTCATTCTTCCATTAGAGGAGAAAGGCTGGCCTGAGTCGAACTGAGGTCTTTAAGGGCTGATGCTTCAAGGTTCAACAACAGAGGGGCTATCCAACCAGGGGTGTCAATGTTTGGTGCCTTTTACTGTTAACAAGTGCCTCCTACACTGAGTGTTGGCTCTCACAGGTATTCGCCAGTTATTTACCTATGGGAGGACAAGCAGGGCTCATTGCATGCAAAGACTAGAGGGCTTGCATATCAAGGTAACACCAACCCTAGCATTCAAAAAAATTTTTTTAATTAATTATTTATTTTTGGCTGCATTTGGGTCTTTGTTGTGGTGTGCGGGCTTCTCATTGCAGTGGCTTCTCTTATTGACAGCACAGGCTCTAGGCACGCAGGCTTCAGTAGTTGTGGCACACGGGCTCAGTAGTTGTGGCCCATGGGCTTAGTTCTCTGTGGCATGTTGGATCTTCCCAGACCAGGGTTCGAACCCATGTCCCCTGCATTTGCAGGAGGATTCTTAACCACTGCACCACCAGGGAAGTCCCCCAACCCTAGCATTAATTTATAAATATCATATTTCATTTAACAGGTAAGTCCCCTAGTCCACTTCCCCATCACCCCAGTAGCATCTAATTGCCTAATCCAACTAAGAAGTCTGTCCCCTGAATAATCCCAATTATTTGCCCTCAATCCCATTGTTTGCTCTCAGAATGCTCTCCTCAAACTGAGTCTCATCCTTTCTTCTCTCAACTTGTACAGACAAGAATTGTTCTTTATGGTGACTGGCCTTTCAAAAGCTTCTCTCATCTTTTAAGGTTTGGAAACCCCCTGCATATTTTAACCACAAGAAATGGCTGGTAATCCCAATAGTGTATATACATTCATATGTTCCTAAACCCAGAAACTCTTGGCAATGAGCAGCTTTAAGAGTATATAATAGCAAATCTTAAAAGGGTACATTTCTCTTTTTGTTTCCTGTGGCTACTGAAACAAATTATGACAAACTTGGTGGCTCCAAACAATAAAAATTTATTCTGTCACCACTGTGGGAACCAGAACTCCAACATCAGTGTCATTGGGCCAAGATCAAAGACTGACTAGGTATGCACTCTCTCTGAAGGCTCTAGGGGAGAATCGATTCTTTGCCTCTTCCGGTTTCTGGTGGCTGCCAGCATTCCTTGGCTTGTGGCCTCATCATTCCAGTCTCTGCCTCTGTCTTCACATCACCTTCTCTTCTGCATGTGTATCTTCTTCTCTATTGTCTGTATCAAACCTCCCTCTGCCTCTCTCTTATAAGACATTACATTTAAGGTCCACCCTGATTGTCCAGGATAATCTCCCTATCTCAAAATTCTCAGCTTAATCACATCTACATAGGCCTTCTTTTTCCTCCCTTATAAGGTAACATTTATAAGTTTCAGAGATTAGAAACTGATACCTTTGGGGGAGGATTATTCAGCTTACTCCACCCTCCAATGATCCTTCCCCTATTCTGAGTGCTTTCTGTAGATATCAGGGGATCATTTTGCTACTATTAATCTATAAATACCATTCTTGTTATAATGAATTGTATTTAAACACAGTTATATATTCAGGACTGCAAGAGCCAAGCTCATCTACTATGTATGGGGAATGGGTTAATCTGATAGATGAGGTAATTTCTAGTACTTCTTAGACAAAACAAACAAGCAAAAAAAAAAAGAAAAAAACCCCATAAAGTAAAGCAGTGCCTTCCACTAACTGAGGGAAAGCATCAGGCTCCCTTTGTCTCAATCGTGGGTGTACTAAGGTACGCCATAGAGAAGAGTATATAAGCCATCCCCGTAGGGTAGTTTTAAGATGGTACTAAGTGAAACTGGCTAAGCAATAAGTCATAACAGCCCAAGTAAAGCTGTGAGGGCCCCTTGGGCCCATCTGACTCAAAATGGAGAATGAGACAAGTTCACAAGCCTAGTGTCAAGGCTGCCATAACAGCTCTAGAAAAATACATACTTCTTTGATTGCACTCTTTTTATCTCCTGAACTCTCCGTGCTTTTCCCCCACTGGTTATTCCTTTACCCCCTCATTTACTCAGTCCACAAATATTGACTGAATGCCCAATATGTGCCAGGCGCAGCATTATGCCCCAGCAATGCAACCCTCAACAAAACAGACAGTCTCTATCCTTCTTGGGCTTACAGTTTAAGAGTGTGGCTCCTTGGTTCTCAGTAGTAGAAAATCACTTCCTTATCATGTCTGTGAAGAAAAGCCCAGGGCCAACGGCTTAATAGGATCACATCACAAAGGTGGGAATGGGACTAAATCAAATGTAAAACTAAAGGAAGCAGAGAGAGACACTCAGTAAGCTGTGCTTCTCCACGTGGACATTCTCCTTCCAGGGAAAGCCCATGGTGTTCCTGAATTTTATTTTAATAAGGAAGTTAGAATTGCTATAGAGCAAGGGTCTTCAGAGCCCTCGGAGAAGTGAAAGAGCAAAACAATGAGCCCCCTCAAGTGCCTGCTTCAAACAGAGCAGCTCTGTGTTCATCTGGTTTACATCTTGGGCTTTTAAACAAAGGGTTCTGCAACCAGAACAATGAAGATTGAAAACTCCTGCTTTAGAGGAGCAGGCCCCACAGTGACCAAGAAACTCCTCCTGCTTTGTGGCATGCCTGGGAAACAGCTCAAAACGTACGCACCAGGAACGGTGGGTCAGGAAGCAGCTTCTTCTATGAAGGATGCGCTATTAAATTAATACTTAACCAATGACAGGAACCAGTGTAGATGATGATAACCTGATTCTTTCTGGTGTTTCATTTCTTCCTTATGTGATGGGAAAGATAACCAGGAAAGGAATGAAAAAGGGCAAACTTGTTTCTCACAGTGCTCATCACCTATTAAGTGATAATTTCCCTGCTCTTGTTCTAAACATTCTCCATCTCTTTTGAAGCATTTTACATCTTTATGAATTTCTGAAGAGCTGTCCATGGGGATTGAAAACATAAGGATCTTGGAATTACACGACAATTTTTTTAAAGGAATTGAGTTGAGATCTGGAAGTTTGATGAAAATTCCCTCTTATCCATTGTATATGTATCATTTTTATCTTATGAATTTTTAGAAAGATGAGTTAAACTCATATTTCACAGACTATACTAACCTCTGAGTAAGATAAGGTAATAACAACAATAATCATCAATATGATCTGGTTCTATTTCTGCCTGATCTAGCCTTCAAAAAATTCTTCCCAAATGGTTCTGAGTTTTCTTAGGTGGTATCTTATGCTTTGGCACCTGATACAGTCAGGCCCTTTCATTCTTGCTCACAGTCACAATTTCTTTAGTCACCTTGAATGTCAAAAGTGGCAGCTACACCATGATGATCACAAAGTCACTTAAAACGAATTGGTTAAGAGTTCCAGCACTTTAACGAGTCCTGTTCAAACCTCAGTTGTGCCAGAATCTGAAGGGACCCTGCAGACAGAAATGAAGATAGTTCAGAGATGTCTGCAAGCTCTAAGGACCAGACGGGACAGTTGGTTCAGGGTTGCATAAATAGACAGACAACAGTAAGGACCGGATTGCTGACCCCTCCCTCCCAATGCCTTAGCTCCACCTGCTCCAATGTTTTAGAATGCAAATACAACTCTGGGGACAGAAGTGCAGTCAGTGTACTGAGACTATTGTCTCTACCTCCACAGGAATCATGTTCAGGTAGACAATAAAGTTTTATATTCTGATCACCTTAATTCATTGACCGATAACTCTTTCCTTTTATTTAAAATGATTAAAATGATTAACCATGGTCAATTAGTTATTCATTAAATCTAAATATGAAATTATAATATAACACATTATTATAGTGATATAATAATAAAGTTGAATGTTATGCATAATTACTATAAAACACTAACAATTTATGTTACATGTAATTGAACTGTATATTTTTCTATGCTATTCTTTTTGGATAATTGACTTAATCAACAATATTCCCCTAAAGATATTTTTGCAATTTTTCAGCTTTTCAATGCTTTATAAATGGCTTATTAAACAACTGGGATCCTGCACTTGATACTTATGGAGAAAGAACATATATTCTATTCTTATGAATCAAGAACACAGGCTATGCATGAGGCAGCCGTGGAAGGGGCCAAACTCTTAAGTCTAAGGCCCCTGTGAGAAAAGGCTCTGGGACATGCATATAACTTGAAAGCTGCCTTTTCTTAAGCATTGTCCTATTTTATTTAAAGCAGTTTCTAGCAAATCCCTTTAGGTACAACTGAAAACTAGATTGGCATCTGCTAAGTCTCTGTTAGAGAACTTAAAATTGTATTACCATTTATGCAGCTAGGACAGCAGCCCTTGCACCACATCAACAACCACTGTACCTGAACATTTCGGCCATGTAGGGGAGAATTGGCAACACAGTAATGTTTCAGGAGAACAATAGATCTTCTTATAGATTCACTGGAGACAAGAGCAGCAAAGCAGCTACTGAAAAGTCTGGTAAATCTTTGCATGCATCTGGAATTGATAGGAAGAAATGACACAGGACAATTATTTGTCTTATATGAATTGAAAAAGTCATCTTGTTGAGCACTGTATTTTTTTTCCCTAAGAATATCTGTACTTCAACGTAGTATAGCTCTTTCTTGTACACAGATGGACATGATGGATGAATAGAGCAAGGGCCCATGGTTTCAATGTTCTCACCCTCCAAAACTGAATTATACCAAGATGCTGCTAATTACACAATAGTTCTTCTAAATGAAAGCTCACAGCAACAAAACTCACAGTAGAGGATTTTAATGGATAGTATTATAACAGTGAATAATTGAATCTTTAGCCCCCGAAGAGGTTCTCAGCTTCTAAAGTTAAAGGCAACCAGACCTGGGATGGGAAGGAGCCATACAATTAATATAAAGAAAAAATAGTACCAGAAACCAAAATAATTTCCTCTTTACCATATTTCCTCCCCCACACATATTTTGTACATTTATTACCAAAGAGTGTTACTTGTTTACTATCTCATCAAGGCTTAAGTATTACATTTGTTTTACAGAAGACATTGAATGGAATATCAGTTGGACTCAGATAATAGGGTTCATTTTTTCTTACTCTGAATAATTACACTATTACTAATATTAATAATTATTTATTATTATTAGCTAGCTACCATTTTTCAAGCACCAAGATACTGTGGTGGGACTTAAGCATTAAACTAATTTTCTCAACAACCCATGTGGTACAATAACACTTCTACGGATAGGAAAATAGAGGTTCAGGAGTAAGCACATAGGCTAAGGTTACACAGCTAATAAGTGCTGAAGCGGTATTCAAAGATAGAGTTTTCTAAAGCTTTTATGAGACAGGGGATTTCCACTAAATGACACATACCTTTCAAATGCACTTGTTTTTTTTCCTATTGGACTGGAATAGTAGAAATGCTCAAAGCCCTCAGCAGACTCTGGGTCTAGATCTCCTATTATGATCTCAAGTTCCTAGATGAAATTAATTGTCCCCTTTTATAATAAGGGTCTGGTTCTCAGGCAAATAATATAGAACCATATTTTCTTTCACACAGAATCTCCTTGGGCAGAGAAGCAAAGTGCCTTTAGGTTGCTTCCTGGCTATTCAGGCCAACATTGGGGCAGTTCTAAATCTAACCTGCTTCTCAGCAGAGTCACTATTGGCTTTTGGGGTGAAACAAATCTTTGTGTTGCTGAATTGTCCCAAATGTTACAAGACATTTGCATCTCTGGCTATCAAATATCAATGGTGCCAAAAGGCCCCCATACAAATACAAACCCCATCAGGGGTGATACTGCCCCTAGTTAAGAACCACTGAGCCCATTCTTACAACGTTCTATAGTCAGCAGGCAGCTGCTATATAGCTGCAAAAAGCAGTCCTGAACTTTCCCTGCAGGGTTACATCATTTTGATCCTAGTCCAAGAATGGTAGGAGCAGATAACATGCTGCCATTGGCAGATTTGGACTCAGCCACTGCTCTGGGGCAAAACTGTATTAGAGCAAGGGAGCGGGGGTTGGAAGTCAGATCAGAATGTGTGGAAGTGAAAAGTTGGTCAGTCGCCATACTGAGTCATAATCATCAGTAGGAAGGAAAGGAAAGAGAAAACACATTAGGAGATGCGTGTCTCCAGTTCACTGGAAGTAAAGAGCAGTAGTAAAGCCCAGTTTAGTCTCCATCTGACTGGCTGCCAACTTCCCACACACTGTTGGCTCATGACGTGACAATTCTCTGTCTGGAACCCCTTCGCCTTTACAATCACTCCTCAATCACCTATTAACTACTCTTAGGCCTCATGGAAGACAGGCCAACTGTCTACTTTTAGGTCTGTTGTCACTTATTCTGGAAATATGTCACTATGACGACTAAAAAGCTTGTCACCCCGTTCAGCACATTTTGAGTTGTATTTTTGTAAGGGAATGTTTGGGCAATGACACACAAATTATATGCACAAAGCCAAATTAATTATTTGCAGATATGTAGTATAATTATATGGGTTTATGCTATCCATCTGTGAACCTTAGTCTCCCCTGGTGCAAGTACTGCTTACAATACAAAGGGTTTAATAGCTTTAAGAAAAACTTATTATGCTTACATTTGCACAAGAGTGAAGTCTTCTTTATTTGATGGCATTCATGGAATCCTGTGGGTGGAGAAGACCTTGATGAGCAAACTGGTCCATTCTCCAGCATTCAAGAGGAATCACTGTTAAACAAACTTGGAAAGATGGTATTGAGGAATTGTCACAGCCACTTGGAAGAAATACTTCATTATTTAGTATCCTTCACCCTCAAGAAATTTTTCTGTTACTGTATCTACATTTCCTGTGGCAATTCACGCTATTCACAATCATCTGGTACTCACTGATGCCAGAAAATGCCCAGTTGTCTCCTCTATGTTAAAATACAACATGATTGAGAGTTGTTATTCAATGATTTCTACCTCCTCTTTGGACTGAGTAATATCAGTACAATTAGCCTTTCCTCCTAAGTCTTGTTTTATAAAACATCATAATTTTCAGTCAATCCCATACAAATTTCCCACACTCATTTTTAATGGTAAAGACCACCATGCAAACAGTTGGCCAATGCATGATTTCACAATAATGAGGAGATCATTTCAGAGGTGCTCTTATGCATTTTTCTTTATTTGTATTGGTATCATGGCAGCTTTTAAGAATAGCATTACATGACTGGCTATGTACCCTCTACGCCCAAGTGCCTCATTATTACGAAACAGTGACATAAGAGCTGACTTGGCAACTGGACAAGATATGGAAAGAGGTTTTAAAAAGAGAATGGAGTGTTTACCTTTGTCTTGGGTGTTAGGGGGTGCTTTGCAGAAGTGACCCTGCAGCCTTGCCTTCTAGAATGAGAAGTAACTTTCCAGCAGGAAAGAGGGAGTTACTCTTAGAGAGAATATTATATGACATAAATGGATGGAACCAAAAAATAGATTCAAGGTATCTCATGCATACCAGCATGCTGACACATAAGGTAAAGGGAATAAAATGAGGGAAGGAGGAAAATGTATTAATCATTGTCTATGTGCTGGATGCATCACATACATGGTTCCATTTAATTTTCACCATGGTTATATACACTGACCCATATTTTGCCCATGAAAAACCTAAAGTTCAGAGGGCTTATTACTTTGCTCATGGTCAGACAGACAGTGAGTAGCAGAGCCAGGATGAGAACCCAGGACTGGATGATGGTAAAGTACATGCTCTGTGTTTGTCATATTACTCTCTTATTCTAAAGCTAGTAGATCAACAGTGCTCAGATCATAGGGGCTTTGACTGCACTGCTATGAAATTTGTCATTTCTTTTATAGACCAAATGGAGTCGGAAGAGTTTTTATAATTTTATTTTTAGAAAAAAGTTATAAAGACAACTCTTGTGATAGCATAGATCCAAAATTTAAAATAATAGAAATGGTTTCAGGAATATGCTGTCGGAGGCTAAGGTAACATCCAGGTCAGACCCACTGAAGGCCTAATCTAAGGTAGTAGCAGTGAGGATGACATGGAACAGATAGATACATGAGGTTTTATCTCCAGGGCTTGGTAATTGCTTTGATGTGGAAATGAAGGTCCGTGAGAAGTCTGGGATCATTCCCAGGTTACTGACTTCAGTGGGGGGGTGGTGGTGGTGGTGGTGGTGTGATTAATGGTACAATAAATCAAGATAGTAAATTCCAGAAGAAGTAGCCAGTTTGGAAGTAAAAGATGAAGAGTTCAGTTTTGGGACATGTTGAATTTGAAAGAGAGATGTCCTATAGATAAGGAGCTCTCTGGGATTTGAGTTCATAATTGCTGAGGGTTGGCAGAGAAAAGAAAACTCATCCTGGGGAAAGACACAGAGTCAAGAAAGCACGAGCTGAGGAGTAAACCCCAAAGGTCATTAATTTTTTTTAAAGTTGGGTATAGAAGAGGGAGTGGATATAAAAGAAGGAGATTCAAAGGACTGATCCAGGAGGTGGAAAATGAACCAGGAAGCTTTGTATCTTAGAATCTGACACAGGAGAATATTAAAAAAGTAAATAGTGGTGAGCACAGACAAAAGCTGCAGAGAAATCAAGTGATATTGGGACTTAAAAGAGCTATCAGTTTGCACAATTATAACATTAGTGGTAATACTAGTCTGAGCAGCTCAAGTGAAGTGATTTGAGCTAAAGAATAATGGTGGTGCATGAGGAAGCTATGGGAAGTGAAGAAGCAGAGATAGTGGAATAAAGTTCATTTTAAGAGCTTGGAGCATAATCAATGACTTGAAAATGCAGAAATCTTAAGATACATTTGTGAAGTTAATTTTATTATCTCTTTAAATATCTTCAGTGAGGATAATCCTTCCATGCCCCTGGATAAAAACTAGGCAGATTCTATGACTCTTCTTTCAGTTAGTAAAAATTCTCATAGATTCTTATAGATATCTATTCTCATAGGTAAATTCTCATAATAAATTCTCTTATTTCAGCCTCAGTTCAATATGTAAAATTGTCCCGACAACATAATAAACAAACTTTCAAGGTTTGTTCAAAGATAAATATTTGTTCTTCCTCCCTCCATGAAGAGGGGGATTTCAGAGAGGCACCTCATCTTGCCCCACCTGCCTTCTAAACCTCAGCCACTTAGTCGAAGGCAGCCTCAGCAACCTTCATTGTTGCCTCATATACTGACACCGTGTTAGGTTTTTCAGCTTCTTCATGTCGGCCATGATGTAGTCCCACTGGCTCTGCACTTAATCCCACCTAACTGGACCTGTGGAGACTCTGACTCTCCTCCCACTTCCACATTCATGAGGAAGCCATGCACTGCAAGGCACAAGGTCTGGCTTTCCTAAAAACACAACCTGGGTCAAGGGTCAAAAGTAGGGAAGTTAATGCCTCAGGAGTTGAACTTGAACTAAAGAGTGACCAGATATGGGTAAAAACCAGCAGGTGAATGCCTCTCTATTACTTCTATTGAGAGAATATTCTAAGGAACAGTGGCTTGACAATGCCTGTCTGAAAGACGTGCCCTAGGAACAAGCAACCAGCTCTGTGTCCTGGTGAAGCTATAGCATGCTCAGTGATGTGCCACCTGGTATAGGAACTTCCTCTTTCCCTGCCTGCCTTACTTCCCTTTTCCCTTGATCTTGCCATATTGAGATTGCACCTTCCAATACAGTCTTGACATATAAGCTTTCAATAGGACTTTCTTTCTTAGGGAGCCCAGGCCAAGACAGAGGTGGTTGCCTTCTCTCCTTTCCACTTGACAGCAGTTTTTTTTTCCTAATGCCTTGAGAACAGGTCTTGACTGGTACTGTTACACTCTATATGGCTCTATACTCTGTTAACACTGATTCTTTCTTTCCCTGGGCATCTTGTAGAGACGCTTGGGTGGACCCTCTGAAAACAACTCCCTTGACCCAGGCAGTGCCTCTTTTTCGGCTGCTTATTGCAAATTTCCCACTACGGTCTCCAATAACACAACTCACAGCCTCTTACTGCTGGACACCACCACCAGCAGGTCACACTTTCTCAGGTGTAAATCAAGCACAAGCTTACAATTTCCTCCAACTGCAGAGAATACACAAATATATACACACAAATACACATTTATATTATATATGCATGTATATTATGAATCATTCATATATATGTGTTATCATATACATAATATACATATATATGCACACACACACACACACACACACACACACACATATATACATACCTAGCTACATATATATCAGATTCCTTAAGTGGTCCCCTTGAAGTCCCTCTTAAAAGATGTAGAGTTAAGAAGTTGTACCCCTCATTCCTGTGGGCAGAAGGAAAGGGGGAGATAGACTCACAGCACTCCAGAAGTTCTCCTCAAATATCTGTCTCAAAAAAAGGATTCTCCTTTATTTCTAACCCTGGATTAATTTTATATTCTTAATATGTGAGGGGTTCAAAAATCAAGTAATGCAACTTTGGTTATGTATTTCACATAAAATCTAGCATCTTCTCTGATTGTTTTGTCTAGGCAAAATCCAACCTTATGTCTTTATAATGAAAAGGGTGAGAAATAAGATATAGCTAAAGAGAGCCATAGAATTTAAGTAGTACTTTTAAATTTTATTTTGTTTTGATGGAAAATGAGAAAGGTGAGTATATAGGTTCAAAATGGACTTATTAGAGAAGAAAAGATTTAAAATTTACATTAACAAAATGATATTTATTTTTCACTTGGATAGTTTTCTAATCTGCAGAGTGGAGCTAATAATATCTACTAACATAGAGAGATTGTGAATATTAAATGAAATAAAAATGTTAAAGGTGTTAGATATACCTGGCCTAGAATAAGAGCATAAAGAATTTGGAATCTATTATTCTGGAAAATTTTTTAAGATTTTTCTGGAATCATGATGTAGATCTCTTTTTTAAATTCAACTGCAGATCTATCAGTCTTCAGTGTTTCAGTAACTTGGATGAGAGTAATATGAAAGGGTTTATTCTTTACAAATATAAAACCATTTTCTTTTCAAGGGGTCTTCAAATTGACTTTAGTATTAATCTTGCTCTTTTATTCCCTGTAATTTTCAATATCATTCATATATATATGAATACATATGACACTTTAGCCTAAGTTTTCTCCCTTTTTAAGAACATTCTGATCTTTTATGTGATCTCATAATAACTGGTGTGCCTGGGCTGATTTGAGCCAGTTGTTTTATTAAACTGCTGACTCCACTTTTCTATTGAAGCAACTGCTGTCTTTTTAACAAATTGTTGATATTAGAAAAATATCTAACAGACACTGAGTGCCCCCATGTAAGGTACTGTGCTGAAGAGGTTACTTGCATTAATATACCCAATGACCTTATGAGACAGGTATTTTTACTACCCCCATTCACAGATGAGGAAAATGAGGCCTACAGAGGTTAGGTTTTCAAAATGATTCTTCCCCCAAATTTGCTAAGATCTTAAAAGCAACAAATTTTCAGCAAGGATGGGAGTCTTAGTGAGGAGACTAAGAGAGAAGTGGGCTGTAGCCCTTTACTCAAATATGGTGGCCTCCTATGGTGCAGCCTCTGCCCTCACTTCAACCCTGCTCACCCCAGAAACACACCTCACTCATAATGAATTAGCACAAAGAGAGTTTTTATTGAAGAATTCATGCTACAGAAGAATATTTACCTTGAAAAATTGCACAAAATCCTCTTCAGGCTCTTCTTTCTCTAAAATCACTTCCCCCAGAACCAGGCATTTCATCTCCCTTCTCTTTCCTCCCTTTATCCCCTATGGAAGGGAATCACCTCGGATTGAATATTCCACTGAACAAGCAAAAACTACACAAACAGAAGGCAGTTCAAAGAGTATCAACTGCTACTTAAGCCCGCCTCTTCCTTTGGGTGGGAAAGTGGTGACTCATCCACCCATCCCCAGTAGCCCATCCAATTTATTAATTATGTACTCACAGCTTATTAAGGATGGGAAGTGGCAAGGCAGATTTTGATACTAAGAAGAGACTTTTCTCATCAGTCCTTGCTGGACAGGGACCAGAACCAATTCCATAACAACGAAGACCAAAACTTAGAATAGAGAATAGGATGGACATGCCCTCTTTGACGCTGAGAATAGATGATACCAAGCTTCTCTCTGAGCACTATGTACTGTTAAGTATTTGAATTGATCTTTGTGAACCAACATGTAGAATTCTGAAATTTTATAAGCCTTTTAATATTAACCATCAGTGACATATTTAGGAGTAGGTTACTACAGAAACAGGGTAAAAGCAGAGGAAAAGAGAAAAATGATGCTAACCATTTGTGCCATGTTGTCCTCAAGGAGAAACTCAACAGCTTCCTATTCAGAATAAAAGCAAGAAAGTAAAGAACATGAGGAGGGAAGAAGCAATGATTAAAACATTCCGGAAATGTAAAATTGTCTTTACCAAAATGTGTCTTCTAGGACATGTGTTCAAGTTTTGCTGGCCTCTGATGTAGATGGAGATTTTCCTTAAAAACCAGACATTTTAGAGAGGGTGTGAAAGTAACCCCATCTGATAAGTTTTACCTGAGTATCAAATTTTGAAAACATAAGTGACATTTTCTCATGACTAAATATATATTGCTAATAATGATGTAATAATCACCAACTTCTCTTCAATTTCCATACAAAAACTCTTACCCTATATGAGAATTTATTGACTTGAAGTTTAAAGCATAAAATCTTCATTTTAAAAGCGCAGCCAGCATTTCTAAGCATGAAAAAGATATTTTGACCAGGGAAAGACAACTCCAAAACAATGAAATGTTTTTCAGTTTGTAAACTTAATCTTCCTTATAGAGAAAGGGATATTTTTGTAATTTGCACTATTGCCTTGCAAGTTCAGATTCATGTGTAATAGTTAAGGTCAATCTATTATATTTCCATTTTTTGAATTACAAAGACCATATCTATATTAATGCAAACAATCCAGAAGAAAAATAATCAACCAGTAATGTCCATAATGTCCACAAAAAATACAGATGCGAAAATGTTGAACCACTTTTCACTGAGATATCATAGTACAATGTAACTCAAGTCAAAAATTATATATGCTGAAATCAAGCCTTGGTAAATTTAAGAAAACTGAAATCATATCAAGTATCTTTTCCAACCACAACACTATAAGACTAGATATCAATTACAGGAAAAGATCTGTAAAAAATACAAACACAAGGAGCCTAAACAATACACTACTTAATAACCAAGAGATCACTGAATAAATCAAAGAGGAAATCAAAAATACCTAGAAACAAAGGACAATGTAAACATGACAACCCAAAACCTGTGGGATGCAGCAAAAGCAGTTCTAAGAGGGAAGTTTATAGCAATACAATCCTACCTTAAGAAACAGGAGGGCTTCCCTGGTGGCGCAGTGGTTGAGAGTCCGCCTGCCAATGCAGGGGACAGGGGTTCATGCCCCAGTGCAGGAGGATCCCACATGCTGTGGAGGGGCTGGGCCCGTGAGGCATGGCCACTGAGCCTGCGCATTCGGAGCCTGTGCTCCGCAACGGGAAAGGCCACAGCAGTGAGAGGCCTGAGTACCACAAAAAAAAAAAAAAAAGAAACAAGAAACATCTCAAATAAACAATCTAAACTTGCACCTTAAGCAATTAGAGAAAGAAGAACAAAAAAAAACCCAAAGTTAGTAGAATGAAAGAAATCATAAAGATCAGGTCAGAAATAAATGAAAACGAAATGAAGGAAACAATAAAATGATCAATAAAATTAAAAGCTGGTTCTTTGAGAAGATAAACAATTGATAAACCATTAGCCAGACTCATCAAGAAAATAAGGGAGAAGACTCAAATCAATAGAATTAGAAATGAAAAAGGAGAAGTAACAACTGACACTGCAGAAATACAAACGATCATGAGAGATTATACAAGCAACTCTATGCCCATAAAATGGACAACCTGGAAGAAATGGACAAATTCTTTGAAATGCACAACCTGCCGAGACTGAACCAGGAAGAAATAGAAAACATGAACAGACCAATCACAAGTACTGAAACTGAAACCCTGATTAAAAATCTTCCAACAAACAAAAGCCCAGGACAGATGGCTTCACAGGTGAATTCTATCAAACATTTAGAGAAGAGCTAACACCTATCCTTCTCAAGCTCTTCCAAAATATAGCAGAGGGAGGAACACTCCCAAACTCATTCTACGAGGCCACCATCACCCTGATACCAAAACCAGACAAAGATGTCTCAAAGAAAGAAAACTACTGGCCAATATCACCGATGAACATAGATGCAAAAATCCTCAACAAAATATTAGCAAACAGAATCCAACAGCACATTAAAAGGATCATACACCATGATCAAGTGGGGTTTATTCCAGGAATGCAAGGATTCTTCAATATACACAAATCAATCAACGTGATACACCATAGTAACAAATTGAAGGAGAAAAGGCATATGATCATCTCAATAGATGCAGAGAAAGCTTTCAACAAAATTCAACACTCATTTATGATAAAAACCCTGCAGAAAGTAGGCATAGAGGGAACTTTCCTCAACATAATAAAGGCCATATATGACAGACCCACAGCCAACATTGTCCTCAATGGTGAAAAACTGAAACCATTTCCACTAAGATCAGGAACAAGACAAGGTTGCCCACTCTCACCACTATTATTCAACATGGTTTTGGAAGTTTTAGCCACAGCTAAAATCAGAGAAGAAAAAGAAATAAAAGGAATCCAAATTGGAAAAGAAGAAGTAAAGCTGTCACTGTTTGCAGATGACATGATACTATACATAGAGAATCCTAAAGATGCTACCAGCGAACTACTAGAGCTAATCAATGAATCTGGTAAAGTAGCAGGATACAAAATTAATGCACAGATATCTCTGGCATTCCTATACACTAATGATGAACAATCTGAAAGTGAAATTAAGAAAACACTCCCATTTACCATTGCAACAAAAAGAATAAAATATCTAGGAATAAACATACCTAAGGAGACAAAAGACCTGTATGCAGAAAATTATAAGACACTGATGAAAGAAATTAAAGATGATACAAATAGATGGAGAGATATACCATGTTCTTGGATTGGAAGAATCAACATTGTGAAAATGATTCTACTACCCAAAGCAATCTACAGATTCAATGCAATCCCTATGACACTACCACTGGCATTTTTCACAGAAGTAGAACAAAAAATTTCACAATTTGTATGGAAACACAAAAGACCCTGAATAGCCAAAGCAATCCTGAGATTGATAAATGGAGCTGGAGGAATCAGGCTCCCTCACTTCAGACTATACTACAAAGCTACAGTAATCAGGACAGTATAGTACTGGCACAAAAACAGAAATATAGATCAATGGGACAGGATAGAAAGCCCAGAGGTAAACCCACGCACATATGGTCACCTTTTCTTTGATAAAGTAGGCAAGAATATACAGTGGAGAAAAGACAGCCTCTTCAATAAGTGGTGCTGGGAAAACTGGACAGGTACATGTAAAAGTATGAAATTAGAACACTCCCTAACACCATACACAAAAATAAACTCAAAATGGATTAAAGACCTAAATGTAAGGCCAGACACTATCAAACTCTTATAGGAAAACATAGGCAGAACAGTCTATGATATAAATCACAGCAAGAACCTTTTTGACCCACCTCTTAGAGAAATGGTAATAAAAACAGAAATAAACAAATGGGACCTAATGAAACTTAAAAGCTTTTGCACAGCAAAGGAAACCATACACAAGACCAAAAGACAACCCTCAGAATGGGTGAAAATATTTGCAAATGAAGCAACTGACAAAGGATTAATCTCCAAAATTTACAAGCAGCTCATGCAGCTCAATAACAGAAAAACAAACAACCCAATCCAAAAATGGGCAGAAGACCTAAATAGACATTTCTCCAAAGAAGATATACAGATTACCCACAAACACATGAAAGAATGCTCAACATCATTAATCATTAAAGAAATGCAACTCAAAACTACAATGAGATATCATCTCATACCTGTCAGAATGGTCATCATGACAAAATCTACAAACAGTAAGTGCCGGAGAGGGTGTGGAGAAAAGGGAGCACTCTTTTTTTTTTTTTTTTTTTTTTTTTTTGCGGTACGCGGGCCTCTCACTGTTGTGGCCTCTCCCGTTGTGGAGCACAGGCTCCGGATGCGCAGACTCAGTGGCCCTGGCTCATGGGCCCAGCCACTCCACGGCATGTGGGATCTTCCCGGACCGGGGCACGAACCCGTGTCCCCTGCATTGGCAGGCAGACTCTCAACCACTGTGCCACCAGGGGAGCCCAAAAAAGGGAGCACTCTTGCAGTGTTGGTGGGAATGTAAATTGATACAGGCACTATGGAGAGCAGTATGGATGTTCCTTAAAAAACTAAAGATAGAATTACCACATGACCCAGCAATCCCACTACTGGGCATATGCCCTGAGAAAACCATAATTCATAAAGAGTCATGTACCAAAATGTTCATTGCAGCTCTATTTACAATAGCCAGGACATGGAAGCAACCTAAGTGTCCATCGACAGATGAATGGATAAAGAAGATGTGGCACATATATACAATGGAATATTACTCAGCCATATAAGAAACAAAATTGAGTTATTTGTTGTGAGGTGGTTGGACCTAGAGTCTGTCATACAGAGTAAAGTATGTCAGAAAGAGAAAAACAAATACCGTATGCTAACACATATATATGGAATCTGAGAAAAAAAAAAAAAAGGTCATGAAGAACCTAGGGGTAAGATGGGAATAAAGACACAGACCTACTAGAGAATGGACTTGAGGATATGAGGAGGGGGAAGAGTAAGCTGTGACAAAGTGACAGAGTGGCATGGACATATATACACTACCAAACGTAGGGTGGATAGCTAGTGGGAAGCAGCCGCATGGCACAGGGAGATCAGCTAGGTGGTTTGTGACCACCTAGAGGGGTGGGATAGGGAGGGTGGGAGGGAGGAGACAGAAGAAGGAAGACATATGGGAACATATGTATATGTATAACTGATTCACTTTGTTATAAAGCAGAAACTAACACACCATTGTAAAGCAATTATACTCCAATAAAGATGTTAAAAAAATTATATATGCTGCTTTTTATGCCTTTGAGGATAGGAGTAATTAGTTTATTAAATTAACATTCCATGTTATTTCTGATTCTCTGTTTAAAATAAATTTCTGTTTATCAGTATCTCTTCAGTATCTCTATAAGACTTATTTTATTCATGTCAGTTATACAAAGTGCTGTCTTTTTTGCATCACGAAATTTAAATTCCACTGGAAAGCCCATACAACTTATATATCTAAATCACAGCTAATTCTTATATATTTCACTATAAGAGAAAACTTCCATTAAAAATCAATACTCTTCAGCAAGCCAATATTCACTAGTGAAAATAGATGTAACAATTCTTTCCTTTCCCTTCTTTCTTTCTCTCAACACTAGCATATCCTTCCACTTCCAGATTTATTTCAGGGTTCTAGATCAAAGAACCATCAGCCGCAATAATTCAGATGCCAGCAACTAGAATTCACAGTAATCCACTCCACACTCTACTATAGCTCTCTGAAACCTATAGCACCCTCTGACTACTCAGAGTACAGCCAGGGCAGCCCTAAGTCCTGCCTGGGAACTTGCATTTGCCAAAAGTAAGGCATTTATCTATCCCTTTGAACAGTATATTCAAGTTTTTCACAGAAAGAGAAATTACCCTTCTTTCCAAATTGTCTGTGTTTCAGTAATTTTGAGAACTCCCTTAAGAATTCTCTCATTAGTTTCATTCTGAGGGGGATTTACCATTTATTAGAAGTTCAGAGCTTAAACCCTGGAAGACCGTCTGTTTCATGCCAGAAACTGAGAGGTTCTAGGGAAAAAGGGAATGGTGAAACAAGGTTCACCATACATTCCAAGTTTATTTTACCATACCTCCCAGATTTTCTCTTCTTTAATTTTCCATCCAGCCTTAAGTAATGATCTTTGTTCTGTGCTAATGGGAAATCCTGGGCCAGAGCTTGTGCTAAGAAAAGATACTCCTGTTGTAGAGGCCTAAGGGAAAGCTCAAAGTCCAAAGGATTCAAGGTCATGCAGGTCTTGAAGAGAAATCTCCAACATGAAAAGCACACTGAATAGAAATCTCCAACATGAAACATTTCCTTACTTGTTTTCTCAGAAAACACAAAACTTCATCAGGCTTCAACACAGAGAATATAATTAAGAACTAAGACACAGAGTTTTCACAAGTGTCTTGCTAAGTTATTATTCCTACCTTAAAAAGTAAGAATAGGGAGCTTCCCTGGTGGTGCTAGTGGTTGCGAGTCCACCTGCTGATGCAGGGGACACGGGTTCGTGCCCCAGTCTGGGAAGATCCCAAATGCCGTGGAGCAGCTGAGCCCGTGAGCCATGGCCGCTGAGCCTGCGCGTCCAGAAGGCTGTGCTCCGCAATGGGAGAGGCCACAACAGTGAGAGGCCCGCGTACCGCAAAAAAAAAAAAAAAAAAAAGTAAGAATAAAAATAATAATTGAAAATTTTCCTAATAAAAATTCTCCATATTTTATAACATTATTAATATGGAATGTTCTTTGGCAAATTAACAAAAAATACTGGATTATCTACAATAAAATCAATAATATTACAAGTTTGAAATTCAAGTAAGTTCTAAAACTCACTATTTTGAACCAGTGATAGAAAAAGTGAATCATCGCATATATATATATGTATATATGAGCGCGTTTGTATATGTGTATTTATACACACTTTTAATTTTTTCAATTTATTAAGGAGGTAGAACCTGTGCCATATTACTATTGTGCACATAGCACTTAGCATAGCCACAGACATGACATAGGAACTCAATAAATATTACATTAATTCGCTAAACTCTATTGCATTCCTAGTCTGTGCCTGAAACTATTCTGTACAGAGTGGCAACAAAAATTTTGAGTTATTTCCCATTGTCTTTGAAAAGCTTACAGCTCAATAGGAAAGATGAGACCTTCCACACAAAGCTATTAGAGTCCCATTAGAGAATAAATATCCTGAGATAACAATGCAAGATGATAAATATGTGGTTAGGTGTGAACAACTGCACTTAATAACAGAATCAAACAATGGTGTTACATTTCACAAACTGTAGCATCAGAACAGTTACCTTCCTCTTGTATCCAAAACAGAGGTGTCCATATTACACAGCTATTAGTGGAGTTAGGGCAATTCCAACCTTGAAGTAAAGATGACTGAGCCTCCACTCAAGCCCCAACATGCTTCTTTGCTAATGATACCTAAAGTCTTGATTGAGACTAACAGGTGTCACAGTACTTATTTAGTGACTGTCTGCTTCATCTATGAGGCTAAAATGCCTTCTGATATCTTTAATACTGACATAATAGCTAATAATATAAGCAAACTGAAAGACTATCCCATTGTCCTTGCATGGTATTGAGCAGAATTTAGTGAGCCATACAGCTGGCCATAAAAGTCTTTTTCCAAAAAGCAGGGGAAAGTTCTAGAAAGTAAATAATACAGAAAGAAATTACCCAATTTTCATGAGAAGTTTTATAAAAAAAAATAAAGAACACATTTATTTGAAATTTGGTGAAACCATAAGTAATTAAAGATAAAATAAGCACAGGCTAGAGCATGGAGAATATAATTTTTATACTCAAATGAAATTGCTTTACATCCAAAGTAGTTCTGTTGAAGGCAAAGTGCCTTGAAGATTTCCCTTTGTTTAGTAGTTTTTCATAGAAGCCTTTGGAGAAGCTTCAAGAGTCACACGAATGTTTCATAGAAATATAATTTCTAAACATTTTTAACTAATTTCAAAACTAGAAAAATGCATAAGACAATATATAGCATATTTTAACACACAAGAATCTGTGGAGCTCATCTTGACTCCTAAGTTAAATTGTTTCTATTCAGATTTTGGAATAAAGCTTCTTTTGCCATCTCCATATATATTTGACCTTCTTACAAATGAGCAATTCATGAGGAAGTTTTAACTTTTCACTGTTTTTTCTTTTTTTTTTTTTTTTTTTTTGCGGTACGCGGGCCTCTCACTGTTGTGGCTCACTCCCGTTGTGGAGCACAGGCTCCGGACGCACAGGCTCAGTGGCCATGGCTCACGGGCCCAGCTGCTCCGCGGCATGTGGGATCTTCCCAGACCGGGGCACGAACCCGTGTCCCCTGCATCGGCAGGCGGACTCTCAACCACTGCGCCACCAGGGAAGCCCTTCACTGGTCTTTTTAAGTGCCAGCCCTATGCATGTCCACTTCTGTAGGATTGAAAGAGTGAAGGGAGCATCACAGAGCACCTCAATATTGTGCAAAACCAAAATGGTATTCAAATAAATGGGCTGCCAACTTGAAAGAAGACAGTAGCCATTAATTTGGACCACAAGTCCAAATTTAAAATTTTTACTATTTTTAAAATGGCCTTAAAAAAATGGCCTTATTCTTCTCGTGCATTTTCTTTATAAGTAAGTTCTATAAATTTAAATTTATAAAATAAATTTATAGACATATTTTATCACTTATAAAATAAATTTAAACACATTTTATTTACAAATTTTATCATTTATAAAATACACTTGTACTAGTAAAACGCACATTAGATTTTTATTTCTTTTCCTTTTAAGAGAGCTTACTTATAGTTGTTAATAATCTAAAGTAACATAATACTATTAAACATTTACCAAAACCAAATCTCATTCTTTATCCATTTTAGTTTCATTATTCACTCTATTAAAATTGCTCTATACAAGATCAATATGGACCTTAATAAAATAAATTGTCTTCATTGAGCCCATGTTCTCTGGCTACATATATTGTTCCTCACTGCCCCTGTCAACATCTTGGTCTTCAGTGGCAGTGTTTCCTAATTTAATTCTGATTGTTCTGATCATCTATTTCCTTCACTAACATCTGGGGTATTTTCCCCTTGACCATTAATACTGGTATCTCTCAGCCTCAGTCCTTGACTTTCATACTCTCTAAACTTCACCCTCAGGAACCTCATTTGTTCTCCTGATTTGGTTCTACATCTCCAAACTTTCAGAGTACCACATCAAGCGGATAGTATCTGTGACAGGAATCTACCACTGCATTGTCAAACTACCCAAAACTACATAATGGCATAAAACAACCATTTTATTTAACTAGTGATATGGAGCTAAGGTGCCCAAGAAGGACTCAGTTTGATGTTTCATCTTTGATATTCTTGATATCAGCTTGATACCTAGGGTAACTGGAGAATACACTTCCTCAAAGGTTTCTTCGCTTACACTTTGTACCTAGGTGCTCCTTGTGTGCGTTATCTTTCTCTCTCCTTCTCTTAGGGCCTCTGCAGATGGTTTTGACTTCTCATAGCATGATGGTTTCCAGGCAGTTCTGACATGGCAGTTGGCTTCCAACAGGCTTCCAGGCTATTCAAAGGTCTGGCACAGCATTGCTTCCTCCATATACCATTGTATTGCCACCTCAATGGGAGATCATGTGCCCATTTTTATTCCCCTGACTTAGAATACCTTCCTTCTTTCGCTCTTCCAATTCATGTCTCTCTCTTCCTTTAGAAAAGATTCTCCCGTGATTTCTTTCCAGATTAACTCCATATCTCTGAGTTCCTTTCCCTCAGAACTTAGACACCATCTTCATATATTATGTGTAATAGACATTTCTTGCTTTGGGGTTGTTCATTATTGAGCCCCTCCCTTCTTATTAGTAATCCAAATTCATTTGAGTAATGACTCATTTTGTAGAACTCTATGGAGGTTTTAGCCACTTCCTACAAAATAAGCTGTATTAGTCAAGGTTCTCCAGAGAATTAGAACCAACAGGGTGTGTGAATGTGTGTATGTGAGAGTGAGAGAGAGAGAGATTTATTTTAAGGAATTGGCTCACACTACTGTGTGGTATGGTGAGTCCAAAATCTAATGGAGTAGGCCGGCAGGCTGGAGACACAGGAAAAAGTTCAGTTCAAGTCCAAAGGCTGTCTGCTGACAGAATTCCTTCTTGCTGGGAGATCAGTCTTCATTCTATTAAGGTCTTCACTGAATTGCATGAGGCTCTCCATTTTATGGAGGGTAGTCTGCAATACTCAGAGTTCACTGATTTAAATGTTCATCTCACCCAAAAAGCACCCTCATAAAAACATACAGAATAACATTTGTCCAAATATCTGGGAACTGTGGCCCAGCCAAGTTGACACATAAAATTACCATCACGTAAGCCAAACAGACTTGTTCCTCCCTTGCTTCTCCACAGAGTGGGCACGTAATATAAGTTCAGTACATCAGATGCTCTTTCTTGGTTGTTGAATCTAAGCCATTAACACAATGGTATCAGGAAAGCAGGTGGTCATATTCATTACAGCAGCAGTAAGAGCTGTGGCATGCCATCAGATTGTAGTGGCATGACTAACACTCCGTTTCTGCTGCCCAGTCTTCTGTAGCTTCCTTGGTTTCTTCTAGTCAATAATCCTGGTCATGTGTCCTCCATTGAGTCTGGAGCCTCTAGATAATTCCAATAAGCTCACTGTTTACTGTAGATAAACAGGATTGGTTTCTGCTACTTAGAACCAAGTTACACTTAATACTATATCATGCTACTTATGTTCATGAGTTGTACTGAGGATAAATGCATTACTAAATGAAAAGTATATTGAACAAATTCCTAGCATAGTGGGGTGATCAACAAATTATGTTAATATGTTTTTCTTCAACTTCATTTTCTTCTTCCTATTCTTCCTAATTATTATTAACATTATTAAAATAATTATTATTGAACTTTCTATATATGTTTTGAACAAGAAATATGACTCCTAGCATAACACTCTGGACAAGGTAGTACCCAGCTCAATGCATTAGCCTGGTTGGCTCATACACAATAAGACTAAACTTTTGAGTTGCTAAGGAACTTAGATAGTTCATACAATAAGCTGTCCAGTCCAGTGCTGAACTCTCTAAACTCGGCTACATTTTACTACATGCTTGAAATATTTTGGTTATCTACATTAAAGAATCTTAATAGCGTGGAAATTGGAGATGAAAAAAATATCAAAGTTGATTTTTCAGAGCTACAAATGAACCTTTATTCAAATTGGAAGTTAGAAAGAAGGTACCAGTACTCTGAAACCATCAACAAATCCCACAAAAGGCTGCTAACGGGTACAGCATTTCTTTTTAAGGTGATGAAAATGCTCTGGAATTAGATAGAAATGATGGTTGCATGCTTTGTGAATATACTAAAAACTACTTAAATTGTATACGTTGAAAGCATAAATTTTGTGGTAAGTGAATTATATCTCAATAAAAAAATTTTAAGCAATTAACCACGCTGTAAATATCTGATTAGTGATTTAGATTATAGGTGTCTATTTTTTAGAAGTTCATTATTTATTGCACAGCCAGGATTCCTGTATTACTGGAGGAAATTTCTAAATCACTGTTATTTATTTCTTTCCTTTGCCGTACGCGGGCCTTTCACTGTTGTGGCCTCTCCCGTTGCGGAGCACAGGCTCCGGACGCACAGGCTCAGCAGCCATGGCTCACGGGCCCAGCCGCTCCATGGCATGTGGGATCTTCCCAGACCGGGGCACGAACCCATGTGCCCTGCATTGGCAGGCGGACTCTCAACCACTGCGCCACCAGGGAAGCCCTCTTGGGCAGTTTTTAAACCTGTCAACTTATATATTCACTTTAAATTAAAACTTCATCATTCAGATTTCAGGTGGAATCTAGTTGTGGAATTCAGTCATTCCTAATGGACACATATTTTATTATATCTGGAGATTTATCTGGCAGCTACTTAGTAAAGTAAGGAAATGGATTGATTCCAACAATATTTGAAGTTGTGTGGTGGGTCAAAGCATCCAAAGCACATGAATAAATCAATGACAACTTTCTATTTCTTCGTCATAGCTGAAACACTCAACTATGCTTCGGAGTGGTTACATCTAAACATGTTTAAGATGGAGCATTCATTGTTCTTTTGTTTTACTTCCAAGCACATAACTGGGGACAAATAAAGGTTACATGATAATGATACTGATGGCTACAAATAGCACACAAGGAACACACTACCTAAATATTATTTGCCTATACTGCTTTGAGAAACAGAGAGGAAAATATTTCAAAGTCCTCAGACACAACCTTAAGAAGAAACATTTTACAATAATTCACCTGCTTCCATTCAAGGAGTCTGATGTAGCTCCCAGGACAATTCTTTAACAGAGAATATATCTGCAGTCTTACTGCAATATGACAAGAAGGAAGATGAGAAGAGGAAGAGGAAAAGGAAGAAGAAGAAATAGTTGTTAAGACTGGCAACATACCAAGACTCATGTTCTGTACTCCATTGCATAAAATGGAATAGGGCCATTTTATCTCATGAGTCTCTGTCTGTCTGTCTCTGTTTGTCTGTCTCTCCCCCTTCTCTCAAGCAATCTACTTATCACTGTGCCTAGGCTTGATTAGATTTATAGTTTGTTTATCTGAGAGCTCAATGCTTTATTGCATCCAGAAGCCAAAATATGTGCACCTCCACAACCCAGCTGAATAAAACAAACTCATTTTGATCTTTGTGTACAAAGCCATCAGCACTGGTTCAAAGTGTAGCACAGCCAGTTCTGGATGGCAGATGCAGAGTTCAGCTCTTCTCCCGGGCCCTTGGTTTCAATTAGGCTGTCTGCCAAGTGGCCCATGTGCCTCTGTGTGCTGAAACATTTCTTTGAGGCAGCTTTTTTAAATTAGGAAATAAAGACTTCCCATGTGATTTGCTATATATACAATTTATGACAATTGATTTTTATAGTTAAAATACATACATTTTAAACATATTTCTGTTTCTGCAAAATAACAGCTTTCTAAGAAGAGAAGAAAATTAGCAAAATGTAAATACTGCATTTCTTTTACTCTTCCAAATCTAAAATTTACTCAAACATACATTAGAATGATGCTAAAGACCACTAGGTTTCTAAAATAAATAAGTTCTTTGTCTTAAAAGGAAAAAAAAAGGCAATAGGATACAAGCAAGCATTTTCTAACTTCTAGGAACTATAAATAGGGAAAAAATCAATATGAACAAACAAGAAGCTGTAATTACTTGAGATTGGCCAGTTCCTCAACCTGAATAAATGATATTTTCTTTGTTTTCACTACTATTTGGGTCTTTTAATTTCTGAACTTTCCAACACAACTTTGTGACCTGGCAGTAGATATAACAAATTCCAAAAGCCAACTTCCAATGTCTAGCTGATTCCTGGTAGACGCGTGAAATAAATGCACAGCAAATGTCTGTGCTCCACAGCCCCAGATGCACGTATATGTATGTAAACATAATTCTCACCAAAGACAGATTCGTATGGCAAAAATCTAGAAACTATGGAAAACAGTTATCTCATTAACAATACCCTCCTGTTGCTACATAGAGGAGGAGACAGCCAAGTCCTAGGAGGCCTGGGTGGGCAGCAACCACCTCATAAGGAAGGTCCAGGCTGCATAAAAGCCAGGAAACCATGATGCCTTGCAACCTCTTGCAAGCATTCAGGTTGACTTTGAAGAAGCTCCCACAGAGGCCTAGATTATGCCTTACAGTGAATTCAGGAGCGTTTAAATCCTAAAGACCTGGGCCCACAAATTGAGCCATCACTTAGCAGATGTTAGCCGCTGCCGGTGCCAAGACAAACTGAAAATAACTGGGCACCAACACTAGCAACTGAATGGTAACCAGCTGTTAGTGGTGAGTTTAAGCAGGCCCCCATACCATGCTAGGCCACTCACACAGCAGGGACCCATAAGTATGGCATACAGGTTTTGTTTTGTTTTGTTTTCTAGTGACCAGATGGTTTTATTGAGTCACTTTCCTGTTTTCCATAAAGCTGAATTACTACATTCCTAAAAATCTTCTCTATTTCTAAATTAGTACATTGCCCATTGCCATGGTGCCTAATCTTGAAAATTACTGAAAACGACAGTACTATGACTTATTGATTCAGGAAATTTCAATAACAGAGAAAGAAGCAACAGAAAAACATAACCTTATTGAAGAAGTTTTTGGAAAAAAAATTTAATGAAAGATAGAAATATATGATTCATGTAAGAGCTAAAAATGTTTTAATTTTTTTTCCCTTTCTCAAGGCATCATCGCAATTAGAAGTTTATAAATTATCTATATATATCTTGCTACACTCAATGTAATACAAAGTAGATGAGATAATCTTTCTCGTTAGCACTTATTATAAAACATACAGACAGGGCAGCTGAGCTAACATTTAACAGATATCTATAGTATTTGCCTTTTTTTCCCTCTATTTTTTGAACCCCTTCACCCATTTCTCTTACATCCCACCCCCCACTTCTGGCAATCATCAATTTGTTCTCTGTATCTCTGAGCTTGGTTTTTTGTTTTGGGTTTTTTGGGGTTTTTTTTAGATTCCACAGATAAGATAGATCATACAGTATTTGTCATTCTCTGACTTATTTCACTTAGTATAATGCCACCAAAGTCCATACATGTTGTCACAAATGGCAAGATTTCATTTTTTATGGCTGAATGATATAAATTATATATATATACACATATATATCACAATTTCTTTATCCATTCATTCATCAATGACACTTAGACTGTTTCTATATCTTGGCTATTGTAAATAACACAGCAGTTAATACGGGTGTGCATATATCTTTTTGAGTTAGTGTTTTCATTTTCTTTACATAAATACCCAAAAGTAGAATTGCTTGATCTTAGATCTTATGGTAGTTCTACTTTTAATTTTCTGAGGAGCCTCCATACTGTTTTCCATAGTGGCTGAACCAACTTACATTCCCGCAAACAGTGCACAAGGTTTTCCTTTCCTTCACATCCTAGCTAACACTTGTTATCTCTCTTCTTCTTCTTCATAGCCATTTTAAAAGATGTGAGATGATATTTCACTGTGATTTTGATCTTCATTTCTCTAATGATTAATGATATTGAGCATATTTTCATTTGGCTATCTGTATGTCTTCTACGGAAAAATGTCTCTTCAGATCTTCAACCGATCCTTTAATTGGCTTGTGTACTATTGACTTTCAGGAATTCTTTACATATTTTGGATATTAGCTCCTTATCAGATGATTTGCAAACATTTTCTCTCATACAGTAAGTTACCTTTTCATTTTGTTAATGGTTTCCTTTGCTATGCAGAAGCTTTTTGGTATAATGCAGTCCCATTTATTTATTTTTGCTTTTATTTCTTTTACTTTTGGTGTCAGCTTCAAAAAAACCACCACCAAGACCTATGTCAAGAACCTTATCAACTATGATTTCTTCTAGGAGTTTTATGGTTTCAAATCTTATATTCAAGTCTTTAATACATTTTGTGTTATTTTTGTATATGGTGTAAGATAGTGGTAGATTTTCATTTTTTTACATCTAGCTGTTCAGTTTTCCCAATACCATTTATTGAAGGGACTGTCCTTTCCCTGTTGTATATTCTTGGCTGCTTTGTTATAAATTAATTGACCGTATATGCATATGTTTATTTCTGGGCTCTCTATTCTGTTCCATTAATCTGTGTCTGTTTTGATGCCAATATCATACTATTTTGATTACTATAGCTTTGTAATACAGTTTGAAATCAGGGAACATGATACCTCCAATTTTGTTCTTCTTTCTCAAGACTGCTTTGGCTATTCAGGATATTTTGTGGTTCCATAGAAATTTGTGGTTATTTGTCCTGGTTTTGTGAAAAATGCCACTGGAATTTTGATAGAGATTGCACTGAATCTGTAGATTGTTTGGGGTAATGTGGACATCTTAACAGTATTGATGCTTCCAATCCATGAGCATGCACTATCTTTCCATTCATTTGTGTCTCCTTCAATTTTGTTCATTAATGTCATATTTTTCAATATACAGGGCTTTCCTTGGTTAAATTTTTTCCTAGGTATTTCCTTTTTTTGATGCAATTGTAAACAGGACGGTTTCCTTTCTCTTTCTGATAGCTCATTATTAGTGTATAGAAATGCAACAGATTTTTATATATTGATTTTGCATCTTTCAACTCTACTGAATTTGTTTATTAGTTCTAAGTGTTTTAATGGAATATTTAGGATTTTTCTATGTGCAGTATCATGTTATCTGCAAATAGTGACAGTTCTACTTCTTCCTTTATAACTTGGATGCTATTAATTTCTTTCTCTTGCCTAATTGGTCTGGCTAGGACTTCTGAAACTATGTTGAATAAAAGTGGCAAGAGTGCACATCTTTGTCTTGTTCTTGCTCTTAGAGGAAATGCTTTCAGCTTTTCATTGTTGAGTATGATGTTAGCTATGGGCTTGTCATATATGGCTTTTATTATGTTCAGATAGATTCCCTCTATACCCACTTTGTTGAGAGTTTGTATCATAAATGGATGTTGAATCTTGTCAAATGCTTTATCTGCATCTATTGAGATGATCATGTGATTTTTATGCTTCATTTTGTTAATGTGGTATATCACATGGACTGATTTGCAGATGTTGAGCCATCCTTGCATCCTTGGAATACATCTCACTTGTTGTGATCCTTTTCATGTATTGTTGAAAAGGATCCTTTATCATTATGTAATGACCATCTTTGTCTCTTATTACAGTCTTTGTCTTAAAGTCTATATTGTCTGATATACTTATAGCTACTTCAGCTTTCTTTTGGTTTCCATTTGCATGGAATATCTTTTTCCATCCTTTCACTTTCAGTCTGTGCCTGTCCTTACATCTAAAGACAGTCCCTTGTAGGCAACATATTGGTGGGTTCATTCAGCCACTCTGTGTCTTTGGATCATTGAATTTAGTCCATTTACATTTAAAGTAATGATTGATAGGTAAGTACTTACTGCCATTTTGTTCATTTTTTTAAGGCTGCTTTTGTAATTCCTTTCTGTTCCTTTTTTCTTCTCTTGCTCTTTTCCTTTGTGATTTTAAGACTTTCTTTAGTGGTATGCTTATACTCCTCTCTCGTTATTTTTTGTGTATTTACCATAAGTTTTAATTTTGTGGTTATGATGAGACTTACATATAACAACTTGTATCTATAACAAGTTGTTATATGTTTAGTTTATTTTAGTTGATAACAATGTAAGTTTGATCTCATTTTAAAGTTCAACATTTTTACTCTCTCCCCTATATTTTATGTTTTTCGTGACACATTTTACATTTTTTTATCTTGTGTATTCCTTAAATAATTATTGTAATCATAGTTATTGTTACTACTTTTGTATTTTAACCTTTTACTAGCTTTATAAGTGGTTAATCCACTAGCTTTACCATATATTTACCTTTTCAGTGAGATTTACTCTTTTGTTGTTTTCTTGTTACTAATTAGTACCCTTTCTTTTCAAATTAAAAAAGTCCCTTTATCATTTCTCATAAGGCTGCTTTAGTGGTAATGAACTCCTTTAGTTTTTGCTTGCCTGGAAACCTCTTTATCTCTCCTTCAACTCTGAATGTTAACTTTACTGGGTAGAGTGTTCTTGTTTGGAAGGTTTTTTCTTTCAGTATTTTGAATATATTGTGCCACTTCCTTTTGGCCTGCAAAGGTTCTGCTGAAAAAAATCTGCTAATAGTCTTATGGGGGTTCCCTTGTGCATAACAAGTTGTTTTTCTCTTGTTGCTTATAATACTCTGTCCTTGTCTTTAACTTTTGGTATTTTAAGTACAATGTGCCTTGATGAGGGTCTCTTTGGATTCATCTTATTTGTAATTCTCTGGGCTTACTAGATCTGGATGTCTCTTTCCTTCTCCAGGTTAATAAATTTTAAGCCATTATTTCTTCAGACAAGATTTCTGCCCATTTCTCTCTTTTCTCTTTTTGGGACCCCTGTAATGTGAATGTTAGTCAGTTTGATGTTGTCCCATAGGCTCGGTAAGTTATTTTCACTTTTTTTTTCATTCTTTTTTCTTTTTGCTGCTCTGATTGGGTGAATTACACTGCCTTTTCCTTGAGTTGACCAATTCCTTTCTTCTGCTTTACTTGGTCTGCTGTTGAACCCCACTAGTGCATTTTTCAGTTTAGTTACTATATTCTTCAGCTCTGTGACTCCTATTTGCTTCAGGTTCAAGATGGTAACATAGGAATACCTGGAAATCACCTTTTCCCATGGATACACTAAGTCTACAGCTACATATGGAACAAGTTCTTCTTAAACAAAACCTAAAGGCCGGCTGAGTGATGACTACACATTGGGAAAACAAGAAGATAACCACACTGAAATGGGTAGACGAGGCTGGCACACAATCTCACCATAAACGCCACCCCCATAACCAGGAGAAAACTCCAAGGCCTGAGCTTCTCCCTAAGGAGCAAATAGTTTGAACCCCACATCAGGCACCTCAACTTGTAGGACTTGCACCAGAGAGAAAACCCCCAAAACATCTAACTTTGAAAATCAACAGGACTTGTGTCCTGAGAGCCATAAAATTGTAGCAAACTGAGAGACAGCTCTTAAAGGACCCATGCTTGGACTTACCCACTCCAGAGTCCAGCTCAGAGGCAGCCAATTTCTCCCACACTTAAAGTAGAGGAGGCTCATTTGCTTATATTAAAGCATTTCCCTTAAGGTCAGGCATCTAATTTAACACACACTCTAGGAGCATGTTAGAACACTCTCCAGGAACAGAGACTGAAATGTACTATCTCTTCTCTCTCCCTTTGCCATGCTTTAGAGCACAAGTATCTCACAGAAGGGAACTTTTATATATGACTCGTTTTCTGATCTCTGCTGCTGTTGCCCAGAGGACATTTCTTGGCTGCCTGGTTCTGGAAGCCAGGGGAGTTTGTGTTCTTGGTCCCATAGGACTGTAATAACTGGGGTCACCCACAAAGGAGTTCATACCCCTGTCTGGCACCCTGATTTTTGTGGCTCTGGTGGCCAGTAGGACTTACACTTGTGGTTCCCACAAGACCATAATCAATGGAAAAGAATTCTTAAACAGCTTCCACCCCCAGGGCACAGCAAGAGGCAAAGGGCCCAGGATGTCCACCTTTCTATGAAAGAGGTCTACTAGCTAATCATCAGAGCTGCAGTCTGAAGGTCAGGTTTCTAATTAAGCACATCTGGGAGTTGACTGCACTCCTTTTCAGAGATCATGGAGGGTAGGCACTATCTTCACATTCTCCCTCTGCTGCACCCAGACCACCAGTGTCTACTAAAAAAGAGCTTTATATGTAGCTGGTGCCCTGGTTTTCACATCTGGTGTCCCATTTTTACAGCTACAACCCAAGAGATACCCCCTTGATTGCCTGGCTCTTGTGGTGAAGGGAGTTTGCATTGTTGAGTCCCATGGGACTGTGGCAATCAGAAAGGTGACTCTTGGCAGGCTGCCATCTCCAGGGCCTTGTGCAGACAGTGACTGAGGTACACTACCTAATCTTTTTGTGAAGGAGGCTTCTTTGCTTGTCCTGGAGCTTCAGTCTGGCTTAAGTTTTGGTGCACATCTAGTGCCAAAACATAAACACAATAACACCAGTTAAAGGAATGACTTATTATCACCTGCTGCCTTTGGCCCCAAATACCCACATGGAGCCCTAACTTAGCTTGTGAGTTAGGCTGAACTACATGGAACTACATGTCAAACCATAGGCCTAAAACGAGGACTCCAGCTTTCTCTGTGCCTTTCTACTACTGCCAAGGTATACTTCTATCTCTTAACATAGGAAATTTAACCCAAGGTAAGGCAAGCAAAGGAAAGGTTATTCTACTCAACCCACCAAGCTTCCTTAGGATGGAGATACAATGTGGCTGTGAAGGCCAAACACACATGACATAACTAACAATAAATTTAGAGAACAATATGGTGGCAATTTGTAAACAAGAGTGAAATATTAAGAGTAGTAAAGTCTGGACTAATCCAGATGTTTTAGAAAATTACCTATTAGTTGAACTTTCCAGATAGCTGAGTGCATTTCTTTCAAAAATATTTCACTTAAATCATTGTTTTTTCCAAATTATTTATGTAATTCCTTGACTTTTTAAGTGGAATTAACTTACATGATGAAATCTTTTCTTTTAATTCACCTTACCTAGAAACAACATAAAATTCTCCTTTAATCTCACCAATATAATATAACTACTTTTTAAAAATTTATCAACTTATATAGTAATAGTATGTTCTAGGCATTGTTCTTAGTATTTGACATATACATTATATCAGTTTAATCCTTATAAGAGCATATGGAGAAGATAATCTGTCCTTGTTTATCAGATGAGTAAACTAAGCCACATAGGTTTCACAATTTGCTCAAAGTAAGGCAACTAAAAAGTGGCAAATCTGGAAACCAAACGCAGGAAACCTGGTTCCAAGTTTATGCACATGGCCTCTATATTCTGCCATTGCCTTTCCATTTGTGTTATTTCATTCCAGTCTTTATCGACAAATAACCTTCTTTTAAATAGCAGTGATCTGTCAGATGCCTATGTAATTCTATGATCACTTTTTTCACTTAACACTGTTAACGTTATTCCATATTTTTATATAGTTCTCATAATTATCATTTAAATGACTATGTAATATTCTATTGGGTGGATGGACCATCTTTCAGTAAACCTTTATTGTGGAACACAGATTTCTTCAGTTGTTTTGGTATCACTTATATTTGTTTTAAATACTTTTGTGTCAAATTTCATGAATTCTTTGACCACACAGATGGTAATGATTGTCTGGAAAAGTATCCCAAAATATCACTAAGGAAATATAAATTATAATTATTTAACTTATTCTAGAAGACTCAAAGCCATTATTGCAAATTTTAATTATTTAACTATGATGTACCACAGGGTTATCTTGTGAACTACTGAAAGGTACAGGTTGTTTTACCTATACAAAATAAACAAAAATCATGCTGCTTTTTTGAGTTTTGTCTGTTTTATATAGATTCATTTTTAATCTTTTGATACAAAGCTGACAGGCCTCACTTTTGGTTTTAGAGTATGTATACTTCCTCTAGTTTGAATTTGTTGCAGATACAATTTTTTCATATTGTATAAACAATGACTAAATAAGATCTGAGTAAACATAGTGCTCTTTTATCAATGAAATGTATGGATTTTACCACAACTATTTCAGCCAGTAATAGCTCTTTAACATACTTGCCTCCTTTGTTTCACACAAGCCAGAGTATTAGACTCCAGATCTACTCAAAGTTGAGCTACTATTAAATTTCAACAGTGGGAGAATAGAGAAAATGACATTGAGATAAGAAAAGATAAGACAGTGAATTCCCTCAGACTCATTATTGATGTATAAAACATGCAAGTAAATAAAGATCCATGATCTAAGGGGTTTTCTCTTTAGGAATTTATAATTTAACTTTTGTTTAAGACTTGTGGTTAACTCCATAAGCTAATGTGTAAGAATACCATACTAGGAGGGGGACCTTCAAGATGGTGGAGGAGTAAGACATGGAGATCACCTTCCTCCCCACAAATACATCAGAAATACATCTACATGTGGAACAACTCCTACAGAACACCTAGTGAACGCTGGCAGAAGACCTCAGACTTCCCAAAAGGCAAGAAACTCCCCATGTACCTGGGTAGGGCAAAATAAAAAACAGAGACAAAAGAATAGGGACAGAACCTGCACCTCCGGGAGGTAGCTGTGGAGGAGGAAAAGTTTCCACACACTAGAAAGCCCCTTCACTGGTGGAGACGGGGGGTGGGGGTGGCAAGGGGGAAGCTTCAGAGCCATGGACAAGAGTGCAGCAACAGGGTGCAGAGGGCAAAGTGGAGTGATTCCCACACAGAGGATCAGTGCCGACTAGCACTCACTAGCCCAAGAGGCTTCTCTGCTCACCTGAAGGGGCTGGGAGCTGAGGCTCGGGCTTTGGAGGTCAGATCCCAGGGAGAGGACTGGTGTTGGCTGCATGAACACAGACTGAAGGGGGCTAGTGCACCACAGCTAGCTGGGAGGGAGTCCGGGAAAAAGTCTGGAACTGCCTAAGAGACAAGAGACCGTTGTTTTGGGATGCACAAGGAGAGGGGATTCAGAGCACCGCCTAAATGAGCTTCAGAGATGGGCTTGAGATGCAGCTATCAGAACGGACACCAGAGACGGGCATGAGATGCTAAGCCTGCAGCTGCAGCCACCAAGAAGCCTGTGTGCAAGCAGAGGTCACTATCCACACCTCCCCTCCCAGGAGCCTGTGCAGCCAGCCACTGCGAGGGTACCATGATGCAGGGACAACTTCCCCAGAACACACACCACACTTCAGGCTGTTGCAACGTCATGCCAGCCTCTGCCACTGCAAGCTTGCCCTGCATTCCATACCCCTCCCTCCCCCCTGGCCTGAGTGAGCCAGAGCCCCCTGATCAGCTGCTACTTTAACCCTGTCTTGTGCCGGCGGAAAACAGACGCCTTCAGGTGACCTACACTCAGAGGCAGGGTCAAATCCAAAGCTAAAACCCAGGAGCTGTGCAAACAAAGTAGAGAAAGGGAAATTTCTCCCAGCAGCTTCAGGAGCAGCAGATTAAATCTCCACAATCAAATTGATGTACCCTGCGTCTCTGGAATACCTGAATAGGCAACAAATCAACTCAAAATTGAGGAGGTGGACTTTGGGAGCAACTGTAGACTTGGGATTTGCTTTTTGCATCTACTTTGATTCTGGTTTTATGCATATCATAGTTTAGTATTTAGAGCTTATTATCACTAGTAGATTTGTGTATTGATATGGTTGCTCTCTTCCTTTTGTTTTCTTATAAATATATATATATTTTTCCTTTTTCTCTTTTTGTGAGTGTGTATGTGCATGCTTCTTTGTGTAATTTTGTCTGTAGAGTTTTGCTTTTAACATTTGTCCTAAAGGCTATCGTTTTTTTTTTTTTGGTATAGTTATTAGCACTTGTTATCATTGGCAGATTTGTTCGTTTGGTTTGGATGCTCTCTTCTTTCTTTTTTTTACTACTTTATTTAAATAATTTTTAAATTTTTTATTTTAATTATTTTATGTTATTTTTTGTTATTTCCTTTTTTTCTCCCTTTTCTTCTGAGCTGTGTGGCTAACAGGGTCTAGGTGCTCCAGCCGGGTGTCAGGCCTGAGCCTCTGAGGTGGGAGAGCCGAGTTCCAGATATTGGTCCACCAGAGACCTCCTGGCCCCATGTAATATCAAATGTTAAAAGCTCTCCCAGAGATCTCCATCTCCAGGCTAAGACCCAGCTCTACTCAACGACCAGCAAGCTACAGTGCTGGACACCCTATGCCACACAACTAGCAAGAAAGGAATACAACCCCACCCATTAGCAGAGAGGCTGCCTAAAATCATATTAAGTTCACAGACACCCCAAAACACACCACTGGACATGGTCCTACTCACCAGAAAGACAAGATCCAGCCTCAACCACCAGAACACAGGCACCAGTCCCCTCCACCAGGAAGCCTACACAACACACTTAACCAACCTTACCCACTGGGGGCAGACACCAAAAATAATGGGAACTACAAACCTGCAGCCTGTGAAAAGGAGACTTCAAACACAGTAAATTAAGCAAAATGAGAAGAGAGAGAAATACACAGCAGATGAAGGAGCTAGGTAAAAACCCACCAGACCAAACAAATGAAGAGGAAATAGGCAGTCTACCTGAAAAAGAATTCAGAGTAATGATAGTAAAGATGATCCAAAATCTTGGAAACAGAATAGAGAAAATACAAGAAACCTTTAACAAGGACCTAGAAGAACTAAAGAGTAAACAAACAATGATGAAAAACACAATGAATGAAATGAAAAATTCTCCAGAAGGAAGCAATAGCAGAATAACAGAGGCAGAAGAACGGATAAGTGACCTGGAAGATAAAATAGTGGAAATAACTACCGCAGAGGAGAATAAAGAAAAAAGAATGAAAAGAATTGAGGACAGTCTCAAAGACCTCGGGGACAACATTAAACGCACCAACATTCTAATTATAGGGGTCCCA